>NW_026695314.1:669573-1339146 GCF_028974085.1 Penicillium chermesinum | reverse complement strand
CCAAGGTTATCTCTGATTGGTATATAATATTGACTCATGTATGTGTTCTATAACAGCCTGTCCTCAGACTGCTACTTGCTCGAAAGCCTCGCATGATCTGATGGCCCGTACCGCGTCAGCCAAGCTCTGCCAAGATCAGCATTACTCCAGCACACTTCATCGCTGCGGCTATCTTCGGCTTCAGAAAACTCAAAACATCCTAGATTGGGAACCTGCTGATCATGGACAGGGTCATGGGGTGTGCTTCCTTGAGGGGTTGGCAACTCAAAAGCAATCCCATATGCCAATGGCACGTATTAAGTCTCATGGTCGTCTGCGGGAGAGCATCCGACGTGGAGCCCGTGCAAACACTAGAGCGAGCATTAGGAGCGGTGTGACTGATAATCAAAACCGCTCCAGGGTGTTCAGCAAGCCGCTTCCAAAAACCAACGGCTTGCTCTGAGGATCAGCTTCTTACATTGACCGTATTCGTTTTCGAGGTCACGCTCAGCCAATATAGAGGTCATGCTCAGTAGTTTAGTACTCCGACGACAGCTAGGGAATGAGAGATTGGTTTAGAATAGCAATAGCCACTGCCTCACATTACACTGCGCATACCGCCTAGCTTACTCGTAAATCGCAATCCTCCAATCGCTTGTCGCAATCCCCGCTCATCGGCGTTTTCGAAGTGATTAAACACGACACGAGCTGCTCTTCAGGACGGCCTGTCTTTGTGACGATAAAGCCCTCGGAAGCATCATATGGCTTGACTCTCCACATTGACAGCGCTCGAGTAAGACTATAATTCCCTCAGGTCCTTTAGGTAGTGATCCGTTCCCCATTTTCGACACATGGAATGGGGTATTTCAGTCACCCGGAGAGACGACTCCAGGACTGGAAGGCTTCTTATCAACTGTGGCTTAGAGCAATCGGCGTCAGACGGCGATTTCATGAGGCAGAGCAGAGGCTTCCAGGATCCCAGGACATCAGCTGACACCAGAAAGGACGGGTTGCCACGGAAAGAGTCCAAATGCATTGCATACAACTTCTGACGTGTTAGCCTATGAGCTTAACGGTAGTTCGAGTTTCACCTAATCCCGACAACTTGAAATGCTGATAGCGTGCTCAAGAAATCCTCAAAACCTTCACGAGTAAACTGGGCAATGAGGACTTCAGTTTGGGGGATTTTCTCTTTATCTCATAGTGGTCTCCAGGGCAGCCCAGCTTCCTCCCGTATGCCGTTTCGAGGGGGCAAAGACCCGCATGAAGGCTTCTAAAAAGAAGCCAGCCCAAGAATGTACCGCCAGCATACTACCATTTAGTGATTTAGACAGCAGCTGGTCACACCCTCGGGAGTGGAAGTATTCCAATACCGGGCGTGGGGTCTCATTCCTGTAGCGTCGACAGCTAAATCATGGCCACCTGAGCCCCTGATCAGGGACGTGTATAGTACGGGGATTTTTTTATTCGGTCTGTCTAAATCGCCAGTCCAAGTACGTAGCTAGACTACGCAGCACATGTCTAAACTGCGAGAGATCAACCATAGGCGCTACTACGAGCCTCCTGCGAATTTTACAATTTTACAGTAGACCCGAATGTTTGAAGTATTGTTCGCTTTTTTTATTGAACCTGGGAAATACGTAACACCACCGACGAAAACATCTAAACATCTCAAACCTCGGTGACGAGATCCTTCTTGAGCGTACCCAGGAAGGCCTTCTTCTCCTCGGCGGTCTGGAAAGCACCGTGACCGAACTTGGAGGAAGTGTCGATCCACTTGAGCTCGACCTTCTCGGTAGCACGACGGCTGGTCTGGGGGTAGAGAGTCTTGCGCAGGGTCAAGACACGCTTCTTAACACCGGGAACGGAACCCTTGAGGAGAACCCAGTCGTTCTTCACCTCACCGTAGTGGACGAAGCCACCCAGAGGGGTGATCCGCTTCTTGGAGATGTCGAATTCGGTGGAGGCGGAGCCCTCATCGTCGGCCTTACCGATGCGGAAGACCTTGTGGTTGCAGGAGGTACGGTGGTGGTAACCGTCCTGACCGGCACGAGCAACGGTCCACTGGACGTGGTTAGGGTGCCAAGCACCAATACAAGCGACCTTACGCAGACCCTTGTGAGTCTTGCGGGGAAGCTTGGTGGTACCCCAACGGCTGGTGACACCGGAGAAACCGTGACCCTTGGTGACGGCGATGACATCGATCATCTCATCCTTCTCGAAGATGGAGTCAACATCGATGGTCTTCTCGAAGAGGTTCTTGGCGAAGTCGACCTTGTCGGCGACAGCACCACCGTTGACCTGGATCTCCATAAGGTGGGCCTTCTTCTGCTTGATGGGGGTCTTGCGGATCTGGGTGTGGGCGAGGATACGGACAACGGTGCCTTCAGAAGATCAATTAGCAAAAAGGATTCTCAAAAGGTCCACAAAAAAAAAGGAGTAAGCCGCTAACTTACAGTACTTCTTGATACGCTCAAGCTCACGGGTGACAGCGGCACCACCCTCGGCGTGCTGCTTGGCGTACTTGGTGAAAGCCTTCTTCTTGCTCTTGTACCAGTTCTTGTAGAAGCGACGCTTGACTTCGTCGCTCAGGTGCTCAGCCCAGACGGTAGTGAGCGAGCGGAGACCACGGGGAGTCTCGATGTAACCAACAACACCGACGGCAACGAGAGGAGGAGTCTCGATAACGGTGGCAGCCTCGACAATCTCTTTTTTCTGTAGCCAGATATTAGCATCTCAGGTGTCCCGAGGAAAACTTGTGCGTCCAAAGCTGCAACTTACGTGGTTCTTGGCACCGGGACGGTCAAGGTCACGGACGACAGTGCTCATACCAGCCTTGTAGCCCATGAAGGCAGTAAGGTGAGGGGCCTTCTTGGGGTCATCCTTGGGGAAGCTGCGCACAATCGTATCAGTATATCATGTCCCACTATCCGCAAATTCTTCAATGGCAAGATTTCCAGGAGAACGAACCTCTTGACCTTTCCGCGGTGACGGGCAGCACGCTTGCGCGGCAGGTAGGCCAGGGAACCTGAGGTGGTGAGTTAGTATGTCGCACATCTCAAGATATCGAATTTTCAAATTCGAGGAATAGATCGATCACGAACCGTGGCGAGGCGCTTCGTACTTGCGGTGACTCCTGTAGGAAGACGATGATTAGAGATTGTTCTGAAGACAAAGCCTTCATATCAGGGGAATCAACTCACATCTTGACCCTGGTGTCGTTAGTTGGTCGGCGGTGGTGGGAGTAGCAATCAAAGTCTAAGTCCGAAAGTATCGCTTAACGAGTGTGTGGGCTGAGTCAGCGAACTTTTTCCTATTTGGGACTAAGCGACCCGCGAACTTTGGGTACGGCAGAAAAAAAAGCCGTTTTTCACCGCTCATGCTTAATCAGTAATATCACGTGGGAGCACGTTTTATTGTGCTCCAGCATTTGAGGATGCCAAGACGGCGTATTACCTTAGGAGTTGCATTGGACTTTTTCAGGGCCCATGGAATCATGAACTATTTCTCTCTGCTATAGTTGATCCTACATGCAAAGCTACTGAAGGCTATATCATATCATCACATCAGAAGTTGTTAAATTTGGGAACGTAGGTAGCTTATTGCACCTCGAGGAAGCATTCACAGGGAAAGGAAAAGGAAACAACAAGAATCATCGAGTAGATAAGAGAACGAATACAGGCCAAACCTCTCCGCCAAAAACAAAAAAGAGGCCATTGGAGCACAAGAACATTCATACCATACATCACGCGGTAGAAAAGGTGGTAGGGAGTAGAAAGGACATAGAGGGAAAGTAGTAAGCCAAGAGGTGCTGAAAGCGGGAGTCTTGACAGCACAGGTTGGGAGAAGGGAGGAGGGGGAATGATTTCAGGTTTGAAATGGTCTGCTTATGCGGAAGATTCAGTCTTTGAGGGCGTGCCCGCGCGACCATTGCCGTTGGCACTGTTACCGGCGGCACTGCCATGTGGGCTGCCTTTGCCTGCAGTGCCAGCCTTCTTGTCCTCGTCCACATCGTCATCATAATCCTCATCTACGTCCATCTTGCGAGCAGGGGGCTCATGGGAAGGAGCTTCGGTGCGGGGAGGCTCTTCTTTAACGGGTGTGTTTGCCGAAGGAGGGCCCGAGGGAGGGGCATTGGAGGGAGGAGCAGAGCCTTCGGCCATGGGGGGCAAACCAGTTCCACCGGGGGTACTGGGAGGCATGTTCTGGATTGAAGGCAGAGTAGGGGGGTGGTGAGCAGCTTCGGAGGGATGGTAGTTCTCGTTGGCACGGCGAGCATCCTCACGACGGGCCTCCGAAGAGCTGCGACGCTGCATCTCGCTAGGAGATGGGATGTGAGCAGGTGGGCTCGGACGACGACTGGTCTGGTCATCCAAACGAGCTCGACTCTCCTCGTTCGCTAGCTTCTTCACTGGGACATCGCTCTCCCATTCACGGCTGCGCTTCATTGCAGACGTGGGGCGGTCCTCGCGCTCACGAGCAGCAGCTTCGGCAGCCGCAGCCGCAGCCGCAGGAGCAGGCGCCCCAGAAGCGATGCCCTGGCTCCCAGGTCCTGAAGGAGGCTGAGGCGGCGCAACGCTAGCGGTAGGACCATGATGGTATTGCCTGTGGGGATAGGAGGACCCGGGAGAGGAGGGACGTTCATCCCTGATAGGACGTATCTCGGTCGGAGGGGAGAAGGGGCGATTGGGGTAAGCACCAGCAGCACCGCTAGGAGGCGCACCGCCATTAAGGGGAGGTGGTGCGCCGCCGGGTGCGTGTGAAAGAGGGCCTCGAGGAGCAGATCCAAAGCCATTCCCCCCGCTAGGGACACGCTCATGGCCGGAGGCCGGAGGCGCATTACCAAGCTGAGGCAGAGTGTGAGGAGGAGGGTATTGACCAGGAGTCCCGAGTTTAGGAGAACGGGGATTGCCACGAGCAGGATCGGGGAAAGCATGACCAGGCTCCTGGCGGGGACTGGCTTGGGGACCCATGCCGGGGATGCGGATGGCATCACGAGGCTCCACCCCGTTTACGGGCGGAGGCTGCGACTGGATATCATTGATCCCTCGGTTCCATTCGGGAATCTGCCTAGGAGGAGCTGGATTCTGAGGAGCTGGTCCACCGACTGGAGCAGGAGGAGCAGACCATTGAGGTGCTGGGGGCTGGCCAACTCCTGGCGCTTGGTATGCTTGAGGGTGAACATCCTGCGGCTGGGGCGCGGGGGCGTTGGTTTGCTGCGCTGAGCCATTCATCTGGCTTTGGAGCAGCTGCAGACGGGCCTTGATATGTACGTTAGACGGATCAAGGTCCGCTGCACGACTGTACGCGTCCAGCGCATCGGCGATTTGGTTGTTGCAAGACTCGTACAATGTGCCCAAGTCATACCAGACCTCGGAGATGTACGGGTTCAAGCGAATGGCACGAGAGTAAGCATCAAGAGCATCACGGTACTGGTTGATTTGGTAGTAGAGGACACCAATCGAGCACCAGAAGGTCGGGTTGCGGCCGTCGCGATAAACAGCTTGCTGGTAGGCCTCATACGCCTTCGGGTACTTGGCCTGCGACATGTAACAACGACCGAGCAGATACCAGCTTTGCGCATCAGAGTTATCAGCACCAACAGACTTCTCCAGGTACTCAATAGCCTTGTCCTGGCTGGCGTAGCTGTTGCTCTGCTGATGGTATAGCCAGCCGAGCTGCTGGAGAACCTTGGCGTGGTTGGGGTCGCGTTCAAGGACCCGACGATAAGCAGATTGGGCAGAGTCGAACTGAATGGAAAAAGAAAAATAATTAGCTTCGTGCACATTGACCACAGGTCGCAGAGCTTTTGGAAGCAACTTACATCTTTCTGCTGCTCATGAACGTGACCGATCTGGAACCAGATATCCTCCTCCGTCAATGGGCGCGGCGGGTCGTTCACAATGTATTTGAAGCACTGGAGTTGAATGATATTAGATTGGAGGTGACGCTCGGGGATCAGGTTTTCAACAAACCTCGAGACTCTGGTTGAATTTTTGTTGCTGTTTGTAAATTATGCCCAGGCGGAAATAAATCTCGTTTGCCTTTTCAAACTCTGGTGCCATGCGCATAACCTGCGAGAAAGCCTCCTCGGCATGATCAAGCGATCCGTATCGGTCGTACAAGATACCAATGCCGTACCACAGCTTGGGTTCCTGGAAGGTATGAGCCACTAGACCTTGAGTGAGGGGAGGAGATTACACACCTTGGGATCACGAAGATGATACAAAGCTTGCTGGTACGAAGTGTAGGCTTCTTGCAGGTTGTCCATCATCAAATGACAATGGCCCAAGCTGCCCCAGGTCTCTCCGCTGGTTGGATCAAGCTTGAGGATGTTTTGCAGATATTCAATAGCCTTGGGGAATTGCTCCTTTGTGCGCAAGATACAAGAGATCGCATTCATCGCTGGCACTGACCACTGGTTGTGGCGCAGAGCTTGCTCATATGCATTCATTGCCCCATCCAGATCACCCATTAGCTCAGTCAAACTGCCTACACTGGAGTTAGCAAAGGTCACGAGGCATTATCCTTTCTGTAGAAACTCACCAATTTGCAGCCATACTTGTTCATTCAGGGCACTGATCTTTTGAGCAGTGGACAAGGAGACTCCCTTCGGGCCTTGTGCAGGAATGGTCGGTATATGGCCGTTGACTTGGGCATGCTGCGCGGCGGCAAGGTGGGCATGGTGCTGGGCAACCCCAGCGGTGGGGGAGGGTTGTGTATGGGACATGGCTCCACGTGTCTAAAATGCTTGAATATGGCTCACTTGCACCTCGCGATGCGACCCAACTGTCGGCAGGAGTTGCGACACGATGATGCAATCTGCAATCCCAAACAAGCGCGGAGACCTATCCCAAGCAGCGATGGTTGAATTGCGCGAAATGACCAGAGGTGCGTGCGTCGATATCGCAAACGGGCGCGACGTGATGGCAATTCCAAAGGCCGTTAGGAAGTGGGTGGCCGAAGATCGGGTTTACACGGGTCGTGCGCTCCTCCTGGCGATGGGCTCCGGGGGATGAGAGCGCGCAGGAAAGTACGTCGCTCTGAGAGGGTAGGGTGGGCCAATATAGCCCAGTGGAGGGAACGACTAAGATGGTAGGGGAGATGGGGAAAGGGAGAATTGATGGGGGGGAGGGGAAGAATGGAAAGGGACAGCAGCCTCAGAGAGGGAGAAGGGAAAGAGTCGAGGGGCTGGCAGGAAAGGTGTGAAAACCGCCAAGCCGCGCTAGTGGTTGCGCAGCTGTCGACCGTCACCACAGACACGAAAAAAAAGCTGGCATCTAAAATTGGACTAGCGCAGTGGGGCCGATCTGGAGGCGGTTGCTCTGCCGTGGATTGGACTTTCATCAACGGTGTGGGGGCATTACATAGCCGTACTGGTACATTCGGAAATGTGTATATTTGGTACACACGGTACTTTGGGCTCACCAATCCCAAAGAATTGGTGTGATATGTTGATCAGATGAAAATGGTATGATACATGTAGCTTTGCTCCTCGGAGGCCTCCCGTCTGCTAGGCGCTGGAGCAGGAAGTACTATATCTCCCAACAGAGACACAAACCTACCCCCGGTTAGAGTGAGTGGCGCCTGGGTGGGTCCTCCCCCCGTGGTTGCTCTCAGATGCGTTAGTGCGACTGTTCTCCGCGCCACTCCGGGCTTAGCCTGAGCCGGACCCAGGGCCTAAGCTAAGGCCCGGTATGTTGGACCGTGCGTGGCCCAAGCTGCTAAGATCCCTGCCCCTTGTGCCCCCACCCTATCTTCCGCAGCCCAATCCCGGGTGCATGCACTGGATGGTGTTGGGGGTTTTGGGTTGGTCTCAGCCCGCTTTGCTGTCCGAGTTTATTTATTCCTAAATGGAGTCTCGGGCGTCCGCTCAACTGATACAGTATAATCAAGCTTGAAGGTTCTAATGGATCCACCTGACTCCGGTAGAACCTACACACTTGCGCCGGTACATCGTCCTAAGTTTCCAGACAATACGGTCTATTCTCCGGCTCTCCCTGCAGGGTTCCCTGACATGCATACCACCCACTCCTCTCCAAAGTCTCTCTAGCGGCTAGTGCATTTCGCCCCTTCCGTCATTGTTCCCGTAAGTCACTTACTGCTTCCAGACTAGCGGCCCTCTCCAGTTTTCTTTCAATCCAATTTGCTAATTTTATTTTATTTTATTTTATTTTTCGCCCCTATTTTTTGGGTCGTTTCCTCATTCTCGCCCGACCCACCTAGTTCCCACATCCTTCCATATCTCTCCAGCCACAGCCCACGAGCCACACCTATTCCCGCCCGCATGCCAGTGGATGCGCCATGATGATCTTGATACAATTATGGCCCCCGGTACTGGGTGGAGCCTGCCAATGTGACAATGCACCTCAATGCTTCCCCCCCCTTTCTCAAATTCAAGTGGCCCCTCTCTTACGGGGCCTGTCATCCGCACCCAAACGCCCGATTCCTGATATTCTGTTCCCATCCCTGCTGCATCCAGCACAATCTACGATCGGCACTCGTCAGCCTGGAAACTCGGTGGAAGGGCTCCACCCCTCCACTGCGTGGGTACGCAACACGCCCCCATCCACTTTCCTACCAGCTCCTCCCCCCAATTTCATTAGTTCACTAGGGTTCGACTAGCCGAGCCGCCGCTCCCGTTACGTCGCAACCCATAGGCGGATGTGTGAAACACCCTTTCCACCGTCAGGAAGTCTTTTGCCCAATGGTCTCGGCCGTGCACTAACTGGGGTTATCACACTCGAACTTACGTCAATGTGCTCCGTAGTTTAGCGAAAAGACTGCGACTGTTAGCTTGAAGATCCCCTCACTGGTGCGTTACACGGTCGCTAGCGAATTCCAACGGGTCTCCCCTTCCCACCGGGGCCTGTTTTTATGGGTCTTGTGTGAGGAGACCATCGGCCGAATCCTCCTAGGCTATCACGAGCCACATCATCATCTCTACTGTATCGGATCTGGTGTTTCCCTCTCCCAGAGCCCTGCAGCGTCATTGGCCTCGATCATTATCCTTGTGATATAAGGCCTCTCGTTCAGCCCGAGGTCTTTTTCTCTTCCCCCTGATGCGCTCGGACTGCGCCGTTCGGAAATTATGATTATGACTTATTGTGATTAGGGGCGATTTACCGTACTCCACGTAAGCATCAGCCGCGCGCATAGCACGCTCTTCCCATGTCCACTGTGGAGAACTCAAACTGCGGCGTGAATTACTAAGGGGGGCCCTACCAAGGGTGCTTGTCCCTCCTCTTCGGAGGTGAATACCGTAGAAGACTCACAGAAGAAGGGAACTTTAGTTCACAAAACATTAAATGCCACATATGCGATAGGAAATTAGGATCCCACAACATGGTATCACTGCAGTGTGTAACACGCCACAGGATCAAGGTAGGTATACAGCAGATCAAGGTTCGTTCACAAGCCTAGGTTTCCCAGGGCGTCGGCAGTGGCTTTCCGATCGACAGCATTATGCTCCAGCATTATACTCCCCAGGGGGAATTATTGCCTTTCCGAGTCCCTCGTACTGGACCAGGTTCCTGACGCCTTGCAAGAGCCTAGGCCTCGACGTGACTGTTCAAGAATACACTAGTACCTTAGTTGCTCGAGATGCCGGGGCCCGGTGGACACGCTTGAGAAATGGCCCATGGCGACAATTTGTCCTAGCAGCTTAGAGCTGCTATCCTTGGATTGTGGAGTTCTATTGCAAAGGATGATAGTGAAAAGAGCAATCAACGTGTTCCATAAGGTGGGCAAGCGCGCGGTTTTTAGCGCACGCGACCGACGCCAGGTCAGCTTCAACTCCGGGCGCGGGCCTACCAGTCCCGAACGCCCATGCAAACCCTTAGCTACGAGCCAGGAAATTCCACTCAGCAAAGGAAGGAGATATCGTATCAGGAGGGGAGAAGTAGAGAATGATAACAATTATGAGACTGGTGCGTTCAGCCCCTGATATACGGGAACAAGTAACGGCGGGTAACTAGCTCATGGTTACCCAGCCACTATTGTGATTGACTACGAGCATGGCAGATAAGCAGCCATAGACCAGGCTGAGCAGCTGTAGAATCCACTCGGTCGCATCTGTTTCTCTATGCCCCAGTGGCTGCTCAATGCCCGCTACAGCCACAAACGAAGGGATCAAGCTCAGCGGGCACGGGCGGCAAATCAGGTTGGACAAATGACAGTATTTTGTTTGCCTGGGGCAGACCAGTCAGATACCTGCATATCTGACATATCCAAATCTAATTTAGGTGGTCCAGTACATTTTATCTCATCAGTGTGCAGCCAATGGGAGCGAGTAGTCGTCCGCCTTTATTGTATCCGACTTCAGCTCCTCGGTCGAGACTTTGATCTATCAACAATTGAGGCTTTAGACTGCAGGTCTGTCAACCATGGTTGCCATGCACCGTGTCTATGCGCACGGATAAGAGGAGGCTTATTTGTTCATATTTGTAGGCTTGGTTTTTTCTTTGTCTGAGGTTCTCCAAGTGCCATGGCTCGCTACCTATATATTCCCGGAGTGGCCACAGGAAATGCACCCGAACTTCCAAGTATCAAGTCAAGCTCCTCTCCAGCGTTAACCAATCCAGCACTGGCATCTGCACTTTTTCAGGACACTAGTCGCCACACATGGAGACAGATTGAGCTTCAAATGCGCACGATAGAAGCTTATAGCAACCACACACCACTCGCTATGGCTTTTTCGTTTTACTAGCAGCACTGAAAACTCGCACCCCTTCTATTAAAGGTAGTAATCGCTCATAGCGAAATGGATGCTCCAACAAGCCTGACTCGAACTCAACGTCGCATAGCCCTCAGCCTGAGGCCGAGTGTCAAAATGAGGATGATGTCGGTGAACTTCTCAGCATCTGCTGCCCGCAGAATTGGCCAGTCTGAGTACCCTAGTCAGCAACTGTCCGCAGAAAGCCCAGATACTGGCTGATGTGTCCTGCGATATATGTATTCCCACCTTTATTTTAAGCCTGTACTGAGACATGCCTGTAGATCCGTTGTACCCGGCATGTCTGACAGAAAGTAGGGGGGTTCCTGGTCTTGTCCTATGCCGTAATGCATGCCTCGGATCTCTCCCAGGTAATCCCTTACCGCGTGCAGCGTCAACCTAGTCCGCCCAAACCGCTCTTGATTGAACTCTATGCACACGAGGGCTGATTTGAGACCTGCTACGCATGATAAACTAGCATGCATACCTCCCCTCCTTGAGTCCATGTGCTCATCTATGATGACCGACCGCCAAGACAAGGACTGACTTGACTGGTCGCGTGGTCCTCGTCCAGCATTGGAAATTCCGATATTGTATACAAGCCGGGCGAGCTCCCACGGACTACGTTTATGTAGGAGCTATCCGCCTATTGACCTCGGTTACTCCACCTCATACTCGGCTCTTCAAAACCTAATCTGCCCAACCTTGGGTGGCAGAGATCGCCATCGCCAACATGGCGGTCGGAATCCATATAGCTCGTGAACCAAATCAACGAACGAGTTCACCCGAGTGTATCACTAGATCCCTCATTGAAAGAGCCAAAAGGGAATGCAAAAAAAAAAAAACTGTGACCAATCTACACTCCCTATCTATATCCCTTCCCCTCTTCGACCGATTACCATCTGGACGAAGGGAAGCGCCTTCTCTCCGACAGATCCAGCAACACGGACTATCCAGACTGGAGATTGTTAGCCGAGTCATTTCGTCGGAACAAAACTCTTGGCTGCGAGGCCAATAGACATCTACAGGGACAGGAAATCTAGAAGCGAACGGCACAGTCGAAACGAGATGAAAGCCACGCAATCATCTCGTATTGCGCCAGCCAAGCACGCTGCCGCGTCCCCGGGCGGCCGAGAAGTCTCAGAGTGAATAGTATGAGAGAACATTCTGTGTGAAGCCAAGAATTCGAGCGCGTGAAAACTGGCGGTGATTAATTGCCGAGGACCGATGTGGACTCAAGCGGGACAAAAGCCAGAATCAAACAGGCTGCATGGACTCTGGGGAATCTTCTTGGTGACGAGACGTGCAGGCATCTAAGGCAGTTCCGCTTTTCCCTCCTTTATTTTTGTTTTCGAACCAGGGAAAGTAAGGGTCTGCAAGAAAGTGGAAGGTTCAGGCCAATATTGGGAGGGGGTTACCTAATGTTTATTGGAAAAGGCAATGCCAATGTGCCCAGATTTTGCAGTTTTTTTCCTCACCTCGCTGATCATGAGGTTTGCCAATTCCTCGGCGTCTGGGCACCCTCGGCAGGGAGGAGTGGTCTGCCCTGGCACGTTGTATAGGTGGGGCCGCTGGGAGATAAAAGTCCTTTATAGAGCCCACTTTTTTTTTAACGTTATAGTAGACAAATCGCATGTGGACTTGACCTTGTGGAAAGGATTTTGGGGGGCATGAAATGCCCGAATGGACTGATGCTTTTTGAGCCTTGTTCGCCGCAGATGCAGCAACCACGTCGCGCCAAGCGGGCCCAGCTGCGGATCACAGACGGGGGAGCCAATCAGGGGGCGCAACCAAGGCTGGCCGTCTTGGCCCGCTTGGCAGATTGGAAAAACAGGCGTCGAACTGCGCATCGTGGGACAGAGCTTGTCCAACCAGCAGTGGTGAAGGAGCAGGCGATATAGGTAGCCTGAGAGCGAAGAAGGTGCAACAGCATCGTCCGACCAGGTGGGAAAGGGGTTACGGGCGATCCCATCCCAGAACACGGCGAGGCTTGACCCTTTCAATGCCAAGGGCTCGGCATCTTGGGCGTCTTGGCAAGCGCGCTGCAAACAGCAGTCAGAGCCATGTTACCTCCGCTGCCATGGCTTTCCCAGACTCTTCCGCTGGTCTTTCCGTCCTATAAGTCCCCCTCTCCGCCCCTGGAAGCATGAGAACTGTGTGGAAGCTCCCGGGCTAAGCCATGCTGTGAGTCCTCTGTCTGCTTTGCGCCTGTACGACTTCGGCCGCTCCTTTTACCCACCATGCCGGAGATGTCATATAGTCCTGCCTATCACCAGGCGAAGGACAGTACGGCTGCCTCCGCCCCTCGCAACTCCCGCCCTATGGAATACCCCGAGCCCGCTCATCAACGCCCACGCCCTTCCTCCGAGTGGAGGACCAGCGAGAGTCCAAGGACTTCTGGCCCCGGGGGCTATCGGACATACTCTCCACAAGCAACCTTCCCGGAAGGGAATCCAACAGTGACCCAAGTGGTGCTGGCGAATGGCTCCTCATATAAAGAACAGCCTTCGCGGAGTAGCTGGGCGGACCAGCCCTCATTGATGTCGCTGGAGAACTCCGGAACCCCTCGTGTGCGTAAGCGAGGTGTCTCCAGGGATCGAGAGACCGACCATTGCCCGAATGCACTTTTATTGCTGGTTCGTTGCCCTTCCTGACTGTGATATCTCGAATACGTGGGTCTGGTTGATTAACGCTGCGTTCCAGTTCCGCCTGTCGGTCCCCGTGCCCGTTTTCTCATTAATTGCCACGATCTATACCTTTCTCGCCTTATTATTCGCCATCCTAACAACACCCCTCCGCCTATGCTCAATAAATACCTATCTCTCCAGCATCTCTTTCTCCGCGCAAATATGCGATCTCCTTGCACCAGCTCTCCACACCCACGAACGCTTGGTGTTGATGGGGCCACCCTCAAGCCGATCTTCGTCAACACAATGGATTCGATCTGATCTAGATGCGGAGACTACGGCCGGTTCGAGCCAATACTACCGTGTTGGCATGTCGATCATAGTCCTGATTCTGGCCCCGTTATTAAGCATCGCCATCCTACTTTTCGCTTGGACGGCTGCTTTCTTCTGGGTATTCTCGAAAGTCATGGGAAACCCAGATGGAACCGAGCGCAGTGATGATGGACGAGCCGCAGTTCTGGGTGTATGCAAATGGTGGCAAGCCTGGCTCGCCAAAGCCCGAAGACCATCATAACAATTGTCTTAACCCTGAGGACGCATCTTTTCCCACGGGGATAAAGCAGAAGCCTAGTAACACCTGGCATGTTCCCCATGCGTATTGGGACACCATGTCCGATCTTTTTGACCCTTTCTTCTGCCTATATTTGCTCGCCCATTCGAAGGCTATGACTATACACGGAGTTTGGACTGGGGGGCGTTCCGCCCATATTGATTATTGCTTTTTGGAGGCGTCTACTGGCGGGTGCATGAAGAGCTCTCTTCCTTTTGTCTTGATTGGATTCCACCTCCATGTTTCATGCAGGAGCTCTTCTGCTTCTAGATTCCCAGGAGGTACAGTGTTTCGAGTTTTTCTTACTACCGCACTGTACTTGTATTTATGCGCGAAAGAATGATGTGTATGTACGTACGAAAGGTTGTGAATTTGATACCCGGATTGATTGATTCCCCAAAAGAATGCGCCACAAGTAAAAGCAAATACCTGTAGCTCGTAACCTAGCTGGCATACTACGCTCAGTTCAGGGGCTTGTACAGAGGTCCCCGTTTGACATGTCTACCCCAAGTTCGGGCTCAGAGGATATCGGCTATTGGCAGCACGCTTGTGGCGGGTTAGCCTTGCATGCAGCAGGAGACGCCAATTATGCAGGTGAGCTTGCAGCCCGAGGTCTCAGAGTTCACTACGTGAATGAAGTGGCCCCATCCAAGCTTGGATTATCAGGCTGGCAACTCTGGTACAAACCAAATAGCTCAAGTGCGGTACGTCTTAGTTACTGCCCGGGGCGATGAGACTGACATTCTGTTTTATATCCACCGTATTCCAAACTCGGGCTTCCGTCAACTCTTCGGTGTCCATCAGCCTCAGTTCTCCCTCATTGTGCAGTGTTACTAGTAGTAATAGTGTCTACGCTAAGGATTCTCTGAGCATTCTTTGCTATTTAGTACCCTATCAATATTCTCTATCCTTATCGTAGTTTCCGACCACCTTGATAATTAGTGGTCTATACCAGTTGCATCGGATTAAGAGCCGCAGCAGGGAGTAAAGAATGACTCAAAACAATATCCATTTCTATGTGCAATGCCCTGACAAACTTTTTGCGCGTAATTGAATCATGACAAGACCAAAAGACCGAATGAAATCGAGTTCGACCCCCAACACGGAATCGCCATCGAGAGGGTATTATGAGAAACGTCTTTAACAGCCCGCAATCAACTGAGATAAGGAGGAGGAAACAAAAAGCAGAAGAAAATACTCCAGTGACCGAAACACAAAGCGAGTCATGTCTCACTCCAGGCCAATTTGCGTGGCAATGAAGCTCCTTTACCGGCGACCACGACCACGGCCGCCACCACCACCTCCACCACGCCGAATACCACCGCGGCCACTCTTCCCGGGGCTGCGACGCTTTTCAATCCGGCCTCCACCAGGAGCACCAGGAGTCTTCGCAGCGCCGAGACCACGCCGACCAGAGTGCTGGCCCTGGCTCTTCCGCACATCTTCCACGTCATCCTCGTCCAGATCCATCGAGTCACCGCCCTTCTTCTTCGCCTGGCCCATCTTCACCTTACCCTTCTGTCCACGGCGAACAGCATCGGGCCCACTCACAGCAGCAAGGTAGGCATTGATGCCAGCGGGACCGTCAGCAGCACCAGCCATCTCGACATCATCGCCATCATCTTCACCGAGCAGCAGCTTGCCGTCAGCATCGACCTTGGCCGCCCGCTTACGCTTCGAGCCAGGCATGTTGAGGAATCGGAGATTGGGCTTGGTAGTCGAGATATTAGCCAGCGCATCAGGAGCCAGCAGATCCAGCGGGTTATCTTCGGGGAGGTCTCGCGGATATACTGGCTGCCCTGCTGCTGTTGCCTCTTCTTGCCAGCCTTGCCCTTGACACGGGCCACACCCGCATCGTCGACGTCGATCTCGCTGGCGTCGTCGTCGAAATCGTCATCCGAGTCATCCGAGTCGGAGCCATAGACGGCCTTGTCGAAGGCGTTGCTAGGAGTTTGGTGCGTGGGTTTCCCGTCTTCCTCGTCCTCATCATCGGCTGCGCCCTCCTTCTTCTTACGCTTGTTGCGCTCGCGCTGCTTGCGGATGTTGACGACCAGTTTGCGATCGTCCTCGCCGACAAGGCTCTCCATGAGTGGAGCACCAAAGCGGCGGACAAGTCGGTCAATGATACCCTTTACCTTGCTGCGGAGGCGGCCCTTGTGCTCCTTGTTCCAAGCCATGAGGTTGGGGACCAGGCTTGAGAGACGGGGACGCAGGACCTCGTCGGGGAGAACGACGACGGCAACCTTGACGAACCCGAGGACTGAGCGGACAATTTCACGGTTGTTGCTAGTGAGGAAGAGCTCGATTGTTTGGACGAGATCGCTGACGACTTCAGGACGTAGGCTTTTCTGGAACTCAAAGAAGAGTCGTGAGAGCGCAGTCACCGATGCAGCAACCATATGTGGGGAGGAACCAGCAAGACCAGCGGAGACCATGGTGAAGAACTCTTCGATGTTGGCTGGGGCATCTGGAGAGTCGTCTGGCATGTGCGGAACAAGGGAGTTGCGGATAACGGTGCCAGGTGGGTTACGCTCTTCGTCGATGGTACGCTTGGCGAGGTGGATGAGCAGGTCGAATGCAGCAGTGCGCGCCTTTTCGTTGCTCTCCTTGCACCCTAAGACTACCTCTGAAAGGATGGATGGAATGAAGTGGAGATCGGAGGTGGGTAGGTGAGTGACGAGTTCGTGAATGGCCAGCATACGGTCTCGGCGGCCAGACGCAGGGGTCTTGTCGGTGGTGGCAAGTAACAGAGCCTGAAGCTCTCCACTACGTTCCTGAAGAGCAGCGCTTCCGGTCTCTGTTGAAGCAAGACGGGGAATAAGCTTGTAGGCCTTCTTGATAAGCTGTTGGTCTGGGTTGGCGGAAGACCCATTGAGAATAGTTGCTGCCATGGCGAAAAGGCCGGCAAAGCTGGTACGAGGCAGGTAGATTGACATGGCAATAACCAAGTCAATCAGTGTGTGAGACGTTGGTGGCATCTTATCATGTGCATCTTGCTTCACTGGGTTGTTTTGCTCGACAGCCAACGATGACTCGAGCATCGAAGTAACGCGAGAGAAAGTATCATTCAGTTCCTAAATTGATTATGTTAGCTGGCTTGTCTTTTCCTTGTAGATGTGGACTGGATTCTTACCTGCTCGGGTGTGATGCTCAAATAAGCATTGATACACTGCAGAATGTATCCACGGTGGTGAGGGAGAGTCTGGCTGTAGACGTTAAAGAGCACAGCAAGCAGGTTGCTGGCAAATCCAGCCAGATGAGCAATGTTCTTCTTGGCAGCAGCCTTAGTGATACGGCGCTGCAAGATCAAATCATCCTCATCAGCCTCCACCGACAGAATTGCCTGGTTCGACTCTACAAGATTCTGCAAGGCACGGCAAATATCAACACGCAGCTCAGTCTGCTTGTACAGAACATTAGACAAGAGCTCCGCGAAGGATTGATCAAAGGCCTCAACAAGATCAAGAGGCAGCTCACAGTAGCCGGGAAGAATACCCCAGGTCTGCTGAACCAGGGTCTCAAAGATCTTGACTTCGACGGCCTTCTCGGCAGCCTTGAAAGCCTCCATTTTCTGGTACAGAGCCTCGCTGAGAGGTACAAATTCTGAGCGGAAGTGGCGCAGATCAGTGTTCGTGACATTGTCGCGCAGAACAGGCAGCATCCAGACACGACCAGGCTGACCGTTCTTCTGATCGATGATGTTCAGTGGCAGGATTTCGAGCACGGCAGCCGGTCCCATGGCCTCAATGGCACTTCCAAGAACAGCATCCGCCTCTTTCTTGCCGTGGAAAGATTCGTTGGTACGCAGTTCGCCAATAGTTGACGCAATACCCACGAGGAATGGGCTCGATCGCCATTTGTAGCAATCGAACAAAGCGGAGCAAACATTGAAGACCTCCATCCAAGCAGCCTGGTACTTGACGGACAACAAATCCGCAGCTGCTCGAGCGATCTTCTCCAGGGTCTTTTCGTCATACACCGAGGGCTCCAAGATGACACTATTAGGAATACAGTTGTGCAGGAACGAGATTAGGCACTCCGAGGCTGACACACGGATGTTGTGGGAAGGAGAAGCTAAGAAACCAGCAATCAGATTAAAAAGATCCGGCAGCTTCTGGAATGTATCCTCAGGGCTAATCTGGGCTGACACATCGTATCCACGGGAAAGCACGGCAATCCAAGGGGGAAGAAGCTGTGAGTCGTTCTGCGCAGGCTTGAGTTCCGAGATAGCCTCCAAGAGGCGGGGCAGCTTCGAGGACGAGAACTCGTCCGCCATGCCCTCGAAGATGACCTCGAAGACCTCGAAAGCCCCCATTGTGATATACTCGTTGGTCGAGCGCGAAGCATTCATGAGCAGCTCACAGAGCGCTTCAATCTTCTTGCTCGGCCATCCGCCGGAAGCAGACGCAATGGTCTTAACAAGCTGCAACGAGTGAATGACCAGAGGCTCGTGGTTATCACGATTGTGCGCATCATGGCGGCCCTTCTTCTGCTTGCCCGCAGCAGTGATGCTGTCGCCAAGCGTCTTCATGGCAGATTCAGCGCACATATCTGCAGCAGGGTGGTCGAGAGAAGGACTGGGCGGGGGTTCCTTCAGCACCTTGATCAGCGCCTCCTGGGCGCGCTTCCGCACCTTAGGCCGGTGGTCTACAGATAGACTGAGCAGACCAGCCGTGGCACGGCGCGGGCCAATCTGTGTGTGGGGGAGGTTCCATGATGCGGTGTCTTGGGCGACCAGTAGTGATTCGAGGCAGCCAATCGAGGGGCGAAGAAGCGGGGCCTCCACCTCTGGAAGGGATAGAGCTGGGGCGAGGCTGGTCAAGATCTGAGAAAATTTAGATCGAAGGATGGGAGCTGGCACGTAGGCGGTTGTGATGTCGAGTAAGTAGACAACGGAAGTGGCCAGGTCCTTGTTGACAATTCCTTGCTCGGCTGAAAGCGATTGTGAGAGGAGTGCAAGTAGAGCTGCGAAATAGGCGGTTGGAGAAAAGTCGGCCTTTTGGTCGCGAAGAGTATCCTCTACCGCAGAAAGCACCACAGCAGTCTTGCATGGAAAATCGATTAGATTTGGTTTGAGCGGGGCGGCAGCGATGAAACCTACATGGTGCTGATTCTGCAGCTTGGGGGACTTGATCTTCTCAAGCTTCTCCGCCAAAGTCGCCATGCTGAATGAGGACGACGACGAGAGAAGAGAAAGCGTGCGGGGGAGGCAGTTCTGGCGGTGATGCAGAAAAATCGTGGGAAAAAAAGGTACGCCGAGTCTTGGCAATCTTATCGATAAGCAGGAACTACCAAGAGAATCTACACCATCAACGGCCACGATCGTTTTTCTTACGCAATTTATGCCCGAATTTTTGAAATATTTCAATTGAATCTTATCCACCAGTTATTGATTTCTGTTGTGGTCGTAGCTTTGATTTAAATTCAAGACATAGACTGTGAGCGACTCGAGCTGAAGCGCGTGGCGACTGTGCACCGCATCGTGTGTCCCACATCGTTATGCAGCAATTGAGCACGAGGGACGAAGACAAAACATAATAAGTGCCAGACCAGGGTATCATACCGCCATAGGAGCGGGTGTTTTATCGGTCAAGGGGACCCTCAATGTAAGCTGAAGTGCACTCCGTCATCGCTGCTAGAATCTCAAAACCTAGGGGGGTTCCCACCTTATTATGGTTATTTTTCAAGGCGCATCCCTTAGTCTCATGGTAATTGCAGGAAAGCTATCCCTAGAGGCTCGATCTTTCATGCTCCACGGCTGCTGTCATGCCAGGTCGAAGAACACCTTTCCAACACGGAACAAATGGAGAACCGCGCTACGGGGTATTCAAGCCCCTAGAACAAGATCTCACCGCTATGTTCAGGCTCAAAGCCCATGGTCTGCAACTCACGGTCCCGCTTCTTGTCGGAGGTCTTGCGCTTGTCATCCTCCTGCTTCTTCAACTCCCAGACCTCATCGTATGGCGCCTTGGTAATGCCGGGAGGGAGATCATCTTCACGGTCGAGGTCCTGAGAAAAACAAGGTATGAAGTTAGCGACACAAAACCGCCAAATTGAGCAGGTGCACATACAACTTCACCCAGCAACAGCACATTTTCTCCTCGCACAATGAAGATGCCTCGAGAAATTTCAGCGTAAAGGTTCCCGGCATAGATCCGTTCGATGGTGTCCTGAAAAACAAGGTTTGCTATGAATTTCAAGGTTAGAACAGGCTTTTGTGCAGGCTACAGTGTGGGCTTCATACCAAATTGATCCCAGCTACGCAGAACACCAATCAACTTGCGTCCATCACGTAGAACCAGGACTAACTTTTCTGCCGGACAAACACAATGTTAGCAAATAAGCACATTGGAATGGAAGAGATGCCTGCCATTTCAACTGAAGTGGGGCATGATTCGATCGAACATACTATCCGTGAGGTCCAACAGCTGGGCGGCGGTCGTGAACATCTGAGGTGGGAGCTGGGGGGGACCAGGAGTAGGACCCTGGCCAGCTGGTCCAAGCGCATTATGGTTCTGCTGAGCACCCTGCTGCGGCTGCTGCTGAGCATTGGCAGGGCTCTCGTTGAGAGACAGACGTTCCATCGCGCGGGGGTTGGAGATAGAGGGGTGGGAAGGCGGAGAAGGGAAGGAACAACCAGGGCGGTGAAGGAGAACGAGAAGTTGAGGGGGGGAAGTGGCTGAGGACCAACAAACGCAACCGTTCGAGACGAGCCCAATCTGTAAGAAGTAAGAGATTAGGCTGGGCAGAATTATCGCGATGCGGCGCCTGCGAAGTTCTCCGAGCTGCGAGCGCAGGGCGGAGTGTTTGTCCTGTTTGCTTGTGATCTATAAATTCTCGGCAGCTCATTGCTGCTTATTCTCACTCCTTAACATCAAAGACAAGCCAAACTAACTGATAATAGGAACAGTTCATCAATTATACACAGGATTGTAGTGAGACCAAAAGGCCTAATGAATACAAAACACGAAGAAGCAAACTGAACACTGAACAGGGGGGAATATTTTCAAAAACCACTTGAGAAACAGAAAACAGAAACCAGAAACCAGAAATCAGAAACCAGAAACGCATGAAAGACCCTCCTGGGATCTTGACACGTGGAACTTGGAACAGACATCACACAACACTGACCCCCCTTTGCTGCCCTCTTGCCCTTTCTTCTCTCCTGCGGCTATACGGCGCACAATAGGGCTCATCGGACGAGCCAATATTGGCACGCACCCCATCCTGTGAGCGATGATAAGCGGGACTCGAAGGGGCAGGAGCAAGCTGTGTTGCCTTGAACTGCGCATCGGAGATAATGCGGCGGCCATACAGATACCTCATGAGCTCGAAGTCCGGACGACTGCCCGCCAGAGTATGGCCATGCTGATAATGCGCCGAGGCAACATGCTCCAGCAACCGATCCCACGCAGAAGACTGCCCTGGCTCCTGACTCGAGGCCTGGAGAGTTGAGCTGCGCCTGCGGTGGCTGGGGTCACTGGCATCCCTGTCCGAGAGCGGGGTTGAGGGAGCAGAAGACTCGTTGTCTCTACTGTCGGTCTCGTCGTCCATGCCGTCGGTGAATTTGGTGTTCGGGCAGATGGGACAGCGCGCTGTCCGTGGCGGCGGGTGTGTCCGAAAGTGGCTAAGAACATGGATCTTCCATTCGGCTACCTCGTCGAATGAGTCGTGGCAATCCAGCATATAGAACAAGCATGCATAAGCCCGTTCTTGTGATGAGAGGGTTAGCGACTGGATGTCTATTGTCTCTGTGGCTGGCTGCGCGGCGGTTGCTTCCCATCTTGATGACGACGACGATGTCCGTTCACCCGTTACAGCGCTATGTCTATCGGCAGACGCCGAGGGTGGGCCCGCGATCGTGGTGATCACTGGTGCCATGATACTACCGTCGTCGATGACCTCGGGGCTATAGGGAGGGCCGTAGTCAGCAGCGATGGACTCGGTGTTTACGGAGTCGGTGGATGGTGAAGACGATCCGCTCGAGAGACCCGGTGGGACAGGCGAGGAGGACGGCATTGAGCAGACAATCCTCACCTCGCCTTGCTTCTTGCGGCTTTGATCCGGGGTCCGGGTTCGGGATTGGTGGGACATCGGGGCGCGAAGACTATCCGGCCTCTTGTGGGGAAGGAGTCTTAGATGAAGATCGTGTCCGCCAAAAAGGCTATTCTTTGCAGATCCACTCCGACTTGCAGGTCTAGAGCAACGCAACTCGAGAACGTGAACAAGAAAGACCAGGTTGCCAGATTTGCGGCCTTAACATGCGGCAATTTATCCAACGGTCCGAGCTGCTCCGCACGGCGCGATGGCGCGGGGAATTTACGGGCACGAGGGAGAGCCCTGGGGCCTAGAGCCTGGGGAATCGCGTCAGAGGGCTACTTGGACCATGGGCGGGGAGGAGAGGGGGTTGTGCGAGCTGTGGCAAGTGCGGTACTGATATGGAATCGACGGAGCAGTACCGATCCCCAAACACCTATACATTGCACGCTCAAGGCGAAAAACATACCCTGGAATTCGAGGGAAGGACAAAGATGCGAAAACGCGCCAGAGCTATATCGCCCAATGGGGCTAACGCTCTAGAGTCTCTTTGGGACCAGCGCCGGTCAAAGCGACTACGATATCCCAGCCCTCAACAGCCTTGGACCTGAAGAAGGGAGATCGTGTACTGGTGGAACCTGTGGCCTGAGCTGTCAGCATGCATGACACACAGTGCCTAATGTAAGTACCGGCGTAGCCCGACGGGTCCTGAGGGTCGTACCGCGGAGGATTCCCAGTACAAGCGTCAGTAAAGTACACTTCCGGCCAATCGTACCAAAATGTACTTTTAGTTGGACTCGGGGTTGTGGTCCTGGGCTACCTGTTTTGGAAATGTGATACCAATCTATTGGGGCCTGGGATGCCCTTTCTTAAGGTACCGCTGTACCCGACTGGTACCTGACCCAGACTATCAACTCGTGTAGACCGTTGACCGTTGAGGAACGATTATCATCCGGTCGTTCGCTCCCCGCTGATTGCAAACTTTCCCTGGAACTTGTTCAGGCATCCATCTCGAGTACTTCGGGGTAAGCAGACTCTCGGGGGTTGGTGATCAAGAACTTTGGTCTAAGAAACATGTGAGTATCACACATAGGTGTTAAGAGGTTCATCGTGCGGTTACCCAAAAAGAAGTGTGTCCGTTTTTTTTTCCCCTCCCACGCTAGCATTTAGAGCGTGAGCGGGGACGCTCGGGGGCCAACGTTTGGTTGCAGTAGTGCAAAGGGCTAATGGGGTCGAAATCCCGAGTTTCAAAGTTGGGGCACAATTGCGGTCTTTAGAATGAAGTCTAAGTATAGGTCAATGTATGCACCGATTTGCGAAGGCGAAAGGGAAGTATGTTGCAGAGGGACAGGCATAGCGGGGTAAATTCTACGACTTCAAGTGGACTTCGACAAGTTCCACGTATTCGAAAGAAAACGCTATGGATCAAGTTGGCTTCGAGACATTTGAATTGTATTCAGCAGAATATTAAGTAGAAGGGATTTTGATTTTTCCGTGCAAGCACGGTCAGCAAATTAGAGAAGAATTGAAAACAGGTCAGAAATGAATAAGGCCACAGGCCTTGAGGGGAGAATGACAGGAGTCGAGGACTCCAAGACTTCGGATTCGAAGGAAAAGCCACAAATCCCGAACCGTCTATAAATAGTACGCCTCACCACGGAGGAAACCACAAAGGTAGAAGAGGGAAGAAAGATGTATCAAAAGTCAAAATGAAAAAAAACCCGTCCACCGACACCTTTGATGCCCGCAAAGCAAAGCAAGAAAATGCACAAAGTCTATATCGTTTCGTGGTGCGCATAACACAAATTCTCAGAGGGGGATGTTGGGGTGGAGAATTAAAATCGCTCCGCAAGGTCGCCGCCAGCAACGGAAGTACTAGCAGACGATGAGATTGAGCTGTAGCCAACGGCTGGGTTCAGCATATCCTGTACCGCGACCTTGGGGACTTGAGGCACCGGCAGCTTGCGCTGAGTGCCATCAGGCTTCGACATGATGTCCGTGATGCTAGGACCCATGTGGCCTTGCCCGGGGCTGTAATAATTAGGGCCCTCCGGTTGTGGCTCCATGGGAGCCAAAGCGGGAGTGTGTTGCAGAGTGAGATGGCGGATAGTTGGCAGGTGCAGCTCGTTGGCGCCCAGTGGACGCAGACGAGGAGAATGTGCTGGAGTTGCCAAAGGCGTGTGATCAGGCGTAGGTGAAAGCGAGTCATGGGAGAATGTGGGGGAGGAAGGCGCAGTAGAGTTGGGGGAATTGGGACGGGAACGCTTTACACGATGGTGCCCATAATTCTCGTCATCCTCGTTGGAATGTGAGCGGGTCATGTTCTGGGAGATCGCATAGGCCGACAGAGAAGGCAGACCACGTCCGCTAGAATGACGCGATCCGTAATAATTGTGACGAGACCCGTGGAAGCCCATGTGATCATCCCGCTCGACCTGCGAAGCGGCAGTAGCCAATAAGTTGATGTCCATGCCGGAAGAGGCGCGTTCGGTGTTGCGCGCGTATGGATTTAAGTTGGTGCGCATGTGATTGGCGTAGTTTGAAAACGAGTGTGGAGGAGACACATCGGGGGAACCAACCTGCGACACAGGCGCAGAGCGGGTAATGGGCTTGCTGGGAGGAGGCATCATGTTGGCGGCATTGGCCATGGGGGTGTCCTGTCCGGCAGCCGAGGCGGCAGCTGCCAAGTGCTGGGCCTTATTACTTCGGCGTGAGTTGGGATTGTTGTGAATGCGCGAGTGACGAGTAAGTTCGTCGGACCGGCTGAAGCGCTTAGTACATCCGGGGAATTGACAGGCATGGGGCTTCTCTCCGGTGTGGGTGCGAATGTGCCGAGTCTGGTGCTCCAGACGGTGGAAGGCGCGGTCGCACAGCGGGCACTTGTAGGGACGAGGCAAGTCCTGGCGCACCTCTTCGTTCGCGGGGCGGGCGCCCTTCATCAGAGGCGGCAAGAGGCTCACGGAAGACGCCATGGTGGAATCGGAGTCGGCGACGCTGGCCTGGGCAGAGTCGTCCGGATTCAATAGATTAGAGAAACCGGAGGCAGCTGGGGGAGGCATGAGAACCCTCTTAAACAAGGGCGGGAATTTGAGACCGAGGGTCGAAGTCGTGCAGTGGACTTTTCCCAAATTCAAGGCAGGGCTCCAAAGCTGGTTGTCGATCAGTGGGAGGACGATCGAGTCGAGATAAAAACCCAATAGGATAGACCAGCTGGGGTATGGGGTGGAAGAAAGGGAGGCGAAAGGAGGAGGAATCTGGAGATGACGATCTGGGGAGCAGCAGATAATATAAGAAGGAAGGGGGGCAAACTGAGGAATGGAGGGGAAAATGAGGAAGGGAGAAATCGGGGAGAAGGGGTAGCGGGAATCGGATTGGAAAGAAAAATGGGAAAATGCGTAATTTAGGAAATCAAAAATAAGAAAAATGGGGAACTTAAACCAAAGGGGAAAGCGAGTCAAAAGGCGGGAAAAAAAAAATCTTTTTTTTTTTCTTCTTTTTTTTTTTCGATTTTGATTTTTCCACCCAGAACTTATCGGACAACAAAGGTAAGGGCGTGTGTGGGGTGAAAGGAGGGTCCAGCATTTGGGGCGGCCTTGGGTCACTTTGGGGGACAAAAAGGGTGCTGCCAGAAAAAGGGGGAAAAAAAAAAAGAAAAAAAGAAATTTCAGCGGAGTAACTCCATTTAACTTGGAGAACTCCAGGTGAATTAGTGGCTGAGTAGATTAAGAAAAGAGCTACGGAATACCGGGAACACGTTCGGTGTTGTTTTTGGCACTTTAACCGCTGGTCGACCTTTAGCCCTCGATAACATTGAATGGGGAGACTATATATGTGCCGGTGTTATTTCAAGGTCAAAGATAGATACTCCGAGATATGACCATTGCGTAGCTTGCAACTTGATCCAGCTCTGAAAGGTCTGTTTTACATGTGCTCGGGGAAATGACATCGCCCGAAACGTAGAGAAGAAAAGGCCTAGGTGGGAAAAGGGTTTTTCTAAAAAAAAAAAAAGGGAAAAATAGAAATAGGAAAAGGCAAAAGGCGACGTCCTCCATACCACAGAATGTGGGGACCGGGCTAGTCCCGCTACTCAAAAGGTCCTCTGATTATCTCATTGACGAACCCCGTGTGGCGTGACAATGGGTGCGTGGCTCTTTTTACCCTTTCTCCAGCTTTACTCCAGACGCGCGATAGCCGTCTCTTTTAGCACCCCACCTCCTTATCTTCCATTTCCCCTGCTGACCTTGACTCTTATCCGGCCCTACGAGGCTCCTTATTGGATTCTGCACGATGAAGGGGTCTACTAGTCCCTATATTCTAAGATGTTAAGAACCGAAGAACCCAGAAAGTGAAGAACAGTCTAGACTGCAGCCGGGTAAATCGCGAAATACAGGCGTAGATCAGGGTAGCCAAAACTCTCAATATGTACTAGGCAAAACCGCTTGGCCATGACGATAGACGGAGTCATCTATGATGTCGACGCATGATACATGGTTCGAGCATGATTTAGTCATGGGGAAATGGAGAGGTCATACAGCACCAAAGGTGAACTGCCCACGAAAACAAGCCGGGTGGCATTTCAATTGTTTCCAAATGGGAATCCCCCCCAAACTCTGTCTCTGTTTTTGGGTCCTGGTTACGCAAACCACGATGATCAGCCATTGCAAGATAGGATGAGACACCCCGGATTCTATCATGGGGATTTCCTCATCGATCAGGACAAAACCGGATAAGGGGAGACTGATAGGCATCGATCGTCCAATTATCGACGATGCCGCCTGCAGCCGCAAAAGCCGCTCTGCGGTAGACTGGATTAGAATTACTTGCCTTTTCTCTGCTCTTCTGCTGGGTTGCATTTGCCCCGGAACCGAGCCCGGTTGAATCGGAAATTGTGGAGGAGGGTCTCTCTCCCCATTCTTCGATAACACCGTCCTGTGCCACAGGTTCATGTCCCCCAAATGCCCGAAGTTTCCCCCCCCCGGCCCATCATTCCCTTGGCCCGCTCCAGATAAGGCCAGATAGGCACAGATAGGGTGTAGACCAAGGTTGGCCCTTGATTAAAAAACAATAACCCCGGGTAAAATGCCCTCCCTTCGCCCCCTCCCATGTGCGGTCATGGTGTGCAGCCCATGACCAGTCTGGTTGGATCACGAAAGCGGCTACGCGGGCTGAGTTTTAATTCTCTATAGATGATCGTGGGTCTCCGTACACAAGGAAGTCACACCTCTTTTCTCTTTCTTTTTCTTTTTCTTTTTTTTTTGGTCGCTTACAGTCCAAGAGCGCCCCCCCAAAAACCGCCTTGCTCTGCCTCGAACCCCTGGTTCGTCTAAGACCCGGGCGGTGGGAGACCTGCATACAGCCGTGACACCAGGGGATCCCCGTTAGTGGGAGATCTTAAGCATGAAGTTGGCGGGTCTGGAATGCCTGACTCTTGGCTCCTAGCGCTTTGCTACCCCGTACTCCAGACATCCATGCCATTTGTGATGGACCACAAGCCGGAACACATTCCACTGCTACATTCCAAGGTATTCGCGGGAAGGAGGCTGCCACGGGGCTTCAGCCTCGGAAATTTTTGCCCTCCAATCCCGAAACTCTGTCGTCTCGTAGCATCTGCCATGGCCCTTCCGGGGCGTGGAGGGCGGGGGGAAAGGAATAGGAATTAGCTGAATCAACTTTGAACCGGGAATGCTACCCGGGTACTTTTGCCGAGGCTTCGTAAGAGCAGATCACTCGAAAGGCCAAGAAGAGCAGAGAAAAAGAAATTGACGGAAATCCGGATGCGGGCGCGGCAAAGTGGGTTCGCCTCTCCACGGGGAATGGCACCATCACTCTGGAGAAACTCCGGATTCGTCGTCCGATCTGCAGGGGGCGTTTTCACTAGTTAGTGAGTAAGTGTAAGAGGGGGGGGAAGGACAACTTGAGGTTTCTCCAAAGAATAACCACGTCCTTCGTGAAGAGGCCGCTTGAAACACCCTAGAACGGATCTGGCATGTTTCAGCCCCGGTTTCTCAGGTGCAGTTGTAAGCTGGGCTATTATGGTCAGCATCCAGGTCCGGGGCCTCGAACGCCACGTATACCTCGAGGATTTCAATCATTTCCAGGTGTATCAGCTATGGGAGGCCTGGGATCATCAACTTATCAGTCTATCATCACGCACCAGCAGTTGTCGACGGAACTCGATTCCCGACCCGCTCGTCTCACCTTCCTTCCTGTCCCGTCTAAAGAGATTCCTTCCCCCACGATCGTGGAGGTTCAACTCGTCCGTGGGGGACACAAAGACACGGGAGACCCCAACTGCCGAGATGCGCAGCGGTCAGCTTTAGGGCAACGTAACCCGGAAAACTCTGCGATCTCCACAGCTTCTCCAACCTGGGCTTATCACCTGGGAATGATATGATCGCTAGGGTCTGGGACTACCCGAAGATCGTCTCCCAGAAAAATGGGCTACCCCGCAAATCGTCAAAGGATAGGGTAATAGCCGGCGATACAAAATGATCACGCCACGCCTTCACCGGACATGGATCAAAGCCTTGCAGGAGCCGTGACGACGTGCATGATCCTCAGGCCTAGCAGAATTCTAGTATAGACTATTATGAACCGATTTCGTGATTGAGGTTCCCAAAGTCCGACATCGCAAGGTTGCTCCCTACACTACAGCACGCCATTCCGGACAAAAATCTCGAGAATAAGGCCTGGAACACACCTCATCCAGGATGATCGAGTTTGCCACTATCTTTGCATATTCTCCATACTCTTGCCCCGCTTTCTATGGTGATCGCTACAAGGTGAACAGGAGCTTGAAGCGCTAACGGCGGCGATTGGAGTAGATAAGCCAAAGTCAAATTGGGGGGAGCAAGCAAGCATGTATGTACATGCAAAAAGCAAGCAAGAAAACAAGAAAATGATCAAATGCGTAATATGGCAGGGTCCAGGATCCCTCGAATAGGATACAGCCCGTTTTCTCTATGTATATATTTTGCAGATCCTGCTCGAATGGGCGTTCGTTCATGACCGCCACCATTTATTTATAAATATATTTTTGGATCCCGTACCGCCAGCACGATGTCAATCTGACAATAAAACTACGTGATTCGAATGGTCATTCCTCCGCACACACCTCTCCCAGACCGACTGATCAAACGCCAAGGTTTACCCACGGGGAGATCCAGACTAAGACATCCATAGCCATGACAACATCGTGTTGGAGTTGCCAGTACCCAATTGGGGGCCACATCCAACTCATTGCAAGGTGTCATCATACGTAGAACACCCCAGACCTGGGCGCATCACGAAACTCTCGGGCCCGCACACATCAGCAAGTGGGCACCTCCTTGCCGGGTGAGTCATGACGTGCTCCGTAACCAGTGCTCAGCTCGCGCCCAAGTCAGGGTCCAAGGGGCGCTTGATTCGAGCCAACACTCGTGATTGCGGTTCCGCTGCCTGAAGATCTCTTCAGGTTTGAACTCCATTGCGCAGCCCAGGCCAGCCTGCTACACAGAATACGAGGCCAAGGGGGCTACTTCCAAGGTACAAGGCTTCTATTGCCTGATGGTTGGCTAGCGGATGCAGCCACAGCTGGCGAAGCTGATCGACGCTTTCGTAAGCGATATCATCCGTGGAGTAACTACTCCGTATCAGTTGACTTATTTCCGTACTAAGAATTCACCCCCCATTTACCTAGATAGGAGAGATGGTATGGGAAAGTTCGTTACTATCCAGAGTACCATCCCAGCAAGTGTAACATTTGATTTCTCTTGGCACGTCTCAGTTGCGGGGAATGGCAAGATCTGGGGTAGTCTCGCACTTCCCCGTTGCACTTTGAGGGGAAGTGCTCGCGAACAGCTACTCAGTTGAGCGCGGGGAAAGGGAGGCTGCATAGACCTTGGAGTAACGCGATAAGCATTTGATAATGACATTGATAACGAGCTCCTAAGACTTGCAAGATTCCAACCTTGGAAGGGAGTTTAATGATTAGTAGTCAAGCAATGGTGTGACCCCGGCTCAGGGTTACCTAAGACCGTAAACCCGAGCCTGGAGTCCTGGAAGGGGCCCGGTTAATTCCGCAAGGGCTTTTGGGAGGCCGCTATTACCACGACCCATACCTCCAAATCACCACGCACGCCAAGGTGGCCGATCCGCGCTCCACAGCTTCTGGAACAGATTCCCCACCCAATGAATCCCTCCTATAGGCGCATCATGCTGATATCACCGCCCCCTTGGCTATGCGGGGCAGACCTTCCGGAGTCCGGTGCTCGGACGCTTCTGCAAAGGACTGGGGAAGACAAAGTCCAGACAAATCTAGATAAGGATAGAAAGGGACCCAAGCGATGAGTTTTGCAGAAGTTCCCATTACACATGGAAAATGCTAGAGCCCCGAACATCCCCCTTTCGGGACAGAAGGGAAGTGAAGGGAAGTGAAGGGAAGTGAGCTTCGACAGGTCTAGCTCTCGGTGAGGCAAGCACGATCTCCCCCCACTGAGTGAATTCTTTGTGTGCTTGATTACCCCATACTCTTTTCAATAGAGTAACCATATCCACTTCCCACCACAAATCCACCACTCTAGTGCTCCTGCGAGGCCGCTCTTGACTGGCTGGCAGAACGTACTCCTGTCCATCATTTCATGATCGATCTTGCAACACTTGCATGTGCGAAGTGTTTTTTTCACACGTCCTATCCTCCGTATACAGCAATTACTCTGGCGCCCCCCCCCCCCAAGTCCTTCCGTCCCCAATTATACCCCAGCCCGCTTATCTGGCGGACGCGATAAGGAGACGGGGCAGAAATAAGGGGGATTCCCTCGTCGCACCCCCAAACGGAGGTTGCGGAATCAAGCTAGCAGAAAGATAAATCTGGCGCCACTACGGAGTAGGCGAATTGCTACCGTATGTGGTAATTATATCGTGTAATCCAATGCCCCCCCCAGGATACAAATCCTGCTAGCCTTGTCTTTCACGTGTTTGACAGTGAATCACCTGTACCACGGGGAAGACCCTTAACCTTCACGAGCTGACATGACAGCTTCTGGTTGGAGGGAGCTTTCACATGCGGAGGGGGGGGGGTCGCTGTAATCACATGCGAAACTGGTAAGCTTGGGGGGAAGCCACAGATAAGGATTCCAAGAAAAGCAAAACTCGATCTTATCAGCATAACGTCATAAGGTGGCTTGCGGCTTTGACAGGCCCCGGATGCGATCATCCCAAAAGTATACCCGCGGTCTAGCCCCAGCCGAGGCTTTCAGCTTCCATGTAGCCGGACTGTCGACAACTGAAGGTTGATGTGATTTTCAAGGGATTTTCCAGTCTATGCCCGATTTTCACAGATCGCCCGAGCGGATCCGCAACCCGCAGCGCTGGTCCGCTTATCGTAGTACTGTCATAATTCCGGTTTTTCTTTAGCCCCAGGAGAGACAGACGGAGTTGATGCCCCCCCAGGAGCACGGCTGAAGGTTACGCTAGCTACCCTCGCTCTTCCCCTATGGCGAAACGTCGGCGCAGCTCGGTAAATTGGCCTCTGGTGCTGATGACAGGTTTTGACCAGCGAAACATCTTTCAGGCTCGTAAGTATGGTCCCAACGCTGCCCGAGTGTCTCCAGTGGTTGGAGGTACCTCGTCGCAAGCTACTGTAAGCTGAGGGATCTTCGCAAGCTCTGTGCGAGCTAGCACATCTTGCATGTATCTAGACTGTCGACATGCAGGTACCGTATACATGGCACCCGGGACTCTTCGGTCCAGCCTTTGGAACAGAGGTGCCCACTCCCCTCTCGTTCCATAGGGCTGGGGTAAACCCATCGGGAGAAGTCGGAAGAGTGGGATTCGTGGAGGGCCGATTGTGCCATTCTTGCATTGCGGGGCTTAGTCACTTTGCAAACCTTCTTTTTTTTTCTTCCCTTTTTGTTTTTTTAACGACGTGCACGGGGAAGGCGTGGCGTAGGACATCTCCATTAGGAATGACGGCTCGGCATTGAGAGCAATATACAGAATAAGACGCACATCCGAGGTTTGGATTGAACCCACCAATACGGGAGGTGCAGATCTTGCTGGTAGTCTAAACCAGGACTGTACATCGGGACAAAATTTCCCACGGTTCTATCAGAAAACCTCGGGGATGAAGAAAAATTTTCACTTCTATGGAGCAGGTACTTAGTAACGTTCGAAAAGGGGCTCGGTGAGGCCCACGGGGGTTGTCCGCGGTGGCACAGACTGGTTAGAGGCCCCCTAAAACGCGACTCTTCCGTGTTGGATCCTTAGAGACGCCCCCGGGCCCGACTTTCGCTCGGCCTGAAAACTCGGCATCCCCGTGCCGACTCGGGCACGCTTGTGCCCATGGGCGCTGTTGATTGGCTGGTGGGCGGTTCACTTTGAGAACGCCCCTCAATCCCTGCTTGGGGAGGTTTGGGATCTCCACACTCGAACCCGCCGAATTTCCCCCGACACCGCTTTGCCACGGGGTCTGACCGGCTAACTTGCTCCATTTGGTGGGAAGGGGGGGGGAGGGGGGCTCTCAACAGCGATGGAAATCGTCCAGTCCAGATACGGCCTGGTTGAGTCGGTATCAGGTCCCACTGGTCAATTGGTCAGTTGGTGTCGAGGATCGCCCATCTATTGACAGTTCTCCCGAGCCTCGGCATTCACTGCCAGGAGCACCTTCAGTCCGGCCCGGTGCTGAGCAAGAGTACATGTGGTCTCGGATGACTGCAGTCGCGGGTGGTCCGACTGGGGTTCCGACTTGCGGAGGTTTCGAGAGACTTCTCCGCGTGGAGCGGTGAGATCTGTTATGGAGTAGAGGGCAATTCGTGGAGACTGCGACACGGCCGCTTCCCAATCGGGGTTAAATTGACGGTATGCAACTACGGCGTACGTGACTGTCCCTACCCCCCTCCAAAACTTGGGTCCTGGGAGAATGTACAAAGCTAATCTTCTGCCTGGACTATAGCAGACTATCATACTTTATTGGCATACCATATGCTGTCTACTCATCGTCTTTTTCTACCTTGTCCATCCGTCCACTTCATCTACGCTCCAATCTCGGACCGAAATCCGCCCGCGCCAGAAACGGAAGCAAAAATGTCCGTTCTGCCGTGTCTGCCCGCCCGCAAAGCGGAGAAACTTGTCGAGCCAAAGTGCGTTGCGTGCAGCATAGACAGCATCAAGGTGACTTGATTGAGATCAGCAAACCACGATACCTGTCCTCTACTACCGCTACGACGATCCCACATCGACACGTTCGTCGCTGTGCCAATCCGCACCCATGGCACCTCCACGCCAGCGCGCTGCCGCGCTCGTGGATGACTCCAGATCTGAAGCTTCCAGTGGCACTCGAGAATACAGAACGACAGCTCCGAAGAGCCGCAGGCCTGCCAATGCTTCGAAAGACAAAGCTGCAGTGACCAGTGCCCCAATCACACAAGAACCGGTAGAGGAACTCCCCAATGTACGTACAGCCCAAAGAAAAACTCTTAGGGGTTGAGGCATCGAGAAGGCAAACGACGTCACTCTTGACGAGTAACACCCTGAAGCCCTTCAACATATCTCTCTATGCATTCACCAATCTTCACTATGGATACCTCACATCCTCCCCGAAAAAATGGGAGAAAAAGAAAAGTGAAAGACCCCCCCACTAACAATCCCAGATCCCCTGGTCCGACCTCCCCCTCGAAATCCTCAACGCCTACCGCCACGCCCACAAACTCCCCACCCCCTCCGCTTTCTCAAACGAATATTCCCGTACCCTCCTCTCCCAAGGCATTGGCCTGCGATCGCCCACAGCTCTCGCCGCCCGCCGCGCCCAATCCCAAGCCTCCCGCCGCGCCGGCCCCAGCAACGGAAATACCTCCGGCACCGCAAGTGTCCCCACAGGTTCCGGCAGTGCTACAGGCAGCGGCACCGGGAGCAGCAGCAGCGAACACGAGGCTCCGCTGCGCCGGATCATAGGTCAGGACCGTGTGAGCAAGGAACAGTTTGCGCATGTTGTGCGCAAGCATTTCAATAGCGCGGGGTTGTCGGAACAGGAGGCTATTGCACGGTTTCTGTATACGGTGCGGGAGGAGAGGAGGGGAGACGGTTCCGGTTGCATTTCCAGCCGTAGGGCTCTTACAGTCTTACCTTGCTGAGGTTCCTCTGTTAAGGCTGGCCCCGCTGGGAGGTTGCTGGGATTTGTTCGGGGGGTGTTTTTACGTGCTTTATCTCTTTATGATACCCATTGGCGTTTATCGGGGCTGGGTCGCTTTTGTCGTAGATGGCTGGGCCTTTCTGCATGTTGTCAGAAAGGCTTTCTGGATTACGGGGTTGATATGTGATATCTTAAATACATGGATTATATAGTGGGCTTTATCTTCGATTTGTTCTATTAGTCTAATCGAATATGGTTTGGCCATCGATAAAGAATGGATTTTATTTGATAGTTTAAGGTATTTCCAGGCGTATTCGAGGTTGTATGGGTCACGCACCTAAATGCGTCTAGGCAGGAATCGCAGCACGGAGGTAGTAAGAAGGGAAGGGGAGGCGTAGAATCAACCAAAGCAAGGAGGACCCCCCCAAAAAGGATAACAAGAGTGATATCGAACGATCAAAGGAAGATGAACTATTAATGTTAACGTCAACGGATGGCTTCCCCTCTCCGTATGGACCCGATTTTTCCGCACCGAGAAGGAACATCCCTGGCACTCGTCTAGATACAGCAAGTCCTTTGTCTATTTCCAGGCATTGAGGCCTGCCCAAGGATCCCCGCCCCCAGGCTGGGCCTGTGGCTGGGACTGAGAGGGTGTCTTGTGGTGCCCGTAGGGTCTGCTTTGGGCATATCCACCCGGGCCAGAGGGGTAAGCACTACCAGTCGAGGGTGGGTAACTCGTCTGCTGCGGGCGTGGGGGAGGCGGGGGCGGGATGTAGCCCTGGGGTGCAATGTAGTGAGACGAGGCTGTTGAGGCAGCAGTGGGGGCGGGGCTAGCGCTCGTGTAACCAGAATAGGGCGTCGGCGTGTGAGAGAAGAACTGTTGGTTTGGGGGTGGTGAGACCGGAGTTTGGTAGGGATATGCCATCGGGTTGTAGCCTTCTGACAACGGAGCAGCAGCGCCTTGCTGGAAAGACTGCGGCATATAGGGCATGCTGGGATTACCGCCCATGCTCATGTATTGTCCGTAGGGCGCTGGGGAGTGCGACAGAGGCACGCCATGCGGTTGTGCCCCAGGCATGTTAGGTGGGTATCGAGGAGACATCTTTGGCGATGGCCCTGTTCCATATGCAGGGGTCTGAACTGGAGGTGGAGGAGATTTGACTTTAGCTGGGGGAGCAGCAGCAGAGACTGACGAGGGCGAGACTGAGGGTGGTTTGGGCTCAGTTGATAGACGCTCCATTAACTGACGAAGCTTCTCTCTCTCGCGATCTTCCTGATCTGAGATGCCGCTGGCCTTGTCGCGCTCGATCTGGCTCAGAAGCTGGGCGCCCTCAGATCGGCGGTTGCTGATGAAAGTCTCGACGTTCTTCCGCAGGCTTTCAACATTTTCGCTCATTTCTTTGTAGAACGTCCGAGCTTGCATTACTCCGGAAGACAGATTATTGAACGCCTCGTATATCTTTTTATACCTGGCCATTACGGAGTTCCTTTGCCGAGTGACACCCTCGTATTTGGATTGTTCAGCTTGAACACGCTTATCCTGGAGCAGATCCGCGTATGTCTTTGTGAGTTCCTTCATCAAAGATTGTTGCTTGTGCGTTGCCTGTAGCAGACGGTTCTGATGAGGGCGGAACTTTTCTAACTCAGCCTCGAATAATTGGGTTTCTTGACCAGCAATCGACTTCTTGTTCAATATCAGGACGTTTGAGATGTCATCAGTGTGGACCTAGGGTATTTTAGTGGGTCTGCATGATGAAATGGATGAGGAACGCGGTTCTACCTTCTCCTTGAGATCTTTGAGAACTTGTGCTCGGTCCCGCTTGACAAGATTGAGTTTCTTCAAGATTTCCTCCACCTTGGCGATCTGATCTGCAACAGATGCGCTACCTTCGTCGTAGACATCGTCCAAGAGACTACCCTCCGCAGGACTGGTGGCTCCGTTTTTGCCTTTATTATGTTTAGCACCGGCCTTGATCATTGCCTGCTGGAAGAGGACATCGGCTTCGTCTGTTTCGCCGGCAGAACGCATTTGATCGAAGTCTGCTTCGAATTGCCGGAAGGAGGATAGTAACTGCGTGTCACTTGTACTAGCCTCAGCTATGGTATCGCGATACGTACGAATATCACCGCGAAGCGTAGTATTCAAGCGAGCACTCGGTTGTTGACTCCAATCAGCTCCGTATTTGGACCGCATCTTCTCGCACACACTTTCCTCCAAATCCAGTTGCTTTGAACATTGGTCCAATTGAGCTGTCACATCTGCCTTGCGTTCCTGAAGCTCGTCAAAAGCCTTATTAAATGGTTTGTGCCCTGCAAGCTCAGAGCACCAGCGGGTAAACTCCTCGTCCACGGTCATTTCCTGATCCATGCCCCCTTTCAAAATGTTCAAGCTGCCTGGTAATTTGAGATAATCCAGACTAGCCGCCATTTCACCGTTGGCGGTCTCTACTTTCTCGGTTTCAGCGCGTATCAACTTGGCTTTCTCCTCGTCGTACAGACTGGCTGTTTCCGTGACTGACATCGGCACTAGCTTCTGGAAGATATCCGGCCCAATAATGCGCTGAATGTCTTGCCCTTGATATAGTTCACTGACAGGAATCGCTTTGGCAGCCGGAAGCTTCGCCACTGCTGAAAGCCCTGCCTCATTTGGGACGGGTTGGTGGTATATGAAGTCATTGTCTTTGATCATGGATGCAAGCTTTGTCTGGACGTTGGTTTGGTTATGTTTGACAAGCTCAACAAGCGCAGTTCCAGACTCAGCAGTCATGTTCGAAGTTGCTGGGGCTGATGAAGGGAACGCTTTGGCCCAGGTAAGTGCGGTAGTGGCTTGCTTATCGGCCAGCTGCAGCCGAGCGATGGCAACACCGTGGGAATTGGCTTCATCGTCGGCAATCGCTTGGTAGTACGAAGCAACAGAGCTTAGATGGGCGGCCTTTGCTTGCACAACAGTTGACCACACCTTGTCGAAGACATTCTTACTTACAAACTCCTGCATTGTTTCGCCTGCCTGCTGATACAGATAGGCGGCTTGACCAGCCAATTTAGCGAGAAAGCCTGGTTTCTTCTCATCCGTTATTTGCTTCTCGAGGAAAACCTCCTGGGCTTGGGCAAGTGTGACGTTAATCAAAGTCTTGACCGTATCCCGGTTGAGGTCGGTTGAGGGAGCATGCAGGAAGTTCTCGTTGATATAGGTGAACATGCCCGCAGATGCCTGGAAAGAGTGATAGGCCGTCTTCACACCTGCATCCTCGGCCCGGTTTTGGTTGGCGGCATGGCAGGAGAGCACAGCGGAGATGTTGAAGATAATGGAAGCTTTTTCGAAAGCTAGCGAGTATTGAGATGTAGGTTTGTGAGTGAACGCGTCGAACCTGAAGGGAGATCAGGGTGATGAGCAATTTCCCCCCTTAAGGTATAAACGTTGATCTTTGGACTTACCATGTGAATGAGATCTTAATATGGTTCTCGTCGACTGGAAACCGTAGATCTAACAGTTCCAGCTGACCATAGTACCGGTATAAGAGATCGCGACCCGTAGCGCTATCTTTCCCAGCACCTCTCATGTCCTGTCTGAGACGGTTGAGGGTTGCGCATTCTTGGCTGTAGCGCTCGGGGTCCTCGCCATAAGTCTGCCTGATGTAGTCCTTGAGGGGCTGGATCCAATCGATTTCGTTGGTCTGCTTCAGCGGTGCCGAGAGCATAGGTGACTGAACCATTGTGATATGGTCGTCAGGAGCGGATTGCTCCCATCCACAAGAAATCGAGGAAAAGGAAGGAACGAAGCGCGAGAGCAGGGGTGGGGGGGGGTAGTAAGCGGGGGTCTCAACGGTGCGAGGGGACCAGAATCGAGGCTGTGGGGTAAAGACAGGAAGTCCAGCAGTGCTTTGTCACTCGGGTACTAGTAATGACGTAGACCCAGAAGGTGGATCAACTCGAAGTCGAGAACAGTCCAAGAAGCACGGAGGGGAGAAGGAAAGGAGGGGGAACCGGAAGTAGCGGGCGCTCTAGACGGGATGTGATGGTCTTGGTGACGGCCTTGTTGATGGGCGCCAAAGAGCCAAACAGGACACCGCACGCGGATAATGTAGATCTACCCGTAACGCTAAACGTCATGGATATAAGGCTGGTTGATCGGGAAATCTGAGGAATTAATCAAATGAAAACACAGGATTAGAGGAGATTGAGCTGGGATTCATTTTGTTCAAAAGATTTCTTGAATTCTAGTCTATGGAAGTAGAGAGCTTCATGGCAGCCTAAACGCATAGTAATACAATCGCCCGCCATACATCCTCAGACCCTCACAGGCAGAATAGGTCCCATCTCGCCAGCGCTATGTGAAAATAAATACTAGTAACAGTCCAAATGGTATACAAATACACAGATATACACGTGATCAGATCACTTTTTCGAGTCGTCGCTCTCGCTCTTGTCAGCACTTTGCTCCTCGTTCTTCTTGGCGTTTTTGGCACCCTTGGCATCTGCGGGCCCGGACTTCGTAGGATCATCGGCCTTGTTATCCACGAGTCGATGCCAGACAGACTTGAGGAATCCTTCGTTCTTGTGCGAATCGGCATCGGCGGTGTCAGTGTTGGAAGAAGCACTGGAGAACAAAATCAGTTAAAGCGACTATAGTTCGGGTTTATGGAGCCTTACCTTTTCTGGTTGACATTCATCGTCCGCCGAGCAGTCTTGTCGTTCATTTCATCGGCGAGAACTTCCAAAATAGTCCGCTGGTTGGCAGAAAGGTACTTGGGCATAGCAACCTTGAACTCAACCTTCAGATCACCCGTGGGAGTGAAGCGCGAACGACCGGCACCCAACTTCTTCATGCCCATACCAGAAAGGGTGATACGATCACCAGTGCCAGTACCTGTAGCAACCTTGACCTTAACGTCCTTGTCGAGGGTAGGAATCGTAACCTCACCACCCAGGAGCGCTGTCGTAAGGGGAATCTGGGCTGTGTACAAGATATCCGAGCCGGAGCGGCTAAAGCGGGGGTCTGGCGCAACTCGAATCGTAACATAGAGATCGCCAGGTTGGGTACGGGTTCCGGCGGCAGCAGTGGCGCCCGTTGGAGGGGCATCACCCTCGCCGCTAACCCTCATGCGCATGCCATCTTCGACACCAGCGGGGATGTCCACTTTAAGTGTTTTGCGCTCTCGAATAACACCGTTTCCGCTACAGGTACCACACTCCGAGCCACGGGGTACAGTCATACCAGCACCTCCACATGCATCGCAAGTTGCAGCGACCTGGAAACCACCTTGCATGAGATGAACACGAGTTCCTGTTCCATTGCACTGCTTGCACTGGGACCGTTTGGCTCCTGGTTTCAAGCCATCACCCTTGCAAGTGCCACATTGAGTCAGAGGTGTAATGACGATCTCTTGAGTTGTGCCCTTCGCAGCATCCATAAATGAGATACTGCTCTGAACTTCGATGTCCTCGCCCACAAGTATCTGCTCCTGGAACGGGTTTCGTCGACCCGGGGGACCACGACGTGCACCGCCTGTAAAAGCGCCAAACAGATCTTCAAAGTTGATATCCTGAGAGAAGCCGCCGCCAAAGCCACCTCCTCCAAAGCCACCTCCGAATCCGTGGAAGCCACCAGCACCGGCGAATGGGTTTCCTCCCGCGTTCGGGTCGAAACCGCCATTCTGGTCGAACGCAGCGGATCCAAATCGATCGTATTGCTCTCGCTTTGTCTTATCCGATAGCAACTCGTATGCAGATTGGGCTGCGGCAAATTTGTCTTTTGCATCGGGCTCCTTATTGGTGTCAGGATGGTACTTCTTGGCCATGCCGTAGTACGCTTTCTTGATGTCGCTGGCCGAGGCGCTCTTGTCTACTCCGAGGGTCTTGTACGGGTCGGCGATCGCGAGAGCAGCAGTGGAGTGAAAGGGCTGTTGATGGTCAGCAACTGATCATCTCTTTGAACATACCTGTTTCCGTCATTCGTAGGAGATGGGACCTACCTTGAATAAGAGCACATATGAAGCTCTCTTCTTGCCGATTCCATCCCGCAAACGACGTGCGGGAGAGAAGGAAGTCGGATGATAGCCTCGTTTCTGACCGGACGAGCAAACACTAGGACTGGCTGTATGCTTCGAGCATTGGGGTTGTACCCGCAGCAGGCGCGCGGGGAGGGCCGCGGCCTTCGGGAATGCTGAGGGATTCATGGATACGAAGAGTAATCTCCGAGCGGTAGTTGGACGACGTTAAATCCAAGGGGTTTCGAATTGGAAAGCAGGAACGTCTCGGACAGGGAAAACAAAGAGTCGAAGAGCGAGAAAACTTTATCCCCAGATAGCAATGGACCCGTCCGCCAGGCGGCTTCTTTAGAATCCAGTAGTTCCCCGAAGAAATTCGCGACCTCGACTGCGGGAATTGGTCACGGGACCTCGTCCGCTCATTAGTGATTACAGAGCAAAGATCCGGCTTCCGATTTCGCCATCTCCTACCTCCTTCTCCCTCATTGTCCCAGCTAAGCTCTTATCACTCTCTAGAGCTGTGCGGCGGGCTTCTCCTCAGCTTCAAAGCCATACCAATTTCCTACACCTCCTTTTCGTCTTATATAAACCCCGACATTACTTCCGACATACTGTCACGGACAGATACTTTGATAGCATGCTCCGCGGCCAGACCCTCCCCTGGAGAGCTGCGCTCCAGCAGACACCTCGCGCATTTCTCCGGAAGCACCCCTTGTTGACCCCAAGGTACAATGCAAACGTTCGATCAGCATTAAGCGCCGGCTACCTCAGTCGTGCGACTCCCTCGGTTCCCCGCATGTTCTCGTCCAGTCCCATCCACCGAAAAGACAAACCGCCACCAGAGGATCCGAAAGATGAGGAAGTGCAGAACGAGGAGGAGGGTGCAGCCGGGGAGACACAGGATACCGACCTGCCCCCAGAGGCCCGCAAGAAAGCTGGCGATTCAGGGAAGAATGCTGCTGAGCAGGGTTCTTCACGGCGGAAAGACAAGTTAGCCAACGAAAAAGAACAGCGCGCATTAGAGGAAGAAGAAAAGAAAAGCACGAGTGCAAATGAAGGCAAAGGCGACTCAAACCAAAGCCCATCGCCCATACCACCAAGCGGTGGCGGCTCCGATCCAAAGCCTAGCTCCGCAGCTGGCAGCGGCAGCGGTGGAAATGATGATGGCGGCAAAAAAGGCAAGAGGGGATCATCTGAGAAGTCATTGCAAAAGCCCGCTGTCCCAGATGTGTATCCACAGGTCATGGCCATTCCTATTGCGAAGCGTCCGCTGTTCCCCGGATTTTATAAAGCGATTACTATTCGTGACCCGAGTGTTGCTGTTGCGATCCAGGAAATGATGAAGCGTGGTCAGCCATATGTCGGAGCGTTCTTATTCAAGGACGACCAAGCTGATGGTGATGTGATTGAGAATTTGGATGATGTGTACGAAACTGGTGTATTCGCTCAAATTACTGCGGCCTACCCTCTCCGCGGCGAGGCAAGCGGTGTGACGGCTGTCCTATACCCCCACCGCCGTATCAAGATCTCGTCCCTTCTTCCACCCAGTGAGACCACCAAGGGAGCTCCTACTGAGGAGAGGACAGAAAAGCGAGGCGATGTCGTGGCTAGTTTTGAGGAGGGCGCTGCGGAGCTTGTGTCAAAGGATCACTATGAGCCTACCTCTTTCCTCAAGAAGTATCCGGTCAGCTTGGTCAACGTGGAGAATCTAGCGGAGGAGCCATATGACAAGAAAAGTGGTATTATCCGAGCCGTGACCAGTGAGATTGTCAATGTGTGCAAAGAAATCGCCACTTTGAATCCTCTATTCCGCGACCAGATCTCGGCTTTCTACACCGATCAGTTCCCTGGAAACCTCAGTGATGAGCCTGCTAAGCTCGCAGACTTTGCCGCTGCGGTTTCAGCTGGCGAGCTCCATGAGATGCAGGATGTGCTAGAGACTATGAACATCGAAGAGCGTTTGCCTAAGGCTCTCGTCGTCTTGAAGAAGGAACTGATGAACGCACAGCTTCAGTCCAAGATTACCAAGGACGTTGAAGCCAAGATCCAGAAGCGTCAGCGTGAATACTGGCTCATGGAGCAAATGAAGGGTATCAAGCGGGAGCTTGGAATTGAGTCAGATGGCAAGGATAAGCTTGTGGAGAAGTTCAAGGAGAAAGCGGCGAAGCTCGCCATGCCGGAGGCTGTCAAGAAGGTTTTCGAAGAAGAGCTCAATAAGCTTGCGCATCTCGAGCCAGCTGCCTCTGAATTCAATGTCACTCGCAACTACTTGGATTGGTTGACCCAGATCCCCTGGGGTCAGAAGAGCGTGGAGAACTTCGGAATCAAGAATGCTGTTACAGTTCTTGATGAAGACCACTACGGTTTGAAGGACGTGAAGGACCGGATTCTGGAGTTCATTGCTGTCGGTAAGCTTCGGGGCACCGTGGAAGGAAAGATTCTCTGCCTTGTTGGCCCTCCCGGTGTGGGAAAGACTAGTATCGGTAAATCGGTGGCTCGTGCTTTGAACCGACAATACTACCGTTTCTCCGTGGGTGGGTTGACTGACGTTGCGGAGATAAAGGGTCACCGACGAACCTATGTTGGTGCTCTCCCCGGACGTATCATCCAGGCTCTGAAGAAGTGCCAGACCGAGAACCCTCTCATCCTCATTGATGAAGTGGACAAGATCGGACGTGGGCACCAAGGCGACCCATCATCTGCCTTGCTTGAATTGCTCGATCCCGAACAAAACTCCTCATTTTTGGATCACTACATGGATGTCCCTGTCGATCTATCTAAGGTTCTTTTCGTTTGCACGGCTAATGTCACCGATACTATTCCTCGACCATTACTCGACCGCATGGAATTGATTGAGCTCTCTGGCTATGTTGCTGACGAGAAAATGGCCATTGCTGAGCGATACCTGGCCCCTGCTGCTCGAGAACTCACTGGCCTGAAGGATGTCGATGTGACTCTGCAGCAGGAGGCGATCGAGGAGCTCATCAAGTCCTACTGCCGCGAGAGTGGTGTTCGAAACCTTAAGAAGCAAATTGAAAAGGTCTACCGAAAGGCCGCTTTCAAGATCGTGCAGGATATTGGCGAGGATGTCTTGTCGGAAGAGGCTGCTTTGACTGATGAGGGCAAGGCTGCCGCTGAGGAATCTAAGGAGCATGAGCCATCCGACCCGGCCGGCACCCCCATCGAACCAGAGACGGCAACTACCGAGACTCCTCGACGTGCACTCAAGGTCCCGGAAAGTGTCCAGCTAAGCATCGGCAAGGATACCTTGAAGGACTATGTCGGTCCTCCAGTGTTCACTGCCGACCGTTTGTATGAAACCCTCCCACCCGGTGTGACCATGGGTCTGGCATGGACCAGCATGGGTGGTGCCGCGCTATATGTTGAGTGCATTCTGGAGAATGCATTGAGTCACAATTCTCGACCTGGTCTGGAGATCACCGGCAACCTGCAAAATGTCATGAAAGAGTCGTCGCACATCGCCTACTCGTTTGCCAAGTCAGTTATGGCGCGCCAATTCCCTGAGAATCGATTCTTTGAGAAGGCGAAGGTCCACCTGCACTGCCCCGAGGGTGCTGTTCCGAAGGACGGTACGTAATATGCGCCTTCATCGCGCCCACCTCTAACTAGGAAACCTGCTAATGAGACTACGCTCAGGTCCCTCTGCCGGAATTACCATGACAAGCTCGCTTTTGTCGCTGGCGCTTAATCACCCGCTTGACCCAACCGTTGCCATGACTGGAGAGCTGACTGTGACCGGCAAAGTGCTTCGCATTGGAGGCTTGCGCGAGAAGACCGTGGCTGCGCGCCGGGCGGGAGCGACCAAGATTATCTTCCCAGCAGACAACACATCTGACTGGCTTGAGCTGCCTGAGGTGAGTCATGGCAATTTGCTCATGATTTTATGACTCGAGAAATGACTAACCTCTTTTTTCCAGAACATCAAGAAGGGTATTGAAGGCCATCCGGTCAGCTGGTATTCTGAAGTGTTCGACCTTCTCTTCCCAACCTTGGACCGAGAGGCCGCTAGCACCATCTGGCAGCAGGCGCTCCGCAAGCCCGAGGGCAAGGACGAGGAGAGCCGCGACGAGTAGATGGGCGTTTGAACGACTTCCGTGGTACATACCTTGTAATTTCCTGTATAGTTTGTGGGCACATGGCGTCTTGTCTTTTTCCGCCATGGGAAATGCATGGGGCTGGCGTTGTGAGTTCTAGATCCTTGCAACGGTTCCTGCACAGGAATCATTTGCAAAGTTTTCTCTTGCTTGATTTTTTTTTTCTTTTGCCTTTTTTCTCTTTGTTTGGGCTAAGTAATAGCCGACACTCCTCTCAATGATAGGCCTCGTCACATCTCCCTCGGGGCATTGACTCGATATGACTAGGCTTGGACGCCTGCATGGATGCATAAATAAGCCCTATAAGTAGCCATCCAGGGAAAATATCACCTCCAATATCTACCTATCACAGAGGATCCTCCCTGGGTTAAGTATACCAGCAGGTTGCTATCGTGCTGCTATCGTGCTTCTGGCATAGTTCGGTGCCATTTAAGGGCGGCTGTCGTGTCCGCTCTGCCCACCAATCAACAAAGTACAGCTTCGTCCCTATCAGGCATGAAGAGATCAGGCCGCAACGCACATGGGCAGCCTCACTTTTTTTAAAAATCTATTTTTTAAAGTGCGATGAATCATATCCCCTTTTTGATATTCTTGAATTCCTTTCTACATAAGAAGAATTTGATTGATTCCCTGCAGCGTTCTTTTGCTCCGCTGTGAGACATTGACACCTTGCAGTCGATCGACGCACAACTCCCACTAACGTTAAAAATTTGGGTTGCTTTTTTTTGGTTTTTGCATCTTTATGAGCATCGCGAAAATTTCGTCCAAGCTCTGACCGACACTCGTGCACCGCCTTTCCCTTTATGCTCTGACAGCCTCCCAGCCTCTTCTATTTGTGACTCGTTGATTTCCATATACCCCCTTCCTCTTCACCAATTTCGAGTTAATTAGACGCCAAAAGTTCCAATAGGGCGCAACTAGTATCTAATAGGAATCCTGGGGGCCCGAAAGCGCGTTCAGGCTTCTGAGTTTTTTTTCTCTCTCTCTCTCTCTCTTCTGGTCCAATTCTCCTCCAATACATCTGAAAATTTCTTTCTCTTCGATCTCGTCCTATCCCTCCCTGCCGTCGTGAAAACCCTCCCCCGACTTTGGCTCAATTCTTATGGCCATCGGGTCCTCGAGCGGGGTGATTGAGTCATTCCTACTCCCGACGCATGGCCATCTCTCTTGCCAACAATAGCCCAACTCGGCTGGGTCTACCTCCGGACGAAAAGGGGCAGAAGCTGAGCATGTGGCATCGATTGGGTCTGCGGCGATGGCTGGGCCGAGACGATCGAGATGGCCAGGACTTCCCCCACCGACCCTCCAGCCCTCGCAAACAAGACAACCTGACTCGCCGTCTCTCGCGCCGAGTGGGCGTTGGCCTGCCTCGATCTACTACCTTCAAACGCCAGATCTCCGAACGCCGGGACCATCTCGCACCGCTCGAGCCTGAACACCGTCGAGCACACTCGGCCGACCGTCGCACGCTGAGTGCCCAAAGGACCCGGTCTCCACCGCCCGTGGATCCCCGACTCTCCCTGCCTGAGGTTCAGTGGCTCGGCCCGCCCGCAACCACGGTCGACGAGCCAGAGACGAGCTTGAACTATGACCTAGAAACCGATTCCCTCGATTGGACCCCGGACGTGACAACCGCCCCGGAGGCACCCACACAGGACACCCTCGAGATGGAGCTGGAACGTCGGTGGATTCTGAACCTGAGCATGCACTTCCGTGATCGCTCCGAGCGGGAGAAGTTCTTTGTGACCTACGCCGAGACGCCTACCAAATGGCGCCGGGTAACGATCTCCTGCGATTACAGGGCTGCTCCGCCGGATTCGCTGGAGCAGGATTTGAAGGAGCTCCGGTACCAGCGGGACAAGTGTGCCCGGATCTACGAGTCCATCCGCGAGTCCCTTTTGGAGATCCAATTCTACGATACCGTCACCAATTTGAAGGTGGAAACACGCGACGGCCGCCTCCATGTCCATGTTACCGAAGACGTCAACGAAACGATCCCCTATCCTCCGATCTCGAGTATCGGCCACCTGCCCGGCGCGCGGTGCGTCCCCGAACAATTCCTTCATTTCGAGTCCCATTTGTCCGGATTTGTTTATAAAGTGAGGCTGGGAGGTCACGCGTATATAAAGAAGGAGATTCCGGGCCCGGATACCGTGGATGAGTTTCTCTACGAGATTAATGCTCTTCACGCGCTGAGCGGGGCTCCCAATGTGATACAGGTGGAGGGAATCGTGGTCGATGAACGCCAGGAGGTTGTGAAGGGCTTGCTCATCAATTACGCCGAGCAAGGTGCGCTGGTGGATATTTTGTATGAACAGAGAGGACGGATTGCTTTTGGCAGGCGTGAACGATGGGCCAAACAAATTGTTCAGGGTCTTTGTGAGATCCATGAATCTGGCTACGTGCAGGGCGATTTCACGCTGTCGAATATTGTGGTGGATGGAGATGACAATGCTCACATTATCGATATCAACCGCCGAGGCTGTCCTGTGGGATGGGAGCCACCGGAAATTGCTGCCAAAATTGAGAGCAACCAACGCATTTCCATGTATATTGGAGTGAAGACTGACCTTTACCAACTCGGAATGACGCTCTGGGCTTTGATCATGGAGGAAGATGAGCCTGAGCGTCAGCCTCGCCCCTTAATGTTCGACATTGACTCAGATGTGCCTGATTATTACCGCAGACTCGTGGAAATCTGCCTCAGTCCAACCCCGCGGCATCGATTGGCGGCGAAAGACCTACTGAGGCTTTTCCCGCCAGACTTACTATCCCGTCCTTTCCCTCCCCCAGGACGCCGAGTGAGTGGATCGGAATTGAGGCCTATCGTCATCAAAGGAAATAGTATCGGCTCTCCACTCACTCGCCTTCCGAACCGAATCCCCTCGAAGACTTCCTTCGACCGGAATTCTCTTAAATCTCATCCGTCACAGCCTATTTTCTCCGAAAATCACGACCAAGGAAAGGGATCGACTCCCACTCTTACTGGCTCTAACCGAGGCGCTTGCTTCCCTTCTCGACATTCGTCAGCCTCGACTTTGAACCACCACGAACACAATGAAGTGCACGGTGAGATCAACAAGGGCTGGGCCAATTATCATCAACTAAATTGCAACGCTGGAGAGCTCGCAAGAGAAGTTTCCTCAGAAATTCAAACCAAAAATGCAAAGCCACTTACCCCAGCCAACGACTGCGGCGTTGACCCAGTTGAGCAGCAGCAAGCACCACACTTGGAGGAATCAACCATTCCTTCGTGCCGCTACACGAAAGAACCGGTGCATCCCGCAGATCAAATTGAGCCGAGTCCAATGCAGCCTCTACATATTCCGGCAGTTCCCCCGCCGGTAACGAATGACGGTTATGAAGACGCTGCAGCTTCAGCGGGAGAAGAGGAGTGTCAGTCTAGACATGATGCTCCTGACACCGAGTCTCGGCCAGTGGAGGGCTTGGAGTCACCATCTCTCCTTCACTCTGTTCTACCGATCAATCCCGCGCATACTCTCTCTCGACGCAGGACTTTCCCTGCAGTTTCACAGGATGTCAAAATGTCTCCGTCACCCGAGAGATTCGAATTTGATTCACCTCCTCTCGTCCAACTTTCTGAGTCGCTGCTCCCCATCAATCCCGCCTTCGGGGCGCCCGTCTCCAAATCACCCCCCCTCGCTTTTCGAGTCCAAACTTCCTATCAATCCCGCCCATAGGCAAAAGTCGGCGAGATTTTCGTGAGCTTGTCTTTATAAATTTTCCAGCGCCGTACGATGGTCACTGAAGCGTTTCCGTACGAGAGCCAAATGCTTTCTTGATAATTCCCTTCTGGGACGATGCTCGATACCCCTTTCATTTCCCGCTTGTATAGTTCACCTCGTCACAGTCATTGTTGCGTTCCTAGTCCAGCTTTCAGGCCTCAGCACCGATGGCGCATGTCGGCGAACTTTTGGCGTCTTAAAAGTCTTTCTTTGGTGGGATCTATTTTGAGCTTCCTGCGTTGATGCGACTCGTTTTTATTTTGCAAATCTAGCATTCTTGTTGTTGCCTATATGACTCGGAGGTTACTCGGCGTTGACGGTCTCTTCGATGGTATTCTGTTCTCACTTCTCACTTTGGGCCATTTTGGCTGTATTATTCTTTTATTTATCGGACTTTAAAATGCACGATTCGAGATCGAACTGTTTGCCCTTGGCAGTAGCCTACTTTAGCCTGCATGCTCTAGAAAGACCCGCGAATGAAAGTACATATACGCATACATTAGTATTCAATCACTATCCACGTACTAGAGCCTCAAAGCTTTCTCTCCAGGGATCTGCGCTAGCTGTGAGTCCACGTCCAATGAGAACAATCTTGCATTGAGACACCGCCGCCTCATCCCCATCGTCCGGGCGTGGCTGTGAGTCCCGAATTTCAAACGTATCCCTAACAGCCTGGATAATCTTGCTCGAGCCATCATCAAGCGTCAAGATACCCTTCAGCCGATGAATCTCAAATCCGATAGGATGACCCTCCGGCGCCGGATCTACCCCAGTGGGCAGCGTGGACTCCCAAAGCACCGAGCGAAGCCACTCATCCACCTTCATCACCCGATCCGCGGGGATCGGCGGCGTAACAATAGCCGTAGTCGAGATGGCCGGATCCATATGGCTATGCCCCTTATTACCGAAGTCCATATCAGCAAGATGGTCATAAGCATGTAAATCCAGCACAACGCCCTCAATCTGTGGCGTGCGGCTGTGGTCTGTGACATGGATCTTAGCCGCACTGTTAATCGCCGTGATGCGGTCCCGCACGCCCTCCAGCTCTGCGGGCGTGACGAGGTCTGTTTTATTGAGAATTATCACATCCGCATGCGAGATCTGCATGTGGGCCATGGATAACACGGGCCCAGAGCCGTGGTCGTGGTCTGGAACGTGCGACTCTGCTTTTTCTTCGGGGGCTGGCTCGTCGAGAAGCTTGAGAATGTTCTTAGCGTCGACTAGGGTGATGATTCCGTCAAGGTAGATTGAGCTGCCCAGGCCTTCGTCCATCCAGAATACCGGGGCGATATTGCCGGGGTCGGCTAAGCCGGTGGTCTCCAGGAGGATGTAGTCGAATGTCCCTCGGCGTTCCATGAGAGATTCAAGAGCCATGACACCGGAGTCTCTGGGTTTGTGTGTCAGTGTTGGGGGTTCTCTTTGTAGGACATATGATGGTTGAGATGTTCGTACTTGACTGAGCAGCAGATGCAGCCATTGCCGACTTCCATCCATTCGGTGACTTTTTGGCCATCTTCTTCGTTGACAGTTAAGGGCTTCTCAATATCAGATGCTGGACGGTTATTTAGTTAGGATTTGCATCCGAGTCTTGTGTTCGGACGGGACTTACAATCACCAAATTCTAAATCGTATTAGCTTGATTAATGTCAAATCTCAGATATAAACGTACCATTCATGATCACAGCAATCTTCTTGCCATGCTTCTCTGTTAGAATGTAGTTGAGGAGGGTGGTCTTTCCTGCTCCCAGGTATCCTGTATTGAAAATTAGTCTATACTTACCAGAAGGACAAAATTGAAAGCATACCAGTGACCAAGGTGATAGGAACCCTAGTAGTCACCTCCTCTTCGATAAGTGGCTCTGCTGGTATTGCAGAGACGTCCACCAGGTCTGGAGGAGCATCGTCTTCGTCGATGTCCGCCATCAGGTAGATCTGTTTACCTGAAAAGGTTGTACCCCGGAGAATCGAGAGGTTCCACTGCGGACAATAGATGCGGATGACGTTGACTTCCTAGAGCGGACAGTAGGGCTTAGGGCATTGGGCGGTCATGCTGTCCCTATCTCTGTTGCTCCGACCTTAAAGGCCTAATCTAACTGTTTAGTTCTGGGGTGAAAGGCCAGGGCATGCGGACTTTCCCTTCCACTCATTTGTTTCTTTATCTTTCTCTCGTTTAAGTTCGCGCTTTCTCACCCCTTCCCAAATCACCCTTTGTTTACCCGCAATGACTGCCGCGGGAGTGTCGCCGTCAAGCTCCCCACGCCTCCCAAGTCCTCCCCCGTTCACGGAGGTCCAGATCGGACCGCAATCGCCTTCTGTGGGTGAGACTTTCGGCAAGGATGCAGAGCTTCTGGGTTCCGCTGGGGACGACGATGCTTCGACGCGCAGGATTCGGCCTGGGACTCGGGCTGCAGACATGGCTTCCGGACCTCCGTTAATTCCCTTGTCGCAGGTGAGTTGGGACCTTATCCCTTTGAAGCCCTTGTCCAGTACCATCGTTGCTAACAGAACTAGCTTGATTCTCCCTTCCAGCTGCAGGAACATCTCAAGTCCTTATATCATCACTTCACGAAACCCGAGGGATCGGACACTGTGGTCCCTATTAACCGCCAGGTTGCGATCCAGTTGACTGAGCCCCCCCGAGGGCGTTGACCGGTCGCTCTGGCTTTACGAGTTATGCCGATTTCTTACGATGAAAGTTAACAACCTGATTATCGCCTTCTTTGCCGAAACCCCTCCATGCTCTGCCCAGACCTGCCCTGAGATGCGCGCCTCCGAATGGCAGTATCTTTGCGCCGTGCACGATCCACCCAAGTCATGCTGCGCCATTGATTATTGCTGCCACACCCTCGACTGGGCTACCAACACCCTCACCTCCCCAAATACTTCCCCAGCCGATTGACCCTGGGTTCAGAGGCCGGGGGCGGCCCCCAGGCCAGTATGCGACATTTGACCAACATCTTCCGCCGACTATACCGGATTTTCGCACACGCTTGGTTCCAGCACCGGGGTGTTTTCTGGGAGGTTGAGGGTCACGACGGTCTCTATGTCTTCTTCAAGACGGTTTGCGACCTGTTCCACCTGATTCCCGAGGACAATTATACCATTCCTCCGGAGGCAGAGGGCCCCGACGCAACTCAGCTGAAGGCAGAGTGGCCTACAGACGCTAAACGGTTGACTATTCTTCGAAAGGAGGATGAGAGCCCGTTTAGCAGTGAACTTGATGGAGTAGATTCTTCCCTCAGTACAGGCGCTACGACTCGTCGTCATAAACATAGCCCATCCACCGGCTCGCGGGTTACCACAATCGCTGAGAGCACAGAGGATAACGACGAGGCGCCACGTGCTCCAGCGCCATTGCGTGAGGTTACGAAGGAAATACTTGAGCCACATCCTCCATCGAGTGTAGAGGACCGCCCCGCCAACGAGGAGCCTGCCCCTGAACCGATGTCGAACCCTGTGGAAGAAGCGTCAGCCAGAGAAACTCCAGCTGAAGCAACGCCAGCCATCGCTGAAGCGGCCCAGGAAATTGCCGAGAAAACAGAGGATACACCTGTGAAGACACACGAGGAACTGTCCGAGCCTCCTGAAGAGCCAACGGAGCAGCCCAAAGAGACGGAATCTACTGAGCGAACTGAAGCAGCGGAAACCGCAGCAGAGCCAAAGGTCGAGGAAGAGGCAGAGCAGACAGAAGCGAAGGAGGATGGAGAAGCAGAAAAAGAACCAGAGAAGCCCCTGGAGGGCCAGGATGCAGAAGCTGCCCCATTATCCACAGAGGATAGTCCCAGCGAGTCTCCCAAAGACCTGGCAGCCGAAGCCGCTGCCGAAGCCTGAAGCCAAGACAGCAAAAGAGAGCCTGTCCAGATTCTAGGGTCTTATCCGCGCTTAATTTCTTTGTCCTATCTTTTACTTCTCGATTTTCTTCTTTCCATGTCGAGATGGTCTGTTCATGCTTGTTGTTGTGTGACATTATTCATAGGTTGTAATATAGCTCAGGAATTTTTTTCTAATGGTCCAATGTCAAAGATACCCTCTCTCTCCTGATGCAGCGCTCTTCATACAAAGCTACCACAAGGGCAGGGGTTTTTCCAAAGATATAAACGAAATACAGCTGTAGCATTGGCTCCAATTCTAATTAAGTAATCGCATTTAACTAACTATTAGAATTGGACTTACACTAGACGGAGCGATAAGCTCTAACGGCCTTGTGGGTCCATTCACCCTCTATACTTCGTTTGCCGACTCCATCTATGAAAGGTATTGAACCTTGCTAGTAGGAGACTGGGATATGCTATGGAGCACCGGTTCGTACTATTGGAGCTAAAACATATATTTTCATCGACAGCGAAGTTCTGACTTAGAGCTGCCTTGTAAGCACTGGGTGCTTGAGACAGAAAACATTTATCTGTTGTCTCATAGGAGCCATGGGTCTCGCTATCAATGGGCAACAAGCCCAATGCGATTCGACAAGCTTACACTCTATCCGCAAGCCCTTAGTTCTCAGCTCAGCGGCGCAAGATGCTCCCGGGGAATGATAACCATAATCTAAAGTACGTGTATCAGGCTTCATTGCACAGCTAGCATGTCAGCTCACACGCATGATGTTCCCAAAGCGGACTAGTGGTGACAAAGGCTCCCACCTCGATCTATATCGAGTCAGCGTTCATTCCTCAGCCTGAACTTCACGTACAGAGTCTCTAAAAACTGCAGTCTACCGGGCCTGTGGAGAATGCTTGTGATCCCGGGTGTCGCTGCTGGGATCCATAAGGCTGCTAAGGAGCGGTTTGTTTTAAGTGTAGGGTGTGGTCGGCGTTCAGGCTTTCTTGATGGACGCCGATCCCGATAAGGCTTGATTGAGGTTTTGGAGCAGGATTGGTTAGTAGTGTAAGGGGTGGTTGTTGTGATGTCTGTAACATTACGAGTTTCCGAGACGTGATCATTAGCGTTAATAGTACATGTACACTGGTTACCGTATGTTATGTACAGGCTGCTTTCATCACCTGTACCGCGGAGCAGCTAATGGAGAATCTACATCTCCTACATCTTCATCATCATAGCCCAACCCAAACTCATCCAATTCGTCAAAGCCGGGAATATGGACAGCTGGAGAAGCAACTGGACTCAGTGCTATACGTGGCCTTGATTTGAAGACGCTGGAGTACTCCGCATCTTCTTCGAATAGCTTGTCTTGGGGTGTTGTGGACCGAATAGGTGCAGATGATTTTCGCGGCGTTTCGAATTGGTTGGTAGGAAATGAAGGCCGTGGGCCTCGGCGAGGGCGAGGTGCCGGTTCGCGAGGTAAGGGTGGAATAAGAGACATTGATTTTCGGGTGCGTTCAGCTAGAGTATAGTTTGTGTTTGAAGTAGTGGTTTTGACAGGTTCAGGATCTGGAGTAAGACGGACAGTTGGAGGCGATGATTGTCTGCTGGCCGGCTCCGAGCTGTGGGATGTATCTGTCAAGATGCCGGAATGTTCGTTGTCAAAGGGAGGCGATATTGTTTGATAATTAGATGGGCTAGGCTGACTAGGTATATTCATCGCCATGGCTGGGGTCTTCCTCTGCGGACTACCAGACCGTGATTGAGGGTTGGTCTCGCGAGGGTTGCCATTAATGAGAGAAATTGCCTCGGCGACAGTAGACATGAATGATTCATCAGAGTCTGAAAGTGCCCTCCCATTTTCACTGGATTGTCGAACAGCCTTCGAGATGCTTGCGACATTCAGGGCTTGATGATCTCGAAAAACCAGACGGGTGTCGTGCGTCTCTCCGGGAGAATTCTTTCCATCCGCTTTGTCTTTAGCAAGCAAGTCGTTGAACTCATTCCATCTGCGTAAGCGGCCCCGTAGATGTAGTATGCGTGCTTCCAGGTCCACGACTAGGTCCTGCTTGCTGCCGTTGGCGAGAGAATCCACGTTATGCTCCGCTACCTGAGCCCATGCCTGCGAGAACGGAAGTTCCAGGAATGCATCGGTGCTGCTCTGGGCACCTCCATCAAGTATTGCGGTAGCCCATTCCTCGCTTCCAAGCCAATTTGCTCGAATCTCACGCGTCAATGTTTCAGCATCCGCACTCAGCTCGTCATGTTCTCCATTGGTTTCTCTCTTCGCTCGCTCCGTCAGTTCAGCTTTTTTTTCATCCAATAGCCGCGAAAACTGGTTGTAGGCTTGGTGCGCCCGTGCGCGACGTGCCCCTGACGTGCTTAGCGAGTTTTGGTGGGCAATAATGAGCGGAACCATGTTTTGATAGTCCACTGGGGATATTGAGCTGGCCGAAGCTATTCTCATTGCAGGATTCCACAGCATATCTCCCGTAGAGACTGTGACTAGCTTGCGAAGAACGGCAGTGGAGAACGTTGCCAGAAGCTCATCAAACTTCTCCCCTTTGCAGTCATCCAGCATTGTTTTGCGCAAGATGGTTTCCCGACCGAGATCTCCATTTTTCTTCAAATCAGACAATGCGCGGAATAGCGCAGCGCGGAGGTTGACGGATTGGAGCGGCTCCAAGGGTGGGAAGAAGGGTCGTAGTTTCTAAACACTTGTCAGCGTATCATTGGAGTCGTCTCTCCTTCCACATACATTTTGAGCTCCTTCTGGATCCCATATTGTGAATAGGTAGTAAAGAGCCCATTCTACCAGGCGGATGCGCTGGCGCTGGTTCTGCGAGGACGGAGATAGGGAGCGTAGAGTGATATCGGGCCAGTCCTCGCGATGGTCAAGGTGAAGGAGCTTGAGGTTCCGGATGAACACCGTCAAATTCGATGGACCCAACCACTCCAAGGGCTTTGGCCGCGCTGGCCTTGGAGCAGCCATGTTGTCAGCGAAGAGCTTGAGGTCCAAATGCCCAAAGGTGCGGTGTAAACAAATCGCGATAACGGGGGTTTGCACTGTTTGCGTGGGGGTGCGACCCACCCGCTTCCATTCGTTCCAGGCGAGTCTGCAGAGCTGCGTTATTGTGCGTCAAGGTAGTTTTTGAAACACCAGTACAGTTGATGGTAGCGCACTGGGCTGGATGATGTTGGACGCAACGGCAGGTCGTAGATCGTAACAAGATAAAAGGTCCCTGACATGTCGACAGTTCTACTTTCCCTATACTCTTTCCCGCGCTGACTAGATGCCAATAAGAGAACCGTCAGTAGCTCTAGTGATACCGTGGCTACTGTCACTCATAGACTCTATGCTAGTCTGGTTCCCACTGGCTGCTAGCCGTAGAGAGCGGGCTATCTCGTATGTCTACTCGCATACAGAAAGACGATCCGCATTGGGATGAGAAAAAAGCCCAGCTGTACCTCTGGGCCTCAGTGGGGACCAGGACCGAGATACGACCAATAACCGTACGCTTTTGCGGTAAGTGATGCTTCTTCTGAGGACAATCTCTTCCAAAAAGCAAAAAAAGAAAGGAAAGCAATCGAAAGGAAAGGAAATAGAAATTAGAAGGTATTATAATGTAGCTCGCAAAGGACAGGTCAAGATCTATGTTTGTAGAAATTCAGGCCTCCCCCGGCTTACCCCGCAGAAGAAGATCGAATCATGGAATCCTGAATCCTTTCTGCATATAAACAAGCCATTGACCGCTACCAGTTTAGTATTTTATTCTTTATTCGCAAAGAGTCTCGTCATTCATCTTAGTACTCCCCAAACTGCCTCCTTCACAATGACCTACTCTTTCTACGACGGGACTATCCCAGTACTCAAGAGCATCCTCACCTCCCTGAAGAATGTCCTCAACAAGGCACAAGAGCGCCCTGATTACGAGTCCCTAGTTCAGGCTCGGCTCTATGAAGACATGAAGCCATTGGAGTCCCAAATCCGAATTGCAACCCAGTTTTCAGAGAACCTTATCGCAAAGTTGACTGCCCGCGAAGCTGTTGTATTCGAAGACAACCTTACTTCCTTCGCCCAATTCCACGAGCGCATTGACAAAGTCCTGCAGTCACTGAAGGGCATTGACAAGGATTTCGTCAACAAACAAGCTGAAGTGAGTGGCCCCGTCCAGCTCGGGCCCGCTAAGAGCGCCGATATGACGAATGCTGCGTATGCCCATGGTATATGCTTGCCCAACATCTACTTTCATCTTACCACCGCCTATGGCATTCTGCGGAAGGAGGGTGTCCCACTGGGCAAAATGGACTATTTCATTGGATTTGCCGAGTTCATGATCCCCCAAGCAGCAGGGAAGTATTGAAGCCTAGAGATCTACGAATGTGGAGGCGATGATCTGGGTGTCTTCATGGTTGACAATTAGTCCAAAGGTACTGGCATCTTGACTCGGGTTTACTTGACGACATGACGTTAAGTTCACTCATTCATGTACATATATTCCAGCAAAAGCAAATAAAATGCGTCACGGATCATCTGTGTCTGACAAACTGATAGTGGAAATCACGCTAGAGTACTTGCTGATGTAGTAGAAAACCCAGTCTATAACGCTGAGCAATAATACAACTTTCCAAAGCTAAGGGCTCATATTATGCAGCCAGGGAAACTTCCCGTTCATTGGCTCAGCTTTGTTGATGTAGTCAAGGACTCGAGCCTTCTGAAATTGCGGCGAGATGGCGAAATCCAACACCACATTATCCATGAAACTTGGAGCAGTCAAGTATCTGGACAAAATCCAGTTGGAATAGCTGCTCCAGGTATGCATTCGTGTTTCGAAGCCCGATGTTTCAAGATCGAAGATCAACGATGACTGAATAGGGTCCTTCCGCAACTGTTCATACGCCTGGAATACTTCTTCCAGCGAAGAAAGACCTGGGCTTCCCTTGGTTGATTTCCCCAATAGCCTTCGAAGACCATTGCACAGTACTACTACGTCTTGAATACCCTCGTTACAACCGAGGCCAAGATGTGTCGTGAATTTATGACAAGAATCGCCAACCAGAACTATACGGCCGATACTCCAGTGCTGCACTATCCCTTCATGGAGATCGGTAATGCCTTTCACTTGCATAGTCGGCCAGACATCTTTGACTCGCAAAGTTTCGGTGAGATGGTAACCCGCGAACTCCTGGGCGAGGGATTCGGTATCGTCGCTGGTGTATTCCGTTCGTTCGCAGGTAGGCTTCGGAAGCTTATCATACATGAACGCCCATCCACGCCGCTTGCCGCTGAAGTATGCAATAGATTTATCTTGTGAATGAGTATCGTAGCCCTGTCCAGGCTCTGAAGCTGTCGGGAAAGAGCCAAAAAGAAGTCGATAGCTCGCGACGAACGGATGCTCAGGGTCCCAACATCGACTGGGATCAGACGTCAATGCCAGACTGCGCATTAGCCTTCGTGTTTTGCTGTGGGCTCCATCTGCTCCGATGACCATGGAGCCATGATATGTGCTACCATCAGAGCAGGTCACATTGACCCCTCCTTCATTCATCTCGATACCAGCCAAGTCTTTGCCTGTATGGATGTTTTGCCGGACCTGGAGAGGAAGAGCGTTATACATTAATTCAAGTAGTTCTGATCGATGAAAGGCGAGAGCCCAGTGGCCATGACTAGAAAGGAATGAGCAAAATTCGTCCGGTATTCCCGTCTGATGTGTACATACTTTAGGCGAACTCGCTCCCATCTCCTGCCAGCGCTGAAAGCGTGCCCCTCCGCGTTGAATGTCAAGTGATGGATAAGCTCATCCCCTATCTCCAACGCCTGCTCCAGGATGCCAAGCTGGTGTAGAACCCGCAAAGTATGTGGCCAGACAATAATGCTTGCACCCGAATCCTCGACAATCTTTTCTCTGCGCTCGAGAAGCACGAATTCGATCCCGGCGGCGTGAAGTGCATGAGCCGTGGCTAACCCTATAGGACCGCATCCGATTATAATGACTTTGAATGCGTGGGGCGTGCCCGAGTCCGCCATCATTCACGGGATTGTAATGTTTGTACTCAAACAGACGATTGGAAAGGCTGTTGAGGGCCAGTAGCCTTTTAATATTGGATAAGGAAACTTAGACCACATGGCGGAAGGCTCAGCTCGACCACACGAGCCATGAAACCTTCAGGACTCTCGTCAAAAAGCAAACCCGTGCGCCAGCTGCAGCTGGAAAGTTTCTCTGAAGACAAGTTTAATCCTAATCCCGGTCTAGGTGCATAAGTGTTGCTCCAAGCCTCGTTGATTGGGCCACGGGCTCCGTGTCAATATCCCGTCGGAAATCAGGCCTCGGATCAAGTGGCATGCCAAAGCACAACTTCGTCTACGAATGCCGATCTGCAATATGGAGTCAACTAGCGGGCAAATCTCGGCTAATCGGGGCAAACTTGGTGTCCGCTTGTATTTTCCTGCCATTCGCTGCGACATGATATCGCTCAAGCCTCGAGGGTGGCGTTCATCCAACCGCTTCTGGGCCATGAGGTTTGGAGCACTTGATTACACGAGCTCTAAATATGTGTTTACAAATTCAGGCAGTAACGATGAGGGGGACTGCAATTGGATCTAGGATAGTGGTTTCACGCCGTCTCGACTAGGGACAGTCCTTGGAAGCAACGCCCTTCTTCGATCTTGGGTGTATCAGTTGCCCCGTTTGTGCTACCGCTCAAGGTATCCAAAGTTACTCATGCAATGCCGGTAGTACAAAAAGCTCTAACGTTGTTTCTCCTCCTAGTAAAGCATTCTAGTGCACCGAAACCTTTAAAAAAAAAAACCTCTATATGACGGAAGATTGTTGCACTCAGAACATTACACAGAACTGGATGCAAGCCCACTATCATCTCCACATGTGCAGGAAGATTGAGTCTGAGAATCTGTCCCATAGAAGGAAATTTCGTACCATCTCCTTCGAATTTGCTTGCTTTAATCTCCAATACTCCTGTCCTCAGGCAGCCGCGTAATCAAATGGTTCGGGGGATCTAGGCGTATAACATGCGTGCGTTATAGCTTTTGCAAACAAAATAGCACTGGGATTCAGAGGAGGCCCAGCGATTAGTCCATCAAACTCCTCCAACCACTTGAGCTTGGGCAAGTTCGGAATTGGCGAGATTTCAAGTCAAATGCCACATGTGTCTACAACCATCTTCACCATAGCTGAGGCTTTCTCCCTCGACGCGTCTTAGCGATAGTCGCAGTCTCGATACCCTTCAAGCTCTAGTGTCATCTTATCCAGTAGTGCCATTCTCACGAAAAAGAATCTCTGTAATACAAGCACTACCAGTAGTAATAGGAGCTAAAAAAAAAATGTTCCGGATTCTATTGATGCGATAATTTAGTGTTACTCTTTGGAAAAGTGTCGCCTAGGGAGGGAACAAAACCCAATTACGAATTTTGAAGCCAGATTTGAATTATATCCACCAGGAAGCAAAACTCCAGCTTTTCCCCCAAATATTACCAAATTCTTCTTTGGATTTTCCTTTTTTCCCCTCCGCAACTCCCCAACCCTTCCACCCGCGTAAACACACTCCCAAGGCTTTGTCTAATGTATCTCAGCCTCATGAGCACGCCGCCAGACTGCCGTAGGCGTGTTCAACCTGTTAAAGTAGCCTTGAGCCCGTCACACGCGCATTAGACTTCATATCCAGGGCCTTCGACACGCCGGTACAAACCACGCCTGAGGCTTGTGCACCCTCTACTCGACATATATCGCATGGGTTATATACAAAGTGGCCCCAAATACTAGGACGAGGTTACCGAGGACAAAGCTGCGGGCAGCTGCGGAGCTTTTACTGAAGTCGAGGCTGAGCGCAATCACCCCAGTGCCAATGCCGCAGATAGACGAGAATCTCTGGTGCGTGCCAAACCTTCCCCTTTGGCCCTCTTCGACTGCCTCGGTGGCATCTTTCTCGACCTTCAGATCTCGCCAATCGCCACCTATAACGCGGACGTTCATTACGTTCACTTCCTCCGCGATAATTCCCACCCGGTCGCGGGCAGATCTTCCAAGATTCTCACCCCGGTGTCTGGCTTTTAGGTCTTCTCTGGAAAATGCAAAGGCTGGCTTGCTGTTCAATCAACTTGATCCTACCAAATTATCTACCAGGAGTGCCGTTGGCGCGAAAAACAGCCAAATGGCAGGCCATGCGGATGGGACTTTTACCTGCAACATCGTAGTACTTCTCTAAAAGACTATGTTTGAATATGCCATGGTCTAGGAGATAAGATGAAGAGGAAACTAGAATTAATAGGGATGAAGAATAATATGATCACAACCTAACGATATGTGATTTAGATGTACGATTTGGGCAGTTGATGCAACGCAAGCTGCAAGCATTAAGCTCCGGTTCCAGGAGATGCGCGGCGGTGATGTGATCGAGGGCTGCTTGGCGGATGCCGAGGTCGTTTCTCTCCTCTTTTCAACCTCATTGTCCAATACCACAACCTTGGAAGCTCGCGATCTTTTAAGAATCAACTTGTCAGACCCACACTCACACCCCTGCACCTGATCTACACGATGGCGGCGGCTGTGAAGCGCTTCTTCTCTTCCCCGCGCTTTGCCGTGGCGGGCGCAAGCAATGATACCCACAAATTTGGATACAAACGTAAGGCAAATGAGGCTCGCTTTCTGCTACGATGATCTCACATTCCTCAGTCCTCGCATGGTACCATCAGCATTCGCTGCCCGTAACCCCGCTCAACCCACGAGCGGCACAGATCAACCTCCCCTCGCGTGCTTACGACACGGTACCTTCGCCGTCCAGCCTGCCCTCGCCCACCCAGACTTCCCTGTCGGTGGTCACCCCTCCCCGGGTGACTATTGAACTGCTCAAGGAAGCTCATTCGGTGGGGATCCCCGCAGTTTGGTTACAGCCCGGCTCCTTCGACGATACAGTGCTGGAGTTCGCCCGCGGGCACTTTGAGGCCGTAGTTGCGGGGGATGGCGGAAATGGCGGCGAGGGCTGGTGTGTGCTGGTGGATGGGGAGGAGGGACTGGAAGCAGCGGGGGTCCAGTGGACGAACCAACGACTTTAGATGAACGAATGATATTAGATGAGAGGGAAGGGGGGGGGGGGAGCTATTCGCTGTACATAGAATCCCTGTGTTTGTCTCAGGCTGGGGTTTGTTGTTATAGAAACTGCGCTAGGCTGATCGCGGTAATCCAGAGAGTTTGCTTCCTGCACCTTTTTTTTGGTCCAGAGACTCCAACCTTCGGGTGAGAGCTGTTTTCTCTCCGGCGACTTCCATCCCGGACTTGGTCCTTTCCATTATTTTGCTCGCAATCATGCCCGATATGCCGGCTGTCTTTCAGCAGGCGTCTTCGCCACCCAAAGTAGATATCGCCAGCGCTCATTCCCACCTCTATCAAGTCCCGTCACCAGCCTCCGCCTCCTCCTCTCTTTATTCGCTCTCTGTCAGTCGCAAGCGCCCTCGTCGTGATACAGAGAAGCTCTCCTCGACATTCGATCCTGATATCCGCGGAATTTCGCCGCTCATTCTCTCAACCGACAACCAAACAGCCGCCACGGACGATCTACACAAACCTGCAGAGCTGGACTGTCGTCCAAACCGCTACCGAGAATCCTTTCTTCCGCCATCGCTAGATGCGAGCGTCGACTCGGTCGGTCCCGGCGCCCCTGGCACAAGCCGCAAACGCAGTCGTCGTGACTCGTGCATCGCATCTCCAACAGAGGAGACTGCAACTGCCCCCGAGAACCCACCAAGCTGGGGCCGCACAGTCATAAATGCAGTGGGCAAAGTACTAGATATCTGCTGGTCCGGCGCGTTCCGGGGTTTCTACGCCGGAGGAGGACAAGGCTACGACATGGCCCCCGGGCCGCCAGCACACTTCAGTCCCAAATGGCGACCAGTCGAAAAGGAACACCAGACCATGCACACCCCCATTCCCGGCCAATTCCCAGAGGATGATAACGATATCGATCGGACCTGGGTGGTCGTACCGGAGGGAGCAGCAGACGAGTACGAACGAGATGACCTGGACGCCAGTCCCTCGATGAAGGTGCGCCGGAATTACCAAGTCTCGAGCCCTCGACGGCGATCAGCAGTGATGCCTCGTTTGGCGAAAAGGTCGGCTGGGCAAATGAGGCCATCGACGCCCTCGAAGAATCTGGGTCCTGCGTCGCCCCGGGCAAGGGACGGGCCAGGGTCTGCTGATATGCAACGATACGCGGCGAAGATGCGACGCAAGGAGCGAGAAGAAGACGCCAGTATCCAACGGTTGAACAAGCAGCTCCAGGCGATGATTCGTGAGGGAAGAGAAGCCTTGGGAACAACGGTGGAGGTGGATGATGTGGAGATGGATTCTGACTGAGCACAAAAATCTGATCTGTGGCTTCTTTTATTTCCTTTTCTTTGTGCTCTGTTGGCTGTTCGGCTTTCTGCGGCTCGACGAACCTGATGTTTGGCCCTCTCTTCACCTCTAATGATTGATACCCTAAGGGCGGACATTTATCTGCATGTGGCCCAAATTTGTGATACGATTTATGACCCCTTTTTTTAACGATTTCTTTTGTCTCGCCGGTGCCGGTAGCATTGCTCTTTCTATGGCTAGATTTTCTCTTCCAGACTTGGCACGATCTTCAATTAAGGCATCAATTCAACGTTAGCTTGGAGCACTATTACATTGCTTGTTGCAAATCGGAATTGGAGGCCAACTCCCTTCCAATGCATTTAAATAATAACTTATCCAAGGCAATGCAGTTGAAGACGAGAAAACAAATAATATTGACTCTTGAAAGAGGTATGTGCTAGCTATTTGGCGGCTGAAGGACCCAGAAGCATTGGAACGCATTGACACGCATCGAAAGACACCAAGATATCAAATCAATCCGACGTACAATTTAGATACCTGACACGATTCGCAAAGACCTCCGACGCCAAAGAACTGTCTGACGCTTCAACGTACCCTGGCGCTTACTGGTGACCAGCCGCCGGGGGCGCCTGGGCAGATCCCTTAGCAACGCCCTTGTAGCCTGGAGCCCCCTTCGGAGGAGGGGCCATGGTCGTACCATCACCAACCTTGGTGGGATCAGAACCAGACTTATGAGGCGCAGCAGGAGAAAGAGCCTTGGTCAATTTGCCGAGGGCACCACCCTGGAGCAGGACATCAGTCAAGGTGGACCCTTGAATGGGAGGAGCCCCACGAGCCTCGTGCTGGGTGGCGTCACGGCGGCCATGCATCTATAAAGTTCGTTAGTCCTGACGGTCAATGAAGCCAAGTGAACTTGTTTCGGGGAAGACTCACAGGGAAGAGGCCGAGACCGTGGTGGGCGTTCCCAAAGAGGGCTCCAAGGCCACTCTCGGTGGCAAGTTCCTTGAGTGGGTTGGTCTTGGTCTTGCTGTCGTCCTTCTTACCATCCTTGCCCTCGCCCTTCTTGCCGTTGGGATCTTCCTTGCTATCCTTCTTGCCAGCTTCTTCTTCCGCGGCATCACGCTTGCCCTAAATTGGAATGAGTACGAGAACCACATGGCGCCAGGATCTCTGTTTTCAAAACTTACAAGCATCTTTCCGACTCGGTCAATGCCAGCAAGTTTTTCAGCACTGCTAGCGGCGTCCTTGATGTAATCAAGACCCTCACCGATCATGTCGCGGCGATGGCTCTGGGTCGTGGCCTAATAGATGTCAGTAGTCGGACTTGCTTCTGTGATCGAGTGAAACTTACACCACCGCTGGTCAATTGGTGGACGAAACCCAAGAGTCCATGGACCTCACCGTGGACCTCACGGGTCTGGTGGTGACCATTAGGAGGACCGGGCTTCTTGGCCTGACCACCAAGCAGGGAACCGACGATAGGAAGGTTGCTAATGGTGCTGGTCAGGTCTCGTTTCAGGTTCTGACCTTCATTTTGACCGTCATTCTCGCCGTCGTTCTGTCCATCGTTTTCACCAGCATTCTGGCCGGAATTCTGGCCAGCGTTCTCGCCAGCGTTCTGACCGGCATTCTGTCCCTCATTTTGGTGGGCGTTTTGACCGGCATTTTGACCGGCGTTTTGGCCCTCGTTCTGATGCGCGTTCTGGCCGGCGTTCTGCCCAGCATTTTGTTTCTACGCATGATTAGGAGCAACCTCGGCGTCGGTGACAGGGGCACTCACATCGTCAAACAGGCCACCAATAAAAGGGAGGTAGCTCAGCTCTTCATTGAAAGACCGAGCATGGTTTTGAGCATCCTGGCCCTTGTCTACATTCGCGGGGTGAGCTTGGTCCTTTGTTCGATGTTAGCCCACAGAGTATCTAATCTTGGCCAAGTCAACGGCAACATACTCCTCCAAAGAGTTCGCTTAGCAGAGGGAATTTGCTTAGATCTCCTGTGAATGATCGCTCTTCAACCGAGCGCTCCTGCTTTCCCTGCGGGTAACCGGTCAGCCCTTCTCCTCGTCCCTGGTCGATTGAACCGACTTACTCCCAGAAGAGAGCCGATCAATGGCAATTTGTCGATCAAGTTTCCGTGGCCATTCTGCTGAGTAGCCTCGGCACGAGGAACCAACTTTCCGAGGATGCCATTGACGGCGTCATTCACGACGCCATCTGCGGTGCCGGCACCAATGAAGTTTTCCCCGTCACCACGAGGGCTCTGCCGCAAGGGGGCAGCCAGGCCTGTCGCCGTGAAAAGCGAAATGGCGTAGATGGTTTTAACCATGTTGGCAATTTTTGTCTTCTCGCTGCTGAAGGAGAGTAAAGTCACTGCCGCCAAGCGACGGGGGCGGAAGCAAGAAGGGGGCGTTAACGAGAGTGTTGGAATGCGAAGAAGTCGAACCAAACGGGGGATGGGGCCAGGTTGGCGCATTATATACTGGTGATCCCTTGGGTCACATTCTAGGGCCACTGGGATGAAGGGGCTGCTGGATAGGAGCAGGACTTGTTCCTCACTGGGTGGATCGGTTGTTTACCTTCTTGGATTGTCTTCCCCCGGGGAATGTCAGGCCTTGGAACTTGCGAGGCGCTTGTGGCTTGATGGCTTTGCCATATGACAAGAATGTTCCGATGCTTATTTGGAGACATTACTCCCGTCGATCCTTGTTTTTGGAAGGGATGTAAGGGGCAGTCGCTCACCAACAATATTCCTTTATCGGTTTACCAGACATACTTCTACAGATAGCATCCGCGACAGGTACCGAATTCCTGGCTGGCAGGCCTGAAATTATTAGTGTAGTATCACAACGTCAATATATGGTAGTTGAACCGTACTGAGGGGTCACTCGTAGGAATACTGTGATAACTAGTATTACGGGAATCAATAACTGATACATGAGCAACTTGTACCGAGTGTTAGTAAAAAGTAGCTAAGGGTATTCGGAAGCAGTAGCAGGTCTGAGTGGAGGGTATACAAAAACGGGGAGGCGAAGGGGACCTCCGGGCTTGGGGTATTATTAGCTGTACAATCTATCAGGATATCTAGATTGGTCCAGGTTGTACAGTCTTCGGCGATGAATCGTCTTGATTGAATTTACTCTGCAGATCGCTGACCTTCTATGTGCATCAATCAACGACACTTTTGTTATCCGCCCAGCTAGGCTGAATACTCCGACACACGGCCTCGTAGTCCTGGAACCGACGTGAATCTTCCGGGAGATTCGGTGTAGTCCAGAACATAGTCCAGTTACTGTCAGACAGTTTCCATGTGCCAGCAGACCGCTCGAAGTACCATTTGTTGACCGGGTTATCCTTGCGGCTGCGCCAGCAGACTCCATTGGGAAAGCAGGTGCGTACCATCGCGTTAAAGACAATATCGGCAACGCCGCCCGCGCCTTGACTCCGCTTGAGAACAGCAAATTTGTCCAAGTATGGCACCATCCGAGCAGCACTTTCTTCGCTGCCATCGTCGGCCACTCCAGGTGGTGTCTCCCAAGTAAGAATGGCTCCGCCTTCATATTCCCCAGCCACGATAAGACCAGCGATACGGTCATTTACTCGGTCAAGGTAGTTTTGAACATCAAGTTTCCGGTCAAAGGAGTCCTCGATAAGATGAACAAGCCGAGGGAGGTCAATTGACGGATGGTCCAGTTTTAAGCGTGGCTGATTACGAGCACTCCAAGCCTGCACGAATGGGTCTGGGAGAAGGGTGAGAGGCATGCCGCGTTTGATGAATGTAGTATGCGGGGTATGTGTCTCTATTTGGTTGAGTTTGGAAATGGCATTCACGCGCCGTGCAGGGGGTAAAGATGATGACAAGAGGGGCTTGTCGGTGAGGAGATTGTGGATAAGAGGGTTGCGCTGGCGCCGGGTCCCTACTGCCGACAGCTCCGACGCAGCATGAGGTTGCCGAGAGGAGTTGGCAACTTCATATGGCGAGGTGATCACGCCAGAGGCGGTCGAGGGGAGCAATGCAAGTGTCTTTTGAGCCAACTCCAGATTTTGAACATGGCCATCAATTCTAGAGAAAACACTGTTATCCAGGAGCGAGCGAGCTGTTTCGAGATCCTCGTTGCCCGTGTTTTTCTCTCCAATGAATGCATCTTTTTGCCGGAGAAGCTCCTCTCGAATATCGTTGAATTCTTGCTCCATGTTGATAAACACGTGCGACGCTTGCGGCCCTCTGAAGGAAGGGATGCCCCCCCAGGGGATGCAGAAGAATTACTCGATCCAAAGAAACCTCCTCTTGCAAAGCAAAAATCCGCTGAGCGGTGACTTCTGCATCTTCGTCCGGATCCGGGCGGATTGACAACCCAGCAAATTCTTTGGTGAGAGCGAGAACCGCGTCATCTGCAGATACCAGAACAGCCTTTGGACTTTCCTCGGTATATGCTATCGGCGGTACCACCAGCACGTGTGAATCACGGAGAAGGGCTAGGATGGTTTTACGAGACTCGATCTCGAGAAGGTTTGGATATTTTGTGGGGATCGTCAGAGCCGAGTCCAGAACGAACGACTTTGAATCCGGCTGTTTATCAATTGCAGTCGAAATACGGTTGACCTGGTCCATAGCCGTTTGTCGTACTGCTTTTAGATCTCCTGCTTGCCCGGGGTCTACCACAACACAACATGCCATTCCCAGTCGGACAAGTTGTGACAATGTTTTCGCAACACCATCAATGATATTGTCATCTCAGGGATTGAGGTGTCGTGAGTTTTACCAGAGCCAAGTGAAGCTGCTCGGGGGATTCCTCAAACTTTGGGGCGGGTGTCGTATCTTGTCGGAATACAGGGCTTTCAGACACTGCTCTGGATGCACCGTAAAATGAACCGAGGTTTACCCCAGTGGGTGATGGTAGAGACGATGAGCCCTTCGGGCTTCCTTCGGTGGCCGAGGCTGACTTCGTCGCATTTTTAAAGCGAGATAGATATTGCTTTGCCTCTCGCTTTGTCGACGCCGAGCTTAGCAGGCTTAAGAAAAATTCCTGCAATGGCTGTTAGCTCCACCGTAGCTTCGCCTCATCATCATATGCAGCCACTGACTCGGTCCAGCTGCTTTTCCTTTGCCCGACGCCCAATTTCCTTATTGCATGAGCTGGAGGCCGAGAAACCAGCAACTTGTCGCCCACCATGTCGAGACCGCAGGCGCGTGGGGGAAAAGTCGTTGGGACGTGCGGCAGGATGCTATGCAACAATCAGCGGAAAGGTTGCCCAACAATCGTCGCAAATACTCACCTTCGCCAGCGAAGTGCGCAGCCAGCTGAGTGCCCGGGAGCTCATGGCCACCAGCTCCCAGGCGTCGCAAGAAGCCTGGGCTAGAAAGCAATAACAGGGCCGGTCAATGGAAGATTATCCAAAGCTCAAAGAAACTGGCATGACGCATCCCGTTCACAGCTGGACCGTGCGTTTGTTTGCCGAGTTTGGCCGAGATCGGCGAGTCCCGTCCAACTTCGGCCGCAACGATCGCACATGAAAGTTGGTTCCTGTTGCGTAACCATTGGTCCGTAGAGCCATACAGTATAAGGTTATTCCTCTCACGTGTGTGATTCTGCACAAAAAATGCAATTTTTCGTCTGCTGGATATAGAAGACAGGGGAGCATGCGAATCATCCAGTCAATCAGTTCTACATGAGGCTTAGTAGTGTAGAATGTCATGAAAACTTGGAATGATCGAACGTCCTTGAGCCAAACCCTAAGGAAATCCCCCTTAGTGTGCTCTGCTTCACTCGCACTACGGGGAGAGCAGCTTTTCCCCTACAGGACAACACACATCCCCGCAGCCTACAGAATGGACATCGGACAAAGATGTCGAATGCTCTACAATGCGTAAAGCAACCCCACTGGGTGGATGGCCCCTCTTCGGTTTCATGTCTATTCAAGCCATCGATCAAACTAGCGCTGGCCCCTAAAATTTTTCTAGAAGCCACCCAATCGCGATCCACCCTTGACCGCCTTTGTGCAATACCTGAAGGTACTTTCTGTAATAGGGAAAGCATCACCAGATAAGAAGTATCGGTACTTAAGAGGATCACTTAAGCCCCGCCACTCGACCCAAGGAAGGATCTGGGCTTTCAAGATTCTCATAAACTAACGATTGAATGCTCCCGACATTTTTTGACGCTTCTGGCTGAGACCCCAGACCCATTTTGAGCGACATCAATTACCGCAGTAAGTCAGAGGTTCCTTCATTCCTCCTTTCCCTGCCGCCCCTGCTTCCGTCCACACCTCCCTCTGCCCCTCCTTGCCGCACACTGAAAGTCGCAATTTTCTCTTCTGCCGTGATCGCGACCTCACTCCGATCAGGAATTTCCTTGAAACTCTGCGGCTTGAGGCGTGTTGAAATTCCTGCTCCGTTTGCCGCGATTGCCTGCAGACTGATCTTTAACCCCACTGGCCTAGATTCGCATCCCCCGATCTCGATTAGCGCCAGACAGCCGGGTCCGTTTCCCTGCAAAAAATACCCCAGCCGAGTCAAGCGCGCTGCACACGCGATCGGTTTCCTTGAGCTCTCTACATAACATTTCACCCTATCCCCCGATCCCTCCTGCGACATTCTTTCATCTCCGCGCCATGTCAGACCCCAGTGACCGCCCTTCCGAGTCTATGCCCGGCCAAGAGATCCCGGGTCTGAAGCCTTCGTCGAACGCGGACGATCTGTCTTTGGACAATTCTGACAACAATGAGCTGTCGCGAATTATGAACCGTGCCTCGATGCCCAATGGCTTCCCCCTTGACGACGATGAAGGCGACGAAGAAGGAGACGAGGACTACGTCTCGGTGGATCAAGAGGATGCAAACGACTTCCCCTACTGGTTCCGCCGTCCCCCCACCCATCACCGATCCAAGCTTGATGAACTCCACCCATTTGTTCAACTTCTCTCCACGTCAAACGTGGATGACTGCTGTAAAGTAGAACAGGCATTCCCGGGAGAATGAACGTTGCTCTCGTGAGAAGGTAACCCAGCCCTTCCTACCCTTTCATCAGATAAGCAAATGGGCAAAGGATTCGACGACTCGAGATGACCACCATACACTTTTCAGCCCTATTGTTCTTGGCTAATTTTTTGTTCTCTCTTTTGCCGTCGCCTATAGTTTGTCTACCGTCTGTCTCGATGCCCCGAACTCAGTCTTGGCCTGTTCACATTGCCTCTCAAGGATGATACGAAGCCCAAGCCTCGCCCGACGCTCGTCGGACACATCATCGCTACCCGTACTTCGGAGCCCTGCGTGACAGATCGATCGATGCGTCTGCCCTCCAATTGGCAGAACGAGCGTTGGACATTCGAGGATAACCAGGCTATCGGTCACGAAGAGGGTGGTAGCACTATTGCCATCCATTCTCTTGCAGTTTGTCCTGAGCACCAGGGCAAGCAAGTTGGCAGTACCTTGATGAAGTCTTACATTCACCGTATCCGTGAAGCCCAAATCGCAGACCGTGTCGCTATCATCGCTCATGACCACCTGGTTCCCTTTTATGAATCGTTCGGGTTCGAGTCTCGTGGTCCTAGCAAGTGCCAGTTCGGAGGTGGTGGCTGGGTGGACCTTGTAAGTGGATCTTGAAACATTTCATAGCAACCCCCGTGTATTGACATCTTCAAAGGTGCTCGAATTCGGCAGTGAGTCGAATTAAGGTGGTGGAAGTAACTTCTTAGGCATCCGTGTGGGCGCAGACCGTACGGGGTCACTTAGCCTGTCTGCCGTTTGAGTCCTTTGTCTCAATCTTCTTGTTTGTTGTCCTCGTCTTACGCCCCCGTTACGCAATTTCATGCCCAATCATCGGTTTGGTCCTCGGATTGAAGAAAATGGAGTTTGTTTTTACCTGGTGTGGAATTCTGCTCAGTCTCAATGGATCCTAATGGGCAGCAAGAAAACGAAACCCCTCAAGTGCTAGTGGGGCCTCCTTCTACCATCAGGACTTGTGTAACATAATGGAAATACAATGTACATTAAGCCTGTTGTGTCACGGATTCCAGCTAGAGGGTGCACTATATAAGGCGTGCCAGGGCATATCTGCACTCCGTATGCGGTTTAGTGGTCTTTTGGTCTAGTTGGCGGGACATCGGCCCAGGGATGCTCCTTCACAGTTGCTTCCAGCCGAATAGACCCCATTGAGATCCTCGGGGTTCCAGAGCTAGTAATGTATCATTCGTCATATCTCTATGCACTGAATAATTCCTCCCTACATCTCCCCACGGTATGGCCAGGGGCCCAGGCGCCCACCCTTTGCCTCCGCTTATTCATACCTATGGACACCTGACTAGTGTAGCAAAGCGATACGGTGTATTATTATGCTCGCAGTTCTCCTGCATGCCATTATCATTGATCGTTGATCTTCCATACTATAAAGAAAGCATCTCCCAGTCATCCCAGAGGGGTTGAAGAAATACTATATGATGCGAGGCTGAACGCATTACTAGGATCTATGCGCAAAATATTTGGATGAAAGTTTCGGGTCAAGTCCAGGTTACTGTGCACTACAAAAGTGATGAAATACGTTGTTCGGATCTGAGGGAAGGATCCACGCATATACCTCATATTACGGCCCAGAATAATGCAGAACCTGCTTAGCATTTATCCCATACTTTAATCTGAGATGGTTTTATCTCCGCCTAGTGATTCCAGCAGCATTCGACCTGATATGTGGGTCATCCCAAACACATAACCTTTTGTCTAGCATTATCAATTCAAAATCCGAAAGTAAATTCACGAATCCGGCCAGCTGGCCTAATGGCTAAGGCACTCGTGAGTATCATCCAATCATATCGATGCACGCCAGTGCACTAACAATATCTCAAAAGGTTTCCGGTGCGAGAGATTGCAGGTTCGAGTCCTGCGTTGGTCGAATGTGCTCACTTGAGTGTTCCATTTTTTTTTCTTTTTTCTTTTTTATTGTTCAATATCCCGAATCACAAGTCGGTACGCATTCCCTTTTGAGGAATTGCTTTTTCTCTCTCTTTTCTTCCCCCTTCCGCCGTGGTTCTCCTTCGTTCTTTCCCTTGACTTATCGCCCCTTCCTCATCTCCCGTTCCAGCCTGGCTCCATACATATCATGTGATGGGCCTGTGTAGTCCTCCAATACATATTTAGATAAGGGCAATGATAACTTGAAATCGTATCTGAGGTCGGAGCGGACCTGGCTAGCCTCTGAGTCTAAACTTGGCATTTAACATCGCATTTGTGTGTGATATACTACATCAAAACGTACTTGGTTCATGCACAAACTGCTGTTACATTAGAATGATCTATACCAGATGGAATGACTAAAAAGAATATGCAGTAGGGCCACGTCAAGTAGAACTTGAGCGTAACTTGGAATTGAAGAAACGAAAGCACCAGAAGTAGAATTGGGACTTGAAAAATGCTGCGCCGAGATGAAGATTCGTCTAAAGGACTGGTGCTGCCTGAGATTTGCTGTGGCATCTGCGTAAACGCTAATCGCTTATGATATGACAATGAAAATTGGACTCCTGCTACCTAGAAGTCCCGAAGAATGAGGATTTCCCATCGGTTATCGAACCCATGGTCTTCCACTTCTTCCACGCCCGCTAAGAAACGCGTGGTGCGGAAGAGTAATTCTGGACGGGTTAGCTGGGATCTTTACGATCGCATGGGATGTTAAATCACCTTGTAAAGTAATCTCATACTGCTCTGTCTCTTCGATCTGCGACTGCCCTGACGCTCCAGGCGGTGTCGGTAGCCTTTTCACTCGGACTTTGAGACCGACGGTCTTCCCCGGATCCACCCAGCATATCCTATCTTGGTCATCAAAGGGCGGTGGATATGTGGAATTGGCCTTTGTGCTCTGAGCTGGGTTCAGATCAAATCGAGAAAAGCGAACGATGCTATTCTCGACCGTCAAGAGCTTGGTGTGCGAGTGTTCGGGGTTACATATTGTGACTAGTTCAAGCTTGACGCAGAACTGGCAGAAGCTCTCGAACCAGTCTAGAATTACTCGCTCCGTGGGGTCCGCCATATCTTTGGAGGGGTGTTAGCCTGGCCAGAAGCTCAAGTATCCATCAAGGGCGTACCCGATAAGCCCAAGAACCCGACACTCGCTTCTGGCTCGAAGCGCGAGTACATCTTGGTCAGCCTCCCTGTGTCAGCCTCGGGGTCCATTAAACAATTGCTTGCGTCGCAATATGCAGCCATGCCGATGTATTTCATTTCAAACGGGGATCTGATGATCCCGTTGGCCGGGGTATACCATGTCAAGCGCAATTGTATATCTTCGCGGGCCTCGGTAGCGCGACCACGAGATTGCAGAACGTTCAGGGCCACGGCCTGGAAATGATATGACACACGGGTCAGTGTGATCAAGGATGGCGTTGATAACTCTACGAGGATCGTGCTTAGGATCTTTGTCACGTTAGAGACCGTCTGGAATCATAGCTGTTACCCGTGGGCATACTTCATTTGGTAGCGCATCCACCGTGAGTTTCGGCGGAATTGAGTGCGCAGGATGCGCACAAACTGGCTGGAGTGATAACATGTTGGCTTGAGGATAATTTAGAGATGGGAAACGGTCAGCATGAAATAATGCAGCCTCTGGGTTAGCTGATATCGTAAGATTCGCGGTGTTACTGTGCCTTATCGCATTCCCCCCTTATCGGGATCAGGAGACTAGACGTGACGTCATTCCTGTGCGAACTTTGGAAGAGGAAGATCCGGGTGAGGACGTACGGAGTACAATAGCCAGCAATAACCCCAGGAAACTGCTGGCAAACTTCCCAGTTGCAGAGAGTCACGAAACGAACCCTGGTTGCCGAGCGCGGGATCCCGAACGATTCCTAGACGGCTCACCGAGGCTTGAGGGCCCAGCAGAAACGGGGTCCAACGGGCCAATGACAATTGGCATTCCTTACTTTACTTGATATTTATAGTGCCCTTAGCAACTTGTCCATCTATAAATCGGGGAAGCCAATACCCTTGGGGCTTAGCGTAGCAGTGCCCTGTGGTTCTGGAGACCCCGCGTCCACCCCGCCGGAGGCCACTGACCCTCTTCCCGGTTGGCGGTTGGCGGGGGCGTTTTTCTTCTTAAGGCTCTATGCGCGCTACTTGATTACTGAAAATTCTTCCCACAAGGTACCCTCCATCATAACCCACAATGGCTAAGGTTCTGGACGACATCTCTCATCGGAGATATAATCCTCTGCGCGGCTCTCATATCCTTGTTTCGCCTCACCGGACCAAGCGTCCCTGGCAGTAAGTGCAGACATGCCATGGCAATACTGCCCAGACCCTGGCTAAGCAATCTGTTTAGAGGAGCACAGGAAAGCCCCTCGAAGACTACTCTGCCGGCCTATGACCCCAAGTGCTACCTCTGCCCCGGGAACCAGCGCGCGCAAGGCGACACCAACCCTAAGTACGAAAGCACCTTTGTTTTCGTCAATGATTACAGCGCGGTGAAAGAGGAGCAGGCAGCCTATGAGGGCAACTCGGGAGATGGTATGTAACCCTATATCGCCGCAACTCCTTTCTCGCATAAGCTCACCGGCCCTAGAACTTGAGTCGCGATTCCTCAGGGCCGAGCCCGTCACCGGCAAATGCTACGTCTTGACCTTCTCTGCGGCACACAACCAAACGCTAGCCGACCTGGCCCCCATCGAGATAGTGCCGGTCATCAATGCCTGGACTGAGATCTATGCGGCCCACCTGTCGCCCAAGTCCCCGCTCGCACAGAACGCCCCGCCTACCACCATCCAGCCTACCTCGCCTCACGCCAGTGTCACCAAGCCAAAGGAGCAATACCGGTACATGCAGATCTTCGAGAACAAAGGCGCTGCGATGGGTTGCTCCAACCCACACCCCCACGGCCAGGTCTGGACCACCAGCACCCTGCCCGAGGAGCCTGCCGCCGAGCTGGAGCAGCTGCGCCGGTACCGCCAGGAGCACGGCGGTAGCCACTTGTTGGAAGACTACGCTACACTAGAGAGCAAGAAGCAAGAGCGCGTGGTCTTCGAAAACGAGAGCTTCGTTGTTGTGTGCCCCTGGTGGGCGACCTGGCCCTTCGAGACCATGATCGTCAGCCGAACTCACAAGCGCTCGCTCGTCGATCTGACCGAGGCCGACAAGACTCTACTCGCCGAGGCGATTGCGGAGATCACGCGCCGCTACGATAACCTTTTTGAGACCCATTTCCCTTACAGCATGGGGATTCACCAGGCGCCCCTGGAGGGCACTGATGAGGAGTTCGAGGCCTCATACTTGCACTTGCATTTCTATCCACCGCTACTGCGTAGTGCCACCGTGCGAAAGTTCTTGGTCGGGTACGAGCTCATGGCGGAGCCTCAGCGCGATATCACCCCGGAGCAAGCTGCGGCCCGTTTACGAGGTTGTGGTGGGGAGTTGTATCGGAAGAAGCTGGAGTAGTACTGCGTATGTCCAGTGGAATTAGCATTACGCCAGAATCTCCCAGTCCCGGGGAACCCGAAAATGTAAAATTAAATTTTGTATGGCCGAAATGTAATGGAAATCCATACGAAGTCACCCAAGCCTATGTCAACTGCGGCCTGGCTTCAGTTGTATATTTTGTAAGGACTGAGAAAAGCGTAGAAACGGGATAGAACATAGTTTTGGGGGGATGCAGTCAGGTGAGATCGCTCCAGGAGCGCACTTATGCACCCAGGTAGAACTCCCGCTGGGTCAGCATCCAAACCAGCGAGGAAGACGCCACAAGCAAAGGGCTCATGGCACGGCCCTTTAAGCTGGCATTGCCGAACACGAATTCTCCCAAGAAGTGCGTCAATGCAATGCCATAAGTCCACATGGCGAGATTGTACGCGACCGGGTTATCGATGTTGTAGGCAGCGGTGAAGCGCACGACAGCTGAGAGGAAGGTCCAGGTACCAAAGACGCGACCGGACAGAGCCTCTACGGGACGAGTGCCATTGGTGTAGAGCTTCGAGGTGTAATCGGCGGAGGCGTAGGCTTGCAGACTATTGACCGCGGAGACGACGGAGACCTGAAAGGAGTAAGCAGAGATTCCGTGGTAAGATGGAAGGTCCCACGCACGATGACCAGCCATTTGGGCAAAAGACCCTCAGAGGAAGGGAGGGATTGAAGCAACGCGTCCATGTCGTGGGGTCTCGTATGCGGCGTTCTCCAAGGTACAGAAAATGGTGGGCTTGTGAAGGAAACGACCGAGGTCCTGGGGGCCTTCTTGGCGTTGATCTGCCCCAACAAGCTCTCCCTAGTAACCTTTTTTTCTTCTTTCCTAGTCACTCCCCAATCCCCTCACCATCTGCCCTCGACACAAAATGGAGATTTCAAAGCATATCGAATGCCTCTCGAAATGGCCCGAGCACTATCCCAGCGGGTCTGCCTGCGCTGGGTGCTCTAGCACTTCTTGCTACTGGTGGTCTAGCCATCGCGTTCAGGGTCTGGAGCTTCTTGCGTGTGATCCTGAGTTTATTCGTCCTCCCGGGGAAATCGGTATGATACGTTCTTGGATTCATGCGTTTTACTTTTCGGTTGGATTCTAATATGTATGCTGTTCCCTAGCTCCGTTCTTTCGGTCCCCCTGGTAGCTGGGTCGTGGTCACTGGCGCATCTGATGGTCTCGGCAAGGAATTTGCGCTGCAACTGGCCAAGGCCAGGTTCAACCTCGTGTTGGTCTCCCGTACCGAGTCAAAGCTGGTTGCCCTGTCAGAGGAGATCACCAAGAAATTCCCCAATGTAGAAACTAAGGTCTTGGCCATGGACTTCGCCCGCAACGCCGACGAGGACTACGCGGCCCTAAACAAGCTGGTTTCTGAGCTGGACATTTCCATCCTCATTAACAACGTCGGCCAGAGTCACTCCATTCCCGTCCCCTTCGCCTTGACCCCCGCCGAGGAGATGAACAACATCATCACCATCAACTGTACCGGAACCCTGCGCGTCACCCAGCTCATTGTGCCCGGCATGATCCAGCGCCGCCGCGGTCTGATTCTGACCATGGGCTCGTTTGGCGGCCTCCTCCCAACTCCCCTCCTGGCCACGTACTCCGGCAGCAAGGCATTCCTGCAGCAATGGTCCACCTCTCTGGGCTCCGAACTAGCGCCCCACGGCGTCACCGTCGAGCTGGTCCAGGCCTACCTGATCACCTCCGCGATGTCGAAGATCCGCCGCGCGTCAGCCACCATCCCGACGCCGCGCGCATTCGTGCGCTCCGTTCTGTCCAAGATTGGGCGCAGCGGTGGATCTTCCTCGTACGCATATACCTCCTCTCCTTACTGGAGCCACGGTGTCATGGCCTGGTTCCTCACCTCGGTGACTGGAGTGATGGGATCGTTCGTTGTTTCCCAAAACAGGTCTTTCCATGAATCGATCCGCAAGCGTGCGCTGCGCAAGGCAGAGCGTGAAGCGCAGAAGAAGAGCACTTAGACCGGCAATGCCAAAATCTGTCAGCATTATGTGATACCGGCAAGGGTCTGGGATGCAGGGCCGGAAGTTAGAAGGAGGGGGAAGTGGAGAAAACCCAAAAATTGTATAGCCTTACGGCTCGATCGAATGGCATGCTTTAAAAGATCGATCTTCAAATAATGGCGCTAATCCTTCTAAAATCGTCTCATCCCGGATTCTCCCCGAACCTCCTCCCCGAACCTTCTCAGGTGGATTAGCATGCTTCGCGTTTAGAGGTTAAGCAGTCCTGGTCCACAGACCCTTGGCATATCCATCTTAGCGCCAGAGTGGCTATATGAGATGAGTCCCTGGGCGTGAGTGGGGTGGTTGTTTCAGGGTTTTGGTTAGTGATGCCGGATAGATGCCGTACCCATCTGAGGTTCGAGGCCTTCCTTGTCAGTGACGCTAGAAGAGTTGCACGTCCAGAAGCCCATCGGCCCATTAGCCGGTTTGGGACTTTGAATTTGAGAATGCTCCCGCGAATTGTATCCGCTACGTATCCTTGGCAGTTGTAGCAGAGGCCTTACCCCGGGGATCTTGATCTTGTAAGGCTGTCAAAAGGATCCCAGGTAGATTCCTGCATTCAAGATCGCCATCTAGAGATCAGCATTCTGCGGGTAAGCATCTTCCATTTGGAGGAAATAGTAGTTGTGCAGTCCTTGGATGCCAGGGAGGAATATCCCGGAGAAACATAGTCTGGGATGATGCATGGAGGCGTGGTAGCCCTCGGAAATTGTGGCATCGTAGACCATGCCAGACTCCATACGAGATCCTGTCACCGTCTCACGAAGATTCAAGTCCATTCCAAATAGAAGTCTCAAAAATGGACCTGGGGAACGGCTGCTAGTGGGTGAGTGGGCACCACCCAAAATCACAAACTCCATTGTTTTCAGTGGCTGCGGCGTTGCAATGGACCCGGAGGATCTCAAACACAGTAAGGGCAACAGCAGATAGCTCAGCCGTGTCGGGTGATGTGCCCGGCTAAACAGAGGGACTCATCGGAAGCGCTTCAGGCGCCAGGGCTACGAGCTCCACCTCGAAATCCTGTATGAAGCCTAGGTTGGTATCGAAAGACGGGCAGTTGAGCACCTGTTGGAGCCCACGTCCGAGGCCCACGCGGGAAAGGGATCTAGATCCGTTTCATGGAGAACGAATCGCGGGCGAGTCTGGTCGTCAGGCCCACTCCGCATGAGGTGTGGGATGCTGAAACGCGGGTGTATCAGATACACGGCTCGACTGGCGCAAAGTGGATCTCGGGTTGGTCGACCGTTGTACATCGAGTGGGCGTTGGCCCAGTGCCAAATCCCAGACTTTTTTCCAGAAGATTGTTGTCTCGACCAACGGCCAAGCCTGGTTGATTCAAACTTTTAATTTGGATATCTCCTCCGCTTCCCGGTTTCCTGCTGATCATGGCTTGGGTGCCTCACGCTTTGACGCAGAAGACGTGGGAACACGAAATAGCACACGAGCCCCTTCAGGAGCCCCTTCAGAAGCCCCCCTCCTCGCCCTTGCCCTGCTCGTCTACTGGTGATCTGCATGTATTTTAGTAATGCCCTGCCCCGCGCCTCTTCGACCCCCATCTGGTTTTCCCTGATCAGACTCCCACGGGTCAATATATGGCTAGGCTGGTCCCTGCGGGACAAATAGGTCGCTGTGTTTCTAGTTTGTCTCGTCATGTCGGCTCTTCGTGGCACGCCTTCACATAGCCTGGACCAGAATTGGCTCGGCAAGACAGATATTGCTGTGCAAACTGTCTTGCTGGTAGTTGCCCTGGTCACTGTGGGATTGAGACTATGGTCCCGACGCTTGATGTGCTGTTGGATACAAGGGAACGATTGGTTCATTGTGGCTGCAGTGGTAAGGATCGTATTTTGATATCTATGCTCCCACTTCGTATTTTTGGTGTACTGACTTCCATCCCCGTCTCGGATATAGATCGTGGCGACTGGTCGCTACGTGATAGAACTGTTGTTGGTTCTATCTTGCGGCATGGGTCTACACGAGGCAGATGTGCTGTCTATGAGAGGCGCAAGGACCATCGAGAAGTTTTGGCAGGTAAGCGTTAACCCTGCAGAGAAGCCTTTGAATATCTCCTGAAGATAGTAATAGCTGGGGTCAATCATTCTAACACTTGTCTAGCTTGTATTTGCCGGTGATCTCCTTTGGATCTTAGCCGCTACTCCGATCCAACTATCTATTCTGCACTATTACCTCCGGACATTCTATCGTCGGGTTGTCAGGTGGCTTACCTATGGCCTAATCGGACTGAGCTGGGCGCTGGGGCTTGCAAGCCTCCTCGCACATATCTTCCTTTGCAGCCCCGTGGAAAAGATGTGGCAGCCCAAAGGCGATGGGCGATGCGGTAACCGCCAGATGCTCAATATTGGCTCAAATGCTAGTGAAGCAATCTTGGAGGCCTTGATCTTCCTTAGCACTATCCCAGCGTTATGGAACTTGGAACTGCCATGGGGTAGAAAGATGGCAGTGGGAACTACCTACATCCTGGGTATGATGTAAGTGTTGAACTGGCTTTTGCTAGGCCGCTGTTCCGTTGCAAGAGCGTATTCTAATGTTGAAAATAGGATTATCGCCGGCACTGCCGTCAACAGCAAATTCGGATCCGACATCGATCGACAGGATCTGACTTACAGTTCGGCCCGCACGTCCCTCATGTCATGTGTGATTCTGCTCTTGGGAGTGATTGTTGCATGCATCCCCTCACTGGAGCCGGTGGCAGTGCATCTCTTCGGATCTACAGGGTTCCCTCCAGCGAGAGACCCTCGTTACAATAGGAGTACAGTCTTCGGTACAAGCAAGACCTTCAGGACCACGGTGTCTGGGCGCCAGGTCGAAGAGCTTGAGGTGCCTCTTGTTTCCATAACCCAGCCTCCGATGGTGAAAAGACTGGCCGAGGTTGAGCTGGCTCATGGGTCTATCTTTATCACCTCGGACTGGGAGATTCATTCTACACGGAACTCTACTCGTAACTCTGTACGGAACTCGAGACGAATGGAAAATCAATATGTCCGAAGCGGATAATCCGCGCTCGGCCCAGCCTTTGCAACGACGCTACGTATATTCCAACCGAACGCCAACAGATTAGACGTTGTTCCAATAGTAACTTCGGGTCCGGGCTCTACTCCTGCTGAATTCATTGGGCTGATTGTGGCTGATAAAAGTAATGCTACAATCATGTCTCGTACCCTATTGAAGCTGAACACTAGTGTTGGGTTCCGGGCCTCTAGATAAAGATCAGGTGCGTCTGATAGCCATTACCGCATTCACTTTGAGCATAACTTTTATACAAGATACGCGCGTGGATAACTACCCTGCGGTAGAAGAAAACGCCGTGGCCGTCTTATCCGCAGTGGAGCCATGGATGCTCACCGTATCAGTGGGTGGCTCGCGGATTTCTCCACTTGAAAATCTTGTATCTCCACTGAATATTCAATCGCGGCCAATCAGCAAACTGTGATTGTTCCTGTTTCCTTCGCCAAGAAGTGGTTACAAATAGACCAGTGCCGACAGCCGAAGCGTCGCTGTCGTATCGGATTTTCTTTTGTTGGTCTAGTTGTGCTGGTTCTTTCCTTGAGATTTTACAGGAACCACGCTCGCCGCGACTTCCCCCCTGACCTGCGCGCATCTTGCACGCCCAAGTCTTCAACAACGGGCATCGCAGACTTCTTGACGTTATAGAGGGTCTACCGCACCCCCGCAAGCGTGGGCATCGGTATCAACGGGGAACCCGGGGAGAAGCCATGTCAGCCCTCAATGCTGGAGGCGAACTGCCTAAGCTTCCTACCAAGATCTCATACTGGCGGCTCCTGTTTGACCAGAAAGTCATCACCGAAGATGTCGCTCGATACCCGTACCCCGGTTCAGGGACCGAGGAGGATCCGTTTGTTGTAACTTGGTTGCCGGACGACCCCCGCAACCCGATGAACTTCAGCAACTTCAGGAAATGGTACATTACAATCCTCGTTTCGATAGTGACGCTGGCGGTCGCATTGGTCTCATCTGCGTATTCCGGGGGAACCAAACAAATCATTGAGGAATTCCACACCCAACAGGAAGTCGCCATCCTGGGTGTCTCATTATTCGTGCTTGGATTCGCTATTGGGCCTTTGATCTGGGCGCCGCTGAGCGAGATGTATGGCCGGCGCCATATCTTCACTTTTACCTACATGTGCCTGACCGCATTCAATGCTGGTGCGGCGGGCGCCCCGAATATCCAAACCCTGATCATCCTGCGCTTTTTCGCCGGCGCCCTTGGCTCGTCTCCCTTTGGAAACGGCGGTGGCACCATCTCGGACATGTTCAATGCTTCGCAGCGTGGGATTGCCGTGAGTCTTTTCGCCGCCGCGCCTTTCCTTGGCCCGACGATTGGTCCGGTGGCGGGAGGATTCCTCGCGGCCGGCGCAGGTTGGCGCTGGGTGGAAGGGCTTCTCGCCGCATTCTCCGGTACTCTGTGGCTTTGCGTGATCTTCTTTCTCCCTGAGACCTACGGTCCTGTTCTTCTTCGCCGCAGGGCCGCGCAGCTGTCTAAAATGAGCGGCCAGGTATATCGCAGTAACCTCGATATTCAACGCGGAGATATCTCCACACTCAAGACTCTTAAAGCGTCCCTCTCTCGCCCTTGGAAGCTTCTGTTCCGGGAGCCAATTGTGATTTTATTTTCGATTTACATGTCAATCATCTACGGTACGCTGTACATGCTTTTCGCAGCTTACCCCATTGTCTACCAGGAGGGCCGAGGCTGGAGCGAGGGAATTGGCGGTCTTGCGTTCATGGCCGTTCTTGTGGGGATGCTTATAGCCATTTCACTCACATTCCCCATTAACGCGAGGTACAGGAAGAAGTGCGCCCAGACAACCGATCGACTGCCGCCAGAGGTCCGGCTGCCACCTGCCATGTTGGGAGGTGTCGCTCTGCCAATTGGACTCTTCTGGTTCTCATGGACCAACTCCCCGAGCATCCACTGGATGGCATCTATCGCTGCCGGTGCGCCGTTCGGCTTCGGCATGGTCATGGTCTTCCTGAGCGTCTTCAACTACCTCGTTGACTCGTATACGATCTTTGCGGCGTCCGTTCTGGCTGCCAATTCTCTGCTCCGATCTCTATTTGGCATGGCCTTCCCGCTTTTCACGACGTACATGTACCAGAACCTGGGCATCCACTGGGCGTCGTCTATCCCGGCCTTTTTATCGCTTGCATGTGTGCCATTACCATTTTTGTTCTACAAATACGGTGCCCGAATTCGTAAGCACTGTACTTTTGCAGCCGAGGCAGACGCGTTCATGCAAAAGCTTGCGGAGAAAAATCAGGCTGCCAACCGACCAGAAGAACGATCGGAAGAGAAAGCAGAAGAACGACCGGAAGAGAAAGCAGAAGAGAAATCAGAAGGGGATAACGACTCTGGTGATATCAGTGAGACCGACAGTCTGTCGACTGTTCCTTCGCGTGTTTCGCTTGGCCGCCGTGCGTCGCGAGCGTCGCGTCAATCCGGACGCTCTATGCGCCGCACCGTGACTGCTACACAGTACGAAGAAAATCTTTTTGACCTAGATCTCGTCAACACTCGGAACTCAGCGATCAGCGGTCACAAGAAAAATTGATTCAGCATTCTAGATGAGGTGGCAAATATGATGTGATGCAAGAAAAGAGGCATACTCGTTTGTGATAGGCAAGCAAGCAACTGAGGTTGACTCCCTACTTAGACTGAAGGACACTGCCACAACCCTCATGAACTATCTCTGTTTACTCTAGATTATTCATATATATATATCTATTTAATAATATTTGCCCTTACTACTACTGGCAATGCCTGAGTCTAGTAACATGCTACTCTGCGTTCTAGGATCGAGCGGCGGAGAACACCAAAGGTCGGACTGAGTCCCATTGCATGGGTTTACAATCGGGAATAATCGCGCGTCATATCGACCACTAGCTCTAGGAGGCCATGCACCAACCTATCCAGGACTTCAAACCGCTCCAAGGTGATGCAAATGCAGCTAGTCCTTCGTTAACTTAGTTCCTTGATCACTCATCACTGAAGACCCACAGCCTCGGCCCACCTCCGCCTCGGGCCAACCGCAACGCGGTATATACAGCCACCAAGACCCTTTTAATCTGTCATCACACTGCAGGACATTGATAATTCATAATTCATCCTAGAGGCCCCTCAATTGATCAAGATGGCCGGCAAGATCGATGCTTATGTTGACTGCGGTACGGTCCCGCCTGACTTTAGAAGCCAGCCTTGGAGAGCTTTAGAACCCCCCCTGCAGCGAACACTAACCCATCCCCAGTGTCCCCATACTCATACTACGCGACACAGTACCTGCGGCGTAACCGCAAAGCCCTAGAATCACATGGGGTCGAGGTCGAGTAGGGCCCCCCCCCCCCTGCTTCGCTCAGGTCACACACATGACACATACTCACTGCGCCAGATTCCATCCGATCTTCCTTGGCGGCGTTAACGTTGGATCTGGTAAGATACGCTTTTGTGCCGTATTCTCGCGAAGCTGCAATTCCTAACGACCTCATCCAGGAACAAACCCCCGTGGACCCTCCCTGCCAAAGGAGCCTACAGCAAGTTCGACTCGGAGCGTGCCTGCAGATACTTTGGGGTACCACCGATCAGACCCCCAGATTTCTTTCCCATCCTATCAATTTTGGTAAACAGCTCTCCAAATTCCCTTCCGGAGTCTTGTGTGTCCCAGAGCTTACAATAGCAGCCGCAACGGTGCATGATCTACATCAAGCGCCACTACCCGCGCGAGCGCTACGAAACGACCTTCCTTCTCCTCTGGAGTGGATTTTCCATAAGAACATCGATATCAGCAAGCCCGAGAACCTCGCCGAGCTTCTCCAGAGCCATGGCTACTCCGACGACGAGGTGAAGAGTATCCTGGGCGCAGCATCAACGTCCGAATTTAAGCAGGCATTGACAGATAATACGCAAGCGGCCCTTGACAAGGGCGCGTACGGTGCTCCGTGGTTCTGGGTCAGGAATAAGGAAGGGAAAGAAGAGCCATTCTTTGGCAGCGATCGGTATGTGCATTCCCCCATAGCTCGGGAGTCATCGGCAATCTGACGTGGACAGGTTCGCATTCATGTGGCAATACCTGGGGTTGCCTTTTCAAGATATTGCGATCTTGGAGAAGTCCAAAATGTAATGGGACCACATATTTTGAATCCTGGGAGGGGTTATCGAACTGGTCGTGTCATTGCTTTCTATTCGAAATCAGATGGGGTCGAGCGGACCGCGAGGACCGCACGGCCCGCGGGAGTTCCACGTTCATCCGATCGAGGAAGCATCGAGCGAGACAAGTCGACGAGTCAGTAACCCAGTGAGCCTGTCTGTCTGTGTATATAAAGGAGCCTGTGCACATTCGTAGCATCAATCCATCCATCCACCTCTGGGCATCCAACCTTCCTGTTAAGCTCGGATAAAGGAACCTGATATCCGCTCCCACCCGATACCGACAGAAACCCCACGTCAGCCCCACGTTCTAAAGCTTGAGATAAAAAGACTACTATAAAAGCTCCACCTGCGTAATCCTCACAAACCTGCTTTCCAACTACACACTACACCTCGACTCACCCAATTGAAACCCCGTCCCCCCCAAAATGCCTGGAGAACGCGTCGCCTTCATCGGCCTCGGCAATATCGGCCGCGTACGTCTAGCCCTAAAAAACCCCCCAGTACCTAAGAAAAAGAAACCCTCCCCCCCAAACTGACCAAAGAAACGCAGGGGATGGCCCTGAACATCGCCCAGAAAGGCCCTCAATCCAGCCTCACCCTGTACAACCGCACCACCGCGCGCGCAACTGCCTTCGCCGCCACTCTAGACAACAAAGCCCGCGTCGCAACGACACTCCCCGACGCCGTCAGCAGCGCAGACATCATCTTCACGTGCGTCGGCGACGACGCCGCGCTCGAAGCCATCATCGAGGGCATCCTGGCCGAGGGGGCGGACGTGTCGGGCAAGACCTTCGTGGACTGCTCGACCGTGCACCCGGATACCTCGCGGAAGGCGGAGAAGGCGTTCGAGGCGCGCGGGGCCGCCTTCGTCGCGAGCCCCGTATTCGGGGCGCCGAATATGGCGGATGCGGGACAGCTGATTGTCGTGCCGGCGGGCAAACGGGCGGCGATTGCGCGCGCGGCGCCGTGGTACGAGGGTGTCACGGCGCGGGCGACGATTGACCTTGCGGAGAATGGCGGGGATGTCGATGTGGGGAAGGCGGCGACGCTGAAGTTGTTGGGCAATACGTTTATTTTGAATACGGTTGGTGTGCTGGCGGAGACGGTGACGGCGGCGGAAACCTCCGGGCTGGGGGTGGGGCCGTTACAACAGTGGATTGAGTTGTTTGCGCCGGGCCCGTTTGCGAAGTATGCATCGCGGATGGTGTCGGGGGATTATTATCAGCGGGAGGAGCCGCTTTTCGCGGTGGATCTCGCCAGGAAGGATTTGAGGCATGCGTCCGGGTTGGCGAAGGCGGGGGGCCAGCGGATGAGGAATGTCGAGGTGACCGATCATTTGCTGCAGATCGTGAAGGCGGAGAAGGGGGCGAAGGGGGATATTGCAGGTGTCTATGGGGCGGCGAGGAAGGAGGCGGGGTTGAAGTATGAGAATCAGTGAATCAGTGATGGTGGTGAGATACGTTGGTATTGGCATAGAAGAACCGGGGGGGGGGCAAGAGATGGAAGATAATTAATATGCAAGTAACATTGGAGTGTTTTTTGAAAGCTATTTTTTCCCCCCCAAGCCATGATTATTACAAGCCCATTTCCTTTTCAAAGGTCTCCCGAGGCTAGCTAATTGGATATCCGAACACAGGCAAAATGCAGGGGAGAAGGCAACGTTAGACGCGTTAAGATATTTTGTACAGGGAAAGGGAAAAATAAGAAAAGAGAAAATGGAAAAAAGTGAGAAAGGGGCTCATAAATCGCGTTGGTTCAAAGCAATCACAAAGCAACAACGATTACTCCTGCTCAGGGATCGAAGCAGGAGGAGCAGTCTCGGCAGTCTCGTGCTGCTGCTCCTCCGAGATCCCCTCCTTGGGCTGGGTGGAACCCTTGATGTCCTCCATGATGCCATCGGGGGCCTTCCAGCTGGAGCTCTTCCAGGGAGGACCCGCAGAACGTACATGGTATCGACCTCCTCGAGAGTGCGGCCCTGGGTCTCGTTGACGAAGAAGAAGACCACGAAGACGGCAGCCAGGTTGCAAGCAGCAAAGACATAACCGTAGTTGAAGTCGATGTTGCTGTTGATGAAGGGGGTGAAGAAGGAAATGAGGAAGTTCCAGGTCCAGTTGGCTGCGGTGGCGATACCCATGCAGGTGGCCCGGTAGCGGAAGGGGTACATCTCACCACAGATGGCCCAGACAATGGGACCCCAGGTGGTGGCAAAGCCGACGATGAAGAAGCAGGTGAAGACAATCATCGCAACACCGGCAGGGTGCGAGGTGGGATCGGAGTGCAGGACCTGGTGACCGACACTGGCCCAGATCAGGAAGCAGATGAACATCCAGGCAGCACCAACCATCAGGGTATTGCGGCGACCATAGTGCTCAACGATGTACAGACCGGGCAGAGTCATGCCGAAGTTGACCGCACCGAGAATGATCTGAGTGACGAAAGAGTTGCTCAGGCCAACGCCCTGGAAGATACTGGTTCCGTAGTAGAAGATGAAGTTGGCGCCGGTCAGCTGCTGCAGCGACTGCAGAACAATACCAAGCATGGTCCGGTAGAACATCCGAGGTCCAGTGAAGATCTCATACCAGGGGGCCACACCCGCGTTGGTCTCCTCCTCCAGCTTCTGCTTCATGTCGTTCATCTCCTGTGCAACCACCCGGTGGTTGAGAGGGACACCGTACAGCTTGGCCATGACTTCCCGGGCCTCCTCCGTGCGGCCGTGACGGTAAGCGTAACGAGGGGATTCGGGGAGGAACAGGGTACCGATACCCAGGATCAGAGGCCAAGCAAACCCGATCCCCATGGTGATCCGCCAAGAGCCCGTGTTGTTCAGACGCTCGGTGCCGAAGTTGACGATGTAGGAGATGAAGATACCGAAGGCAACAAACAGCTGGAACGCGCTGACCATAGCACCCCGGACCTGACGAGGAGCAGACTCACTCTGGTACATGGGGACGACGCTGGAAAGGGCACCGACCCCCAGACCCATGACCCAACGACCGAGAGCAACCTGGTACCACTTGTCGGTGGCCGCGATTTGCACGATGATACCGACGATGTTGATCAGAGCCCAGAAAGAGATGGAGTATTTACGGCCGATGCGGTCCGCCATAGGAGCAGCCACAAGAGCGCCAATCATGGTTCCAATAGAGAGCTAAGCAATCGTTAGTTTCACACTCTGTTTTTCTTTTTTTTTTCTTTTTTTCTTTTTTTCTTTTTTCTCCCTTGCGCGTGATGCATAGCAGCTTCGGCGACTCCGGGGGAGGGGGAAGACATACCAGACCAACAATGAGACCGTTGCGAACGTTGCTGAAGAAATACTGCCCAGTCGTGTGGTTATACTCGGCGAAACGACGTTGGAAGTCCGTCATGCTTGTGAAACCCGCGATTTGGCCTATTACAAGTCAGTTCGCGCTGTTCCCCGTGAGGCAGTCAGGGCTGCAGTGCAACCATACCAGTAGAGTAACCGAAGATGAATCCACCCATGGACACACACAGACCGAGGATGAAGGATCGCCATGTCAGATACTTCACAGGGCTATCGTCGATGATGGCATGGTCCTTCTCGACAGCGGAATTCGAGCGTGCAGGAGTAGGGGCTTGTGAAGAGAAGTGCGAATCTGGGGAGGCCTTGGCCCGAGTAAACACCTTGGTAACACCCATGATGAGCAGCAATGAATGGATGTGGGATGAAGAAATAAAAACAAGGAAAAGAAAGAAGAAAAGGGAAAAGAAAAAGGTCGTGAGAGCTGAGGGACAGCGTTTATTAAATACACCAAACCAGCATGTCCCCCTTTGGGGGGAACCATGGCAAAAACTTACTGGGGGCCCGGATCTGGTGTCCCACGTTTGTCCCGGTATGGGGCAGAGGAAATTGCATTACTCCATGGGCACATCCGACTCCGTACTGCCTGCGAGTTCTACCCGGTGGAGAAGGTGGAGCAAAGGGATTCTAGCGCTGAATGGGGTTGTCCACGTGAGGCTGCTCAGCCCGCAAACAGTGCATTCCTGGGCGTGGCTTCTATATCGGGTGCAACCAGCTCTGTTTGAGGCCATGCTGGGTTGTTTGGTGTTGTGTTTTCGACGTTCCGGTTTATTTAGAATTTACCCTTCTTGATGTTTTTGTTTTGCAAAATTCCCCAGAGGCCAATGCTGGGGATGTTGGGAGCGTCGAGGGTGTTGTGCTACCGGCCCATGTCTGAGATCTGCATGCCACATTTGGAACGTTGGCATGCCCTAGACGACTGAGCCAAGCTGCCATTGCCACCTTCTAGAAACCTTCGCGATTGAGAAGCCGCCCACTGAACCATGCAATTGCGGTCCCTGGACCCAGCCAGGATGTCTTAACTCGTGGAGTCTAGAGCCCAAGACCCAACGACCTCCACGTATCACCGCGTCATGGTGACCTCTCGGCTCGAGTTAAGGAATCACGTTACGCAAAGACTTTTTCCCCTTTTGCCGGCGCCACTACAAAGGGTGGGCGCACTACGTACAAAAAATTTTCTGTTAAGCAACGCCGCTCTCGGTGGGTCGAGCTACGGATTCTTTGGACCCCACGATCACCGAAGCTTAGAGGGATTCTTTGCCCTCTAGAATAGAACTAGACACAGCTCAAGTTGCAGAAACCTTTCTCAATCTCTTGGAGAAATGACCACCCCTTTTATAAGATGCTCCCACACCCCTCGTGCGACAACTGATAAGAGGAAAGTTCCAAGCTCCAGTCTTCGGCCGTCTCCCGTGCAGAGATCGGGCTTTTTTGCTCCACTCTAGCCCAATCGGCACACCGAGTCTTGCTACCAACACATCCCGAGCCCGAGCCCACGACAAGGCAATGTTTTGATAAAAGGCCATGCTCTGATCACAGGCTCAATTGCGAAGTAGATTGGCAGCGTGATCAATACCAACCCCTAATTATAGTCCGGGTGGCATGCCCTGAGGCGAATTCGAGTTGAGAGCAGCTCGGCATCCCGAAGACGGGGATCTGCGCGCCAACAAGGGATGGCTTGGACTGGATCGACTGGGTCCAATGGCCGAAACCAGCCCATTTCTCGACCCACAGGGACCCCTTTCCATGCTGAATGGTCCAGGGTTTTCAAGTCCTCGAAGGTATCGAGGAAATTTTCCCGCGAACCAGCAGGATGCTCCTTCCTCTTACGATATACTTTACCTGGGCCATTTTGACACCCGCCCAGGTACACCTTTATCTTAGCCTTAAATCCCATCCCGACAGTACAGGGTCTCTCCAGAGGAAACCTTAATCGACGTCCTTTCGACTCTGATCTTGGCCTGCGCATTCTCCCTCATCCTCTCATCCTCCCAACCCAGCGCCGGAGACTGCAGACCAGCACATCAATGCAACCTGGCGCAGAATAATCTCAGTGGGTCAAAATCTTAGATGTTTTCTACTGGCCCCGCCCACGGAGCGTCCAGCCCACTCAGCGCACATAAACCCAGACCCACCTGGGCCGACCTCACATAGGCTCGGTCGACCAAGTTTCCTATGCAGCCAAAGTTGCATGGCATGCACGTTTTGACAACACGGAACTCATACTTGGCCCATACTCGGCGAACCAGAAATCCCCGGGCTCGCAGGGACCCCCCCCCAGATCGGAGTAATGCGGATGCCTTCATGTCATGTTATTCCTCACCCGATTCGCGCCCTCTCGTCACGCAAGGCTCTCCCCCGACAAATTCCCGAGCAGAGGTCCATGGAGACTGGTCGCAACCAGTGAACCTTGTCTAGCGCATAATACTGGATTAGAACCCTTAGGGAAAAAAAAGAATCTAGTGGCTTGACTGTACAACGGGTTACTGGCAGCCCTGGTCGCCATTTGTAAATATCGCCATGGTGGAAAGACGAGGCTTTCCCTATCCGACCGTATGCATGCAAGGTCCGTAGTGACTGTGGCGGCTCGAGCCCGTTGGGGGGGGGAAGAGGGATGCCGATGCAGCCACTGAGCACGAGAGGAGTTCGAGCATGCGCACCACAGACTCAGAGACGGCCCTTGGGTATTTGCCGGAGGGACAGCTATTCGAGTTGGAATTGAGTCCATTCCAATTTGCGATCCATGAGGCTCTCGCTTTCCGAGAACGATCACGGCCGATATGGTGAGTGGCCTAAGCTTGGCTTTGGATGTCGTGCAGCGGGCAGCTGTCAAACTCTACGGGCTCTGGGAGCACGCACGACATGGGTCGGGGCAACGCCCACGGTTTACGTTTCATCTTATCAGAGGCAATCAGGGGGGGCGGATCCACCTGGACCTCGTAAACACTTGCGAAAAAAAAAAATAGCTTCATCTGTATTTGGTATATGCAGTATCATGAAGTCAAGAACTTTTTGGTCCTGTTGACTAGGAGCTGAGCCCCCTAATATCATAAAAAGCGGGTTCACAACCAGGGTCCACCAAACCCAGGGTCGGGGTGAACCGCGTAATTGGACGCAAAACAAACAAAAGAAATCTCGAACGCCTGACACCTTTGTGCACCCGGTATTGAACCCAATCGACGAGATTATGAATGGTCGTATCATCACCCGCAAAGGAAAAAGACCTTAACGGCGCTGGGTCTTGCCCATACCACGCTTTCCGGAGAACTATGAGATGATTAGCATAAATCCATGCAAAGAATAGAAAAGAAAAGCGAAAACGAAAACGAAAAAAGGTTCAAGGGGCGAAAGAAACATACCAAGTGCTTGGGAAGCGCGGCGGTGGTGTGACGATCAGCTTCGCCCGCACGAGCCATGCGGTTCATCTGCTTCTGGCCGAGCTTGAAGAGACGCTCCGCCTTGCTACGGTTAGTCTCGTCCACAACACCATCATTACGACGATCAGTAGCAGCCTGGCTGCGGGCACGGCTCTTGGCGCGAGCGATCGCCTGGTGAGGGTCGTCCAGGTCCATCGCGTCATTGTCACCCGCATCGTCGCGGGTGAGGGGCGACCGCGCACCTGGCTCTGGGAGCGGGCCCGCGAGCCAGCAGCATCCACATCGTACCCGGCCGAGTCCAAGCCGCGCTGCATCTCGGACAGCTTCTTGGCCTTGGCGCTACGGGGGATTTGTGCCCGGTTCTTGAGGGACTTGCGCATCTTGGCCTCGTTGCGGAGCAGCACCCGCTTCTCCCGGATGAGGTCGGCCTTCATGCGAATGTCGGCATCCTCGGCATCCTCCACACTCTCGTCCGAGTCATAGTAGCCATCGGCCTCCAGCTTCTCCTCTTCTTCCTCCAGAGCAGCAAGCTTGGTCTCGATGTCCGGGTCCACGAAGTCGTAGATGTTCTTGCCGTTCCAGACTTCGGGGATCTTGTCGTATTTCCACTCCGGATCGGCCAGCGTGTAGTCACGCTGCATCGGGAAGGAGTAGACACCGGCACCGCCTTCAGCCTGCTCACGGTCGGTCTCGAGCTCTCGTCGGTTGGGGTCGTTCTTGTCGTATTTCTTCAGGTTCTTAACAGCCTCAGGGATATGAGTCTCCCGCACACCGCCCATGGGCTGGGCCACGTGGATCCGAGCGAGGACATCGCCCAGACGACCACCGGGGGTCGCGGACGCAGTACCCGACTTGAGTTTCTGTGACACTCGCTCCGCAAGAAGCTTGTCACAGGCAGCATTCTTGACGGCGGTCACACCCTCGGTGGTGGTGCAAGAAACCTGGAGCATCTCCACGTCGCCCGACTTGAGGATTTCTTGGATCGCCTGCTGCTGCTCGGGGTCCAGGTCCTCTGGGCGGCGGACATCGATCTTGTTAACAACGAGGTACACAATCTTGTTGGCGAAGAGAGGCTTGATGCTGTGGAAAAGCTTGATCTGGTCGGTGACAGAATATCCACACTGCTCAGACAGATCCATGAAGTACAGAATAGCGGAACGCAAGTGAGCAACGGCAGTGATGGACTGCATTTCGATAGTGTTCATCTCCTCCAGGGGATGGTCAAGAATTCCGGGGTATCAATGGCCTGGAAGCGCAGGTATTTATAGTCGAAGTGACCGACGAACAGGGACTTGGTGGTGAAAGCGTAAGGCTGGACATCGACATCTGCACGGGTAATGCTGCGCAAGAAGCTGGACTTGCCGACGTTGGGGTATCCACAAATCAAGAGGGTTCGGGTGTTGGGGTCGATGGAAGGGAGACGGCCCAAATGCTGACGAACCTGCTCAAGGTAGACAAGGGGGTCTTTCAGGCGACGGCAGATGGTCGCCATGCGACCGAGGGCGGCGCGCTTCAGTTGCTTGCATTGGAAGAGCGACTGTGCGTATTTAATCAAACGGACGTAGTCACGGCTGACAGTCTCGATCAGGTGCTAAATCACTATTAGCATATACTTAACATGTCGTACAGATTAGGTCGCAACAAACCTTTGCCGTGCTAACTTGTCCAAGCGCGATACGAAAATGATCGGCATCGTAAAGAGTGTTCATCAAATCCTTGTCTGTGGAGGATTAAACCCCGCTCTGAAACAGTCAAACGACAAGAACTTACGGAAGGGATGAATATCTTGCAATCGAGGGAATCCATCGAGAATGGCTTGGAACTTTTCGCAAAAGGTCTCTTGGGTGTATTTGACCTTACGAGTATAGAAACCTGGCGGGTGAAATTTTTGATTAGCGATGTTGCTTTATCGATAACCGCGATAAGTGTGTGTTTTTTTTTCTTTTGGGATCGGACTGGCCACCCGATGAGAAAGGAGGGGAGTTGGCGTTGAATGGAGGAGCGTATGTTTACCTCTAATACGGCTGATCTTGAACCCAGCCCGGATTTGGGTGGGCAGCTGGCGCTGAGTCCGGCTGAGGACGATATCCAAGAATTCCGAGCTGCTGGGCACAGGCGCAATCTAGCGGTGAAAAAGAATCAGCAGGCTATTCGGGGAGGACAGAGACTGGGGAGACCGAGAAGGACAGGGGAAGACTCACATCCTTCCAAGTGGTCTTCATGATGGGCCACGGGAGTCAGGAGGTGTGTTGACTCTGTAGTGGAAGTTGGTTCGAGTGTTTCTTCTTTCTCCACAGGAAAAAAATCATCGGCCTCCATTTTTTTCTGCCGGGCGGTGGAAATGCGGGGCCCAAGATTGGATAGCCGATACTTTAAAAAAGGATACCCAGGGCCGTACGATCTGACCAATCAGGACTCCCCACTGCGCAGCTTATCATTCCAGTCCTTCAGGGCTGCAGGCCTCTGTACCGTTTGTGTACCGTTTGTGAAGTCCTGCTACTGTGCACTTCAAGCTAGTGTTAACATACCGTATATCAATACGTATATCAATACTGTCATGCTATCTTAATATTCTAAAAATTGAACACCTCGTCACGATTTGTAGATTGAGCATTCCACTAGGATTGAGTAAATTGAGAATAAACGAACTCAAGGTATATCGCTATGCCTATAGATTGGGTAAGATCTACTGGCAAAGGCTGGAACAGAGGTAAATTCTGCTCTTCTAAAAATCTCAAGCGTGCCAAAATCACACCTATCGGCCACGAAACTCCTTAAACACCTCCTGGACAGAGCGACCAGCCTTGATACCCGCGGCGCATTTCACGTCAGCATCAGCAATAGCAGGAACCAGATCAAGGACTTTCTCGGCAAGATCCCTCGGAATGCGCACCACACCATTGAGGTCTCCAATGATATAGTCACCAGGGGCTACCCATGCTTCCTGGTTCTCAGAGTTGAGACGGACAGGAACATTGACCTCAGATGGACGACAGACTTCGCCTCCAGCAGTCGTCCCAACGGATTTGGCAAAAACAGGAAACTTCAAAGCGCGGTGCTCTCCTAGATCTCGAATTCGGCCGTCTACTACCACACCCGCAGCATTGAGAATCTGCGCCCGGAGGCTCATCAACCCGCCGTATATAGCGTTAACCTGAGGTAAGGGCTGGGAGATAAAGACGACCGCACCGTTGGGGATTTGATCAATCTGCGATTCGAGGTCTGTCAATGAATATTCTGCAAGAAGCCTTTCGCGGACAAGAAGGCTTTAGAACCCATGCATACGTAGTTCCCCTGGAGCTTTGGTGCATCCTGGTCCGACTTCGGAACAAACTTGACCGTAAAAGCCTGTCCAACAAGTTTCGTTTCTCCGGCCTGGAACTCAGGCGAGTACATTGTCAAGCCCTCAAGGAATCCTCCATTGGGATAGTTGAGCTTGGATAGGCCATCTGCAACCTGCATTCTGGGTCAGTATGATGATGCGCAGCGCCATATTTGAGTCTTTCAACTACATCACATGTACCCCATTTAGAGAGACGCTCGATGATGAGTTTCGGGTTGGACTCCATTATGCCAGTAAATGCTATTTGGTGTAAGAAGTAGCCTGTGCGGATCCAAAGTCGTCTGATTTTATAGTGTCCGTGTGATTGTCAGCCGGTCCGTTGTTCCGTCGGCAAAAGGCCGAAAGCTCGACCGTGGAGAGCTATTCGGCCTGCCCCCCGATTTTGCGTCTTCAATTTATTTTCATCGCCCATGCAGATGTTTCCAGTTGGTGAGTCACCGGTCGGTGGGTTTGGCAGTCATGGTGTCAAGCTTTGCAGTAATTCCGAGGGATTTAAACAGCACGGCATAGCCTCCTCGCCGAATCCCCACTGGTCATGGTTGAAGCGTTACTTGATAAAGGGAGAAGCAATGATTTCTGTGCTACCTCCTTCAGCGGAGACACCAGAATACTGGAGCTTGGCTCTTGCGATACGCTCCAACCACGCTAATAGCGTTGCCGCATATAGCGGTACGGTAGCTGTGTCTGTCAATTTCCGGGCCGTTACTGGAAGAGGACTTTGTAGTCCAGTCACTCCAACATTAGGGACGAATATATCAATTGCCGGCGTTGTTAGAGAAAATGCCCCGGCCACGTTGGCGGCCGTTTACTGAGGGCTTTAAATTTGCCCTATTTGATATCGATATGACACAGGCTACCTCAGAGGTCAAGATTTCGATACTAGAAGGCTTTTGCATCTATAGCCTCCAACACGCAGCTCTCTGATAGAGGATGACCTGACCTGAACGACCCGGACCCGAAAGTCAAGCGAGCCTCAGAGGGATCGCAGCTTGAGCACTGGGACGAGATTCTGGGACTCTTTTGAAGAACATCATGGCAACAGCTCAGCCCTTGAGGGAATTTGGATGTATAGGACGGAGCAATAGTGCAGTCAATACACTCCCTTTGAAGGCTAACGCTACCCTACAAGTCCAAGGGCTTGCGGAGACTAGTCAATTGAATTTTGAATAGATCAGAAGTGATGCTAAGCAGGTCTTTCATAGACTCAGTAGCTTATATATACGACTAGCGATATGAGTAGCTGTGGCACCACTCAACTTGGGGCACCAGCGTCATTCATGCCAGCAATGGGAGCAAAGTTCCACATGTATTCATCCTCCGGGGCAACTTCGAAGTCAAATCGCACTAGATCCTCCTTATAGGGGAACATGAATGTGCTGGTTACCCTAAAATTATGGTCAGCCTTTTTCGCTTCACAGGGTCGAAATGGACAGCCAACTCACCAGCGGTGCGCCTTGCTGGCTTGATACGCTTCTAACGCCTGGAGATTTTCATGAAAGCTAAGAAGTGCAATCTCGAAGCCCTTGCTTCTTTCAATGGGGTCGGTCAGAGGCGGGCCCCCGACGACCAATCGGTGCCCCTTGACGCAATCCAATCCCTTTAATTTTCTGAGCTCTCGGACGAATGCATCTTTGTGTTCCTGGGTGATTTCAGGCCGGAACTTGAACATGACTTCAATAGAGCGTTAATATGAACCTTGCCATCAGGCTCTAGAATATGCTACCCACCCATATGTACAACCGTCATTTTGAATGCGGCACTGTAGACACTCAACAAGAATCAGATCGAAAGAGATCCAAGAGGAAAATTGTGAACGAGGCTTTGTACAGACCGAAGCGTTCATTGCCATCGGCCGAAATCTCCATCGGGGCGGGGCCGACGGCGTTCTCCGACGTTCTCGCAGACCAACGACAACCAGGACTTGTGGTCTTCATATTGATTCTTTTCTATAGACTTGAACTTGAGGATGCCATTTCGTGGTATGAACGCCGAGTTCGATGGGTCCATGATGCTGGAAACCCCTTCTCCATCTCTGACCTCGCCGATGACTCGCCGACACGCCGCCTGTCTTCGCTGCCGGCGTCGGAAACAACGATGCGACGGGCAGCTCCCCGCTTGCGCCAACTGTTCTCGGGCCGGAGCCGATTGCCTCCAAGGAGTGACATCTCATAGCCTATCGCGTAGGTAAGTAAAGCATGGCTTGGAGCCTGCTACGATACCCCATTGACCTGTACCCAGTCGCATATACTATCTCGAGAACCGAGTGAAAGAGCTCGAGGGATACGAACAAGCCCGCGGTAGGAACGTCAGTTCGTCCTCTGAGAGCTTCGTGGGTAATATAGATGAGAGCACGGCTGTACATCGCCGCACATCGCCAGCCCGCGTGGTCGAGAGACCGGACTTGTCTTCGCAGCATGTTCAAGTACCAGAATCATCACCGGTGACTCAATCACCACCAGGATCCGTCCCTGGAAGCATCACTAGGGACCAGCCAATAGCGCACGAAGTCGGACTACTATCTCTGGCAAATGCCACCGACCCAAAATACCTTGGACCCTCGTCGGGAGTGGCCTTCGCGCGATTAATCTATGCGGGTGCCCCGCAGTCTCAAGGGCTGCCCTTATCCCATATTGACACGTTTAATACCTCCCAAGCGCAGAGATCACTGCCCCCTCAACCAATAGAAGCCGTTGATCTTCCTCCGCTTGCTGAATGCCAGCAGTATGCGGAGGCCTCTTTTGAAGCGATTCTTTTTCTACCATTTCTAGCGTACGATGATGTCTTCACGCTCTTGGATCACGTACATGCCTTCAACAAGACCGGGTCATGGAGCCACGATATGCCGATAACCATCGCATTTGCCCAAGTATTCTTAGTGCTGTCTCTGGGCGCTCGGTTGCTCGAGACGAAATTGAAAAGTTCATTCAATTCAAGCCCGTTACTCGAATCTGGCATGCGGTATGTCAACCAATGTGATCTTCATGAGAGCGTGGAAGGGATTCAGACTCTGCTCTTGGTGACGGTGAACAGCCTTTATCATCCCGCTGGACTGAATGCATGGCATTTAGTACATATCATAATCGCAAGTTGTCTGGATCTGGGTCTTCAGCGCCGGGTCAACCGTACGTCAGCCCTCAGATACCCCTTCTCTATCGTTCAACAATCATAACTCAACATAGGACCAAGAACAGCTGAAACAGAGGTACAGCGCAAGCGACGCTATATTCGGAGTGGTGTATTCTGGTCCGCGTATTCACTCGATCGGAGTCTTACAACCATTCTTGGCCGTCCGCTCACCCTGAGAGATGAGGCAATTGATGCGGAATTCCCTGGTATGGACCAAGGCTTTGAAGCGGAAATGGGCGCGCTCGAATGGCCTCACTCTGGAATCAATGGCAAAGAAAACGGGATAGGTCCATATTTGGCATGCATTTATTCGCTACGATTCGACCGCATTGTGGCTGAAATCAAACTGATGCTGTATCGGGTGTCGCGTTCCCCCAGTCGATTTCCATGGCCCACCAATATGGATCATTGGCAGAGTGAAGTGGAAGCCTCGTGCCATTCTCTTCTTGAGGAAGCTGAGAACCGTCAAAGGGGCCGTCACAAGGGAGATGCAGTCTCACTGTCGCTTCTAGCTGTACAGAAGCTGCAATTGAAGCATCACCAATGCATGATGCTGCTTTACCGACCCAGTCCTCAGATCACTCGACCTAGTCGCCAGGCAACTGAAAAGTGTTTCAACAGTGCTGTTGAAATTATTCGCACATCCGCCGACCTTCATCGCTTTAAGAATATGGATTGCACGTGGTTGTCCGCGCACTCAATATTTGTAGCCGCAGTCACCGTGTTCTATTACATTTGGGCGAAGCACGAAGGGATAGCTTCTATGGTTTCCCCGCGGTGTCTCGAGGTATTGGAGACCGCGCCCCAATTACTCCGGTCTTTGAGTGAAACATGGCCCGTTGCAAAGGAAGCGTCTGGAAAATTAGAAAGTCTGATATCTGCAATCAGGGACAGTCCAGACTTGCTTTCTCAACAGGGTCCATCCAACGATAGGTCCCAGGCTGCAAACGGCACGGGGTGTCATGGTGCTAGCGCTGAGGATAATATCAGTAACAATGGAAACCAAACAGACTCCTGGTCCCAGCAAGGCGCTCACTCTCTAGTAGATGAGCTTGGAATCTTACGAGATTTCTTTGACCTGGGCTGGTTGGATACTGTTACATTGGATCCTCTGCCTTTTCCTGTCAGTTAATCTACAACTCCATACGTTTTGCAAACGAATAGAAATCTCCATACGACCTCCGAAAGTCGAATGCGCCAACTTACGACAGCTGGATAGAACAGAAAGATAGCCCTCTATAATAGACCGGGCGAGTTCCGGCAAAGAGGCGGCTCGACCTCCCGCCCAGGGTCACGGGTCAATGGGAAAGCTTCAAAAGTCGGATCAAGACAAGACTCCTAAGAAGCTGAGGAAAGGCAAGAGCACAGACTTGAAATCCTGGAATGATTCCAGCAAGCGTCCTCACAAGAGCTGAAAGAACAGTTAGCATAGGCGATTATGAATGTGGAGTTGAGAAAAAAGACGGAGGTGGGATAAGCTCTTTGGTGGAATGTCAGACTAAAGAGGGAGAACGAGAGAGTCTAGATTGATCCCAAGGCTTAGGCCTGGTTTTCCAAGTCACTTTACACGAGAAGTGAAGACTATCTGGAAGTGTACCGCACCCGTATCTCTTGGTCCGACGCCTATTTCTACAGAGTCATCTCTCTCGGACGATTCTCAGAAGCCCTACTAGAGCCAAGACGTCACAGGCTTACGAAGAAATACCAAATGGAGGACAATGGTTCGTAACTGATCAGCAATCCGAGGGATGACTACGGGGTATTACTTAAAAGCCTGAAATTGAAGATGGGGATCAAAGAGAGCATCCCCTGATTGTCGAACCCCTACAGTCTGAGAATACTGGGCTATCTACCCCGTCTGACGCAGTAAGCCGAGCCTACAATACGGATGGCTCGACCGTCTCAAATCCTTATTCATCAACCGGTACAGACGAAGAATAGGATGGAGAGCCAGCTAAGGCTTCGGAATAGAGTGACTGCGATGTGACAGGACGCCAACATTTGGAGAAAGCTTACGAAAGTTGCACCTCTTATGGGCAGTGAATAGATTGCTTGATTATTACGGCGTTGGTCAAGGAGTGTGCTATAGAAGGCCTGACCCTATTGCTACCAACTGTTTTCTCTCATTCTTTATGCTTCGCAAGATTTCGACAGGAAACCTGGGCTCAGACCATTTAGTTCAAAGCTACGCACGATTTAAAATGCTCCACCAGAGAACATAATCGCTATACTGAATGGATGGCGCTGCCGAGATGAACTTTGGTAGACTGGCCGGAATTCAGATCCAATCGACCAGCCAATTTTAGAGAAGTTACCGAGCTGATACGCTTGGACAGAATTCTGCGTCATCACCTGAAGAACGTTTCATGAACACGTCTAGGCCCAGATGGGCCGAGCCCACTCCTTGGAAGTCAAATGTCTACCTTGATGTTCTTCAATAAGTGAAAAGATACGCATAATCAATCGAGATGCCAGGAGGCTGCAAGAATGGAAAGGGCTACTGACTCTCTTACTTGGATGGCTAGGTGCATAAATACTGCCTTCTCTTTGGCTGAATGTGCTAGATCGAAATTGATCGACTTGTCCAACTTTTGGGGGGCACAATCGAGGTATTTCGTAGCGTTAATATGATGTGAAACAAGCTTTCTTAGACCAGAGCCGCCTCTAGAGACTCAGCCTATTCAACCAAAGAGTTCGATCAGATTGATAATGTTCAACGGAATGATCTTTCCCCAACGTCCTTTCTTCAATACTGTGAATTCGTTTTGGTTAGTATACGTATGGATCCGGGCATAAATAGCCCTGGAGCACTAGTGAAACATGACTAAGCCAAGGCATAACCTACCCAGGTACGTCATGGGGCTCTGGATCTCATCTCACAGATCGCAGTACTCGCCCACTTCCACCACACCCCAGTTTCACAATGAACGGGGACGCCCAATCAGGCCACGGGCCTGCATCTGGTCCCAGCAGTACCAGCCAGAGAAAAAGGTACGCCCCGATTGACACAGCATCCCCAGACTCGAACCCCAACTCACCCCAGCAAGCATCCACTGGGCACCACTCAACGTCGGCCTAGAACGACGACTCCAGACCTTCTTCGTGCTCTGCCACACTCTGACAATCGCAATCTTCCTAACGATCTTCTTCTTCACCTGCACAATTCCACTCTTCTGGCCGCTCCTGCTCCCCTACCTCGTCTACATAACCCTCTTTTCCACTGCCGCAACCTCCGGGCAGCTGAAAGGCCGCAGCCCATTCCTCAAGTCCCTCCCCATATGGAAGCTCTACGCCTCATACTTCCCCGCCCGGCTGCATCGGGAGCAGTCTCTCCCCCCAACAAGAAAATACATCTTCGGCTACCACCCACACGGCATCATCTCGCACGGCGCCTTCGCTGCCTTCGGCACCGAAGCGCTCGGCTTCTCGAAGCTCTTCCCGGGCATCACAAACACTCTGCTCACGCTGGATGCGAACTTCCGCATTCCGTTCTACCGCGAGTACGCGCTTGCGATGGGGCTAGCCAGCGTGTCGCGGGAGTCGTGCGAGAACATCCTCACGAAAGGCGGTGCGGATAACGAGGGGATGGGCCGGGCGATTACGATCGTTGTGGGCGGGGCTCGCGAGTCGCTGAATGCGCAGCCGTATCACATTTCGCTGGTGCTGAAGCGGCGGAAGGGATTCGTGAAGTTGGCGATTCACACGGGGGCGGACCTGGTGCCGGTGCTGGGGTTTGGGGAGAATGATATCTATGACCAGGTGGACTCGGATCAGCATCCGTTGATTCATAAGTTGCAGATGCTGGTGAAGCGTACGATGGGGTTTACGATTCCGCTGTTCCATGCGCGCGGGGTGTTCAATTATGATGTTGGGCTGATGCCGTATCGGCGGCCGCTGAATATTGTGGTTGGCAGGCCGATTTCGGTGATGCAGCAGCAAGATCGGAACAAGGTCGATGATGCTTATATTGATCAGCTGCATGAGCAGTACGTGACGGAGTTGCAGCGCTTGTGGGATGAGTACAAGGATGTCTATGCGAAGGATAGGGAAGGCGAGCTCGAGATTACGGCGTAGGAAGGTAGTGGTGCTTTTGTAGGGAGCCTGGGGGGTTTCTTTCATCTAGTGAAGTCTATGTTCATACTGCATTCTCATTCTGACGTAGGTACATTTTTGGCATTCTATCAAGGCATCCTCAGATACCCGGGTAGCATATGTTCATCGTGAAGGGAAAGATCAAGGAAATTTCAAACAATACAATGCTGCTAAGATCATAGGGCTAGACCAACAAAACAAAGCATTTCAAACAAGAGCGTGAACATGAATGGTATATACAAGATGGAGGGGTATCAGATTAATAGAGAAGCGTCAGTATAAGCACAAGAACGAGGTAGCTTCAGACCTCGTGGAATTACAGTGGGGGGGGAATTCGGGGCAGTGGCGAAATTGGGGGTGATAGACTCTGAGGGAGCAGGAACCGGAGGAACAGGCGCAGGCATCTTTGGAGTTGGTGTAGGAGTCGACCTGGCTGCATTGAGAGCAGAGACCTCGGCAGTAGAAACACGTCGGCTGTCGATCGAGCCGCGCTTCACATGCCCGATCTGAATCATTTCGTCGAGCATTCGGGAGACTTCATCCATATTCTTGGTACGGTCTTCCTCCTTGTCCTTCTCCTTGTCTGTGGCCTCGGTCTTATGAGGCGCGGAAACGGCCCGTGGGCTCGAGATCCTGGGACTCGACACTCTGGGACTCGACACCCTGGGACTCGACACTCTATGCGTTCCCCCACCGGATTCAATTGGGCCGTGAATTTCCGATGCAATGGACTCTCGGGGACTCTTCATCTCGGGAGATTGGGCCTCGTTGGTAACAGCGGCATCACGGTGTCGGGCAGCGGATCTCAGAGCAGAGAGCATGCGATCCTTGTCATCAAGCTGGATCCGGAGCTCGTTGATCTCGTGGTCCTTCTCGCGCAGCAAGGTTGTCATGTCCGGATACTCAGCAATGGTTGCGCTGGAGGGTGTCTTGACACCCATGGACGACGCGCGGGAATTGCTCGACCGTCGAGCTTGAAGAAGGCGTCGCTCAAGGGTCGAGATGTATCGGTTCTTGTCGCTCAAATCGGCCTGCAATGCTGCGACTTGGCGCTGGAGACTGGCCCTGCCATCGCCGAATTCACCCATGTCCTCATCCTCGTCCTGAAATGAGCCACCGGGGTATGTTGTTGCGGTGTCGGTGCTGTTCGTGGACATAAAGGACATCGGCCGAATCGAGGATGTGTGGGCACCCAGGGTAGAGTGACTAGCCGACGACCGAAGGGAGCGAGTGCCAGCATCAGTGCCGGACATTCTTGAAAGACGCCCAAAGGCAGAGGACAGACTGTTATGATTGTTGACTCCAGTGGATTTGGAGCTCAGAATGAGACGGTTGAGATGCTCGATCCGTTCCTTGAGGGCCGTACGGGCCAGTTGCATTTCCAGTACCTGCTCCTCATGCCGAACCTGGGCCTCTTGTTCAAATTTCTGCTCGTCCCATTTGAGCTCCTTCTCTTGCTGTGCCTTGGCCTGGGAATCAAGCTGGGTCCGGAGGCTCTGGATCTCCATGCGATAGCGTTCGAGCAGAACACGGCTGCCATCGCCGCCGCCGGCACCATATGCTTCCTCGGCCTTCTTCGCGTGGCTGACAATGCTGTTTTTGGCTCGCGCAGCGAACTTGAGAGTGTTGATAGTTTCGCCAGACGTGGCGTTCACTCCAGATACCAATTGGATCGTACAGAGGATACTAACAAGAGAGTTACCGGAAAGCGCGCCCTGGAGCAACCTGGTCAACTTGCTATCTCGATAAGGCAAGTGCCGGCCTTCTTTATCGGCGGCGTTTCCTTGCTTGTCCTTCGCATCAGATAGCTTCGAGATGATATTGCCCAAAGTGAGCAAACTCTTGTTAATATGCGCACCCTCGGTTCGGCGCTCCTTATCATCGGCTGCACGCTCGGAGCCCGCTAAATCAATCAGACTCAGAGTTGATACGCGAACACCGCCAGGCGCGATTCCAGATCTTTTATCCTGCGAGTTGCTGGAAGGCACACGCTCTCGACTTTCGACGACGATTTGCACAACAGCGTGACTTCGAGAACTGCGCGCGTTGAACTGGGTGCTGCTAGTCCGCCGGGCATGGTCTCCGCGCGCGATAACTCGCAGAAGCTGGGTTGGACTCTGAACAATCTCTTCTTTCAGAGGCGTCGCATATACGCCTCGCTTGCTGTCCTCACGGAGCTTGATCTCCTCCTGGGGTGCAGGAGCACCTCCGTTCGTATTGGGAGGAGCAGAAAGCAGATCATGGATCTTTTCGTTGTAGATTTCAAGGTAACTGACCCGCAGCAGAAACTCCCGATGCGGAGTTTCACGAATGAACGAGAAGATATCGGTGATAGCGAGCGGGATAACACCGGGCGAGCTCGCGGTGCCTTGCATCGAGAAGGTCTTTCCAGTACCGGTCATACCGTACGCAAAAACGGTTCCATGGTAGCCCTCCATGACCCGCCGAACCAGCCGTTTTGCCGCAGAGTCGTAAACTTTGGCATTGTTTTCATTTGCCGTAAAGACATTATCTGTCCCACCCCGTTAGCAGTGGCCCATAGCCAGGAATGCGAGACGCAAAGCTTACCGTAATAGTAGTCACCTCCATCCTTCGCGCGGTGGGAAATGAGACTCTTCCGTCCGTCTACGGACCATTCGCCGTGATTGCGCGGGGTTTCACCCGCATTGCCATCCGGCCGCACACGTACACTCACAATCACATTCCCCTTCGACTCCTTCGGTCTGGAGCTCGACTTGACCGTGCTCGCTCCACTGGTCTCGTTATCATCTTCGAACGTAGTCGCACTCGTCGAAACAGAGCCTTGGGCGGAAGAGCTTCGGCTGTGAGAAGGGGATCCCTCAGGGTCGCGCGCGTTCATGATGGAGTTCCCATCTCCGTTGCCGTTCAGCAGGGAGGGTGTCTTGGAGCTGCGGTAACTGCTAGTGGTGCCGGTGGAAAGTCGCGAGCTTCGCTTCGGCTTCGCGCTGCCGCTGGAACCAGATATGCCCGAGACAGTCGAGGCAGTCAACGGGCGCGTTGGAGCTTTGGGCGGCTGTGGAAATGAGGCGATGCTGATCGTCCGGCGCAGAGTTTTTTCAGGGCTCCCCGGCGCGCCCCCGCTGGAGGCAGAGCGCACCGAGCTGAGATTGGAGGTGGAATTGGAGGTCGAGAGGGGGGAACGGGCCGCAGAGGGGGGTCTCGGGCTGGATGGAGAGCGCAGTTTTGAAAGTTGTGGTGAAGCCGCTCGGGGCAAGTCCCCACCCGACGACAATACTGAGGTAGTGCTTTTGCGAGGCTTGGGATTAGGGAGGGTTGGTAGAGCACTTGTTGGTGGCGGGTTTGGAGCCGCTCGCGAGGGAGTAGGCAGGGCCGATGTGGAGGCCATGGCGGTGTTCAACTCGCACGAGGCAGGAGGGCTGCCTGCACAGGTCGGCAAAATAGCGAGGCAGTATTTCTTTGGTTGTTTAGGTCGATTTCATGCAAGAGAAGGCGCGACAGCCATGCGGGCAGGGATTGCCGGAGAACACGGGCGACAGAACCTGACAGACTCTGCAATTAGTCAAGCCTGCTCAACACAAACGGTCCAGAGATCTCAAAGAAAGACAGTATAGGGTTCGCCGGGTACCTACCGGTTTTCCACGCTCGTTGCGATCGCGACGGGAAACGTGAAAGTCGGGGAGCGCCACTGCCGTTAGGAGAAGTTGGAAAGAGGACGGGCTTGAGATGCAAAAAGGGACTCGACAGCAACGACGAAAGGGAAGGTTGGGGCCACCGGAGAAAGCGGGAATCACGTTGGAAGCACTAAAGGGAGATTGGACCCGATGGAGTGTTTTCACTGGAGATACGGGAAAAGGCCATTGTTATTTCAATGTTATTTTTATTTTACAATTCGAATCTGGACGGGTATCCTTTCTCCCTCCTTAAGTTGCGACTTGCATTATGACGCTGTGGTACAGGCTGCCCCGTACATGATATGTCCGTATGGATTGCTGGGAGCGTCGATGGTCTACTCCAGGGCTAGAATCCCCCCCCCCTCCTCCTTCGAGCCCCTCCTGAAAAAAACGTTTCAGTGATGCGGCTTGGGACCAATGCCGGCTATCGGCCCCAAGGTCTGGAAATACAGAGGGAGAAAAGGGGGTTCACTGGCTTTCCCTAGCTCCCCAGGTCCGGGAAGGAGTTGATGGCGTGGTGCTAAACGAGTCAATCACGGTCTAAACCTTGAAGGAGTCAAGGCGCGCTCCTTCCTGGGAAGCTCAGACCAATGGCAGGAGTAACAGGAAAGGGAGTGGAGGGGGGAGTTGGTCAGAGCCCAAAAGCCAGGAAAAAAAAGGGGGCGAATCGAGTGGCTTTCTTCAAAGCGCAGTGGAGTCGAGCCCGATAGTCGGGCTACTGAATGGAGGAGCAAACAAAGGAAAAGGAAATTGGGGGTGTTCGTGTATTCCCCATAAAGAAAACTAAGGGGGGTTTTAGGCTTAGCGCCGTGTCCCATGTGCCTGCAACATCGACGATCCTTATTCCCTAAATCTTCAGCGATCACCGTACCTGAACTCTATTCGTCGACTGGGCCGTGTGGCTTTGTATTGCTACAGTCCATTACGGAGTAATCCGTACTGATCTATATTAGTGATTCACCTTACCCTAGTCTCCCTCTGTTCTTCTACATCGTGCTTGATCCAGGTTGTATCCGACGGCTACCCCTCCTTATCCATGGGGGCTTTCCTTACCACGATCCTGCAGTAGAAGATGCAAGGGACCCCGTAAAATACCATTGTGCAATTCTACCCAGATACCGCATCAATATGCCATCATGAGGGACCGGAGCTATTGAACAGTGCAATTGGACCGTGCAACTTGACAGGTATAGAGGCGATAGGGTCGTGCGGGAGGGGGCTTGATATCTCCTGTGTACGAGAGCTTGGCACTGCCCTTGTCATCCTGCAGCTATTCCTCACTACGACAGCGGCGCGCCACGATCCAACGCCTGAGAGGTTGGCAAAGAATAGTTCCCCAGCCCTGCATGCATCGCGCAGTTGCTTCCTCACATATGCCAGGCATAAATCAAGTGACAGAAATTGGAAGGAGATTGAGGCGAATCAACTCGTGGGCAAGCAATCAAGATCGAGTCCCACCATGCCCGCCTTCCGTAATGTTCGAGTAGAGGGGAGGGGGAAAAGGAAAAGAATGACTGTTATTTTATCACGATAGCTGATGGGCCATTGACTATGCATCTAAACGTGGTCATTATTTCATAGCGCCAAAGTCCAATTGCCGAGCCGCGTTCTTGAACGGTCCATCGTCGATCTGCCCGCCACGTCGACTGAGATCATCGCCCATCTTTTTAGCCCCCGACTTCTGCTTCTGCGGGAGATCCTCATTTCGAGTCGGACGCGGATCGATCGTCCACCAATGGTGACGTAGAGCCTCGACGGCAGTGATCCGATTGCGCGGATCCAGCGAACACATAGCCATCAGCAGGTCGGCACCCACCGGGCCTGCGGTAGGGAACTGCCGATAAAAGAACTCGCGGCCCTGCAGGGGGACTATGCTTGCGGGATCGGTGGGGATGTAATTGGGTAGTTTAGAAACTCCTGGCCAATTGGCTTCTGTTGGGGTTCCGAACGCATCGCAGATTTTGGAAATTTGATCTAGATCAGTGTTCCCCGCGACAAAAGGTACGCGGAGGAGTAGCTCGGCAAAGACCATCCCCATCGACCATACGTCCACGGCACCGGAGTATTGTCGCGCCCGTAGAGCAGCTCGGGTGGACGATACCAGCGAGTGATGACTTGGTGCGTCATGTTCAGGTATGGGTCTGCAAAGGATCTAGCTAGACCAAAATCAGCCAGCTTGACCTCACCGTCCGAAGCAATCAACAGGTTGTTTGGCTTGATGTCGCGATGGAGCACAAAGTTCTCATGGCAAAACCACACACCGCGGGCTAACATGCCCATCCAAGCCTTGATATCGGCCAAGCCGTATTGGATGTCGGAATCCTTGATCAACATCTCGAGATCTCCACGAGGCAGGAATTCTAGAACCAGATTCAGGTTCTGATCCTTAGATGAAAATACATCATGGAGCGCAATGACATTGGGATGGGAGAGCTCCTGCAAATATTTCACCTCGCGAATCGCGTCCATGGTGAGGCCGTCTTTGTATTCGGCATTGACTTTGATCTTCTTAATGGCGACCTTGGAAGCGGGGTCATTTCGGAGGTAGCCTAGGAATACGACAGCGTATGTGCCTTCTCCCAATTTTTTATCTTGGAGTGTGTCTGTCAGTACATCGCGCCAGTCGATTTTCAAGAAACCAACCGTTACCTTTCACATATTTCTGTCGCACGTCCTCATTTAGCTGTTCTGTAAGCTCCTGGTCTGCTTTCGCCAGTGGCTTTGATGTGAACGCAGGGCGAGGTGGCCAGTCTGTAACTCCCGCTCTTAATCTGAGAGTATTCGGCGACGCAACAGTCATAGAAGGTGATCGAGAGGCAAATGGTGACGCCGCCATGGCGAAGATGGGGAGATGCTGGATCCGCCTAGTAGTCGCATGAAATGTCGAAGTGGAGAGCGAACCTCCCGGGTTACAGAAGGTAGCACCGAAGCATGCTCCTCAGCCCAATGAGAATAATTTCATGGAGCTCAGCGCATTAACAAGGGAACTTAGATCCCGCCCATCGATGATGTACAACGCGACTTCGGGGAGAAGGTTAATCCGGTCGGCCGGCGGAAATTTCTCAGGAACAACATCGGGATCGAGTTGATCACCGTTCAAAAGGGACCGGCTGCCTAGGACCTTTGAGCGCCTCGCCCCCATCAATTTAAATCTACAAGAACCATTGTCGACCAGGGCTACACACCATCTACCCGCAGGAACCACCCTCAACCCACAATTCGAGAGCAACGCCCCCCCTCTCTCTCACCATGGCCATGCGCACCTCACAGCAGCTGCGCAGCCTGCCATCCCGGCTCCTCCAAACCGCCAGCAACCCCCGCCACTGCATTCGCAGCCTTCACAGCAAGAGCACACCCGTTGTGCCGCCTCCAACTCCCTTCGTCCCGGACGTCCCAACCTTCCTCACCCTGATCGGCCGCCAAATGTCCAAGCACGCGAGCAAGATCACCTCATGGGACCAACTCTTCAAAGCCTCCTCGCCGAGCTACAGGAGCTCGGCATCGAGCCTGCCCGCCAACGGCGCTACCTCATCCGCAAGCGCGAGAAGTTCCGCAACGGCATCTACGGGCCCGGCGGTGACCTAGAAACGGTCGTGGACGGGGTCGCGCAGCTGCGGGTCGTCGAAGTTCCGCGTGAGGCTCTGCCTTCGGCCACAAGTGCCGAGGCCGTGGCGGGTGACAGTGAGAGCGCGATTGCTCAATCTAAGCCTCTTGCTTCTGCGGCCGTGACGCCTGGTATGAAGAGGGCAATCGTGAACCTGCTACCCGGCGTTACGGAGTATAAGCACGAACCCAACACGGTGCTGAAGAAGTTTCTGGGAATGAAAATCCACCGAGGATCGCAGATTAAGGGTCCTTATCTGTTGCCTGTGCGGGGGAGTCATGGTCGTGCGGCGACGATCTCTGTCCAGGAGGGTATGTGGGAAGACAAGCGGGGACACAAGATTGATGGTGGTGAACGCCGACAGAGAGAGGTTCGGGCGAAGAAGGAGCTTGAGGAGAGGAGGAAGCGGGCATAGGTGTGATTGACTGGCGTTTCTTGCATATCCTCAGCCCATGGCCGCTATTACTTCTTGTGTTTCTTATCTACTGTACTATACTACCATCTTCGACTCAAGCGGTGGGGTCTGTACCCTTAGCTGCTACTGAATAAAAATGTAACAATCTGAACTGTGGACAGGGATTATATACGCTGGTATCAGTAGTCTGTCTACAGCTGCTATAGTAGTATTGTGAACTCGTTGAACTCGTTTTATTAAAAACTGATAACAATGCCAACACAGCGGAAGAAGGGAGCTTACACCCATGAGACCCGAAAATTAAATAAGTAAAGTACATAAGGTACAATCATTGGAAGACGTCGAGACGGGGCGGCCACCCGCGCATAATCCAGTACGACGGAGTCACCTGCTAACCCTCTGCGAACGTCGAGGGAAACATTAACATAGTCAGATTCTAAACTTGAAATGGCTCTTTCTTTTTGGTCTCTCCTGTCAAAGATGTGTTGCTGGCCCGCAGTGTTTCGTTTATTCCTTGGTACCGCGCTTTTCATATTGCACAAACGACTTGCCCAATGGCTTCGAGAAAAGGGACTAAGACAGGTGTTAGCCAAAGCCTTGATGAATCGATGAGGTGGCAGGGTTCTTACCGAGTAATCTGTGTCAGGGATGTCTGTGCGACCAGGAGGGTTGGTGAACTTGAATTTGCGCACTAGCGCGGCCAGGATCGTACCCAGCTGCACGTAGGCAAATTGTTCGCCAATGCAACGGTGACGGCCGGCACCGAATGGCAGGTAGGGACTGTTGGCTCCCTTGCTGACCATACCATAACCGTAGTCAATCTTCTCCTCGTCCTCCTCCTCCTTGGGGGTGATATCCTCGTCCCAGCGGTGAGGATTCCACTTGAGAGGCTCGGGGAAGAACTCAGGGGAGCGAGCAGTGACACCGGGGGAAGAGAGAACGTTGTGAGTGGTAGGAATGACATATGGCGTTCCGTCCACGGGCATGGGGTTCTTGACGGCACGGATGATAGAGTGGATGGGGGCATGGATACGGAGGGTCTCCTTGATAACCTTGGCGTGGAGATCCAACTTCTGCAGACCCTCGTAGGTGAGAGGAGGGAGATCTTTGCCCAAGACACGGACCTGCTCCTCGTATAGCTCATCCATGATCTCAGGGCAAGTAGCCATACGCAGAACAATCCAGGCCATGGTTGAAGACGAAGAGTGCTGGCCAGCCATCAAGAGGGCAATCATCATGTGCGCGATTTCTTCCTCGGGGATGGGTGTACCGTTCTTGTACACGCAAGACATCAAGTTCCAAACCATATCCTCGGAGTCCTTCTCACCGCCAGTCTCACGACGCTTGCGGATGATATCAGTGTAGGTCTCAGTCAGTTTGCGCTGAGCAGCATCACGGCGGCGGTTGTGGGGGAGAGGAGCCCAAGGCAGCATGAAGTTGATTGGCGCGAACCCCCTCCAAGTCGTGGTACATCTCAGCGAAAGTCGAGTCGAAGCGGGAGCGCACCTCCTTTCCTTGGAGGGAGCGCGAGGCGGTATAGATAGTAATCTCAGCAACGGTCTTAGAGACATCGAAGGTACCCTTGTTGTCTTGGAAGATTGGGGAGTTCTTCGTGAAGTCGTCGACCTCATCGGTGATCAGGTGAACGTAGGAGCGGAGTGCTTCCGAAGTGAGGCCGAATTTCACGAACTAATCCAAGTCAGAGTCCAGACCAAGCAATGCGATGCTGGAATTGTATCATATACCTTCTTTTGCTCCATGAGCTTGGAGTTAGGGCAGTCGTAGACCACATGGCGGCCGAAGACAGGGGTTGTCAGTGGCGAGTAAACCTCCTCAGCGCAAACATCGCGAAGCTTGCCATTGAGGATGAAGTCATTTCCCTTTGTGCCGAGGTAGACGGTAGTCTTCTTACCCAGAAGAACGAAGGTGAAGATATCGCCGTACTACACGAGACGAATCTGGTTAGGAATGATCTGCAAGAAAAAAAGGGTATTTCTCGGGCAGCGAACGTACCTTTTCGCGGCACTTGAAGAAAAAGTTATACGGGTCAATACCGTAACTAATAGTACTTCCGACAAAGGGGAACCAGTGGAAAACCAAAGGAGGTTCGTGGGGGCTCTTGAAGAGCAGCTGGCGCAAGACGTTGATGACAACTGCTAGAGCGATAAAGGACAAAGTACCGACGGCAGCCAGGGTGTAGATGGACTGATCCGAGCAACGCTCGCAGAACTTGTCGACAAAGCTTGAAAAGAGACCCATGGCGCGTGAAGTGAGGAATAACCCTCGTGTAGACGATGTGGGAAGTTGTAAATCGTGGAAGGGGGAGGGACCTGCACACTTATTGGATAATCTCCGCTGCGATTCGACGGCGCGTGGAGACCCGCTTTTTGCCCCTGGAGTCTGCAACTTTTTTTTTTAAAAGGAGAAATGGAAGGAGAGGCTGAGCTGGAAGCCGATCCTTGCGAAATGACCAATTGAATCGGTAATTCAGCTTTTGACTTCGGATTATTCGCGATATTTTGAGTAATCAAGGCTTCGAGGTTTGGGATCAAGCAATTCTGTATCACGCCACGTCGGTGAACATCTCTTCCGGGAGACGGATGGCATGATCCAAATACCATGAATTTCCTATGAAACTGTGAATGGTACCATTATAGTCAGTACTCGACGATTAAATGTACATGATAGTTGCAAGGCCTTTCCCTTCCCAACCAAACCCAGATGTCCAACCCCCCCACCCCCAAAAACCGTGTAAACAGTGCCTTCGAAGATACCAATCAGAGTGATGAGATACAGTTTTGGCTCGAGTTCCACAACTCGCAGTTCGCAGTATTAAAGATGTGACTAATCGTATAGGGCGGGGTCGCCTCGCTGGCCGAGATTGACAAAGTCCTTGGGACCGCTATTGCTGTCCGGCGACGGCTCACGCTTTTGATCCTTGGCAGGACGGTTGTGAACACGCTTTCCGGCGTCGTTTTTATGATAAACCTTGACGGGGGTCCGGTTTCCAGCGGCATGTTCACTGAATCCAGTGTCGTTGATACTGCTCAGCAAAGTTCGCTCACGCTCAACCTTGCGCTTGGAGAAGTCCAGATTACCCATAGCGCCCGTCATGCCATCGAGGCTGTCGGTAACGCTGGGGTACTTTTCAGTCAACCACGGATGCTCAAGGCATTCGTCAACAGTGATTCGCTTTTCCACGTCGACGGTGAGCATGCGATCAATCAGATCAAGAGCGGGATCGCCAACGGAATCCCAGTAAGGTGAGGGGTAGTTGAACTGGCCCATCTTGATCTGTTGCGCCAGCGTGTAGGGTTGCTCCCTCGACCACAGTTCGTCAGAGAAGGGAGGAAACCCGCAAAGACAAATGTAGAGGACCACACCCAAAGACCACACATCGACGGCCTTGGTGTATCGTCTTTTGCGGGTATCTTGGAGAATCTCTGGTGCGACATCTATCAAACGTTAGCTCCCACCCCGGCCTACTCATTTCCACATGATAGAAACATGGTCTGTAGTCAACTTACAACTGGGCGTGCCACAGCTAGATGAAAGTTAGTAACCCAATTTCCGTTTCCAAAGGGGGTAGAACCTACAGTGTTGTAGTAAACGAGTCTTCGCCAATAATCTTGGCAAGCCCAAAGTCGCCTAGCTTCACCGAGAGTTTCTTGTCGGCAACCAGAATGTTCTCAGGTTTGATGTCTCGATGGACGATGCCTCGGTCGTGCTGGGAACGATTAGCCTCTTCGCTGTCTTCCACGGTGAAGGATTGCTTACCAGGTACTTCAATCCTTCGAAAAGTTGGCGGAATACATGGCGCGCCTCTGGTTCGCTGAGCTTCGACTTGCTCACAATCAGATTGAAGAGCTCGCCCTCTGGTGCCAACTCCATGATCAGATAAGCTCCGTCGTTCTCGTCGAACGTGTCTTTCAAGCAAAGAAGATTAGGGTGGTTGACACTCTTCAAAAGAGCAATTTCCTGCTGCAAAGTCTCCGACTGCGACTTTTGCGAATCACCAGGACGCTTTTCAAAAACCTTGACAGCAAACTGCTTCCCCGTAGATCCTTCCACGCAAAGGTAAACCGTGGCAAAGTGGCCTTTACCCAGTTGCCGTTGGATCTGATACTGTTGGCGGAAACGGTTCGTGTTGCGAGTACGGGGGTAACGGAAGACAAACCGGGCCTCGTCCAGAATAGAGACCTCGTCCCCATCCTCAAGCTCACGGTGCTTATTCCGCCCGACGATGGCATCGTTGACAAAAGTTCCGTTGCTGGAAAGGTCCTCGAGGATAGCGACCATGTCACCCTTTCTCTTCTCCTCGAATAGTAAGAAATGACGGTTCGAAACAGTCGGGCTCTCGATTATCAAGTCTAGTTTCCGATTAGCTCAAGTATATGCATAGCAAGCGAAATGGGAACGACCCGGACGCAAAGAGCATGAAAGCCCCCGGTATATCCATCGGATCCAAAGGGGCAGCTTACCGCACTCTGGGTGACGTCCAATTAAGTAGCCACCGGGCGCCCGGCCATTCGTCGATTTACGCGATCTCTTCCCATCCCTTTCCTTGCTTGCGTCCTGGCTCTCGCAGTCATTCCGCTTCTTTAGGACGAAAGCCCCGCTAACTTTGTCATCCAGCGAGATGAGGTATCCCCAAACGCCCTCTGCGTCTTCATCTGTCACATCGTCTGCAAATGCCCGCGGGGGTAGACAAATTGCGAGAGAGCTTGTGTGTCACCCGGAGGCGAGGAAATGGCTTGCGAGAAGTCGACATTCGGAGAAGAAGCATGGTGTGTACGACTGGGGCTTTCGGGAGGAGTAGCGGTGACCTCCTGGCGAATATCCGTGGCAGTGGAACGAGCGTGGGTCATGGGAGTAGGAAGGTATTCATGGTCGATCGGAGTCTCCTGGGGCTGGCCGGAGATTCGTTGAGAGCGACGGGGCTTCTTTTGGTCTTGCGCATCGGCCTCGGCGGTGGCCTAGAGATAGATGGGGCTCCAATTAGCAACGGAGCCACGACGTGTATGTGCATGTCACCTCCAGACTTACAGGGCCTCGTTTCAAGCTCTTCTCGCGAGGTGCCATGTTGCTTGGTCAAACCGCCGGGGCTATGGCCTCGATCCACGAACCAATGAAGATTGTTGGCTGACAGGTCTCAGGACATGCGCGGTGATGATTGCGTCGAGAAGGTGCGGGAGCTTAAGAGCTGTACTGCACCGAATATAGCATGCACTTCAGATCGCAGAAAGAAGAACTTCTGATGAGCAGATCCCTATTAGCGGGGGAAGAAGTGCTGGCGAGGAAGACTGGGGAAGCCGGGCGGGTGTCTGTTTGAGGCTCAGCGATACTTTTTCCATTTCGAGGGTTCGGGGTTTCGCGTCACCCGCTCCATTCGAGAATAATTGCCAAAATTTCCCTAACACTTTACATATGATGGCGGCCTCCTTGAATCAACATAAGATGAATATGACATCGTGTCAACGAGTATGAGCCCCGCCGTTTGTGAGGAAGCCCCATGCTATCCTATCTTGTATGTCAAGCGAGCCCTGTTATGGTTCAGGAACCCGTCCCGGGTGTCCAAAGAACCCACGTCTCTCAATAGCTTTCAGAGATATTTCAAATGTTAGCGCAATATTGGTGCTGCGGTGTTTGATAGCCCTTCCTTATCAGACATGACCGGCATTCTCAAGATACTAACCAGAGGCTTGGACCGTGGAGGCGGCCGATGGCAAGCTTCGGTATGACTTTAGGGGAATCACGTCTTCAATGGGTTCAAGCTAACTTAGTACACCGTACCTGAGGAGCCAGTAGGCACGTAAATGCAGTCGGTTCGATGCCACGAATACCCTAGTTTCGCAATACGAGGTGGCACTTCGTTTTGGAGACAGGACGAAGTATCCCGTGATTCCAATACAAACGACCAACCGTCGTCGAAAATCCGGTTCAACTTATCCATGGTTTGGACGTATAGACGAGCCGACTCCATTTGAGCCTCCGGTAGACTCGACACTTCAGCTCTAATTATAGACCTATAGGATAAACCTCCGGGATCCGAAACATTATCGCCGTTCATTCACCTTCTGACTCGATCGACTTTGCTGCCCAGTTCACCCGCGAGGCAATGAACCTTTCCCGCCTAAGAGCGGGAAGGCTTTGACCACTGGTCTCAGGCTTCAGGCTCACAATCTATTGATCCATGCCGCACTATACCGATCTGGGAGAGCTGTTTGAAAAAGGTCAGTGGCAAAGGAGCTGAGCTTTGCTGCCCAAGGGCGCTTCACTTCCCGGGCTCTAACAGCGGGGATACGAACGCTGAAGTCCCTTACCCTAGGGTTGTTGGGAGAGGCGCAGCCAGCAGTCCTGGATTGGGTATCCTGCCTATATTCTCTGGCTTATTCTAAGCGCCAGTTGGAAATCCCATCTCTTTCTCTCTGATAGTTACACCCGGATGTGATATGCTGTAGACCCACCTCTCCCAGGCCGAGATATTGAGGAATCGTCGCTTGACGCGGGCCCGATCACGATTCAGCCATTTAGAGCTAATTATCTTCCTATTGGAGACAGTCCCTATAAGCCGTATATACCACTTTTCTATCAGATCCATCAAGGGTGCTGGATCTGCCGCGGCATTTGTTATTTCTGGTAGTTTGACGCAGTTTGGCGCAGTTTGGCGCCACACGGATCACGGCCTGCACATCGTGATGGTCCCAACTCGAAGCCGGCCAATTATTCTTGCATCAGCAGGTCCACTGTATAAACCGCGCCAACGCGGCGACCCACTACCCCCGACAACCGCAAGTAGTCCAGATACGTGCCCCTTTCCTCTGCGTCTCCGTCGCATACATCGGGTGGTCGGCGCCTGAGCGCTTTACCCGGGTCGGAAATGCAGGACACGGAACTTGGGTTGAAAGTGATGGCAATCAGGGCGAATGGCCACCCAGTGGTCACTCGGGTGAACTTAAACTCACCGATCAATCAACGTATACTTGACCAGAAGTCCTGGGAACCTCTCCTAGCAGCTTTGCCATGCCTCCCTCTCCTTACGATTGCCAGCTTTGTCTCATAGGTTTACTTGGAGAGGTATCTCTAACATATATGATGGCATGCTTTGCTCTTCAGCATATTGTTCGTAGCCAAATCCTACCGGAGAATTGCTGTGGCAAAAGTGAATTGACCAAACCCATTGTAGTCAATATCATGTACTAAGTACTTCATCTGCTGCTCTGCCCGGGGCCACATCCATGGATAAGCACTTCTCCATTGGTCAGCACGCACACACCCTCCAGGGCTCCAGCTGATCACCCCCTGGGGCTTTCTCCAGGTGGATTAAATGCAGTCACCCCATACTAACTTTACAAGGGGGCGCATCATATCTAATCAAGCGGATTCGGATGTTGGGCATCGGGCTTGCTGATTGGCAAGGCAGCTTTGGTACCAGTTTATAAAAATCCGTCTTCCCCATACCTAAAATCGATTGACTGTATCTATCTCGCACACGCTTCCGTTCCTTTATTGGCCGACCTCTCAGGTCACTCTATGCTATCCTACTGTTCACCTTCAATTTGCTTTGAGGTTTCCCTCATGTCCTGTTAGTGTCTAGACATCCATCCCTCTTGTACTATTTTTCCAACTGTTCTGACTGATACCCGCCTAGATTGCTGTCCGATTTCCTATCACCGTCGATCCTCCCCGCCGAAACAGCTATATTACAGTCGTGAAGAACGTCATAAAGTGTAGCCGTTGGACGCTCCCTACTGCTACTCCTCAATACGAAGCCCTGGCTCATCTGAATTGACGCAGGGTCCTGGACCATCACCCTCCACGGGTGTAAGAGCGTATAGCTTACTCTCTTAACCAGCAAGATCTAAGTTATCTCTTGGTATAGAGCGGCAAGTTGCAAGACAGAATGCCTGGTCTTCACACTCAACAAGCGGCCACGGGAAATAAGAGACGACGTATCCAAGCTATGAATATTGATGGTTCGCCAATCCCTCGGAATACCCCTCTCCCTGGGACTGGACTAGGAACCCAACAGAGCCTCTCTGTCAGATATGCCACAGGTCAAACCAGGCCACCACCAGGACTCCAAGAAAGTTATGTGTTTGATGAGGTGCCAACATCTCAACCTGCCCAAGGATTCCAGGGGGATTATGGATATTCCGTTTCCCAGGATTTTTCTTCTACTTCTCTTGATACGAGCCAAACCTGGCGGGGCGCTACTATCGGATTGAACTTTACCCCGGATAAGGATTTTTATTATGATGAGAGTTATGAGCCTGTGGACTCCTTTGGAACAAGCCCCCGTCGAGGAACTCATGACCTGGATACAAGCTTTCCTGCTCACGATGCATTGTCAGCCCGTGGAGATTATGCACAGGATACAAGCCACTATACCCAAAAGTTATTGAATAGAGAAGCATCTTACGGCCCAGTCTTGGGCCGTGGCATGCAGATTTCTATACTTCAAGGATCGTCAAACGGCCACGCAATTCCCGCTCACAGCCAGCATGTCTCTAATCAAGCATCTGGTACGCCTGGCTCATCTCAGAGCGAAGGTGACTTTCAAGGGTGAGCATCGAAATAGCAGGCTGCACTGCCGAGATTTTATGCTAATCTCGACCAGTGTGGAGGGTCTCGAATGCAAGTGGGAAGGTTGCACTTATAAAGGCAACTTCGGGTCCAGGGGCGCCCTTGAGCGCCATGTCAAGGCACTACACACCAACACCCAAGAATTCAAATGTCCCGACTGTGATTTTGTGAACGGCCGTCGCGACAAGCTACAGGAGCACCAACGACGCAAAAAGCACGGCAACTACATCCGCCTAAGCTAATGTGTAAGCCTTGGACTGCGGCTTTCTGTCTCTGGCATTTATTGACTACTTACGACTGCGCACTACATGTATATCCCCTTTTTCAACCTCGTGACCTGGTCCTCTCCTCCATCGCTGCTCTTTTTCTAATGACGTTCTTCATCGCTGTCTTTTCTTACTTGTCTTTGTTGGAGCTATGAAACTTGCCATGGAGGAATTGGACATACTGGATATACCCCGAGGATACGGAGTTCTTCGGAGGGCATCTTTGCCTCAAATACCCCTATGCCTGATTTTCATCAATGCTTTATTCTGGGCGTGCACCCTTTCATTGCTTACTTATTTCTGACCCTTGGGCTGATGGGCATGCTTATAAATCTTTCGCTCGTCAACTTGAATGCATCAATTCTTCTTCCAACCCTGTTTGGCTTAGTGATCCAAGGATCAATGGCCCCGGGGGTCTTTGCGTCGCTCACGAGGCTTTTGGTAGCCGTTAAAACCTACCCTGGCCCAAGCTGAGTCAATCATACTTTCTCACTTGGACCGGTAGGGTGCTTTCTTTCCACAGCCCACCGAGACCTGGACCCTCGGGCTCGCGTTGAACAAACTGGCCAACAAAGACACAATAGACACAATGTACCATAGTAGTCAATTTTAGCCCTGGTTCAATTTGCCACTACCACGTATATAATGCAAGGTCTATAGCAGCCTCCTTAATTCATATGCTAGTACAATCGAAGAGGTATACGGAATCACGGAACTCCACTACTTTCATTAGCAACCTCAAATTGTCCTTCAACGGCTTCTAGTACTCAAACTTGAATCCGACATCTGTCCTATAGCTATTAACACGTACCATAATCATGCAAATTCCTGTACTGTTCGAAACCCGCCGTGGTCGCTGCAGCGAACCAGATGCCGACGAAGAGCCCTCCAGCCTCGTTTCTGGCGTAATACCGAGTAATTCCACTAAAGTTGGCAATGCGGTAGAAGAAATATCCCGATCAGGGGCCCTCTCCAATCCTGCCAATACCAGTGACCGGGGAGAACCTACCTATGACGCCGCAGCCAAAGGGTGCTCCAAGCCATTGGAGATGCCGCCTCGACACCCGACCTCTGCGGCTGGTCTGTCCACCAGGCGGCACTTTTTGGAGCTGACCTCGGAGGCAAGACATCCACATCATCTCGATGTGCCGTCCTCTCAAGTGAATCAAGAACCAACGGGAACAAGATCATGATGCAGGAGAGCGGGCTTTAGAGCTTAATAAAGGGGGGCGTTCCGACAAGGCTTGATTAATGCCATGCATCATCATGGTGGTGTATTCCAATGGAGGTAGACTACTGGTATACGAAGACCAGCAACGCCGCTTTCCTGCGTGAAACATCCTTCTTTGCAAGGTTGTTTCTATTCACCATTTAGGTCAAGCTATCTATCATTTGACACCGTGTTATGGCCTACGTACGTCCTCATGTCAGTCGAAATAGTGGATGAAGAGACCCGGTATACAAGTTCATTTCGAAGCCTAGGATGGAAAAGTCTGACGCAGATCGGGAATTTCCCGAGTCCGTAAATCTACATGTGATTATGAGTGTCATAACTGCCGGGCCCGCAGGCCCACTGAAAGAAAAGGGTGGGGATGAGAAGTAGGGTCCACCATGGCATGTCGTGCAGAAAATGGAAATGGAAGATATGAGCCTTAAATAGCAACGCCGGTAGATGATACACAAGAACAGCAAAAATTACTTACGAAGTCTGACGAACAACACTGTCCACAGCCTCCGCAAAGTAATCTATGTTATTCGTGTTCAAGCCTGCCATCGATATCCGACCGTTTTTGGTCTGTCGAGCTCGTTAATATATAAAATCACCCGAGCACGAAGAAAGTGCGGGGGTAGAAAACTCACCATGTAAACATGCCACTTGGAGCGCAGGGTTTGCACCTGGGCCTCGTTCAGTCCGGTGAAACTGAACATGCCGATTTGGCTAGTAATGTGATCCCAGGTACCAGGTGTCCCACGCGCCTCCAGGCGCTCGCGCAGACCACGACGCATCTCCTGAATGCGACCGCTCATAGTCCGCAGGTCCTCTTCCCACTGGGCAAAGAGAACAGGATCATTCAAGATACGGCTAGCAATCCGGGCACCGTAGGCAGGTGGGTTGGAAATCTCCGAGCGCTGTAGGATAGCTAATTGACTAGCGATGTGGGCGTTGGCCTCGGAGGCATCGGAGCCAGGGGCTGAGACGAAATGGAAAGCGCCAGTGCGCTCACCGTAGAGACCGAAATTCTTGGCAAAGGACTGAGCGACGCACATCTCGAAGCCCTGTTCGACAAAGTAGCGGATGGCCCAGGCATCGCGATTCAGGTCACCGGAGGCAAAGCCCTGGTATGCGGTGTCGAAGAAGGGGAACTGGTTGCGCTCGCGCATGACGGCGGCGATGGCGCGCCATTGTTCTTGGGTGGGGTCGACACCCGTTGGGTTGTGGGCGCAGGCGTGCAGGACGACGACGGAGCCGGTGGGAGCTGCCTGCAGCGCCTGCACCATGCCGTCAAAGTCAAGACCCTTGGTCTTGGCGGAGAAGTATGGGTATTTGGCAATGTTCAGACCGACATTGGTGAAGATCTGGTTGTGGTTGGCCCACGTTGGGTCGGAGAGGTAGATGGTGGGCTTCAAGGGATGGAATTTGGAGAGGAAAAGACCACCTAGGTGGACGGCGCCGGTACCCGAGATGGTTTGCAGGGTGCAGATCTTGGGTCACTTAACGTTAGTGCTTGCTGATGGCCAGCGGTGCAGTGGGGGTCTCGGCTAGGATATGCATCCTAACGGGAGAGCTAAACGCTCTCGGTTCGACATACCCGTTTTTCGCGAATCGCGGGGCTCTCCGCGCCCACAACTAGCTTCTGGGCTGCAGCTGTCAGATCAGGCAATCCTCCGATGGCGAGGTATTCGTGATTGAGGTTGGGGTCGTTGTGAATGGCGTCATCGGCCTGCAGAGGAGAGATTGTGAGATTCTCGATGTCTTTTACAGCGAGCGAGGGCATGCGCGGAGAGGCTCACCTTCTTGACGACCGGTAAAATCCAAGGTTTCGCGTTATTGTCACGATAAGCACCAATGCCCAGATCGATCTTCTTATCAGAGGGATCTTCGCGATAGGCCTTGGCCAAACCAAAGAGAGGATCTTCGGGGGCCGCAGCCACCCTCGAAGCAGTGAAAACAGACGGGTTAGGGGAACCCATGATGTGCGAGGAGAGGTGAGAGAGACGAATGCGCGCAGTCTCGGGGGGGGGAGAGGGGTTTTGATGTTGACGGGTCGCCATTGTTACGTGTTAGCAAATTTGCGTTCCGAAGTTTCGAAAGTTTCGCAATGCAAATTTCCCCGGAAAGGTGACCGAAACCTTGCTGCTTGCGTTCACCGGATGAGGAGGAATGAGGGGGTGGAGACTGGCGCGGTTAAATCAGGGTGCGGCGATTGGCATCCAAAGGAGGAAGCCAAGTGTCGATAACTGGGTGCCTATCTAGGCAAAAGAAGCGTGTCTACGACTTTATAGCTTGGGGTCTGGGAGCTTCTGGCCTCGGGAGCGCTCAGGAAAGCCGAGGAACCTTCCGTGTTTTGTTCGTCGTATGACGAACCTCCCCTTCACGTGTGGCGCATGTGCTCCTTGGTTCTTAACTCTATCCGCCACGGATAGATAAGTCGGACACTCAGTGATTGCTGTTGATTTCCTTTCGCAAATTTACCAAGGACTAATACGAGCGCCGTGCCCCGAGAACATCGCCGTAACATGCTACACCAACTATTCCCGAGGGTCCGCTCGCCTCCAGAAAACTGTGTGTCATCGCCGAAGCATGGCGAAAGAAAAGACGCAGTGGAGCCCAGACTCCGGGCCCTTACATGGGCTGATTTGATCGCCTGACAGATAATCCGCCTGAGACTCATTGGCCCGTATTAGTTCTAATCTGTGCTCGCCATTTGAGGTGTCCATTCCCGCAAGGACGTGCCCGGGTGCGGAGTCCGTTTTATGCTTCGGTGCAATGCCAATTATCAGTTCGTCTGGATGGGTTCCGTTATCGCTGTATCACGTATAATGTCTATTCTCGTGCTGATATCGATTACGCGTGATTACCATGATGCGCATATCCTCCACACTTCAATCCAACCCCACATTGAGCTCGCATGGAGCCCATGAGGGGAAAGTTCCCGGACAAATTTCTCCAAGCCCTAAGCAACCCCAGAGAAGAACAACCCGGCCCCTCCGCACATATCGGCTGGAATCGGACTTGGGCCGCTTCCCGCCGCTTCCCCCCACACCCCGGAAAAACGAGGCCATACAGATGCTTCCTCGGAGCTTCGGCCTAGAATCCGGCGCCGGTACGGACACGGTTTGCGGGTTTCGAGCCGCTCATCTCTTGTCTCGTTACGACGACAGGCCTTTCTGCTTTGTGATGCCAAGTCGCAGCCCACCCCCACATATTACTCTGAGACATCGTAACCCCACGGCTACGATCATGTACGTTGGGCAGTGGGGGTGGGGGGAACATCTACTATAAGACCCAGAGCGCTAGAGTGGTTTGTATGCTCATGAATCTGAACTTGAGCCTATTCTAGTACTACTGCAGAGCCCTGGGAATCGGCTTAATTGTGGCATTTTGCTGAAGGTTAGTGGAGAGTTGGTTCAAGTATATATTTGTCCGAAGTCTCCAGGGTTCCAAGGTTCTATAAGGCTCTTGAGTAAGGCTCGTCACCGGGACACGCGATAAGGCTGGAGCTTTCCAGGGCGCTATCATAGACAGCCCTAGACTCGGAATGGTCTGCTACTGATGGTGCTAAATACCAGTCTCTCTTCAAGGCAGACGACACCTTCGAACCTTGGGGATTTCGAGTCTCTGAGTACACCATCATTACTATGCACAGAGTTGTACCACTATGTACACATGGTAATCGAGAGTTGGGACCTACATAGCCCTATATTCACTATACATGACGCATATGCAAGACCAATGACAAAAGAGACAAAAGATGGAGAGAACACGCACGCGCTTTTCCACACTTTCTTAAACGCCGAGTGCCAAAAAAACCAGACATTCCAATGAGCTATAAATGGCCCTCTTAAATCCAAACGCCGTCGCCAGATGGTATATATTGTATGACCATCGAACCCATACCCTCAAAAAATGAATCGTATACTCGTCAAGCCAAAAAAAAAGGAAGATATCAAAGCCAATGTTGATTACGGATGTGGCTGGGGCTGTGGCTGCGAGGCTTCCGGTGCAGCCGGGGCCTCGGCATCAGTTGCATGTGCCGGGGTGGTCGCTTCAGGTCCCCCAGAACTGGGGCCCCCGATGGGAGAAACGGGGGGAGGCTCGAGGCCGTGAGCACTTGTGCGAATGCGGAACCGGTCGCGGAGTCGTGCGCTAAGACGGTTTCTGCTGCGCTGCGCGGTCGCATCCTCGGTCGCAGCCTGCTCATCTTGGTTGGCTTCTCGGACTTGGCGCAAAGCAGCGAGTCGTTCTTCCACGGTGGCATTACGCATGCGTCGAACATTCAGGTAGCTTTTTAAGCGGTGGTGGGAGTGACGGGCAGGTGTTTCGGCCGCGGTCTCTTCGGCTGTCTCTTCTGGGTGCTCGGCAATCTCGCCTTCTTCGGTGTTCTCGTCGGCCTTGGATGGGTTGAGGTCGATGCGGCTGTGGTGGAGTTAATATTCAGATTCCAGACGGATACGTAAACGAAGATCAGGGGTAAATGGACGTACCACAAGGGACAGGTTCCCGAGACATTGACCAACCAGGGATCGATACATTCGGGGTGGAATTGATGGTTACACGGCAACACGCGAAGATCCTGGCCCTTGATAAAGTCATCGGTACAAATAGGACAAGAGAAGTTACCCGTGTCGTGCGTAGTTTCGCCCTTTGACTCGGGGGTTGGGGTAGCAGGTTGCTTGGGCAGCTCCGCGTCCGCTGGGTTGGGAAGTTGCTCGATCTCGGCATTCTCCGAACGAGGCGGCGAGTGCTCGCGCGATGGGGCTTCGCTGCCTTCCATCTCAATGTCTCGCTTGGCACCATCGACGCCATCTGCGGGTTCGTCGCCGAATTTGACGATCGGAATCGTTTCGAGCATTGCCCTTGCTATACCTCGTGCTCTACTCTGCCGCGGCCGCCCTGCCACACGGCGAGGACCATATCTCTCTGGGTGGCGGTGGGCCCGAACAGCGCCCGTAATGATAATGCCCAGGAATAGAGCAGTGATAATACCCGTGATACTATAGAGGATTATCATGGCTAGATTACGGTAAATGGGTTAATTGAGCACGAGTCTTGAGGCAATGGCCGATGAGAGCTGCTACTAACCAGTATTGGGGCTGCTTCCACCCGAGCTGGTGGGGTCGACGCCGGCATTGGGAACGGACATCTCGTCAATAGTGACAGCGGGGTTGGTAGATTGGAAGAGGGCCTGGAGAGCAAAGGACGCATGCAGACTAGTGACGGTGAAGATGTTGGCGAATCCCTCCGCAGTCGAATTAGCCGATATGTTACAGTGGGAGGACGACGAGCTATATAGCACGATGGCAGCAGGTGGTGGATGGGAAACAAGTATGTTCTGCACTGTATTGTCGACTTTCAAAGGCCCGGGATAGTCGGATGGATCGCACGGGACGCAGGCAATTGAAGATGAACTCAGCCCCAAAGAATCGGTCGCGACCACTCTGGTGACGTTACCCGCGACGTGATACGCCTGGGGAGCGTAAATTAGGCCTTATTACTGGTCGATGGTGATTGAGCGGCTACGCACCTGTTTCTGGCTGTCGTTTAGATTATCAAGGGTCTTGGTCAACGGGGCGAGACGTTGGCCGTTGAGCGGACCGGAGGCCTGCAGACGAAAGTGAGTCGAGTTGGAAGCGGACAGATCCTGGGTACTATTTGAGGGCAGGACAGTGATCGCCTGCACAGTGACGGAAAGGAGGAGGAGTAAGGGCACCATGGCCGCTTAGTTTTTACGGGTGACGGCGGATACGCAGGTGGGGGGTTCATGGACCAGCAGCATTAGTCAGGGCCTGCAATCCACGAAGATGAGAGGATGAAATGGAAAAAGATTCAGATGATGTGGAGTTCCAGATGACGAGCCGGGAAAACAGGGAATAAAAGCACAAAAAGAGGGGAGAGCTAAAGCCGATCGCAGTATGGATCCCCGTGGAGAAAGCAGATCGGTCGGATCATGACGATAACGGGGGAGGGGGCCTTGAGGGTTACCATGGGTTGGAGTTGTCCCCATTGGAGTACGCTGCGTACGTCGAGCCACCTGGGCAGATACGAACAGACTGAATAATGGAGCCAAAAAGGGTGACTTGATATGATAATCCATTTCGTCGTATTCGCTATCCAGAAGCTCCCTACAAAATTCTCCCTGATGGGATGAGCCACCGCCTCCAGGGCGTATCTCAGCCTAAAACACGATGGGAAGCGTAAGCGTTTAAGCGGTGGCTGACGGGGCACCAGTCGAAAGAAAGCAGTTCCCACCCGGAACAGCGCCAATCGTCAGCCAACCGATCGCCGTCCCCATCTCCAATGTGTTGCATGTCGATCGCATAAGACATGGCCCTACGCCAAGTAGATGATGTAGATGATGCCAATGGTGCATAAGGATGCACTTTTGGTGACTTTTGACCTCTAGCTGAGAGTATGGCAAACTCTATCCACTGCGGACGAAGTCCCCCTCTGGTCGTCGGTAGGATCCGAGGTCTTTCATGGGCATGCGACCGGGGGGGGGGGGGGGGGGGGGCGCTCCACTCCGAGTGCGGCCTTGCAGAGAATTTTCTCCTTGACAGATGACCTGGTCAATTAACTAATAGGAGCAGTCCAGATCCAATCGATCCAATCTTAGAGCATCTAGACCTAATTAACTAGTTATTTTATAGTTATTAGTTATTGAGACCTGCTTATCAAGTCCAATGTCTAACCACCACCAATGACCCAATTCAGTATTCGACCGGTCACACCCGGTTCTGAATCCATGGATGTCACTCCTGCATCAGACACTGTCCTTGCCCCCCCAAATTCTTTTTATCTATAGTGCCCGAATTTTCAATCCTATGCCCAAGATAAAATGATAGATGAGATTCTTCCAAACTTGTGATCATTGAAGGGGAAAGGGCCTCGGGCCCTTATCGCCTGAGACATCCGGCCTTTCCTCCGCCGTCGCAATTCCTTTTGCGCGCTGATCGTTGTTAGGGTTGGTTCCCCCGCAGCACACAGTGATAGGTGCAGGCTAAGCGAGTGCAAATCCGAAGAAAAACAGAAAGGATCAATATTTACCGCAGAGGGTACTTTTGTAGCAGGTGATGGTTTTGTGGGCAGAGCTTCCCCATTCCCCCATGTTCAGGCGTTCGAACGGTTCTGAGGAACCGCTGAACCGCCCACTGTTCGTTAAGCGCCCGAACTTTATTGGGAGAGAGAGCGGACTTGCAGCCCCGGCAGATTTGCTGGGCCTGCTGGATACCTTATACGCTTGTGATATACTGGTGACCCCTCACTCTCTCCTTTCGTCCTCATGCTTGCAGCAGGCATTTCTGCCAGGGCCACACATCACACGCTCAAGCCCCGGCAAGGTCTTTCGGATCTGATTTGCGGAGGTTCCAAGGTGGAGAGGTCGAGGCTCCCATAGACCGGCGTACGAAGGGAGAGAAGGGGCAAAAATAGAAAAGAAATCAGCGGTTGGAAGAGTGCCGTGATCACCAAACAACGGAAAATTCACCCTTGAATATTAATAGTTCTGTATTCTGGCGTCCCATTTTCCCGCCCGAAGCTTTGGCGCGGCTGCACCCGCACTTCGGTCTTTTTCATCTTTCCTTTCCCCCCTCTCCTGCGATCGACGCTTTTGATCCACGGGGCCATGAAAACTTGATCGTGCTGCATCTTCTTCGAAATCTCCATTATCCTATCCGGGCTGCGGGTGCGTCGCACCATGCCTTCTAAGGAACCCGACGTCCGGTCGGCGTGGGAACGTCGATTTGATCGCAAACCCGTTTCTTCGTACGTATTTGTCTTATTTTTTTTCCTTATTTTTTTTGGGGGGGGGAGGTCTATCGGCCCCCTTTATATCAAATTACTGACTATGCCAGGAACCCCGTCTACGCTGACCTCGACGTCGAGCACAATGAACTGGTCCAGACCTGGAAAGCCTTCATCCACCACCTACCCCCAGAAGACCGCGTGCAATGGGAACCGCGACCGCAGACCGCTACCGATGTCCACACTCTCATGCAATCCCTAAAAAGCTACTGGATGGAGCGTCCTCGACAACGCGTCTTCCGCCGTGCCATCGTTCTCTGCGATAAATTCCTCCCAACTGTTGACACCCATGCCCTCGTGCTTGTCGCTCTACCCGATGGAGCTCGCTATTATATTCCTCTACTTTACGCGGTCCTACAATCTGTGATCAAGGTGGGTTGTGCCGGAGCACGAGACCACACGTACAACCCGCTAACAGTCCACCGCGACCAAATAGGCTTCGTCAAACTACCCCTTAGTAATTGAAGGATTTATTACAACCATGCTCGATATCAACCTTGCCCTACAACTCCCCGGGAACCCGAACTCCTCTGATGTAGAACCTATCGCGAGGACCTATGCTTTAGTTTTCTTGCTTCTCACCGAGTTCATGGATTGGTATGTGCGGAGGTCGACATGTCAGTTATTAAAGAGTCACAGCCAAGATGCCTACGCCGACTTCCACCCTTGGTGTCTTGTATCCAGCGGCAAGCTCGGACATTCAATGGAGCGGATGACATGGAAATCGATAATGAACGCGATGCAGCCTATACCCCCCGCTCACTCTGGGAAGAGTCCCAGTTGAGTCAAGTGGGACGTCATGGGGACCGTCGCCGCCATGCGGCTCAAAATACCATGACACGGCGGTTGATCTGGGATATTCAACAAGACGCCGAAAAGCGAGATCGCCTCCGAGAGACTCGAGAGCAGCTTTTAGCTCAAGTTCTCCGAGCCGTGGACGGCAAACTCGACCCTGTTAATGAGAAGAGCAGCGATATTGTGTGTCTGACCACAGCGGCACCGGACTTGGGTAAGAGGCAACCCTCGGAAACTATAGAGTTCTTCAATTGACCCTGATCCTTGCGAAAAGTCACGCCTCATTTCGAATGGTCCAGAGGGTCCAAGCGTCGCCTGGCTCGCCTGGAGCTCCAGAGCGAATCAAAGCATCTCCAACCGTTCTTCGACAGTGACGACCAAATCGCAGAGTTAGAACCTGATGAGAAGGTGGTGGTAGAGGCTAGTGTAATCACCGCCCTGCGAAAATGGGTCACCAGTCCTCGTTCCCAGGCATTGGCCGTGGGCGGGTCGGCATCCACGACTTTCCCCAGCCCAGTAGGTCGTCTCTCGGCGTGCTATGCTTCCTTTGCCCGCGAGGCCCGCCTACCCGTTCTTTCGCACTTCTGTGCACTTCCAACGCAGGAGACCCCTGGACAAACCCCCCCACCAGCAGGGTCTCATCGCTCTCACTTACAGCCTAATCCGACAAATGATTGATACCCTTCCGACTGTGGTGGACAGCGACTCTCTTCTCGACTTGACTGCCGAGCGGTTCCGCAAAGTGGATGGGAGTCTCGCCAGCTGGACAGCTGCACTATCACTAGTGGACACCCTGTTGCATTTTGCACCACCATTACTTGTCTGCATCATCGACGGAATCGACAAAATCCACGACGAGTCAACGGATGTCGCCTTGCGAGAGCTGCTTCGAGTGCTACTCACTCACACCCGGCACCAGCCCCCCGTTAGCGGGGACAGTCCAGGGCCAGCATTTCTGTTCAAAGTCCTCTTCACAGTCGCTGTCCGACCCAGCGCGTTGGTGGACACCATGTCTGAAAATGAACTGGTCCTCAGTGAAACCGCCTTGCCAGAAGAGCTTAACAACCCCGATGCAGTCCTGGCATCGGATCTCGCGCAGTCGCAATGAATGCTTAATGTGGGTTTACCTCCGGTCAATCTACGCTTGACGAATTTCCTTCTATGGTTTGTCCTGTCCTGTGGCGGCCATTTCCTCCACCCTCTTGACTTTCATCATCTGTGCAAGAAAAACAAAAGTAAATACATGATGAAGGGCCACCTGAGGGTTCTTATGATTGCACGAGGTACGAAGCAACGGCGATACTTTCAGCATACTTGTCTTTCTTTGTTTGTGTGACTTCTGTACCGTCATCCTTGCTCTTTTGCTGGGGGCTGCTGCAGGGTGATACTTTCTTCTCCTGTTTCTTCGACCTTGTTGTCTTCCAATACTTGCTTTTCTGTTGGCGTCCGGAATAACCTGGCAGTGGATAAGGGCATTCTCCCTCCCATGGAGAGACACGTCGCCTTTCGCCTTTCGCATCTTGCTTCTTGCTTTCCCGATGGTAGACACTGTACTATACTGCTTGGCTGTGATACCCACGTCTAGAACTAATACGACCGAAAATCGTCGGAAATTGAATTCCGAGCCCAAACATTGGACATCCAAGCTGGACGCTTTCGAGATGCGGGGCCTTGATAGAAAATGCGGGGCGCAGATGGAGACTGAATTCCGTGCACTGTATACTTCAGTCTATTTCCTCAAAGTGGAATCTGCACGATCGCCCTTTTAGCTCTGGATCTTGACCCCTCCCACCTGCCGCGGCCCATATGCCAATTATGACTGGAACAAACGGACGCACCAATGGCCACACGGCCATCCCATCTAGACTCTACCCGGCTGCATCTATCCAACTTGAGGATTTCAAGCGAATCTGCTCACGCACTGTCGACACCTCCACATACCCACTGTCAGCCTCAGTGGAAAAGAACATCCCAATTTACGACCTTGCCGCCCTTCAGGCAAACCTTACAGGCACCACGATCTCCCAACTCCAAGATGAATGGTACCACATCCTCTCCAACGGCCCCGGCGTCTTCGTCCTACGAGACATGTATGATGCAACCCGCTACAAAGCAACTCTCTTGGCCTCCAATGCCTCCTTCAACCGCATAATCGCGCACGAGCGCGAAAACCACACCGCGCGCGGCGACCACTTCGCCTCCGCAGGCTCCAACGACCGCATCTGGAACTCCTTTGGCAAACATGGCCTCTACGACCCCTCTTCCTTCCTCGACTACTACTCCAACCCCTGGCTCGCCGCCGTCTGCAGCGCCTGGCTCGGCCCCGCCTACCGCGTCACCGCGCAAGTCAACGCCGTGCACCCGGGCGGCGCCGCGCAAGAAAGCCACCGCGACTTCCATCCTAGGGTTCTTGGACGCGGACGCCTGCAGCCGCATCCCTGCGGCCATGCAGCTGGCGTCGCAATTCCTGACGCTGCAAGGCGCGGTCGCGCACACAGACATGCCGCTCGAGAGTGGGCCAACCCGGTTCCTGCCCTTTAGCCAGACGTATGCGCCAGGGTATATGGCGTGGCGGCGGGAGGACTTCCGGGCGTTTTTCCAGGAGCACTACGTAGCGCTGCCGCTGAAGGTAGGCGATGGGATATTTTTCAATCCCGCGCTGTTCCATGCGGCAGGGGCGAATGTCATGGATGCGGCGACGGGGTTTAGGCGTGTCGCGAATCTGCTGCAGGTGAGTAGTGCGTTTGGGAAGCCGATGGAGATGGTTGATTCGCTGCCACTTGTGGCGGGGACGTGGGATATGCTGCTTAAGAAGTTCCAGGCGGCTGGTGGTGTGGCGGACCCTGATCTTGATCCGGAGTCGGCGAGTGTGCAGGCTCGTGAGGTTCGGGCTTTTGTGCAGGCTGTTGCGGAGGGTTATCCTTTCCCGACTAATCTGGACCGTCGACCGCCAGCGCCGAGTGGGATGGCGCCGGAGAGTGAGCAGGATGTCCTGCTGAAGGGCCTGCAGGAGCATTGGACGAAGGAGCAAGTCATGGCTACGTTGCGGCATATGCGAGACGATTCACAGGCGTGAGGGCCGAGGGGCGCGTATATATATTTCCCTGAGGCGCAGATTGTGTCTGAAATAGGCTTGTAGCATCTCACTAAACGGTTATGCGCGTTTAATCGTCTCTTTCAGAATGCAATTGGGGTTGATTGGATAGAGGTCTATATTGTATTAGTTCGCCTTCGATGTTACAAGGTTCTCCGCATCGTACGCAATAGCCCGACCAGGAAAGACAGCCACATGCATGTTGATTGGAAAATCAGACCTCCACTGCCAGTGGATCAAGTGGGACTCGTGTCTTTCATGGAAAGTGGCGTCTGCTCAGTGGCGAATGGGACGCGGCCAGGTCCCGAAACCAAGGTTTCATGGTCCCGGTTCAGGGACGCGCATATACAGCAGTTTGATTACTAGGGACTCTCGAAGGAGGAGCGTAGAACTTCTTGAATAAACCCTCAGCTGCAGTACTAGGCTAGCTAATAGCATAAGGCTGAAAAAGTCCAACGGGCACGCAGTGATCGTCGCGTCTACTGAATAGCTAGTCGCGGCCATAGAGAATGCGGACACTGTTAAGGTGGAGCTTGCTCCTGCAACAGGAATGGGCGTCTCACATTTTTTGATTGCGCCCCTCGCCCAAACAAATGGTGAAACATCGCGTCCCAGGGTCTTATTTCTTCTTAGCATTGTCTCCAGGGCTGAAAAGTTTCGTTAAATCTCCGACGACCCCTTACACTCTTTTTGCAAGGCGAGGGAAACCATTCTTTCTTCCCCTCCTCGACCCCCCAAAACCTCGGCTGCCGATCTCGCTCCACTTGCACAACTGGTCCTTGATCCTGGTTTGTGGGAGAGATTGACGAGCCAGTGTACGTGCTCCGATCGAGCAGATCGAAGGCCACCCAGGCGAACTCTGGGCCTTTTAGCAGCCTATGATTTTTTCCACTCACAGTCTCCACCGGATCTCCCATCGAGCCAACCAGCTCCAATTTGGATCTACAGAAGGACCCGAACCGGGCACTTAATTCCAAGTTAAAGAGCGCTTCTCCCCGCCCTCCTCTTTTGCTTCGCGATGGGAACCAAGTTGGGCCACACCACTTCGCGACGTTCTGCCAACGGCTTCGAGCAGATACCCGATATCCCATACGACGGGATGACGCACTCCAATGACGCTACCATTGACATTCCCTTAACGGAGACCACCAGTCGGAAATGGGACTCTAGTAATGAAGATGAGAAACACGGAATCAACCCCGGGCGCCGGCGCCGCGTGGACTCCGACATCAACGACGTCAGGGGCAAGGCGGCTGCTGCCCCAGACGATGGTACCATCAACACCGTTGGCCGTATCTACCAGGCCATCTATAACTTCTCTCTTATCACTCGCTACATGATCTACGTTCTGCCCGTGGGTTGCCTGATCGCCATTCCTATCATCATTGGAGCTACTGCCGAGCCCAATGCGAAGATTGGTGGTGTCCATATCACTTGGTTCTTCGCCTGGTTCGAGGTCGTCTGGGTCGGCCTTTGGGTGTGCAAAATCTTCGCTAAAGTCATTCCTTACATCTTTCAAACTCTGTGCGGTATTGTCAGCTCCGGTACCCGCAAATATGCGCTCATTCTCAAGTCTCTCGAACTCCCTCTCACACTCGTTTTTTGGTGTATCGTGAACCTGGTCACTTTCCTCCCTGTCATGAGCTACAATGCCGACAAGCAGGCGTCTGGCAACACGAGCGTGGCATCCTGGGAAAAGAGTGTCAAGAACATTCTGTTCGCCCTGCTTGTCTGTTCTCTCATTTACCTGGTCGAGAAGGCGGCGGTCCAGCTGATCTCGATCAGTTACCACCGCAAGCAATTTGATCTCAAGATCAAGGAGTCGAAGCACCACGTCTTTCTTGTCACTATGCTATTCGAGGCCTCTCGCAAAATGTTCCCGATGTACTGCCGAGAGTTTGAGGAGGAGGACATTATTATTTCTGACCCTGTCCTTGCTCAGGTCACTCACAAGAGCAAACGCAGCTCCATGATGCCCTTGCGTATGGTTCAAAACGTTGGACGCGCTGTGGGTCAAAACGTCAGCCGTATGGGTGACAGGGTTCAAGCTGCCGTAGGCAATGTAGCAACTGAGCTCACAGGAAAGGCGATGTTCAATGGCAATGCCGCTCACTCCATTGTCATTGAAGCGTTGGAGCGCAAGCGCTGTGCAGCTGCTCTTGCCCGCCGTATTTGGATGTCTTTTGTTGTCGAGGGCCGCGAGTCCTTGTTCATTGATGATATTGTCGAGGTCCTTGGTCCGGAACACGAGGCTGATGCTGAAGATGCCTTCGCCATGTTGGATAGGGATGGTAACGGTGATATCAGTCTCGATGAAATGATTCTTGCTGTCACCGAGTTGGGTCGTCAGCGCAAGGCTCTGAACCACAGCATGCACGATGTCGACCAGGCTATTAACGTGCTGGACAACCTGTTGCTTTGTTTTGCTGGTGTTATTGGTGTTCTCGTCTTCATATCTTTTGTTACCACTGGGTTCGGGACCGTGATTGCCGCTGCCGCTACTTCCCTGCTGTCTGCTTCTTTCGTGTTTGCCACCACTGCCCAAGAGGTTTTAGGCTCTTGTGTCTTCTTGTTCGTCAAGCATCCCTTCGATATTGGCGATCATGTTTGCATCAGCGACAAGGAGTACGTCGTGGAACGGATCTCTCTGCTCTTTAGTGTCTTCCGTACTGTTGCCGATTCCCGCATGACCCAGGTCCCGAACAACATCCTCAACAGTCTGTGGATTGATAACTTCACCCGCGCCAATGCTATGCACGAACAGCTCACTGTTGCCTGTGCCTTTGACACCAGCTTTGCTGAGATCGAGGCTCTCCGTGGAGAGATGGAGGTCTTCGTTCGTGACAAGGATAACTCTCGTGACTTCCAACCCGACTTCAACATCGAAGTTGTCGGTGTCGGCGACATGGATAAGCTTGAATTGCGTGCCGATATCCGTCACAAATCTAACTGGTCTAATGAGATTGTACGTGCTGCCCGCCGCTCCAAGTTCATGTGCGCTTTGGTTCTTGCGATGCGCAAAGTTAAGATCCGTGCTCCTGGTGTTGCTGCCGAGGAGGAATCTAAGGACGGTGATGATAAGGATGACAAGGACGACAAGCCCGCAGAGGATGGTGGCATCAAGCCGGCTGCCGCTGCGAATGGCGTTGCTGCCGCTGGTACCATGTCGCCCGATACTGCTCGCGCTTCTGGCTTCGACCAAAACCAGAACACTGGAAAGTTGACTCAACGTGGATCTGCAAACAACCCGGACCTGTCTACCGAAGCTGCTATTGCAAGCCAACTAAACGCCCGCCCACCGATACCGATAAATGACATTATTGTCCAGGAGAGCGGTCTCCAGCGTGTTCCTACTGGTGCTTCTAGCCCAGACCGTAACCCGGACATCTCTCGTGCTCTGTCTACTGGACAGCGCAAGGCTGGCACTCGTGCTTCTCAGCAGGGCGGCCCGTTCCCGTCTCAACTGCCTGTGCCAGCTGGTCTCACCCAGTCGAACAGCAATGTCCCTATCCTCAATGACCCAGCTCCTCCCGGTTCCCGTGGCAGTGCTCGTTACGAGCCTCCCGCCCATGCTACCGGTGCCCAGTCCAACCCTATCATTGGCTCGCCTGACCCTAACACCTACAACACGTCCTATTACTCCCAGACCCAGAACCACCAGAATAACACCTACGAGTCTATCCCACTGGGGGGGATTTACTTCCGTAGCTCCCCACGAGCAACCCCCTGCTTCCGGCCAGACTTCCAGCAGCCACTACCCGGAAAGTTACGACCCCGTCTCCCCTCCTCGATCTACTCGCCACCACAGCCCGATGCTTCTTCTCACGTCACTGAACAGCCTGCGGGACGTCGTCAGTCGCTGCTGGCCCGGACTTTCCGCAGGGGCAAAGATCAGTCACCTTATGCTGAGCACGAGGCATGATTGACTTTGATGAGAATCTCTTCAATTCATTAGTGTTGATAATACGGGCTATTCTTCTCAGTCCACTTCTCATTTCTTTTGATCGTTTTAAACTGCCAAAAAGTTTCCTTGCATCTTTGCGTTGGGGTATGACAGAATCCTTGTGGTCATTCTGTTTACGATTGCCCATGTACCACCATGTTGTTAGCGACCAACAGGTTACTTCGAGTACTCTGCATTTCGATTCGTGTTTTCCCCATCCATTAACCCTGTAGGCTGAAACTCGACCAATGTAAGCCTCGCTGTGAAGTCACAGCTTGGCAGGACATTAGCCTGTCAGCAGCCCTAATACTGCTACTACTACTGCTGCTGCTGCTGCTGCTGCTGCTGCTGCTAATACCTTGCGCTGGCGCAAGAAACCTTAGACGGGAGTTTTTGGACACTATATTCACGTTCGTATGTTTTAAGATGTAGGATTATGAGATGGCCATATAATACATATTCGATTCCTCCCAACGCAACCATTGAGCCCGTACGCAATGCCTAGTCAAGATTCCAAAATCTCTCCAGGGCTATTTGCTTCCCGACTCTTTCCATGGGTAACTGACCACATCGTCCTTGCGCACCCAGATCTTCGACTTGCGCTTGTTGACCACATGCTCCACAAATACCTCACGAGTGTACTTCGCCTTGAAGTTGCGAATCCACCTAGGATCCCAAAGCTCACTCGCAATCCCCAGATCCTTACAGCAGCGCATCAACGCATTAGACCGACATCCCTCCGTCGCCGTCGGGATCCCATCCGGTGAAAAATAGTCCTGCTCGCCCCGCGCAACAGACACAAGTCTAGAATAAACCATCAGGACACGACTCAAGCAACATCCGATTTCAAGATCTTCCAACTCACCGTCCGTGGCAAACGAGCGCATACTCCCTCGTAACAGTCTTCGGCGTAACGATACTCTCTCCCCGAGGTGCCAATCCCCAGCCCCCAGGCCCAAACGCCCGGTTCAGAATTCGCCGGTACTTGATCTCCGGCAGGTACAGGATCCCATCCGGCTTCACCTCCACCTCCATGGGATCCGTCTCCGCGAGCAGAATAGCAGCAATTTCCTTCGAGAACGGCTCTGCGGACAGCCCGTGAAATGAGCGTGTCCAATCGATCTTGTCTTCCAGCGCCGACTCGATCTCTAGCGGTTTGTCCTCGAGCCCGCTCTTCGAGATGTTGTCGGTTGTAGCGCGGTTGGGCGGTGCGGCTGCGCGCGAACCAGACCCCGGATTTGGGGCTGCAGTCGATCGAGCCGGCGCGGCTGGCTTCGCGGCAGATGAGGTTGTGCTGCTGGATCCATTGGTTGAATCGGTGCTGCGGGAGCTGCTGGAGCTGATCGCGCGCGACGCGGCGCGGTAGGAGGTGATTCTCGCGCGTGGGGCTTGTCCAAGGGCTCCCGATCGCTGGAGCATTTCTACAGCCCTCCAGGGCTGACAGCGGAGGCCTGACATTGTGAATAGCTATTTTGGTGTGGCTGGGATGTTGAGGTGCTTTTGGCTTGAGGTCGGGATGTGATTCCTCGAATAGTCACGTGACAGCATATGATCTATAAGCCGCACGCGATTACAAGTGATATGAGACCGAGATATAAAATATGAAGAGAAGAGAATGCAATCTTTCAAGATCGTTTAAAAATACAAGAGTTGTCATGATTTGTCATGCGTCTTTGGTTTCCGTGCGCTTGTCGTTGCCCTGGCGTTTCCAGCATTCACGAAAAGCTTCCATCTAGAGCAATTCGAGGTCAGTTATGGGATTGCCTCCAATCTGTGCCAGAAGCAAAAAAGGTGGGAGGTCAAAAGACGGGGTATATTGGAGCTGCTCCGGAGCAGTTCAAGGAGAGCTACTCACCTCGTCCTTGCATGCTCGCCAGTCTCTCTTCGCGTAGTAACAGTCATTCATTTTGTCTTGCTCGGCTTTCATAGTGTTAGAAGATACACGAATGGCGATTTTCTAAATCGTCCCAGCTCACCATGGCAGCCAGTACTGAAGATGCGCTTGTTCCTATATGACGGCCATTAGCACCAAAGCCACCGAAGCTACAAGGGGGTTCAATTACCAGTCATCCGGCTCGTCGTCATCTTCCTCCGGGACAACCTGATCCTTCTCTGCGTTATTTGACATGATCAGAGCTCTCCGCGATGCTTAAGCTCAACCAAAGTAGTCAGGAAAAGAAGAACCGACGGTTGGCCGCGGCAAATGGAGGGCTATCGTTATCTTATCGCCCTCCGAGCCCACATCAATAATTCAACAGCTCAACAATCCACCGGACGCGCTGCGTCAAGTAGCATTGAGCCATGGCAACACCGACAGGCAACGACGCCAACCTCACAGCCAAGCGGCTTAATGTCCTCGTCTATTCCGGTTCGCTCACCCGTGCCTGGCATTTTGAGCCGATATCTGACTCCCCTCGATACAGGAACCGGAACTACAGTCGACTCCGTCCGCCACTGCCTCTATACTCTCCGTCGCTTGCTTGCGCCGAACTATGCTGTTACCCCCGTGACGGGCGATATGCTCCTCAAGGAGCCCTGGCTGGGTACCTGCGCGCTGCTGGTGATTCCCGGCGGCGCGGATCTGGGGTATGGCCGGACGCTCAATGGGGCTGGGAACAGGCGTATTGCACAGTTTGTGCGGCGGGGTGGGAAATACCTGGGGTTTTGTGCGGGTGGGTACTACGGGTGCAAGCGGTGCGAGTTCGAGGTCGGGGATAAAACTATGGAGGTTGTAGGGGACCGTGAGCTGGGGTTCTTCCCTGGGACTTGTCGGGGTGGGGCGTTTCCTGGCTTTGTTTATCATAGTGAGGCTGGAGCTAGGGCTGCTGAGCTCAGCGTCTCGAAGGAAGCGCTGAGTGTTGGTGTTCTGCCGGAGCAGTTCCATTCGTATTATAATGGCGGGGGTGTTTTTGTGGATGCGGCTAAGTTCAAAGAACAAGGCGTTGAGGTGCTTGCTAACTATGCGGAGAGGCTTAATGTAGATCCTGGGGAGGAAGGTGCTGCTGCTGTTGTCTACTGCAAGGTTGGTGACGGGGCAGCTGTTTTGACAGGGCCACATCCAGAGTATGTACTTGATGGAAGCCACGAACGTTATGCTGCTAACGCTTCCACGAGGTTTGCTGCAGTAAACCTGGACCCGAAGGCTGGAGGGCCTGAGTTTGCAGACGTTGTGAAAACAATCGCTGCCGATGACAAGGGGCGCGCGGACTTTCTCAAGGCTTGCTTGTCGAAACTAGGGCTGCAGGTTGCTGAAAACGACAATGCCATTCCTTCATTGTCATCTTTACATATCTCAGGCCTAAAGCCTGAAGGCCCGATCGAGACCCTTGCACTTCTTGCACCGGACCTTGAAAAAGAAGATGATAACGAATACTTGCGAGATGAGAACGACAAGTTCAGAATAGAGCGGCCGGGGGCTTGGAATCTGGATGATCTCGCGAAGTCGCTTCCACAAGAATCATCGCCCGGCGAGGGAATTGTTGACTATCAAGCGATCATCAAGAGGCTTGTATTTCATGACGACCTCCCATCATCGAAGCTGACTCCCTACTTCAACCACGATGCTTTCTATGCTAATTTGCGCCATTATCAATCTGAATCACGCCTGGGCGCCTCGGAGTTTGGTACAAACCTCATGTATGGCGAGGTAGTAACGAGCACCAATACAATTCTTGAAAAGTAAGTCTGAATGAGCAAAGCAGTTTAGTCCGTGTTCTTAATTAAAAGCTATTAGAAATACGAAGCTCCTTCGCCGCTTGCCAAATGGGTTCACAGCCACAGCCACAGTTCAGGTTGCTGGGCGTGGACGTGGATCTAATGTCTGGATCTCTCCAGCAGGTGCTCTGATATTCTCAACGGTGGTGCGGCACCCGATCGAGAAGATTCAATCAGCCCCTGTCGTCTTCATTCAATACCTAGCGGCTATGGCGATTGTGAAGGGTATCAAGAGCTACGCCAAGGGCTATGAGCAAATTCCAGTCAAGTTGAAGTGGCCAAACGACGTTTGTAAGTGACTCACTTGTTTCTTGCGAATATCTTGTCGCAACCATCGCTGACCTTCTCCACAGATGCCTTGGATCCTGCAGACCCCGAGCAGAAGCGATACACAAAGATCTGCGGCATCCTAATCAACTCCCACTTCATGTCAAATGAATATATTTCCGTCGTTGGAATTGGTCTGAACGCCACAAACGTCTCTCCCACTACTGCCCTTACGGCCCTGGCTGCCCGCTATGCTGCTCCAGGTGCCGCTGCAGCTTTCCCAGTTACTCTTGAAAAGCTCCTTGCACGAATACTCACTACATTCGAAGACTTGTACACCCGTTTTTTGCGCACAGGATTTGATCGCACGTTCGAGGAGATGTACTACGAAGACTGGCTCCATATGCACCAGATAGTGACGCTGGAGGAGGAGGGTGGGGCGCGCGCTCGTATCCAGGGTATCACGCGCGACTATGGTCTGCTCCTTGCTCAGGAGTTGGGATTCGGCGACAGACCGACAGGCCGAGTATGGCAGCTCCAAAGTGACAGTAACAGCTTTGATTTCTTCCGAGGATTGGTGAAGCGGAAGGTGTGAACAAGCATACAACTCGATTTCTTTTGTGCATTTTATGCATGATGCTATGCGATTCCAATTTAACTCAACATGACAGGCCTTGCATTGACGGCACGATGATGCCAGTGGCTCCGTGGGACTTTTGAGTTCGAGCCGCCATGGAACAATTCGGTCTAGACAGTATACGGGTCAACCTGCATAGGAGGCTGATTGAGCCAGTGTCTGGTTATCTACAGTGTTTGCCTACCATAGTGGGTACCTCTTAAAGACTCGAATATGTAGGATGTGCTGTTTGTACACCCGGAGTCGGTCTCGGGATGAAAATGAAAGGGTTAGCGCGTATATTCTGGCTCTTCGAACGTTTTGTTCCATGCCTCTCAAGTCCTCCATCTCCAAATCTGGGGCATTGGCCGCAGAATCCGTTGCTTTGCGAATTGCGTGTTCTGGGTAAATCTAGGGTATGGGGGTTTCGCGCTGTCATGGTGTCTCGGAGTAGAATTCCTGTTCGGAGTCGCCTACCCGGAGAGTCTCAATCCATCCTGCCTGTTACCCAAGGGTTAATTTCTGCCAGCGCATAGACTTAAAAATCCGTCAGTTGGTCTTCTGTACTATGTCAATCAAGAAGACACACAAGAGGCCTCTCCTAGCTTGATCATGTTTACTAGTCCATCACGCTCCCGGTGCTGATTGCAAATTCTGTGCAAGATTTCTCATAGCAGACGACCGTCATCAATTGTTTCCCTCAACATCGAGACTTGTCATGCGATAAGAAGTGGAATGAAAACACGCTCAATAGCAAGCGATCTGGTTTCAAGATCTAGGAAATTGAAATATATCTTAGGCTGTCGGTTCTACATTATTCATTCTCGTCGCGTACTTGACCCCTACAACTTGGTGCCCATGTTAACATGAACGGCCTTAACTTGGCTGTACGCTTCCAAGCCAGCTTCACCAAGCTCTCGCCCAATACCACTCTGCTTGACTCCGCCAAATGGAATCCGGGGATCACAGTCTTGGCTGCTATTGACCCAAACCATACCAGACTCGATTTCCGCCGCCACCCGATGCGCGCGCTCGATATCCCTCGTAAACACAGCAGCACCGAGACCGTAGGTCGTATCGTTAGCACGGCGAATAGCCTCATCCTCATCATCGAAAGCCAGAATCACCACCACCGGACCAAAAACCTCTTCTTTGACAATACGCATGGAATCTGTAACATCAGTAATGACCGTCGGCTGCACAAAGTACCCATTCTGGTTTTCTGCCTTCGTAGGGACATGCGCCGCACCCCCGGTCAAAATAGTAGCACCCTCACTCCTGGCGGTCTCCACATAGGCCAGCACGCGCTCATATTGCGCACGCGTTACCTGCGGACCCTGGAAAGTGGACGCGTCCCACTGGTCGCCAATGGTCACACCTTCCACGGCCTTTTTGAAATCGGCCAAGAAAGAAGACAAAATAGACCTGTGCACAAAGATACGCGAGGTCGCAGTGCATATCTGACCCTGGTTCGACATGATACCGAAATGGGACCACTTGACCGCCTGGTCCAAGTCCGCATCAGGGAAGACGAGCAGAGGTGACTTGCCGCCCGTCTCCAGGGTGATGTTTTTCAAGGTGCCAGCCGCCATCTTCATAATCTCGCGGGCGGTGCCGGTGGAGCCGGTGAACGCGACCTTATCGACCAGCGGGTGGGAAGCCAATCTGGCGCCGGCGTCACGACCGTAGCCGTTCACGATATTGATGACGCCGGGCGGGAAGCCAGCCTCCACGATGAGCTTGCCCAGGACCAGGGCGCTCAGCGGCGTCTGCTCTGCGGGCTTGAGCACGACGGTGTTCCCGCATGCCAGCGCAGGGCCGAGCTTCCATGTTGCCATGGACAGGGGTAGTTCCAGGGGATGATCTGGGCGACTACGCCAATTGGTTGGCGGATGGTGTACGCGAACTTTTGCGGTGTGGTGTTGATGGTCTGGCCGAAGGTCTTGTCGGCCCAGCCGCTGTAGTAGCGGATGGTGCCAATAGCCTCGGGGAGATCCTCCTCGTAGGCGACATGATACGCCTTGCCTACCGTACCGAAAGGTTAGCTGGAGGAAGCGGTGGTTTCGAGTCTGGAGTCGGGGCTCCACTGCAGCCAGGCGTGATGGCCCCCCGTTCGATCGACGATGTGCCGCAAAGATCCAAAGCAATTAAAAAAAAAAAAGAAAAAAAAAAAGAAAAAAAAATTGGAAAAAGACTTACCGTTATCCCATGCGTCAATGGAGGCCAGAAGCTCCCGATTTTGCTCGATCAGATCAGCCAAGCGGGCCATCATCTGGCCCCGCTCGGTGGCAGACAGAAGTTTCCATGAGGGATGCGCCAGGGCGGCTTTAGCTGCATCGACGGCCTTGTCGACATCTTCCGCGCTCGCCGCATGAACTGTAGCAATTGGCTTGTCGGTGCTGTGCGGACATTAGAGAGGATGGCTAATGCATGGGCAGCGCAGTTGGGACTCACGCGGGATCTAGTGAGGTGATAGTCGCTCCCGTGGCGGGCACGAATTCATTATTGATGAACAGCCCGGTCGGCTGCTCGTAGCTATGCCCATTGGGTATCTGCAGGTCTACGGAGAGACTCATGGTGCGCGAGAGGATTTGACTGATCTTCTGCTTGCTCTCCCCCACGTTATTAAAGGGTTTCTTGACGTTGGAGCTACGAAGTGGGACCGAGTCCGCCAAAGGAAGGTTTTTCCTTTTGGGCAGTGCAGGCGAGTACTTCACGAATCTAAAAGTCCCGCAATTAATCATTTCTTATCTCATATCACGTAGATCTCAAGCCCGAACCTCCTGGGCACAGCTGGCACAGTCAAACCGAAAAAAAAGAAAAAGCAAGAAAAGAAAATCACAATTTCTAAACTTTCTAATCCACCTAACGCCCAGGTGGTCCTTTCTCCAGTCCCGCCTTCCCAATAGGCCCGCCTGCACAACCTCATGCAGTCTGTTCTCTCTTAGTGAATACCAGGTCCAAAGTACCGGGAGTAGCAGTAAACTGGTCGCGCATCTTTCCCTCGACCTCGCCAATTGCCTTTGTTTTCCCCTCCACAAAGTCAAACCGGTACTTTGACACGAGGAGCGTGATGAGCACAAGCATCTCGTTCATAGCCACGTCCTTGCCAAGACACGTGTAGCGGCCTGGAAGAGAATTAGCTGGAACCCAGGCATCTCCATAGCGACTTACCTTGGGCAAAAGGCAGATTGGCCCGCGTGTCCTTGACCAGCTCCGGCTCTGTATCCCACCGCTCAGGGATCCATTCGGTAGGTCGAGCAAAGCAGCTCTCCACTAGAGCGCCGTCAGTCACTGTAGATTAAACCCACGGAGCCTTGGGGAACCTCAAAAACAGAACACACGAACTTACGTCGTCCCAGGGTGTATCGAGGGCAAATGACCGTGGTGTTCCCGGGGATATATTGGCCCGCGATCACCATTCCTTCCGGCGGCGTATCGCGGTTACCACCCGTGGGCACCGCTGGATGAAGGCGAAGAGTCTCCGTAATAACGGCATTGAGGTAGGGAAGCTTCTTGAGAGTTGCGAGGTCCTTGATGTCCACGTGGCGGATCTCTTCGTAGAGCTTCTCAGCTTTCTCCGGGTGGAGGGCGAGCTGGTAGAAAACGAAGACAAGAGTTGGGGCCACCGTATCACTTTTATCATGTCAGCGTTTCCATACGAAAAAAGTCAAGCAGGACGTATACCTTCCAGCGACGATAGCGACGATAGCATCCCCCACTAGAGGGGGGGTGTCTTCCTCTAGAGTTCCTCGCTTCCTTGAATCATCGATGATTCCCTGTGCCACATCAGGGGAATCGGGTTCCTGGTGAGATATTAGCACAGGACTGTGTCTAAAAGAAATGATCCGAGTCCTACCTGAATACGATCGCGCATCCGAGCGGCGCACCATGCAATCATGGTTTCCCAGTCTTTGACCACCCAAAAGCCCTTGAGCAGCCAGAACCCAACCTGGGCCACCCAGGGAACACAGGACATCGGGCCCAGGAGTCTCATGGCCTTACGCAAGTTCGTAATGGCGTAGTGCCAATGCTCCTCGCTCAACATATTGAAAGAGCGAGAGAAGGCAAAGATTCCCATGATATCGAAGGAGAACCAGTAGATATAGGTTGAGAGCGGCACAGGCTCTCCTTGCTTTACATGGTCTGCAATGATCGCATCCAGCTTTCGGGCATGCGCCTCAATATTCGTCTGATAATTGGCCATAGCCCCAGTCGAGAACCCCTTCAGCCAGAGCCGTCGGCGCTGATCATGATGCTTCCGGTTGCGAATGGTCGTCACCCCGTAGTTCGGAAGGAGGAAGTCATACCAGTCAGATTTACTGGTCTGACTTCCAGGACCGTCCAGAACAGGCAGACCGTGAGGGTGGAAGATGGTGATTTCGTTGGGCCCAGTCCGCACAAAGTCGCCATATTCGCGGTGCATGCGCTCCAGCACCAGATGGTTCTGTCCATATCGGTTCTGATACATATGCCATAGCTTGCTCACACCGGCCAGACGAGGGCCTGGAAAGTGACGAGTGCGATGAGCAAAGACACGGTACACGCCAATACTCAACAGCAGAGTGAAGGCAAAGCTGCCTAGCATCAGGACGGCATCGCCCATGGCGGTTAATGTCGAGTGTCGTCTGGCCTCAAGAAGCATCAAGAGGATGTAGGAAGCCAGGCCGGCTTTGATGATATTCGGGCCTTGCATATGCCATTCGTTCTTAATGAACACGCCATGGTGCATTACGATGCCAAACACACTCATTATGGCGCAGCGTACCAGGAGCGGCCTTTCGCCCAAAAAAGCCAGGACTAATTTGATCTGTGTCGAGTCCATGATGAGCCCAATGGTGGATTGAGTTGGAGCAAAATGAATGAAAGGTCAGAAACAGGAATTCAGCTATATATCGGAAAGTGCGTGGTTCATAGAATCTCAGACCCCGCTACAGTACTGCATAGATCCAAGGTTCGGCAGGGTAGTTCGAGCACGAGGCTCAAAAGGGAAGTGTGGGTAATGGACGAAGAACGGGGCTGCCGAGAATCAAAGAAATGGAAATACTGAAGGGAATACGAATATTCTTGGACGAAATCAAGTGACGTGGTTCGTAATGAATGGTCACCGACTCGTGCGATCTTCCCAGGCCAGTTCGGGTCTCAAGCGAGATCAGCGGCATGGACAGCACTATAGACCGTCCTGGAGAAATGGCTTCAAAACATAAATTAGGCCTTTTCCACTTCTTTTGGCTACTTTTTAGTTTTCAAGCTTCAAATTTCAAGAATACCATGCTCTTGAAACTCTAGGACATAGATCAACCGCAACTCCCAAAAACTGTACGATGTTTTCTTCCAAGAACCCAAATATTCCCTTCCAGGAAGACATTGTGTGGGAAAAGGATCTATCTCTGCCTATCCAGAGATTCTCATGTCTAGTCGACACCATCGTGGAAGCGCCAGGTCAATTTGTTCATGGAATGTGGCTATTCACATACAGTGATCTCAAGACTATTATTGCCACGAGTTTTGGATTCGCACTTCTGACATCCCTCGGAGCATCAGCATTTGGGGTAAATCCCGCTCCTGCATGGGCCGTATGCCTCCAGCGTGTGCCAGTCGTGGTCCTGTGGGCATGGCTGAACCTTCTTCCATTCACGATCGACAATCAGCGCCAAGACGAGGCTATCATGGAGGATTCCATCAACAAACCGTGGAGGACTATGCCGCGAGAGTTAATGACGCCGCAGGACGCACAGTCGGTGATGTTCATATTCTACACGATGGCATTGGGTACCAGCTCCCAGATCGGTGGATTGTTCCAATGCATCTCGCTGATCGTGCTGGGGTTCTGGTACAACGACGCCGCCGGAGCTGATGTGAGCTGCATCACGCGCAATTTGATCAACGGAATCGGCTTCATGTGCTATACCTCCGGTGCTTTGCATGTTGCATTAAACCCATACCAATGGCGCCAATTCATCCAGGAAGACGGCCCCGGTCTCCCATGGTTGGCGATGATTGGCCTGATGGTGTTTACGACTGTGCAGACACAAGACTTGTACGATCAAGCTGGGGACAGTGCCCGAGACCGGAAGACCCTCCCCCTGGTCATCGGAGACGCTAATGCGCGCTGGGTGACTGCGGCATTGATGTTATTTTGGGGCGTCTTGACTCCTTCCTACTGGGGCTGGGCACAAACTGGGCAGGGTAGAGTCTTATTCTGGGGTGGGTCCTACATGGCAGCTCTGGCGTGCATCATTGCAGCACGTACTCTCACCTTCCGGTCTGTATCCGCCGACAAGAAGACTTTCTTGCTGTGGAATCTATGGTTAGTGTCGAACTATGGCCTGCCATTGTGCGCTACTCTAGGAACAGCTAGCGGAGCATGAGCTGTCACCAAAGTCTAAATCGTCTTATGATATTCGACTTCTTTTGCCTTCTTGTTACCCCAAGGTTGAGAGTTGGAAGAACTGTCATTCCCAATTGTGGAGACATGCTTGTTACGGTTTCATTTGTTTCTTATCGTCCGTTTATTACGCGGAAGATTGCTCGGAGGAAAGTGTTGGTGTGGAGGTGTGTGGAGAGGAAAGACCTGCATGAGAATTTGCGCAGACGTTCGTGGTCGTGGAGCCAATGACGATTATATTTCATAGATAGCGCTTATTTCATGTGTTTTAGCGTAAAAGTCAGCCTCGATCAATGTGTAAAGACCTTTGGTCATTCCTATTTGCTGCTTATGCGAGACGTTGGAATGCGTCGAGTACGCCGCAGGAGCTTGGCGTTTCGGTCTACTGCACGTACTAATGCACGGCTCGGACTAAGGTTGAGGTCTTGAAAGTAAAGTACAAATGCAATCAAGGATTAACGCCACACTGCGGAGTACTTTCTGGTGGCAGAAGACAAAGAATGTTTCTCCTGCAGGACGCTAAGGTATGAACCCTGCTAGCGTATGAACCCTGCTAGCCACCAGAGATCGTACAGAAGCGGGCATAGATCGCTCGGCCCCTTCCAAATGAAGCGATGCTCGTATGGCTCCTAGGGTCTTTAGATTACCGCTCTCGGCTCTTTTTGGTTCGTTCTTTACTTGAGATGAGAGGTGAGAGGATCAGCAGGGCTAGACATGGATACCGAAAGTTTAGGCAATAAAGTCCACATATCAACGTAAATATGGTCAAGACCGTGGACATCCGAAAGTGGAGCATTGTCTCCACTGCCAACTCACCCATGCCACTGATCGAGCGCTATGCCGAGACCGTTGGTACCAGGAATATGGCTCTGGAAGACCCTTCCAGGCCATTTTTTTTTTTGGAAAGTCTCAGCCGCCCTTTGAGCTATGGCGTACACAGTAGACATGATGCTGGCCGGAGGAATCACTAGGAAAATACCCTGTCCTTGCATCGCAGACCCGCAGATTAGGGATACCATACCCTCGCAGCTGTTCATCCATAACACCCCCAATCCCCTTGGATTTAGAGGGGCCGTTGCGCACAGATGACAAGTTAATGTGACAATATCGCGGAGGCATTTCTTCGGAGATTCCAGGTCGGTCAGGAATGCATTAGGGTGATTAGACGCCCCCCTGAGGTTTGGAGAACTTGGAGAAATACCGCGGATTGATGGTCGGCTAAACGGCCGAACTCTCCGACCTGATATGGGCAATGCCACGCGCAAATGGCAGACCGTCGATGATCCCTAAAACTCACAAACTTCCCGGGGAGAAGACCTTGCCTCACCAAGTTCTCTCCAGTTTCATGCACGTTGACCTGGGCGAGGAATATACCCATGAACGAGGCGAGTGCGTCGCCTAGCAAGATGTCGCGAATGGCCTGATCTCACCCCGTCGTATTGCTCGTATTCAGGATTGTGTATCCAGGTGCTTTTTGATCCCGCTCCGTTTGTGGGGGTCTGGGACTCCCTCACAGGCATGAAGGATCCAGATTGCACATCCCCGGCCGCTAATGGCCCCGCTTGGTAGGCAGTGTACACAGTAAGTGTACATTTGCATCGCGGCCTGTTAGTGCTCCCGGCTCTTACCGCATCAGCCATTTCTCGTGTGGACTTTGTCGACGACTTCCAGACTAATTCCCCTCATGAGATGATCCTGGAGGGTTTCATCCACATTGGGATTAGCCATGATGACAGGGATGTTAATTCGGCGAAGAATTCTTTCATCTTCGATTGCCTAGGAGCCCGAGAAGCTTGGGCGTGTTGCGGGTCTCCTGCTGCAAGGAGGGCTTCCTCATTTGCTCGTACGGGGTAGGTCGGGCCTTTGACATGACCTCGACGCCACTGGCTGTAGTTCCATGAGCCGGGCTCCGCGGAGAGTATTCTTTGCACCAATGCCTCGGTCACGATTTGCACCCCTGACCGCTGTGCTGCTGGGAAGTCCGTACACCGGTAGCTGCCTACTTGCGGGTCTTGGTGTCGGCCAGGGTGGCAGTGTTGCTAACCCCCCGGCCCCATTGACTTCCTTGAGGAAAGATCCTCAGTCACCCCATACCCAGTTTCTTTGAACGCCTTGACCCAGGCCTTGGAGAACCTGTTCTTGTATGATCGCTGGGAAGGAGATCCTCAGAAATCCGGACCAGCCACGGTTCTCGGGATCAACCCAGTCTGAGACCGAGATGCTCTTGAGTAGCTGCGTCTGGAAGGTGGAGGGTATACGATTTCTTTCTACGGAGGAGAAAGGGCGTCGCTGGTCCCACGTCCAGCCGGCAGCTCCAAGCTTAGACCAAGCATCGATCACGGCCTCGGAAGGAGCAATAAAGTCTTGACCGTTGATTTCTGAGGAGCTTCCAGATGGGTTTCCTTGTGGTTGTTGGATCATCCGGGTTCCCCCAAACCCCCCTAGTCATGATCAGCTTCTCTCTTGGGGGATAACCGGAAAATGCAAAAGTCCATGTGGCTTACTTTGGGGGTTGTACGGAGCTGCTAGTCCACTTCTGAGCCCACCAACCCTGTCCAAAGAGCAGGGTTTGTGTTCTTGGGTCGTAAGTTAGTTCAGTCTGTCCCCAGCCTCCAATACGCCCACAGCCTTTGAGGGGTGCTCGGTCGGCGTGAGGCCAGGACTAGCTCGGTTGTGCCTCCTCCCACGATACGATAGTCTGCCTCTGGCGGAACGGCTTGCCCATACCTGATTTCTCTCAATCGGAGGTTCCTACCGTGAGGAGGAAAAAATTGAAGGTCAGGGTGCGTGAACTTATACCAGGCATTCCGGATGTTTCACCCCGCGGCCAGTGGGCGACTACGCCTTGTACACGTATCCATAGGCAGCTGTAAGGCCCCCCCAACTAACTCACTTCATGATGAAGCCTACCATGGCGTGACACTACTGTAGGCTTAATTCCTCGATCTTGCATTTCAATCTAATCTCGCATGCGATAGGTACAAGTATTCCCACATGCACTGAAATCACAGAGCATGCGGGATCAAAGGGTCATTTGGCATGGATGACCTGGTAGGGATGATGGTGATGAATACATAGGGCCCAGCGTGGTAAAGAGAACTCTCGTGATGCGTGAACTGCCATGATTCCCCGCCATGCTCAAACACAAGAGGGACTGGACAGTGATCGACAGACTGATACCTCGAAGCCTGGGGTTCCCACAGCATGAGGCTTTACGGAGTTCACACTTCACACCCTTTGCATGCAATCAGGAGCCGTTCATCGGAGAGTAAACGCGACGACAAAGGGGCGGACCATCCGGAGACCTCATTTGCATTGCCGAGTCCAACAGGATACCCAAATGGTTTTGGTGCCCACAAGAATTTTACCGCTTCACTTTTGGGCACTAGTAACCAATGAAATTGATCACTGCATGGGGCTTTCCCTAGCCAAGTGTGGCACCATAGTGCAGGATATCCACTTTCAAGCCCACTGGGATTTGGGGTAAGCCCACTGTGCGAGTGAGCCAAACCGTCTCTGGCGAAGATCTGCCGCGGAACACGGGCAGGATCTTTTAACCATTCCTGCCGCTATCACGCTTTTGGCGCCGCTGCTCTCGCCTCTAATCGCCCGCTTACCGGATTCCGAGTGTGGCTTCTCCATCCCCCCTTTCGTATCTGGAGGTCCACTATACCCACTGTGAAGCCGAAGGCTGCCTACGGGCTACTTCCCGCGAACCTAAACCAATGAGCTCCAGCAGATACGTTCCTTGTGAAGTCATTCTTGGCACTGAGGGCTAGGCCCCCTATCCCTAGGTGGAAGTTCGCTCGCAATCCGCCAGACTACTCCGACTGCGGAGATCATCGCGGCGTACACGTGTCAGAGCAGCGCTAGGCGTGCTGATGTCGATCTGAAGCAAGGGGAAGAGGGGTACTTTTAACCCTGTACCATGACTGGAGGAAGACCATTGGACTAAACCCAAAAAACGAAGACCTCAAAGGGTAACTATACAATTCCAGACCACCGGGTCGGGATATTTTGCCTACACGAGCATCGAACCATCACAAGGCTATCCATCACTAGTTAACAGTCACAAATCCCGTGTCAAGTCAGCTTCTTTGTTCGGCCATCATGGGGCGAAATTCCAGTGGATCGTCAAGGCCTCCAGGAACTTCGTTCAGGCCACATTGTAGCCCTAGCGTCAAGCGATCTCGATTCGAGCATCGGATCCCCAGATCCTCAATCGCAGCAGTCAACAAGTTTAGTCAAAGGGCATTGACCCGTAGGATAAGCAGACTGGAATCCAGAATCGCCCATAGCGTGGCTCAGGAGGGGCATTGGTGTACGGGACACCCGCGCATTAGCGCTTCCTGTAAAGTTATAGTGCTGACCCGCTTCAGGGCTGGTGTCGCAGCTCCTGGTCTTTTCTTGTCAATCCCTGTCAAGTTTTGAACCGCGTCGGTCATTATCCGGAGTAACCAGGCCATGTCATGACCAGTAATAGGCTTTGTCTCCCTGCGCATTTGAACTCCTTGCCTTCAAGTCCTCCCCCAAACCACTCGCCATGGCCGCAGAACGACAGCCATGGGCTGAAGGCGCGGAGGAGAACAGGGGACGGCGGCTGCTTCCTCACGTTGTCGACTACTATGCTCATCAGGAACCTGATCGTGTTTTTGCGGCCATCTCCACGTCGGAGAGCGTTCCTAATGGATTCGAAGATATCACCATGAAGGCCATGGCAAGTGCCGTGAATCATATGGCCTGGTGGCTGAGTAAATTATTGAAATCCAGACCATCTGATAAACAACGCACTTTGGCTTTCATTGGCCCTGCCGATCTCCGATACGCTGTCATGCTTCTGGCAGCTATCAAGACCAACTGGAGAGTGAGTCAGCCACTGGCAGCATTGTGAGGCCTTGTATACCGAGAGACCCGATTCCTCTGACATTGGATCGAACGAATCAAACAGACTATCTTGATTTCTCCACGTAATCCAGTGACCCTGAATCTGGGGCTCTTGCAACAGTCCGATGTATCGGCACTGTTGTACGCTGATTCCTTGCGCTCCATGGCGAAGGGGTTGCAGAAGTTCGACCCTTCCATGGCGTGTAAGCAAGTGCCTACCATGGCGGAACTTCTCCAGGCCGAATCGCCCGAATATCCATTTGAAGCGGCATGGGCAGATATAAAGGACCAGACTTGTTTAATTTTACATTCGTCCGGGTCCACTGGTAGGCGATATCAAACTCTAGTCCTCAGATCTCGCGGCCTAACTTTTCATCGCCAGGGCCGCCTAAACTGGTGCATATGACGCATGCTGCTCTATCATGCACCGATAACGACACGAAGGTGCCTGTCCCGGAAGGACGCCAGGCGCAAAATGCAAGCCAATTCAATTTCGATCCCCCAGCGCGGTTCTACTCTTGCTTCCCGCCGTACCATGTAGGCTCCCTGGCTCCTCCATGTTGAAGATCCAAAGAACCTCACGCTGACCTCTTGAGAGTTTGCCGGCCTCATGGCCTTTACTCTGCTTCCCATCTTTAGCAAGACCGCCACTGCAGTCATGGGGCCCCCCATGATGCCCCCGAGTGGTTACTTGGTAGACGCCATCATGAAACAACAAGACGTGAAAGCCCTATACTTGCCACCTTCTATTATTGATCAGTGGGCATCAGACCCCGAGAGCTTGGAGCAGGCCGAGAACCTAGACTTTATTCTTTATAGCGGAGGCCCATTGGCCCAAGCAACCGGAGACAAGCTCGACGATGTGACCGATATTTGCCAGATTTATGGCGCTCTTGAGATGGGACAGATCCAAGGTCTCATGCCCCAGGCGGGCGATTGGCAGTATATTGAGCCCAATCCAGCCGAGGAATGCCAGTTCGAGGAGGTTGATGATGGCATCTATGAACTAGTCTTAAACTGTGATAAGAAATTTATTGGGCAGAGAACTCTAGCCCATACCTTCCCAGATGCATCGGTCTGGCGGACAAAGGATCTGTTCGTCCCCATCCGTCAAAGCCCGGTCTCTGGCGCTTTCATTCTCGAACCGATGATATCATCGTGCTGGCCAGCAGTCACAAAGTGTGGCCTATCCCCATGGAAACTATCATTGCTGGACATCCCCTGGTAGCTGGGGCTCTCGTCGTCGGGAATGGGCGCCCCGAGGTGCTCTTGCTTGTGGAGCCGAGACCAGGGCCGGAAACAGACCGCATGAGCAAGAAAGAATTCATCGACGCCATTTGGCCTCGGATCGCCGAGGCAAATACGCAGTCGACCGAGCATGGCAAGATCAGGCGGTCACGGATTGTTCTTAGTCAACCTAACCTAGGGTTCTTCCGGGCACCCAAGGGGACTATATCTCGCAAGCCTACCGAGTCGTTATATGCCGAGTATATCTCCGCGGCGTTCCTGGATGGGACGACAGACGAAGAGAGTGAGATCGGTATCCTGGAAAAACATTGGATCGACGAAGCGAAGCGTTTCATTGGCTCCGTTGTCCATGACATGCACGCCGATATCACATTGAGAGACAGTGATGACTTCTTTGTTTCCAAGGCCATGGATTCCTTAACCGTGCTGGAGCTCGCCCAGAAAATTAGGCTGAGTCTCTTGAAACGGATGGACAAGGAAAAGAACACACTCAACTTCTGGCTCCGCACTATCTTTGAAAACCCAACAATCGAAGACCTTGCAAATGCTACGCTAGACGCAGTATTCGGCCAGGGGGATTCTTCCAGAGACTCCGATCCTTTCCGTGCAACTGACCTATTGGTCGAAGAGCTCGTCTCCGAGTTACCGGAACCTGTGAAAAGAGAAACTATCTCGGAATTCCCGACGGCAAACATCAAAGTCGTCCTTCTTGGAGCACGTGGACGCTTAGGTCCATTTATCGTGAAAGACCTTTTAGATGATCCGCGAGTCACAGGCATCAAATGCTTAGACCGAGGCACCAGTGGGCAAGAAGCATTCCAGCGTCGTGCAGATGAGCTGAAGATTGCCATTGATGCAAAGGATCCAAAGCTGCAGTTTGTGTCCGTGGACATCTCTGAGCCAGATCTGCGTCTGCCACAGGAGGAACTGAATGAAATTCTCAACCATGCAAATGTTATAATTCACAACGTATGGGCAGTCAACTTTGCCTTTTCCCTCGCTTCGTTCGAGCACGAGATGTTGAAGAGCGTTTCCAGCCTCATTGAAATGGTCAACCGAGCCCCGGCCCGGCCTCGTCTAGTTTTCATATCAAGCGTGAGCTCGACGCAGTCCTGGTCGAAGGTCATCTCTCCGCATACCCTCGTGCCAGAAGAAGTGATCAACACTCCTACTGTAACCGCGAAAACAGGTTACAGCCAATCCAAACAGGCTGCAGAAAGATTGCTCGCTGCCGCCGGGGCTCGACTGAATATTCCAATCTCGGTCTTGAGAGTCTGCCAAGTCGCCGGTCCTACCAACATCGCGGAGGGTGGGAAATGGGAAAGCCACGACTGGATGCACTCACTTGCCATACTTTCCAAGGCCAGCGGCTTGGTCCCCACCGATCTGGGTTATATTGACTGGATCCCCGTGGACAAAGTGTCTAGTATTGTGCGGGACCTTAGTCTCCACGAGCAGAGCACAGCCTCATCTAACTTCCAATTATACAATGTCGTCCACCCGCAGCCTATCCCATTCTCAAAATTTTCAGATGCTTTGCAAAAGTCCATTTCTTCTTCAAAGCCCGTGCGCTTTAAGGAATGGGTAGAGCATTTGGCTGGGCTGGCTCCCAACAAACTATCCAAAGACGCTGATACGGAGAAAGCCCGCATCCTGCCTTGGTTCCAAAGCATTATCGATCAGGAAGCCTCCCATTATTCGGTTGAGAAGGCCAAGGCTGCCAGCCCGACAATGGCCGGTTTGAAGCCTATTGAAGAGGAGTGGCTGGAAAAATGGTGCCAGCATTGGGTTTGAAAAGGATGATACCATGGGCGGATATTTGGTTTGAATAATATATTAATGATTTATGAAGAACACGGTTCTGGCGCTATAACTATGCCAAATGAAATCCTGGATATCCTTCGTCTATACCAGCATATATGATATTTCCGGCAGACCACGCTAGTGATTCGAGGACTACTCGTCTCGTTTCGCAGATCCAGCCAGCCATATTAAGCGGATAGAGGCGTCGAGGACGGTCTAAATAGAAAAAAGTATAGCGTCCGATGAATCACTTCCAGGAAATATCCTCGGAAACAGATTCCCCTTCGGAGCAACAAGCATATCGCGGGAGGTGGGTCATACAGATTGGGGAGGCGACTCCTCCATCTCCACCCTTTGATCTGCATATACATTGAAACCCGACGACCGTTCGAAGAAGCCCAAACAGCAAGAATCTCCGTGCAAAATCACTATATTTAGCCATGAAGAGCTCTAATACAACGACCTACCCCCCGTTCTCTCCATCGCCAGCCCTCCCGCCATCCTCAACCACCAAGCAACATGGCCTCTCTCCACGGGATCATGGTGGCTCTGATCACCCCCTTCTCAGACGACATGGCCAAGATTGACGAGAACCGCCTCCAAGCACACATCGAACACCTCATCGAAGCCGGCGTCCATGGCCTGGTGCCCGGTGGCAGCACGGGAGAATTCACCACCATGACCACAGCCGAACGCAAGCAGCTCACCGAACTCTCCATTAAATACGCCGCCGGCCGCATCCCTGTCATCATTGGCACCGGCAGCACATCCACCGCGGAGGCAGTCGAGCTCTCCGTCCACGCTGGGCAGGCCGGCGCTGCAGCCGTCATGGTTGTGCCCCCCTTCTATGACCCCGTTAGCCTGAACGAGCTCCACGAGCTCCTGGGGGAGATCCACACTGCCTCCAAGCTCCCGATCATGTACTACAACATCCCTGCCGCATCAGGCCTGAAGCTCAGCCCGGCTGAGATTGCGGGCCTGTCCAAGGTCGGGGTGAAGTACGTGAAGGATACCTCCGGAGATGCTCCTGCGTTCAGCGAGCTCGCATTCTCTGCTTTGTCGGAGCAGGTGACTGTCTTCAATGGCTGGGATACGCTGACTTTCTATGGTCTGGCTGCTGGGGCCCCCGGTGGGGTGTGGGGAGCGGCTAATTTCATCCCCGAGCTGGCGGTGGAGTTGTACGATGCTGTCTCAGTGAAGGGGGATCTGAAGCGTGGACGGGAGCTTTGGACGAAGATCTTTCCTATCTGCAAGTTCTTGGAGTCACATGCTTACTCTGCTGCTGTGAAGACTGGGGTGGAGCTTATTGGTCAACCGACTGGCGGTTTGCGCAAGCCTTTTACGCTGTTGAAGCCTGAGCTTCAGGCAGAACTGAAGCAGTTGCTGCAGAATGCTGGTGTGAAGACTATTTGAAGAGTTGAAGGATTTGGAGGATATTGAGATCACGACTGTTTATATTGTGCAGAGTGCCCATATTATTGGGAGAATGACCAGTATAGTAGGCTACTTTGAATCAGACAGAGGACAACTAGTTGCAATAGTTTGTCTGGACGCTCCGAAGATTGTAGTAGTATTCATAAGCGTACATAAGTGATGTGGGAGATTAGTCAATTCCTGTAAAACATATTGCAGAACTCCGCACTTTCGTCATAACATGAAAAAGGGGTATCGTTGAGGCAATGGGAGCAACTAACCATAGTCTCAACAAAATAGAGGCCATATCTGACCTTGTTTGACAATTTCGATCCATGAAGGCATCGGTTCGCCCCGGTTCGCAACAAGGATCTCATCCTGCTTGTTCCATACTTCCGTCATAAGACTCCTCGCAGTGCTGAAAGCGATCAAACCAGATTTCGAGCTTGCTTTATCAATAATCCTGAGGATTGCTTCCCGTCTTGCAGATGTGGTAGCCTCACAACCGGCAATGAACACCGGCCAAGCAGTGCCAGGTCCGGTAGGGTCGCCTTCAGCGAATGCGGCGCTGCACTGTTCTAAAGAATTGATGACGCTGTCAACATGCCCTTGCAGGACAGCCGGATGAGCATCTCGGATCCGGCGGTAGAAGAAAATCACCAGAGCAGCGCTGAGCGCTTCCAGCATGCACGCGTGGGATTTGGTGTTGACCTGCAGTTCTGCCGATCCGCCGCGCGCCCAGCCGAGATCAAAAGAGCATATCATGTTCTCCAGCCTCATGCTGCGGCGTTGTAAGGCCTCCCATGTTTCAAGATGCACTGTCTTTCTCGATTTTCGGGCCACGATGAAGGTCTGCATGGCATTGGCTAGTCGAGTGGTTTGAGACATGAGACTAAGCCATGTTTCGGGAATGCCGTATATTTGTTTATAGAGTGTCTCCGAGAATGTCCGAGAGTCTTGGAGGTGGATGTCATGTAACCCCGAAGCCCGGTCTTTAGGTTCGTCAATATTAAGGTCGCTGTCTGAAAGTTGCGTTTCGAGTCGAAGAAAGTCATCAAGACGAGAATGTGGCTCACTGCCAACAATAGGATTGCTCATAGCACTGGATGCATGTGACCTTTGTGAAGATCCGATATGCTCGAGACAGGAATATGAGAGGCTGTAGTTGTGCAACACAAAAGTGCTCTCTCCTACAATCCGAAGCCACGTATAAACATGATGTAGGAGGCGCGCTTTCTTAGAGATTCGACTTTTTGAGAGCCCTCTGAGTCGCAACAAGCGTTCAGCGTCGATTAGAAAACACCGTGCGTGTTGTTGCTGCCCCGATAAGATCTATATAAATCATTCCGGTCAATAAATTTCCACCAAACAGAGCACACCCACGGAACTTACGGCATATTGGGTGAGGATATTCGCAGCCATCAGTTGGTCTTTATATTTAGCCTTCTTCGGGCCTTCTGTTTCATGCTGCAGTGATACCTGCAGGTGGTCTTTGGCTTGTTGGTACGTTTGGCTAGCGATTTGAAACCAATTCTCAGCGGACTGGAATGTCCCCAAGTGTGGCCTCCGCGCTAGATCGATTGCCGCACATGCAAGCAGGCCATATAAATTAGCAAGTCGAGCATGGCTAACTCCCTCTGTTCCAAGAAAAGTCGTGTCCCCGAAGGCCACTACTGCGGCCGGGAGATTCAAAATTCTCCATGGGGATTTGAGGCCAAATGGAATTGCCATAATCTGAGGAATCACCACATCTTGAAAATGTTTGAGCAGGAACTGTGCGTCTTTCAGAACATCCACTGTAGCTATTTCTAGCTCCATTGGTGTTTGCTGTGGAGTCACCGTTCGCATCGTCTCATGAGCTGGCGTAGGTAGAGATGACTCAATTTCTTGGCCCAGGTCAAAGGATAGATCGTATGGCATGCTTAGGGAAGGATGTGATGCGAAGCCAGCTTGATCTGGACTAAAACTCAAAAGATCAGACCAATGCAGGAACTCGTCCATGTGCGACAAAGAATCAATTATTGAGCCGGGACTACGGTTTGATATGTCCTCGGGCATGATGGCGTTTGTTGCTTTGATGGTCTGGTGGAGGCTAGACAATGTGTGAGCATCTCCCTGAATCACGTCAGGGTGCTCATCCCGCTTCCCAGTCGGTGCTGTAAAGTCCAAGACAGAGAAGGGCCCAATCGCGACCTCCCCCCTTGACTTGAGCTCAGAATCTCGAGACCGTAGGTCGACTTCCGCCAGTGACGCGTCAACTGAGCCTGCCAATAAATCATTCTTAAGAGCAGCACTCATTGAAAGGCGATATTTCTCTGAGTCGACGATGAGCTTATACCTTTCGCAAAGTAAGATCTTCGACGTGGCTGCTTACCTGGATATAGATGGCGCCGAGTTCCGCGACGTCCTCCTTGGGAGTCTTCAGGATCATCATCTCCACGCATCCATACCACCTGGTCAGAGAAACCCTCGCAGACTACACCAAGAGACCTGCATGTCTTGCACGCAGGACGGTTTTGGTCGCATTTTACATGTCGCCGCCTGCAAGTGCTGCAGCCTCCAAGTACATGGGATCGACGGGCGCGCGACCGCAGCGAAGTCACCATCGTATTGAAGACATTCGGAACTCCTTGACAACATTCAAGCCTATAAATGGAATTGGAAGGCAATGAGAACCCGGGGGGCTCCCCAACTGATCAGATATCCCCGCACACCTAGACGCCAATAGGTAGTCGGAATGGCTTTCCCAACTGCTTCTAGTCACCACTCCTTATCTTATCTTATAGCCAACTCCCCCTCCTTCTACTTTTGGAACTCCTCTGCCCGCATCTTCCAATGATGGTTTTACATCCTCTCGGAGAAATAAACTCGAGTCGTTGAATTTTTCTTTTTCTTGTCTATTCAGGTGATCTACAGCGACCCGGCGTGAAGACCCAGTCGAGAAGCCTCATCTTGTACCGTCAATGGAATATCCTCCTCAATCGAGTGTTCTTTCTGTGTCCACCCCAGAAGCGTCGAAGCTCGCGAAGAAGATTGATGGGCGTTAGTGCCCCAGAAGATGCTGCCTTTGCCCATGACGGCATCGGCCTCACTGGCATTGACACTCTTGACGGAGCTTGAGTCGGTAAGGCCTGCCTTGTGAGCGGCATTGGCTACGAGCTGGGAGATTTGCCCAAATGTCTGCGAGAGTAAGCCGTAGGACATGAAAGACGTTTGTTGATAGAGGGATACTCACAATTGCCTTGGAGTTGCCCACTAAGTAGAGACCATTGTGATTCCACAAGTCTTCTTCAGTACCCGTAACAGCCTTCTCGACAAGTTTTACGAAGACTTGAGCTAGGTCTGCGATATGGATGTTGCTCCAAATACTCTCACCTTTACCCACTTGGATAGTTTGTCGGGTCTCGAGGGCATTCCTAGCCAGGTTGGGGATCTGAATACTGCGCTGATTGACAGGGCCGCTGCCCTTACCATAAATGATGGGAGGGAAAACAATGGCAGTCTTGGTGCCAGGGATATTGAGCAGATATTCATCCACAGCTCGGGCAGTTGAGTTCCGGTGGATGATATCGCGCAGCTCACTGGCATCCTTGACATCGTCATAGCACTTCTGAGGCGCTTCTCCGTACCGGTTGTTTGTGATGTCAGGTATTGAGAGAACACTCGCGCCGGATACTTGAATCCAATGTGCTAGAAGCCATGTCAGCTACTAGTCAATCTAATTCCTTTATCAGTCCGTGCAAGTGTGTTACTCACCGGGCTTAGATCGGTTAGCAAGGCCGCGGGATATAGCCTCAACGCTGGGAACATGTTTGTAGGTAGCGGCGTCTAGGGCTTGATTAATACGGGGGTTTCTCATAATTAACTTATTTCATTTACGAGACGTACGAATAACCACATCTGCCTGGCGCGCTTCTTCTTCGATCAAAGAGGAATCATCGAGATCACCCACCACGACCTTAATATTGGGATAGGCTTTGGCTACCAAAGCAGCTTTGTCATTGCCTCGAACCAAAGCACTGATATGGTACTCGGGGTGAGCTGCGTGGAGGTGATGGAGAATATCTCCACCGATGTAGCCAGTAGCGCCAGTCCTTTGAGGAAAGTCAGTGCAAACTCAACCCACTGCTCTCTGCTACTTACAAAAAAACGTAGGCCATGTTAGTTACGCTGATTTTAGTCAAGTGCAGAAGAAAAAGGTCATGAGTTCAACTTGCATCTTCAAGTGTCCTTTAAAGGCGCCCCGTTGCGGGGCTCATGATCGAACAGGAAGGCGACTCCGGCCCCAAACAGTCCTTCGCCCCCCGGGGTCCGCTGCGATTCCGATTAGGAAATCAACGTGCACTAAAGTAAGAGCGGTTTGGGGATGTTCATTTTTGGGGGGGAAACACTTGCATTATGTAGATAGGCTATCAGTGCTTGGCGGATACTTATTCACCTACGCATCTTCCTAACCCAGGATTCTCTTCTGGTTGATCGCACAGCGGGTATTCTTTTCTCATCAGATCTGCAATAAACACACATTGAACATGTCGCACAGAGGCGAGACTTTGCACAAGGATGTCTGCTGTATTGCAGACCTGAAGGAGATGGGGAGCAAGCGACTTGCGCCCATGGTCCGAGGTAAGTGTGTGCCACCTGTACGGCACACGAGCTCTGACTTGAGACACTCAGACTACTACAATGAAGGTGCAATGGACTTGCTCTCGTAAGTATACTCTATATCAAAACTTGCCCAAGCCCAGCAGCTGATAACGTGCAGGCTGAAAGAGAACGAAACAGCCTTCGATCGCTACCGCATCCGACCACGCGTCCTGAGGAACGTGGAGAGTATCGACACCTGCACAGAGATTTTTGGCAGCAGGGTATCACTTCCATTTGGATTCAGCCCAACAGCTTCCCATAAACTCGCACATGCTGACGGAGAATTGGCGACGGCACGTGCAGCCTCAAAGTACAAAATTTGCATGGGTCTGTCGTCGTACGCGTCATACTCGCTGGAGGACGTAGCCGCGCAGGGCATGGGAAACCCCTTTGTGATGCAGATGTGTGTGTTGAAAGATCGGTCTATCACAGTTCAGTTACTTGAAAGGGCGGAGAGTAAGTCATTTCCGTGATTCAAGGCCAGATCGATGTTGATAGATCAACCAGAGGCTGGATACAAAGCTTTGCTCCTGTCCGTCGACGTCCCTGTCCTGGGAAAACGATTGAACGAATATCGCCATGGATTCCGCATTCCAGAGGATATGGCATACCCAAACATTCTCAGCGGTGGTGGTGATACCTCGGATAGAACGAACTACGGTGGGTCTTGACCACGGTCAGTTGTCTGCTCAACAATACTAACAGCCTCAGACCCAAGTCTCGACTGGGATTCGGCAATCCCATGGCTCAGAAAACACACTTCGCTCCAGATTTGGTTGAAGGGAGGTGAGTACTTTGTTCGAATTGAGGAGAGACTAAGGTATATCATGGTAATAACAAGCCTGTAGTGTGTTCCCCCTGAAGATGTCGAATTAGCCATCCAGCATGGCATCGACGGAGTGGTCGTTTCCAACCATGGCGGTCGCCAGCTAGACGGCGCCCCATCAACACTTGATGCGCTAAGGATCTGTGCACCGGTCGCCAAAGGGCGTATCCCAATTACCATAGATGGTGGTATTCGCCGGGGTTCGGATCTCTTCAAGGCTATCGCGCTAGGCGCAGATTATTGCTTTCTTGGGAGAATCCCTATTTGGGGACTGGCTGTGAGCTTCTCTTTCGGCGGGGTAAATGAGCGCGCTAACTTGCGTTCCAGTATGACGGCCAAGACGGGGTGGAATTGGCTATTCGGATACTGCGCCAAGAGTTGATGATCACAATGGCGCTGGCCGGGTAAGTCGCAAGGCAACCGAGGCTGGTGGGAGCCAATCCAAGCTGATTAATCGACAGGTGCCGGACTATTAGTGAAATTCAGAGCTCCTATCTGTCAATCATGCAGCCGGACGGAATCCTAGCGAAGTTGTAATCCCGTCCTGTCGGATCCCTGCGAGGCTTGGCGCTCTGGTCCAAGGGCAGGTCACCCATGTCATGTTGTTCGAGCGTGCGGTTAGAAGATGGCTGAGTCCCGGGAAAGTGGTGTCTGAGAATAGAATCTAGGTGAGACGCATAATCCAGAGCCATTGCTATGAAGAAATGGGAAAAGGCGTACGAAACAACGTGGCTGTTCGGTGGCGCAGCCTTACAGCCCTAGCGGTGGGTTTAGCAGGCAGCATCATTCCCGCTCTCCACTGCACTCTCCACACACACTATACTTAGAAAATGAATTAGGTTCAGGGACCTTTTGTTATGGTAAAATATGGTAAAATATGGTAATTTATTCCGAAATGCCGCACTATTCCGTTGTAATTACCACTCTGGGCTTTCGGTTCATGGCTGGAGCTGAACGTCTGCGAGAGTATTTAACTACCTTCGGTCTGCCCATAACTTCCTCCGTCTGTCACATTTCGATTTCAAAGCTCCATCCAATAACGAATCCTATCCAAGACCTCTCAGTCCAGATTATCACATTCCACAATGGCCGGCTTCTTCGACTTCTTCAAGTTTTCCTCCTCCAAGGAGTGCGAGCACTCCTCTGAGAACAACACCAACCTCACCGCCCTTTCCAACCAGCCCAACGAGCAATCAACTGGCCAAAACCTCCAGCCCGTGAACCTCGGGGCTTCTACCATGCGAATGGAGCCACAGCCTGAGCAACAGCAGATGAATCTCCGTGGAGGTGGTGCCGGCGAGTGCTGCTGCGGAATGTAAGCTTCCCCACCTTGATACACAGGAACTAGGAGAGCGCATACTAACTCCACCTTTCAGCTGCGCTGGTCTTGCTTGCTTCGAGTGCTGTGAAATCTGCTGCTAGTGGCTGTTCAAATAATGACTCGAATGATGAGAACCTTTGAGGAACGCTTAATGGCTTTTTGCATGTGGGAAGATTCACGGCGTATTATTCTTGTATTAGGCGTCTACGATTATCGTAGACCAAATGATGGCTTCTATTGAGATATCCAATCACATCCAGATTGTTAAGCGCTCGCCAAGTTCATTGAATTCTCCGTTTCCAACAGTGGGCAGGTTCGCGCCATGTATTGCATTAAGCTCTCAAGTAGATAATCGCCTTTGAATCGACGCTCGCAGTGCAACGTCCACATCCCAAAGGCGAAACCCAGGGGCTCGTCCTAAGAATCTGATGTTGGCCAAAAGTTCTAGCAGTTGTCAGTATCTTCTGTCAATCCTAGATAACATGCTGATAGGTGCTTACGGTCGAAAAAGCACTCCACGTCCAGAACGTAACTGGACTGGCTCGGACATTGCTGCCCACCCAAATCACTCGGAGAATGCTCGGCCGAGGGAAGGTAAAACTGTGCTCCCGATTTATCAGATGAAAATCCATAAAACGACTCTACTGCCATGTCAGGGACATCGATCCACACAGACGACCCATCTAGCGGTAAGCCTTGTTGCTTCAAGTATCCCTGGACATCGCGGCAGTCGAACCAGTCTCCCTCCAGACCGAGTGCTCGGAGTCTCTCTTCCCTGCTAATTAGTTTCTCGGCAATTTCCAATCCTTGCCCTGCATCGGGCTCTGCATCGCCGCTCCAGTCCTCGTCCCAATCCTGGATGCCACCCCGTCGCAAGATTCGTACTAAGCGCCGCAGTATTTTGTTCGGTCGCCGCGAATTCTCAGGGTAGATGGGCCTGCCATCCAAGTCAAAATCGGGGAAGTGCGTGCCTGCGCCACCGAGAGTGTAGAATTGCATTTTCTCGGCTGACTCTAGCGCCCCACCGACTTCAGCGTGCAAAGCCCGCCGAAAAGCTCGTCGAACACCTGCCATATCGTGGATGCAGGGCATTAGACCGAACACACGGCTCATGAAGGCTGGATCAGGGTGGGGGTCTGAGAGCCAGCGGTGGACGTGTTCAAGACAGAAACGCTGGAGGCGACGAGCAAGATTCGACTCTTGGTTGCTGTATGTGAAGATGGTGTTTGTCGGGAAAAGGCGATTCAGCAGAGGCGACGGGGATCTTGCATGGCTCTGATAATGTCCGTATGGCTCCGTAGGCTCTTCAAACCCCCAGGAAGAGGACACATCATACCCAAAGATATCACGGAGAGACACGGTACCTGAGTCCATTGGCTGATCGACCGGTTGAGGCTGGTTGCCATCATTGGGCCTGGATGAGTTGATCTCAGCCAAAATTAGACGTCTGGCCTGAGCTATGCGTTCCGCGTGGAGAGCTGGATGAGCGACGGCATAGGAATCAGCAGGGCCAATGAGATCGGACACGTTCTGCAGGGTTTGTTCAAGGACTTCTACACGTGATTGGAGGGTTTGAATAGTTGTTTCTTTCTTCTGTCTATATGTGCGCTGGGCACGGCGAATCTGGAGTCGGCGTGCCTGCGACCTGATCAGCACCCAGCGTAGGCAGAATGTAACCTCGGTGGCATTATCTAGTGTACCTCGATAGCAGCAGCATCTTTGGCTTTCTGAATCCTCGGCCTGCCCCGTTTGCGCACGGGACGATCTTGTGAATGCGGGGCCTTCTGGATCATCTCGGTCATCTCCGATTGAGCACGGGAGGTTGGTACTTTGAGGGAACGGAGACGAGGGCCCGAGTTGCCCTGAATCTCCGCCGGTGTGGCCGGAATCGAGTCCTTTGGGCTTGATTGGATCTCCTGTTTGTCTGATTGGGGAATACTGCTGGTCAACTCGAAATCATACCTCGCGGGAGAGACTCTGGTGCCGCTTGGCTTGATGAAGAGTCCTCAGATCCTTGCATTAAAGCTAAAAGAAAGGGAGGGGTATTATTTAGATGATGGATCAAATAGTTTTTCTCAATGTGCACACACGTCTAAAACGAAACAACTCCTATCAGATTGGGGGCTCAAATGGGTATTCATGGGCCGGGAGGCAATTTTTGGATCAGTCATCGAATATTAATAACCCACGCTCGGGGGAACCGAGGTTTTGCGGGCGCTTACTGAGCTGGTTATGCATACTATATACACTTAGTAATTTATGTATCTTATACCTACCTGCCCAGCTGGAATGCCATGTTTATCACGCCCAGCTAGATCTGGGCATGGAAGACTAATAGTCCCTCCAATATTCCATTACAAAGCTGTAATACTCTCTCCAGGGCTTCAAGTGTTGCTAGAAGGTATGTACGTATCCGTTCCACACAAACTCCGGTGAAAATCTCCAAGTACTAGTGCCCCTGCCTACTAATCAGACTTCGTCGGCGTCGAATGTGACGGGTTGAAACGCAAATAAGATCCAATCTAGCTATCTCAGGTAGGCCACAAAAGGTGCCCAGAAAGCTTAGAGAAAAAAAGGGGCAAGGCGCCCCACCAGAAGCTGACGACATGGCAAGGCCATATGTGATGAGACCGTAGCACCGAGTGCCTAAATCGCTAACTACGAATACCTGTTCTTAAGCAGAGTACAGGTGAGTATCTTGGATCGTCTGCAGAAGCATGCATAACGATGTCATGTTTCACTGTTGCAAGCCTTCGAGCTGGTTTTGTCGGGCCTAACCGCATCGGGTTAAGTCACGATCTGATGCAGACATGAAGACTTGCTGCACCAATGCTCTTTTCGCGAGCCAATTCGGAGTCAGCCTTCTTGAATGATTGTGGGCCATGCTCCGTGGTGAAGGGTGGGTCATCGGTGGAGTCGCTTAAATTGATCTTCACCCTGAGGAGTCATGGCTGGAGGGCGTCAAAACTTGAAACTTCTGCATGGACTTGGAATATATCTGCATGTTTAATCGGCTCTCATGTCTATCATGTGAACCATCAGTTTCTCGCCAGATGTCAGGGATGTCCTACCCGGTAATAAGCCCATTGGAGCAATCTATCATTTCCCCAATGATTTGTGGCTGCTACAAAGGCGTAATGTGGAGCATTGAAGAAATTCTAGAAGGATTACCCCTGTCCTACACGGCTCTTGCTTGCCGGCAGGATAGGTCCACTGGCGCCTCAGGATGGATTAGACTGTCAGGTCAGCTCCGACAGGATCGCGGCCACTCTTCCCGCTCCAGGTTAGGTGGCATAGCAGATCCGGCTCTTGAGTTGCAACCAGTTCGATCTCCGACGCGCGGATCGATCCTGACCTTCATGGCCCCGCGCATTGGCCTGCTCCCTTCTCCACATATTCCTGTCCCCCACTCGGTCCTACCGAGGTTCAATCCTCTTGTGTATAAATAATACTGCAGGGCCCCCGTTCATGTGTCATTGCAAGTCAGCTTTGCCATGATGAGCTTCACCTTCGTCTTGGGCTTCGCCGCCGCTGCAGTTGTCCTGCAGTTGCTCCGTCTCGTCGTTAACTCATGGTACCACGCGCGCAAGGCCCAGAGCCTGGGCTGTGGCAGCTTGCCACGATACCCGTGCAAGGACCCCTTTGGAATCGGCACACTCAGAGAGTCAATGGCAGCCGACAAGGAAAAGCGCATTCCCGAGCTGTCTGAGCAGCGTGTTCAACTCATGGCTGACCGTGAAAACCGCTTTGTTACTACCTTTATCACACGTAATCTGGGAAACGATATCATCTTCACCATCGAGCCCCGAAATGTTCAGGCTGTCTTGGCCACACAATTCAAGGACTTTGAATTGGGCGGAGTGCGCCGTCTCTCTATGCACCCTCTCCTGGGTACCGGCATTGTAAGTATCCGTCAAATCAAGGGCTCCTATGCCCAGCTTGTGTACCAGCATTAACCAGCCTATTAGTTCACTGCTGATGGTGAGGAATGGAGCCGATCCCGCAGCTTATTGCGCCCTCAATTCACTCGCGATCAAATCAGTCAACTAGATTTGGAAGAGGGCCACGTGAAGAAGGCTATGCAGTGCATGCCTGTTGCCGACAACGGATGGACCGCCGAGACCGATATTCAGTCTATTTTCTTCCGCTTGACAATCGACTCCGCCACAGAATTCCTCTTCGGCGAAAGTGCAGAGAGCCAGCTCGGTGTCCTAAATGGGCGGGAAGACCCCAAGGATTCATTCGCCTATTATTTTGACAAATCTCAGCACACTGCCTCCGTTCGCACCCGCTTCGAGAAACTCGCCTTCCTCGTCGACAACAAGGAGACCCGTTACTCTGACAAGCGTGTGCACGACTACGTCGACAAATTCGTTGCTATTGCCTTGCGCAATGCCGAAAATCCCAAGCACGACCTCGAGAAAGGCCCCTATGTCTTCCTGGATGCCCTCGCCGCTACAACTCGCGACCCCATCGAGCTGCGCTCGCAGCTGTTGAACATCCTTCTTGCCGGACGTGACACCACCGCCTCACTCCTAAGCTGGACCACCCTGATGCTGGCTCGCCATCCCCACATTTTCCAGAAGCTGCGCGAGTCTATCATCGAAACCTTCGGCACCTACTCCAACCCTAAAAACCTTACCTTCGCCGATCTCAAATCTTGCCAGGCTCTGCAGTACTGCATGAATGAGTCTCTCCGTCTCTACCCGTCGTCCCATTTAACCGTCGCTGCGCCACGCGCGACACTACTCTTCCTACCGGCGGCGGCCCTAACGGCACATCTCCCGTATACGTTCGCAAGGGCCAGTCGATCATGTACAGTGTCCACGTTATCCACCGCCGTAAGGATATCTGGGGCCCAGACGCCGACGAGTTCAAGCCCGAGCGCTGGGCCAACCGCAAGGCTGGTTGGGAGTACGTTCCTTTCAACGGCGGCCCGCGTATCTGCATTGGGCAGCAGTTTGCGCTTACAGAAGCGGGTTATGTTCTTGTGCGTCTGCTACAGCGCTTTGATAAGATCGAGGATGTCTATCCTGAACGAAAAATTCGATACGGTTTGACTTTGACCAGCTGTCCGGCTGATCTAGTGACTGTGCGCATGCACCAGGCCGATGATGCTTAATGGAGTACCGAGTGTGCTGTACATTCTACTGTATAGTGTGGATGCTGATGCATTTTGGTCTTGAATTTGCTGCGACCTGACCAGGTGCTTCGCTTTGGTGGAAGCGTGGGATTTGCATCGGTCCGTCTCGGTGCATTTGTTTGTAAATCAGCTACGAAACGACTCTTATGAATTGAACTATACTTCTCAAATACCATTTGGGGACCTTTTAGATATATTCTCTCCTTCTGTTATCGTTTGTTTGCCACTAGCAGCCGTACTTTGAGTGAACGTTGGCGCGGAATCAAATACCGTACCATTTTATGTAGTTTACTGACCTCCAAGGTCTGTATTTACAGATTGGGTTGAATGGCTGGCATAGTCGATTGATCGAATTTAAGTTCAAAATATACAAAAAAAAGAAAAGAAAAGAAAAGAAAAGAAAAGAAAAGAAAAGAAAAGGTACAAGCCTTTCAAAGAACGTAAAGAAACTATCAACCAAGCGCTCCAGCCACCTTTTCCTCAAACAATCGTCCCATGGATCGCAATGGCTAGCATCCTACAGGCATTGCGAGTAGTAAGGGTTCTGCACCTTGCATGTATAAGGCGCCTGGCAAGTGGTGGGACCAGTCCAGTTTGCGCCACCACACTGATAGTACTGACGAACCGCACCGCTGCTAGCAGAGGGGGTAGCAGAAGGGGTCACTGAAGAAGAGCTTACGAAACCGGACGAGCTGGAAGGAGCAGGGACATAGACTGGGACAGAAGAGAAGGATGTTGGCTGAGCAACCGGCGCAACGGGCACACTGGAAGCAGTCGAAACGGACGGACTAGGAGCCTGTGCCTGACTGTTAGGGGTGCTGGTGGCTGGAGGAGCGGCAGAGGAAGAAGTACTCTCAGAGGTAGCCGACGGAGACGCCGACTTTGGGCCGTCAACGAAGTACTGCTCCAGAATGGGCAGGTAGGTCGAGTAGGCAGGGCCGTCAGTGGGCTCCAGGCTGTACATGTAACTTCCCCACCAAGGTCCAGCAGCCCACCAGGAAGCGCCGGTCCAGACGTCGCTGTTATCGCTTAGAGATAGGAGAGCATGCCCTTGACGGCAGTCTCACAGACGGAGTTCACGCCGCCCGCGAATTCGCCGATGAATCCCTTCTTGTTGTTGGTCTTCAGCCACTTGGTGGCAGACTCGAGGCGCTCTTGGCCGATGGTCGTGCTGACGCAGTTCTCCGATGTGCCGGAGCTGTCGGAGTCGAGGTACTGGTGCATCTCATAGATCAACTTGTCGGCTGAGTCGGTCAGGCCCTTCATGTTGTCGTTGTTGTCGGTCCATGACCAGGCACCCGTCCAGGCGTTGCCCTCGGCGAAAATGTACTGACTTGTGGCACCAGCAGCGCGGATACCGTCAATGGCGGCCTGATTCAGGTTTAGAACGAGGGTCTGGTCCATGTCATGGTATTCATTGTCTAAAGAGGGGATATAAGTATACTGATGTTTGCTGGTGGATGTTTTGAGGTTGGTTTACTTGTGTCGAAGATGACCTTCTCGTTGCTAGAGAACTCTGTCGCGAGGTTCTTCCAGAAGGTCTTGAAGTCACTGGTGGAGGAAATGATACTTCCAGAGCTGGTTTGCCTTGTAAGTATCTTCCAGCAAGCGAAGAGCTTCTTGGGATACTCACTATCTTCCGTAGTTGTGAGGGTCAATGATTGCATAAGCGCCACTGTCAGTAATAAAGCTGACAACCTGCAAAATATCTAGCTCAATATATGATTTTCATAGTTCTGAAGGACCCTCATCTGAGTTACCTTCTTGAGAGCAGCAAGATAGGTCGCATCAGGTGTTCCAGTCATACTGCCGGGCACCAGACGCTCCATCAAGAATGGCACGCGGAAGATATTCATGCCTGCATCTCGCAGGACTTGGATCTTCGTGGTATCGGGCCAGGTATAGTCTTTCCCGAGGGTTCCAGGAAGGTTGGTTTGGCCAAACTCAGCGCCAGATTCACTGACACCAACCCAAGTCAAGCCATTTGCGCGCTTCGTAGCGACGCTTTTTTCGGAGGGGGCGACAGGTCTTCCACGAGGGTAGGCTGCCGCAAGGCTAGCAGTGCTAGCAGCGAGAATCAAGTTGCTAACCTTCATTTTGGGTAAGGGGTAGAGTGCGACTTTTGAGCTTGCCGAAATAAAAGAACGAGCGTAAGAATTGAATAAAAGGCCAAGATACCAGTCTCGACGCGAAAAAAAGAAAGTGTTGGGTAGGAGAAAGAGAATACATCAAACGAGATCTACAAGTCTTTATAGTAGACAGTATTAGGACGGAAGAGCAGTCTTCTGATACACGTCGGCCATAGTACGAACCCACCCGTGAGGATCGTCTGGGCTTTCCGTGAACTAGCCTAAACCCATCGTGGAGATGAATTTACCCAATTATCCGGCCTAATGAGCGCAGATTTGCGCAGCGGCCTAGAACATCATTTGTTACTGGTAGGGGACAATGCAGGGTGGTTCAGCCAAAGGCGGATTTTCAGACGCATGCCATAACAAAACTTGCTATTGGACACCAGCAGGCTATACACTACTGCGGGGCTCGAAAAGACATGGGATGAGGTTTAGCACTGGATCCACAGTGGTTCAGACTCATCTCGCTTCTACGTCAAGCTTAACTGGGATGGGTGGAAATAAGGTCAAGAGATTATTCCGAGTCAGAAGGGGTCGCGACGGCTATTCCATCTTCGGACAATGGCCGAACGCCAAAAGGCGCCGAAGGATGAAAAGTCGTTAAGCTGAAACGCCACGGGGTTTTAGGATTCCAGTGGATCGCCCGGTGGGGTAAGATGGGATTTGGCTGAATTTCTGGACGTGACAGGAAGATCATGTTGAAGTTGATTTTGCCTATTTGCAATTCTGAAGAGATAGCTCTTGTACTTGCGCTGAGGTTATCAATAATGGGGAGTTGAAAGTAGAGGCTCAGGAATCCGAGGATGAAACGACCAAACCGCAGGCCATGCAATGCAAACCCGCTTTATGCCAATATGCCGCATCGAGCCTACAGGCCACGACGACAAACTCCAGGATATCACTCTTTAGATGACTCAATATGGAACTCGAATGAGCGATCACCTTTGCCAGCGGGTATCGCTTGCAGGTTATTATCATAAAGGGTTCGTTCAAAGTATCGAACACGGCCGTCACGTTGAGCGAGGAGAATGGTTTGTTTTTCAGTTCCATACGGGCCACTCAGATAATCTAGCTTCGGGGTGCCATTCGCTGCTGATTCTTCTGTTTCATTCTCCTGTGGTGTATTCGAGCCGTCTCGCGGGAGACGAGGAATCAAGATGCTCTTTCGCATATGTGAAATGTAGCAGCCAATGTTAGTGGCCTCGATGCTACTTTCTTCTTCCTCTGACAGCGGGGGGAGACGGTTGGTATTTAGCACTCCGAGAAGGCGCTCAATCAATGATTCTTCATCCTCCTGAGCTTTTACGTGGTCTTGAATGGCAGATTCCATGAGCGATTCACCGTCTAAGATTTTTGGCCATGTCCGATCATCCACAAAAGTATTGCTGAGCCCCCAAGTCTGGCCGGTCTCCCCCGCGACCCAAGTGATTTGGTCCATGTTTAAAGATCGATTGGAAACGATGGCTAGTGGCTCATTGATATAGCCACATACTAAACTGAAGCCCCCCGACCTGTCTTGCTTCCGGGCTGTTGATCATAGACTGCACGAAGTCATGTGTACTTTCGTCATGATTTGGCGGGGTGGCCAGCCACTTATTGACTATTAAGCCTCGGCTAAACGCACCAATGGCTTGAGAAGACTTCTCTTCTTGATAATTCGTCAGCACGGCTACCTTGCCCTGTTTAGTGACACCCATCCAGGTGCCATGTGTTGCGCGGGCAAGGTCGCGTGATCCGAGGACGTGGCTATGAGGCTCTGGCCACCAGTCTGGGGCTGATGTTGGTCGACGGAGGAATTCCTGCAAATGTCAGTACTGGCCCAAGGGGTCTGCATAGGATTGGGCCTTACATCACGGTTGTCGATAATGATCAATGAATAATCCGGGTGAGCGGTGGAGATGAGGGCGATACACATGATTCTCAGGCTCCGGAAAGCTCTCAGATGGCTTTCGCGCAGTAGTAGATGGAGGTCTCAAATTTGTAGTTGGACCGAGGTGGTCGCCGAGTATCTGGGTGGATTGGAAGCGGCCTTGAAATTTGTTCCGAGGGTTGTGTAGAAGGAAGGAAGCTCCCGGGCTGTCATAGAGAGAAGAAGAGCCTTGGGCAGCGGGGTGATTGGGCCGAGTTCAACTCCACCGGAATCGAAGATCTCGAACTTACGACGCGTCGACCAAAGTCGGCTCTTTGATCTCCCACGGTTTTCCTCGCATGGGACCTCATGGCTAAAGTAAGGGACGGGTTCCCGTGACGTCAAGACGAATCTTTGACAAGCGGGCCAGGCTTCAGCTGATGATGAGAAAGTGCCCTCCCGCACCTGCGCTTCCTCATCACTGAGCCAACTCGGAGCTCCCAGGGTCTGTCCAGCAACTTCCAGACAAGCGGGCAATCATTCAACGAATTCCATCTATTTTAAGAGCTGACACCCTTTCTTTCTTTATTGCCCTTCAACCCTGGGTTGGAGGGAGCCTGATCATCTCTCCAGCCCCACCACCGCCAGTTCCCACAAGTTTAGATCCTCACACAACTTACGCTCACACGCTCGTCATCTCGCCAAAATGTTCGGAATCTTTGCAGACCTCCTGTCGTACGTGTATCCTCGTACCAATGTGAAACGACCTTCTTGGGAATAGGGCGAGTGAAAGCTAATCTGGCATCCGACAGCTCCGTGATCACCATCTTCTTCCCCGTCTTCGCATCCTACAAAGCCCTTCGCTCCTCCGACCCCTCACAGCTAGCGCCATGGCTCATGTACTGGGTGGTTTTATCCTTGATCCTACTGGCAGAGTCTTGGACAGTTTTCATCATTGGATGGTGGGAAGAGGTTTTCTATACCAGAGGACTCACGAGCTAACCAGGCAAACACATACAGGTTCCCGTTCTATAGCTGGATCCGGCTATTCTTCATGGCCTACCTGGTTCTCCCTCAAACCCAGGGTGCTCGACTACTCTACCAAGACTACGTAGCTCCGTTCCTGGAGCACCACGAGCGTGAGATCGAAGAGCTGATCGGGCGCTCTCACGAGCGGGCCCGTGCTTTGGGGTTGCAGGTTTTCTACCAGGCCATCGATTTAATCCGTCAAAAGGTTCTTGGGCTTCCTCCTCAACAGGAAGCGCCCCCTTCCCCCAGCGGCCCAGCGGCGTATGCGCAGTCGCTCCTTTCACGTTTCAATCTTCCCAGTGCAGGTGCTGCACCCGCGAAGGCAGGCGACTGGTACTCGTCACTCAGCAGCGTCTTGAGCTCCGTCGCCTCTGCAGGCACGTCGCGCGAGGCTCGAGAGGCCGAGCTGTCGCAGAGTGGTGTTCTCCTCCAGCAGCAACTGCAGTCGATGACGGCCGCCGACAAGACAAACTTTATCAAAAATCAGCGGGAAGCGCTCGATTTTCTGCGACAGAAACTCGCTGAAGAAGAGCACGGAGCCAGCCGGGAGGAAGCCGACGCAGACGGCCTTGCTATATGGATCATCGCTGCGCAAGAATACCAGCGACAACTCATTTGACCTGGTTGATGAGGAGGATGTTCCTAGGACGACCCGTCGAACCAGTGGTTGGTCTTCCTGGTTAGGAACAGACCAAGACTCTTCCGGCTCATCGGGGCCTGAATACGGTCGATCCACTGGCTACGATCGGCGTGGTTGAATGCAAGAACAAAATGAATGACAAGGACATCCTACCCTATAGGCCTATAGGAGGGGCTGTCAGCTACTGTTACCAAACCATGGGCCGGGCCCGGGTCCATATCTCTAAGAGTTTTGCTATTCATAAAAAGTGAACATGCGAGAGAATTTCTTCCTCTCTACTCTTTTCCGCTATAGAAAGTAAGCCAACTGATTCGACCAAAGCCCGAAACAATCCGATCGGAGGGAATTCGGGCTGCAGCTGCAAGGCGGCTGTCGGGAGAAGTCGATCCTAGGAATGCATACTCCGTAGTATCTATCCCTTTAATACGATTCAAAGGGGCTTTTTTATCTATCCCTAGGGCCATGTTCACAGCCACTGGCTCGACTAGTTTGTATGGTTATGAGTATACACAGACAGCTCTGGAGATACTTTCCTAGTGCAAGTGCTGTTGTCACTGTTTGTCCCTATATCAAAGGTCCAAAGTTGCGGAGTATTATTGTGTGGCAAACGGGGAAGACGGGGGGGAAACTCTGGTCCCAGAATCGATCCACTTCATTGTTCTAAACCTCGAATACCAGAGAAATGAGATCAAGACAGAGATGCAATAAGACTTAGCTTGTCTATATCACCCGTATCCGTATAAAGCTGCAGTTTAGCCTTGAGACATTACTGCCGCGAACGATGAGGCTCTCCTAGGAATCCCGCAGATGTCATAGTGGCGGATTTTAGTATGAGAAGAGGCCCCTCCGTGCAGGTCTTCCACACCAGAATCAAATATTTTTCCCTTTCTCTAAAAGCTTTCACTAAACACCTTGTGGACTAGTGAGATACTCTGGGGCCATCAGATCCCACCTACTGTGAGTTGCGCGCGCCCGAGTGTTCGTCTTCCTCCACCCCCGATTTTTTTTTCCCACCGAACACCAACTTTTTCTGCTGGATTTTTCCCTTTCCTTTTCCCACACACCACCTTGTGTTGAACCCACACACAACACCCAACCCACCCCAGACCACACGCTTCTCCTTTGCGTTGTTGGTCGTCATTTCAACTTATCTGTTGATCTGACCTTTTTCCTTTAGAGTCATCCGACCTAATCCCCCGCGTTCAGATTTCCAGGTTTGGATGCGGCCTTTGTCAAGCCTCTTCCACATCTTGACATCACCGTCTGATTTTCGCCATCGTCGCGTCCTGACGTGCATCCTACCTGTCTAATGACCTCGATCCCTCCTCAGTCGGGCGTTCAACAAGGACAGAGCACCGCTACTCCAGCCTCTACCCAGCCCGCTTCTACCCCTTTGGCTACCACTGCCCCGGCAGCAGCCAAGTCCTACGCCAACGCCACGAAGAAGTCCGCGACGGACCCGTCCGCCGCTCCCGTCACTGTGGGAGGCCCAGCGCAACATGGGAAGTCGACTTCCGTCTCTCCTGTGAACGGCAAACCCATGCAGTCCCAACCCACCCAGCAGGCGGGCCCGGCGCCCACTATCGTGAATGGCGGCGCTCCGACTGCTTCGCAAAATGATCACTCCCGCAAGCCCTCGGTGACTATCACATCTGCCGGTACCTCAGGCTTCATCCCTAACGGAGGCCCTGCCAGCCGACCCAACAGCCTTCAATTCGGCTTCGTCAATGCCCAGAGCTCTCCCAACATGGGCAATCCTGCTGTGCTTGCCTCCAACCAGTCGCAGTCCGGCCTGGGTGCCCCGTCGATGAATCCGCGTGTCACCTCGCCGCAGACCTCCCCCTCACCCATCCCACAGCCTGCTAACAGTGGTGGCCGTGCTCCACCCTCGACTTACCAGGCCCAGGGCAACGTTCCTAACTTTGGAAGCTTTGGCGAGACCGGCGACAACAATGTAAGTAGAAAATATCTTGTCTTTTCTTTGTCTCCCTCGCTCTTTTATCCCTCCATCCCACAATGTGCCTCGGTGCGTTCGGGGATATGTGTCTGCTCCATGTGCGTGGTAAAAATGGAACGTGGGACCGCGCCCGAGAAAATCAATTTCTCTCTTGTACTCGGCTTCTTTACTCTTGATATCCGCCTATTCCCCACGTTCTAATTGGATTGCTTACATAGATGCGTCCAAATTTGCAGACTCCCCTTGCCCCCGGTGCCCAGCATCTTCGCCGCGAATCCTCTCAGTCGACGCACAGTGATATGAGCAACCATATGGGTGGTCCGCCCGGACGCGGTGGCTACCACCATCAGGGTGGGCGCGGCCGTGGATACTCCCAGTCTGGATACCAAGGACAGGTCCCATACTCGCCAGGGCCGAGCTTCCGTCCTACTCCTAACCAGCCTCGTGGAGGCCACAACATGGGTCCTCAATTTCACGGACCCAACCAAGGCCGGCCCATGCCATTCCCTAACTCCCCCCCATCAGGCAACTCGCAGCCCGGCTCTAGCCAATGCGCACCCCACCACTCCGCAAATGCATCCGATCAACCCTGCTCCTATGGGTCAGATTCCGCCTCAGCCTTATGGATACCCTGGACAGCACATGGCCCCCCAAACTGTGAGAACCAAACCTTTCCTTCGTCATAATCACTATCCTGCCCGGCGTGGCCATCCCAAGGTTAATGGGACCCGGCAATCACAAGTTCCGGGCCTTCTTCCCCCAGCTCCCATACCACAACCTGCTCCGGCTCCTCCTGTTCTGGATCTCGCGCCCGAAGGTGGTCAATTCGAAAAGTATCTAACATTTGTGAAATCCCAACAGGCATACCCTCCCAACTACGATCCGAACTATGGCTATTATCAACCCCAGTATGGGATGCCGCCTTACATGACCCCTCCGTCGCCGCAACCTCGTCCTGGCATGCCCTTTAACCCCCCAGGCTGGCTTCATGCCCGGTGCGCAGTATCCTGTGCACCCTCCGCAAACCGCCACTCCTCTTTCACGTACCTCGTCCCAAGTTTCCACGGACCGCCCCGGCTCTAGCCTTGGACAGGGCCCAGCTACATCTGGCGCTCCCGCTCCTGGCCATGCTCACACAGGCAGCAGATCTTCTAACAGTCCAGCTCCCGCGAAGTCGCAGTTCGTTATCCCCCCCCAAGAAGAGCCCCATCGTTATCAAGGATCCCAGCGGTAATGTCAAGAACTTCAATGCTCCCGCATCGCCTGCTCGTGCCACACCTTCTCCCGTGAAGATTACCACTCCCTCTTCAACTCCGCCACCCCGAACCGCCAGTGCCAGCGACCACAGCCGCTCAGATAGCAAGGCCGGCGGTGCCAAGACGGATGACGAGAAGAAACAGGAACTGAAAAACGCCGTCTTGAAGAAGGTCCAGGAGGATGAGGCCGCCCAAAAGCGCCAGGCCGAAGAGGCTGCTCGTAAGCCCGCTGAGGCGACCGAGCCAGCTAAGAAGGACGATACCGAGTCTGCTCGCGCTGCCCTGGAAGGCTTGAACATCAATGAGAAGTCCGCTCCTGCCGAAGAGCCCAAGAAGGTTGAAGAGCCCAAGAAGGCTGAAGAGTCCAAGAAGACCGACGAGCCAAAGAGTACCCCGGCACCTGCACCTGCTGACGATGACGAAATCGACTTCGATGCTATCGAACGTGAGATGGCTGAAATTGAGGCCAAGGAGCGTGCAGCGGAAGAGGACTACTACCGTAAAAAGCAAGAGAAGAAGGAAGCCGAGGCCCGTAAGGAACGTGAGGAACTCGAAGCTTACGAAGCCAACATGAAGAAGGCCGAGCGGGAGGCCGAAGAACGCGAATTGGCCAAGGAGGCAGCCCGTGCTAAGGGCGGCGACGCCAGTGAAGACGAAGCCGCCCGAAAGGAGCGCGAAAGTCTCTTCTCGTCTCTTAAGAGCGGATCAGGCTACCAAGCAACGCAATCCACGCCGGATGATAGCGGTGCTGCCACTCCTGTTTCGTCGGACATGGGTCCCCCTTCGAAGCCCGCCAGTGCTGCGGCTAAGAAGCCTACGGGTCTTAAGGTCGAAACCATCAAGTCTACCGAGCCCACTGCGGCCATGAAGGCTCTGCAGAACGCCAAGTTCCTGGAGGATCTTAGCAAGGTCACTTACCCCGCCTCCATCAACCCTCCCGATGCATCGCTGAATGCAAACTCTCCTCCGGGCCGTCAATTCCACTATGACCGAGACTTCTTGCTTCAATTCCAGACCGCGTACAAGGACAAGCCCTCTGCCGACTGGGACCTTCGTGTTAGAGACACTGTGGGTGACGCTGATTCTTCTCGCCCTCAATCTGCGGTTCGCACTCCCAGTATGGGTGGACGTAATCCCTCACGCACTGGCTCCGGACCCATGGGAAGCTTCGTAACCCGTCCTCCTTCAGTCGGTGGCCCCGTTCGCAACCCTTTCGGCGGTGCTGGCTTCCCCAACCCCATTGGTGGACGTGGTATGGGCAACCCACCAAGCCGCACTCCCTCCGGTGTTGGTCAGTTACCACGTCCCGGTGGTAGCAAGGGTCCTCGCGACGGTAGCCGTCGTGGCAAAACCCCCCAACAAGCGTGACGACGAGCAGAATAAGACCATGCCTCTCACTGCTGGTATGGAACTGAAAGCTATTGTTACTACTGAAACTGGCTGGAAGCCTCGCAGTCTTCAACAACAATCAGGACCAGCACCAGGAGAGGCTGGCGGTCTTATGGATGCCACAACCGTCCAAAGAAAGACTAAGGCGGCTCTGAGTACGTAAATCACAATTCTTATATGCATTTCAAGGCTCGGATACTAACGTGAACTGATTACAGACAAGATGACTCCCGAGAACTTCGACCGTATCTCTTCGCAAATCCTGGAAATCGTGTCGCAGTCCAAGGATGAATCAGATGGCCGCACCCTCCGACAGGTCATTCAGCTTACTTTCGAGAAGGCTACTGATGAAGCTCACTGGGCTCCCATGTACGCCAAGTTCTGTAAGGCCATGCTTGAGAGCATGAGCCCCGAAATCAAGGATGAGAACATCCGTGACAAGAACGGCAACGTTGTTTGTGGTGGAAACCTGTTCCGCAAGTATCTGCTCAACCGTTGTCAAGAAGAGTTCGAGCGTGGCTGGAAAGTCAACCTTCCCCCGAGGCCAGAGGGTGTGACGGAGGAGGTTGCCATGATGTCTGACGAGTACTATATCGCTGCCGCTGCCAAGCGTCGTGGTCTTGGTCTGGTCAAGTTCATTGGTGAGCTTTACAAGCTGGGCATGTTGACTGAGCGTATCATGCACGAGTGTGTTAAGAAGCTCGTCGACTTCGAAGGGGTTCCCGAGGAGGCCGAGGTTGAGAGTCTTACATCTCTCCTGCGCACTATTGGTGCTTCTCTGGATGCATCCGAGAAGGGCCCTGCCATGGTAAGTCATTACTGTCTTCACTGGGACAAATCTTTCCCTTTTACTAACTTCTTTTTACAGATGGATGCATACTTCGCCAGAATCAAGATGATCATCGACCTTCCCGAGCTGAACAGCCGTATGCGTTTCATGTTAATGGTACGTCTTATTCCCTCCCCCAAACCCCCCAAAAGTCGGATTTAAACTAATGTGGGACCTCTTACAGGATATCGTGGATCTCCGTAAGAAGCGCTGGCAGTCGAAGGACTCTGACAAGGGTCCTAAGACTATTCAGCAAATCCGTGAAGAGGCCGCCCGTGCTCAGCAAGAAGCTGATATGGAGCGACAACGCCAGAACTCCAACCGCGGTGGTGCTGGTGGTCGCCCTCCCATGGGCCGTGGCGATGCTCGTGGACTCAGCGGATACGGACACCAAGCCCCTCCTCCCGACTATGCCTCTAGCAAGGTTGGAAGCGATGACCTGCGCCGTTTGCGTTCCACCCGCAACACCAACCAGCCCATGTCCTTTGGCCCGTCAAGCCTGCTGGGCTCCCGTAGCGGCAGCGGTCGTAAGGGCCTCGGCCCTGGTGGTAATTTGGTGCGTGGCAGCGATGACAGTGCCGCTAGCAGCCGCACAGGCACTCCCCCCGCCGGCAAGAAGGAGGACAAGGATGCCTCCTCGTCAATGAATGCTTTCAGGTAAGCTTTATCACATTCTTCTGTCTCTGATCTTTGGACTGACGTTATTTATTAGTGCTCTCGCCCAACTGGAGGACCGTGACAACCTGGCGACTTCTCCTCCCTCTACCCACACTTCCCCCGTCCTCACCAAGTCCCAGCCGGCCACCGAAGAGCGTCGGCCCTCAAAAACCCCATCTAAGGATGGCGAGAACCCAGCATAGAGAGTTCTAGGAGTAATGATCAACGTTTTCCATTTCACGTCTCGAGGTTCCCCAAAAGATTTCCTTTTTCACCTTCTCCCTTTTTCTTTTCCGACTTTACTTTCATGTGTCCCCATCTTGCTCCATCACTTTGCGTGTTTTACATCCGTACGAAGTCCCGTCCTTGCATGTTCCGACTGGGTCGGTTTTCCTTGGGGGCTGTCTTTCCAACTCTTCATAGTGTACAATTTTCAACTTTTCTTCGATCTTGATCAGTCAAGTTTTTTAACCCCTTCAAAGGTTTTACTTATTCGGTGCGGAAGAGTCGAGCAGCAAGTGCAAAAGTGATAGCAAAAGCGAATCGGGCAGTGGTAGATTCAAATTCCAGAGCAGATCTTGCTTCGTGCTCTCTTCCTCCTGTAGGCTTCCTCTTGTAGATTTAGATTCTTTCTATTCAGCGCGGATGCGTGAGCTGTGTTAGCCTGTAGCCGTGGATCCATCTTCACCATCGCGTTGGAGCTATCGGACTTGCCCGCCGCAGAATAAGTTCTTGGCTCGACCACCCTTTTCATTGGCGACGTGCAAGTACAGACACGACCACACTACATCAACAATCAAATATGATAGCTTCCCCCAGCCCAGAAGAACTGCGAATACCCTGGCCCAATTCAGCAGTTCCCGTGCCACTACTGGCAGTACCACACTCACCACAATGCCAATCAACCGCCTCGACGCGGAATCCAGGAGAAAAGCACCGAGAAACCCGGGCTTACTATTGGGAGGAAGGGTGCGGCGGCGCCTGTTGTGCGGCGATCTATGCGCTGTGGACGTGGATAGGTGGTGAGCAGGATTTATCTAGTGAGTCGACTAGAGGAGGAACGGAGAGCGATTATGGCTTTGTTCCGGGACCTCGTCTTGGGGCAGCGTTGGTTCGGGATGGGTCTGTCAAGGAAGCTGTGGCTCTGGAGACTATACTGGTAGTGGTTGGGACGGTGCCTGATTTTGCGCCGTGGGAGGAAGAGGGAGATCCGAGCAAGGAAGATCGTGTGGTCCATGGAAAGAGAGAAGAGAAGAGGGTTATTCTCGAGATGTATTATCATCCGAAGCCGCCGTTCTATATTCTCGGGGAAGAAGCTGGGCAAGAGGTGCTGTTTGAGACGGAGTCGATAATTTGGCAGAGTATGGCACAATAAGTCCAGAGGACGGAGCTACCTTTTGATAGATTCAATATGGGGAAGGCTACTAGGCTTATCGCAGAGGAGCTGGAGGAGGGATATCAATTATAGAGCGATTTTATAACTACCGGCGGTCCAGGGACATTCAATGCATTTTTTGAGTGCTAGAAATAATAATCTTACGCTAATGGGTATTGATGTACCAGGCAATAGAAAAAAAAAATGGAAAGTGCCTGGCACTGTGCATGAAGGGCAAGTGCAGTTAGATGCATAGATCAGAGGGATTCGCCATACACTGACTGGCCCGTGGACACGATCACGTATTTAGGGAGCAGGAATTGCAGGTAAGGTTTTACGGTTGCCAGATAGAGCAGAATGAGTCCAGCTCTAGTCCTCTTCTGGACCAGTTTCACCCCTATCCTGTGTTTTTTCGTTGTCATGGCTGTCGTCGGCCTTGGGTTTGGGTTCGTTATCATTGGACACCTCGATCACGGGGATTGGCAATGAGGGTGACGCCTCGGGCGTCTTATCTTCTGCATCTTCAACAGGTGTGCTCGCAGCACTCTCCTCCGTGGTGTCCTCTATTTGATTGCTAGACGGGTTTTCATCATCAGGATCATGATCATCCACGACAGAAGATGTCTCATCGTGGGGGAATGGCGACGGTGCCCTCTTCGGCACGGCCGTAGAATCAACACTTTCCACTGAACTTGCCGGGCTCTCAGCTTGCGGGCTCTTCATTAATACCGTATCCAGGGATTGAAGGTTCTCGCCGTCCCCGGCCCCTATACTGCTGCGATCCGAAATGGAAAGAGAGCTGCGTGAATGGTTGTTCGAGTAGGTTGCTGGAAGCCCCAGTGCTCGCGCCACCGCTGCTTCTTCGTCTGGAAGCATAGAAGTACTGCTTTCGGTGCTAGAGCTAGGATTGAAGATCCGCCCACCACGCCGGTCGCTCATCTCCAGTATATGATTGTAGCTCTTACGGGTTGGGTCGGCACGGCGTTTCTTCTTCTTCTTTTCTCGCTTCGGGGTTGGGCGGACAACGACCACCGGGATCGGTGACTGTTGAAGGCAATACTTGGACACGGATCCGGGTAAGAGACTGTGGACACCCTTCAAATTCCGGCCTCTGGTACCAACGATCAACATGGCGGGCTCGTAGATCCGAATCTGTATCTTGTTAGAGAAAAGTCGTATGAGAGCCGGGATGACACATTACATACCATGCGCTGGATAATGTCTTCAACCTTCCCCACCACCATTTCAACAACCAAGCTTATTGACTTGTCATTCTGGCTGTTCATCTGAATCACTTGTTCGAAAAGCTTCTCCGCCTCCTTCCGGTATTTGCCCTCTTCGATAGAGGTATCGCTTGCCATGCGCGAGTCCTTCTCGACCGCACGCAAACAAACGATCTCATCGCCATCATCGACAATCCCATCGACAAGCCATTCCAGGGCAAAATCAGAGTAGTCGTTCGTGTCGGTGCCACACAAGAAAGTCCGGCTTCGACGGGTGCTCTGGTAGCCCTTGTGCTTGTAGTTGAGGGTCAAAGTGAAATCAGCAGCATCGCGGTTGTCGAACGTGTTGAAAGACACGCCTCTCTCAAACGTCCTACCCAATCGATCAGTCGGCATGTCTTGCAGGCGGGTATGTGCAGTGGTGCGGGGGATGGAGGGGAGAGCGCGGATGTTCCAGGAAAGAGAAAAAAAAAAGAAGAAGAAGAAAATGGAAAACAGGAAATCAGGAAATGATCAAAGGGGAAAGAAAACTCACTTTGGCGGTGGCGGAGATGGGCCTCGAACAGTTGATAAGGGGCGTTGTTCTTTCTCCACTTCCAAGTCCTTGGTTGACGCATCCACGTGGGATCGCCGCTTATCTTTGAAGCTCACTGAGCGGGTAGGTAGCTTCGCCTCAGAACCCACTTGGAATTGGATTGACTTCCGGCGTGGTCCGCTAGCCAGGTTATCTTCGAATGCCACGCTCGGGAGATGGTTCGATCCTGGGACCTGAGTGGTAGTTTCACAGGAGCCGGGGCGATCCTCAGACTCAAAAGATGGTTTAGGGGATGCTGGGGCCGACATATCTCGGTGGCGGGGGCAATTCCGGAAGGTTCAGCCCGGGCAAATTGTTAATCAGTCCGGAAAATGTCGCTCTTTTCTCTAACAATAGGATCAACGCTGTTTCTGCGGTATGAACGGTCGCACGGTCCAGGCAAATATCGCGTGCTCTATTCAGGCGGTTCTCGGAGTGTCTCGTAATAGGATGCTGGCAAAGTCAAAGGGGACGTTCAGTTCATGCAATGCAGCCAAAGGGTATAATCATATCATCCAAGAGGGCCGTATTACTCGACAGGCTCCACGCATCGGCCGCACTGTTAGGATGGAAATAAAGCACATGCCTGGAGGAAGTGACGCTTGCGGAGGGGTTGGGGTCTCGAAAGGGCAGGCGGTCGGGCCTTATCGATATCGCAAGGATCTACACTGAAGTATACCGAGGATTGACAAGCGTAGTAGACACCCGTGGACCAGGTCGAGCAGCTTTATAGATGGGCACTAGACCTACGAGGCCATTACCACACATGGCATGTCTGCCGGTGAAGCCCTCGCCGTGGAGGTGCCGAATTGCACGAAATCAGATCACCGCTTGAGTTAGAGGATCAGTTACCGTGAAGTATATAACCAGGTCCAAATCAACTGTTAGCTCCCTTACATCCTTCTTTGCATCCGAGAGGCCATCTTATCTTCCCGCCCGATCTATGCAATTCAACTTTCCGTCTGGTGGCCACAGTCAGCCTGATTCTGACCCACGGCTCCGCAGAAGGCATGGTCCCACGCCCATCACCCATACAGCAACCATCTTTCGAAGCGGCCTCGGTCCTATGGTCCTATTCGAAAGTCATGTATCGCTCATACCTACTCCCACCGAGATCAGGACTTCCTATGGCAGTTTTCACTGGGCACCGGCTTCCACATGGTGTTCATGTCAATTTTGGAGATAGTATTGCCTCCTGACCAAAGAAAACTTGATAACTTTGGGGATACTCCACTGGATTTCTGGAAATGGTTACCAGTGATGGTGGTGGTGCACTCTATTCCCACTCCCCTCTTCCTCTCGGTCTCACTGCTCTATACTCTCGCTGTACTGATAGCTTGGGGGGAGTCCACTGGATTCCGAAAAAGGATGACTAGTGATGTATTCTACTCTTACTCCCCTCTTACTCTCTATGTTATTGGTCTATGTTCTCGCTGTATACGACGCTTATGCTGTACACAGTAAAACCAGTAGCAACTATTTCAGAATGGCTTGTTGTTTACGATAAAAACCCAACAGAAGGACAAAAATTGAACGAATGGAAGATTTGCATAATAAATCGGTCTGATGTTGGCCGTAGAACTTCTCTCCTCCAAGATTATCGATAGGGTGAAATGAAAGAGGCAGACCACTAGAAGATCAAAATGGAAAAAGAAGCACCCCCCATACGCCAGATGTCTCCTTTGTATGGGTTTCCCGCCCACCCCCCATTTCCTCTCCGACATCACTTCAGGCTGGGTGCACCCAAAGTGACGGGACTGTACGGCCGGTTGCCAGAGTGGCTAATGGGAGCATCCTCCCACTAGACCATCCTGGAGAGTTATTGCAAATAAGACCTGTTAATTCTCTTATAGCCCTGCCCTGTCCAGAGGTACCGCAAAACACGCAGACCATCGACTTCTCGCCTTCCACCCTCCCCTTCTACGCTTCGAAAACTTTTCCCTATATTAGAAACATACCTATCGATACCTTATGAGAGAATTTACTCTTAGCTTAGATAGCGGTTATTCAAAGGCTTGTCATAATTAGACTTCTAATTAAGCCGTTGTGGTCACACAGGGGAGTCGGAATAGCCAAGGGGCAGGTGAATATAATATTACCCTATCTTGATAACATGCCATTAAACAACTCAGAAATTGCCCCTCAAGAAGACCTGAAAAACTAATCGATTTCAGAGGAGACGAACGCAGCAGTCCCACCGCCAGAAAAGATTTCTCCACTGTGAAAGCTTAGGCTTGCGGCCAAGGTGCGACCAACCAAGGAAGCCAAATCGGACTTCCGCCCCAGACACATCAACGCGCGTACACAAAAGGAACAGTGTTCTTGTAATCTCGCAAGGCTCACGTCCTCCGTCCCGTAATTTGAGCAAGAAAAGCTTGAAATCAGGTCGAGGAAGATACACCCTGCTCGCACAAAAGTGTTGATGAGAAGGACTGTAAAGGGTTCAGTGAGGAATGCCGCCTCAGCAAGCGAGTCATGGAACTGGCGAGGCTGAACCGATTTACCTTGCTCATATAAGGAGCATTGAGCCAGCGAGGCAACAGCGACTGCATTGTCTCTCCTCAGCGTAGCCACAAAGCCCACGGCCTCGCGAGCCTCCCGCTCGGCAGCTGAGCTGGTTTGCCTTTGGTCGATGGTTTCAATCACATCAGCTAACAGCATGGCACCCAGATGCCAATGTGCTGCGAGGATCACATACCATGACTGGATGCGGGGCGGGAGGGTGATATGGTTGGCGATGCAGTCGCGAATGAAACGATCGTAGGTGGTGTGCCAGTGACGGTACACAAGCACAGCTTTACGAATGCCTTCTTCGAGACGCTCGGGAAAGGCACCCCGGTATACAAGTGTCTGGAGCTGGGTTACTCGGCGATAGAGCAGTACTTTTACAGGCGCTCCATCCGACAGTATAGTGGCAGCTTCCTCGTAAGAGCATGGCCAGCGCCTGGGCTCCTTATGAGAATCGCAGCGGTTGGGGCTTTTGTGCAGGATGTAGTCCCCCCAGAGGTCAGTGGGGTGATTACCGCTGTTTCTTGTTGATGGCATGTTCCAGCCGTCCAAGTCCAGTGGTCTCTGGGCCCCGTCTGGTAAGCTCCGCAGAGACTGGACTAATGAGACCTCGCTATCCTCATCAGAAACAACTGGAGGACGCTGGTGCATGGCTGCGGTTTGGGTATCGAACATGAGCCCGAGCCAGAAAAGGAGATTAAGTGTGTCACGATGTCCAGAGTTAGCTAGAATCAAGCTGGCTTCTGGATTGCCACTCGTGTCATTTTCGAAGGGCGCTGCCCTCGCCTTTTCAGGCGTACACGCCAGGGACTGTTTCTGGTTTCTTCCTCTTGATAGTGAAAATTGATAACGATAAGAATGGAGTTGTCTGAGAGCCGCCTCCAAGAATATAGTGGTATCGCCCGCTTGAAGGACCTCTTCCAATCCAACCTCTTTCTCGCAGTCCAACGGGCGCTGTGTTAGAGAAAATATGATGTTCGCAAACACAATTCTGAATGACTTCATTCCGCTCAGGCACTGCAGAGCATGCCGCGCTTGGTTCCAGACCTCTCTTCGCATGGAGCGTTCATTCTGTGCCATCGGTGCTGTGGTAGCACATGTGTCATCATTCGTGTCCAAATTCTGTGACCACTGCAGGGCAAACGCCATGATCGAAAGATGCAGAGCGCGAGCCGCAGCTTTGTCTTCTGCAGCACTCAGGCCCACTTCTCGGACTGCTGCAGTCGCTTGGTCGAGTCGACAAACCCGAGCGCATATCCGATTTGACCAATCTGGGCCCCATTCGAGCCTGCTGGCCGCATCGACCCCATTGCTGTAAGGACAATTACGCTCGGTCAACCAGCATGAGAGGGCATTTTCCATACTATCATGGTAAATCCTGATCAGATTTTGCGTTATCTTGATTCGAGCATAGTCATGCGCCGTCTTATCTGAAAGCAAACAGACTCCATCTCTGTCGGATACTTTGGGGGAAGCTCTTCGTTTACCATCTCGCTGAAGGCTTTCGGCTGGGGAAAGTAGATTGGGCTGTACCTTCCGATTATTAGTTTCATCAGCCCTGTGTTCCTCGAGTTGCTGGAGATAATCCAACGCATTTTCTAGAGGTCCATGTGTGCTCGAGTCTCCCTGGCTGGTCATACTCAATGGCCAACCCTTGTCACTAGAATTCCCTTCCAGCTGACTCGGGTCATTGGCAAGTTGCCCTTCTGCAGAACCATTGAGGTTGGGGGGGCGTTATGCAATCACTGCGCAGGCTGCTTGCTTGCCACTGCGAAGGCGTGGCAACCTCGGCCAGCAGAAATTGCTCTGAGGGGACTGTATATGGGCTTTGAGAGCCGCTTCCAGTTGCAGCAGGGCGTTGAACAGCGAGTCGTCTCTGCTGTCGCTTCGATGCTGTCCGCATAGAGAGCCATTTGAAAGTACATTCCTTCCTGTACTTCACGCAATTAGAGCACACAATAGATTTCATCTCCTTGCTATTCTTCTAGGGCATGACATTAGGTCCTCAAGTCGCCACAAAACGGTATGATTAACGAACCGGTGCATCGCAACGCCTTTTGCCTTTCCGACATTGATCGCAGCTATGATCCTGAGATCGACGGGGTGCTCCTGCCGAAGAGGGCATATTTCTGGGAACCTTTTATCCTCTGAGGGTGATCCAGAGGCGCTGACTTCGCATGAGGAATCTCAGAGAGAAGGAGGTTCGAGGTCAGCTCTCCTGCGACCCCCGCTCTGATCTGCACCAACTAGCCTTCTTGCGGGGAAGGTTACCCCATGGGGCACTTTATCGCGGGCCCCTTCAGGATCTCCAGCCAACTGGTTAAAGGATTCTTGTGTTCCAATCTTCGACACGAAATGCCGCGCATAAGGGAATCGTACACTCTTTCTTTGAGTACGAGCCAACGCCCTGAACACAGCCCCATGAGCTTATCTTCCCTGTTCCCCCTATCTCGCGACTGCTGAGATCCAGCATGGGAATCAATCGGCCCTTGATGCCTTGCTCACTACTTACAAGTGTTTTGACCCGACCATATCCATGTTTGTGGACGACTTGAACACCAGTGTCCAGCTGCTCCGGCAGCCCCACCATAGACTACCGCCGACCCGATGGGGGATACCGATACAATAAGACAGAAAATAGGAGGTAAAAATCGGAAATGCCTTGATGCTCTCAATTCATGTCGTCTGCTCGGAGAGAGCGGGATGGAGATGTGTTTGATGTTGGGGTTTGCACGGTCATCGAAGATTCTTATTTGGGAAACAACTTGTACTCCGAAGCTCCGATTCTCCTTCCGGTAATTCTCCTTAGAATGCTTCCAAATCCTCTACTGGGGTTATTCTTGGCGCCAAATTGAGACAAGAAAGGATGAAGGCCAATGAACGATGGTAGTTTCAGTTCATTGGCGACGCATCCTCTATTCCTTACCGCTATTGATGTCTCCGAGCTTGATCAGCCGGTAGAACATGCCCCCGGTGGTTAAAGCCGAAGGAACTAGAATCATTAACCTGGTGAAGCCTATTTATTTGGGTCATTCTTAGAAGGCAGCTGGATTGATAAAACAAACTCCTCTAAAGAAGAAAGATCACGGCCGTCTTCCAATCTAATCACCGCAAGGTCTTTCCTTGAACTTGCCGTCGTGGATTCTTTTTGCACCTTCGGACGTCACAATTCACCTCAATTCCACACAAAATGGGGCCCCTCCCTAAATTCACAGCTCGCCAAATCCTCGACGCATTCTACTCTGCCGAGCGCGTCTACATGAGTGCTCCCCCCGAAGAGCGCGACTTTGCCGGGATCGCAGCCACCCTGGCCCCAGATTTCAGAATGGAACAGACCTCTGCGCTGCCATATGCCGGGGTCTACCACGGACCCCAAGGTATGCACGACTGGGCCGTCCGCATGGCGGACTACTTCAGCGTTGTTGACGTGCGCAACCCGGAGATTTTCGAGCTGGCAGGGTCGAGCCGCATAGTGGTTGTGTCGAATGTCCATTTCAAGGTGCGCAAGACGGGAGAGGAACTGGAGTACCCATTTGTTCAGGTCATTACTGTGGATCTGGAGCAGGGCCTGATTACTGAGATGAGGCCTTTTTACTGGGATGTGGCCGCGTTGAATAAGGCCTTGGGCTTGGTATGACTGACGGAAGCGTTGCTGGCATGCACCAGTCTTATGTCGTCGAATAATGGCAATCTTGATAGAAAAAATGCGCTCGTTAGATCTGCATGTTTTTTCGAGGGCTTGCTTTTAGTGTTTTGGCACTGATAGATTATCCTTCAAATCAAAAGGCATAGAATCAATCGCTCAGCCCTTTGACAAATTCAAACGTCCGATCAGAAATACGAATCTCCTCTAGACCAAGTAAATCACTGCCTTTACAGAGTCACAGCTTCTTATCACTGCATCCAGGTCCCCGATCGCAGCGCCGCAGATCAGATCTCTAAGGGGATCCGCACGTATGCGGATCCGGTCGGTTATGAACCCTCTGTGGAGACCACTCATCGAAATGCGGGGAATCCGGGGTAGCCTGTCATATCCCACAGCTCTGAAGGAGAGAGACATCGGGTCCAGCTCCTAGCATATCCCTGAGCAACCGTGCTCGCCATGCGGTTCTGCAGCGTTCCCATCTATGATCCGCCCGGACTCCTCCCCGCGAGGGGTCATGAGGGGTTGTTGCACAATGTCAACTCTGTATTTTAAATTCAACGAGGGTCTCCAGTGTCGAGAGCGATGTGCATCCAGCTTCGGGTGTTAAGTCTCAGTCGCAGGTTTTCTTATTCTCTCCAAGCCGAGGGGGCTTTTTTACTTCAATTTCTCTCAAGTATAATCAGCCCTATACTCTATATTCTATACTCCCAGCGCAAAGATGCCTCTACGAACCAGCCTCAACGAAAACACCAGCCCAACTGCCCCCACCCCATCGCCAACCCCGAACAAGCTCCAGACCGACGTTCTCATCGTCGGCGCCGGCTTCGGCGGCATCTTCTGCCTCCACGAGATACGCAAGCTAGGCCTAAAGGCCACGATCTACGAAGCAGGCACCGACATCGGCGGCACCTGGCGCTGGAACTGCTATCCCGGCGCAGGCGTCGACTCGGAAGTGCCCGAATACGAGTACTCGATCCCCGAGATCTGGAAAGACTGGACCTGGTCCACGAACTACCCCACCTACGACGAGATCCGCCGGTACTTCGACCACGTGGATGCCGTGCTGCAGGTGAAGAAAGACTGCGCGTTCAACAGCGTCGTCGTCGACGCGCAGTTCGACACGGAGCGGGGCCAATGGTGCGTCACGACGGCGGATGGACGGACGGCCGTGTCGCGGTACTTGATTATCGCGACGGGGTTCGCGGCCAAGCGGTATGTGCCTGAGTGGGCGGGGATGGAGACCTTCAAGGGAATCGTGCACCATTCGTCGTTCTGGCCCGACGAGCCCGTCGATGTGCGCGGAAAGCGGTGCGCGGTTATCGGGACAGGCGCGTCGGGGGTGCAAGTTACGCAGACGTGGGGGCCTGTGGCGGGCTCGCTGAAGGTCTTCCAGCGGACGCCGAACCTGGCGCTCCCGATGCGCCGGCGGGCGCTGTCGGGCGAAGAGCAGAGGAAGAACAAGGCGGTATATCCGGAACTCTTCTCGTTGCGCGAGAAGTGCTTTGGCGGGTTCCTGTATACCTTTGATGAGAAGAGCAGCGCGGATGACAGCGCGGAGGAGCGCGAAGCGTTCTTCGAGAGACTGTGGGAGGCGGGCGGGTTTCGCTTCTGGCTGGCGAACTACAAGGACTACCTCTTCGATGCGAAGGCGAACAGGCTGGTCTACGATTTCTGGTGCAAGAAGGTCCGGCAGACGATCGACGACCCGAAGCAACGCGATATCCTCGCGCCGCGGGAGCCCCCACATGCATATGGGGTGAAGAGGCCGTCACTGCAGCATAGTTACTACGAGCAGTTCAACCGGTCGTCCGTCGAGGCGATTGATCTCCGGGGGAATCAGATCGTCGCGTTTACAGAGAAGGGAATCAAGATGGAAGATGGAACCGAGCACGAGCTCGACGTCGTCTGTATTGCGACGGGCTTCGACATCGCAACGGGTGGCATGACGAGCATGGGCCTACGAAGTATCCACGGCACGAGACTGGAGGATGAATGGAAGCACGGCGCATACACCTACTTGGGCACAACGGTCAGTGGGTATCCGAACATGTTCCACCTGTATGGGCCGCAGGGCCCGACGCTGTTCAGCAATGGGCCGACGACCATCGAGATCCAGGGTCGCTGGATCGCGCAGGCAATCAAGCATATCGAGCGGCAGGGGATCCGGTACATAGATGCGACACCCGAGGCAGCGCAGGAATGGAAGAAGCGCATCAACTTTCTGTCCGATGTCTCGCTGTTTCCCACCACCAAGTCGACGTACATGGGGGGTAATGTGCCGGGGAAGGTGTTTGAGCAGGTGAATTATGCGGGGGCGAATATGCCTATGCACAAGATATCCGGGCTGCATTACCGGAGTTCACGGGGTTTCAGGTGGTGCGGGCACAGAAGCCCCGGCAGACATCGAAGATCTGATGGTTATTGGCGGGGCGGGGGGGGAAGAGGGGGAACATCATACGGTTACGAAAGTCTCCTAGTACATACATATGTAGTTATAAGCAGGCAAAATGGACAGTCTGGAACTATGACCACCTGGAGGGATGTAGCGAATCAGAAGGACGGACGTGTTGTCCCGGGTCGAAAAAAACATAACCAAACTGAAAATCTAGACTTGAGGGCATGAGGCGAGTGGATTCGTTGCGGGAACAAAACTGGCGCATCTTACCCACCTTCTCATCCAGCGCCAATCATCACCAGCCAACCGACACACGAGGGTAGGAATGCATGCGCACTAGGCTTCCCGACGGTTACGATTTGGCCTCCGGGACTCGCCGTATGCGCACCGCTTTGCAGATCGGTCATGAGGTGGGGAGCGAGATAAGGAACAGACTCCAGGACTAGATGGCCAGATCCGATTACGGCATGCACAAATGGTGGTCAGAGCTTTCTGTGATGAGCGGGGTTCATCGAGCATCAGGGCTGTCACTGCCGTCACTTCCGGCAGATCCGTTCGAGGCAGCTCAACCCCTAAAGCGAAAATACAGCGAATGCGAATACTCCGGAGAAAAGGGGAATTGAAAGTAGCATGGAGCACCTCCGGGTGATCAGATAGAGCCTGGATCTGAACGGGGTCTGTAGATAATGTTCACGGTACCTGGCAAGCCCTGAACCCAGGCCGACTTAGCCGCGTAGATCGAGCGCCATCGCAGTCTTGGCGGGGATCCAGCGGTGAAGCGAAGGACTTCGGGACGAAACGCACCTTCGTACAGAACGCTCGGGCCGCCTGCAGCGATCGACCGGTCACATGCACCGTTGGGAGATGCGGCGCGAAATGATTGGTTGCTACGATGTCGGCACAAGTAGGAATGGATTGAACTACTGGACTAGGCAGAGGAAGTTCGGACTGGCACGGTTTGGAGATTGTATGACATTTTTCTCTATGGACAAGTTGGTTCAGTTGCCAATGCCACCGACCAAAGCGGGGGGTAGTAGTCTCGACCTTGATCAACAGAGGGAGAGCTGCTTATTTCAAAACAATGTGTGGGAGATGGGAGATATATATCGCTGAGGAAACATGGGGATCGGATCATGGGGAGTGTAGAAATAGGTATCAAAAAAAGAAGCTCGCTAAGATGGCAGCCAGGTCATCGTCAAAAACATCAGGGTATCACAGGCAATGGTATCGTCGAAAGTGGTGTACAAGAACAGGAAGAAGTCGAAAGACCGGCGAGGTCAGTATGCCTCGATGATGGGACTGGCGTCTTGTGAAGCAAAATACCCTGTGTCGAACAATGGCTGGGAGTCCGTGAGCGAGATCGTGGTTGTGGTGGGTGTTTTTTGGTCGAACGCCTCCAAGGTAGGCTGGGGCGGGGAAATGGGAAGAGCATCGTCCTCCGACTCGTCATCGGAGTCGGCAGGCAGGAGCTCGGGTGGAGATTGGCGAGACGGTGATCGAGTGAGGCTGAGGTCCTCGATCCCCTCCCCATCGTCATATTCAAAGTCGGAATCGGTATCATCGTCCTCCTCCTCGAAGAGAGCGGGCTCAGGCATAGGTGGAGGAGAGACGGGGCGGCGGCGAGTGGAAGGGTTGATCACAAAGCCAGCTTGAGTGTAAGCCTCGTCTTCTTCATCGCTGTCACTGTCGGAATCCAGGTCGGAGTTATCGTCGGAAAGATCGTATTCCTCCTCGGTCTCCTCGATCATAGTAGACGCCCATTGGACGCGTCGGGTCTCTTCTTGGGCCTTGGTGGCGCCGTGGACGGTCTGGTTAAACCAACGTTCTTGCTCGCGCTCGGCCTCGGCGAGGTCGACCATCAGAGAATCCAACAGATTGGCATGGCCTACCAACAATCGCAGATCGTGGTCCGCCCGGGAAGCTTCGCGGGTGAGCTTCTTGCGGGCGGTGTGGGCCAAGTAGTATGTTTGAGTGATGCTCATCTTCTTCTGCTGGCGGCGACGGAAGAGAGTCTGGAAGTAGGGGCTGTTTGGGGAGATAGACTCAGGAGCTTGGGAGGTGAAGGAGGAAACCATGGTGGGCAATCGAAATATTATTTGTTTTCGAATGACTCTATCTGCCAAGGTGATGACTCAAGGTCATGCTCATCCAATGACAAGTGGGGACTCCAGTCGAGGCGGTGAGCTGCAAGGTTGCAAGGTCGCAGGGTTGCAAGGCTGTGTGGTGCGCTTAGGCCAGGTTCGATTATGATTCTTGAGGCTATTCGAGTAGTGGTTGGAGAGCTTGATAATAGGCGAGCTGAAAGGGAGGCGGGGGGGGGGGGGTCAGCAATGATTTTATAAAATCAAAACATGGAAACGCAGGGTCTGCTTACAATGATTTTTTTTTTTTCTTTTTTTCTTTTCTATCCCCGAGCCGTGTACCCGTTACTCACCTAAATTCCGACGAACCGAATCGGACTTTGATCCACCCGGTGGATCGGACCTTCTGGGAACCGCTGAGTAAATGATTTTTTCTTTTTTTTTATTCCCTATTTTTTTTTCTCTTGGCTGTGCATAACTCCCCAACAGGTGAAACTATACACCGCCATGATCGCAAGGCCTTGGCTTGGCTGCCTCGGAGCCTGTCGCAATGATTGCCCTCTGTTGATGCGTACACTTCCCCCCCCCAATCTTGTGTCCCTAAGGAGGTCCGGAGTTACAGAGGAGATTACGGGACTACAGTGAGGAGTGAGTCAATATCCCCGATCACCCGTGGTAGTCCTTTTTTACCCGATGCGGCGGTCGGGCTGACCTCCGCGGCGACCGGAGCTTCAATGACCGAATGTCCTGTAACTATTACTCAGAAAGGCTTTATGTTTCCGGGGCTCTCAGCATCAGCCGCTTCATAAGCACTTTGGAGCTCTAGTTAGTTAACTAAAGTTAAATCTTCTTGATGACAATTCCTTTATCTTCGAATTCATAATCCAATGGCGTGCTTGCTACCCCAGCCTGTAAACCCGAGTGCTCGGCCATGACAGGTCGCCTCTTACCAGGATTCCAGGCATCGGTCGCATCACCATGACTTAAGGCCAATTCCCCGGGAAACCGATTTCAGCCTAACCCGTCAATTAGTGGCTTCCAGCGCAGCCTAGCGGGTTGGTCCCTGGGATGCCAGGTTAGGGGCGGCTGTGTCGGGTTGGGGGCTGCAAAGTCTGCGGAGGCTCCCCAAACACCCTTCCGTCACTGCCTTGTCCCACGTCCTGCTTACCCAAATAGGCTCCCCCCTCCTTACTAGTCCCGCTCCTTACCTCCAGCTGTCCCGCGCCATCAACACGAAGAGGCGACCGACGTGGAGGCCATCGCCCCCAATAGATCCCAGGCGGCGTAACCCCCAATCCCAAGGCACCCGGAAACTCCCTCTCGTGTGACAGGGCCAAGGCTCTTGGAGCTTGGCTGATTCAGATCTTCACAATAATTACGGAGTACTCCGTAGTCTTTGGCACCATCATACGGTGTGGAGTCCCCAAAGGGTCCTCCTCTATTGCCTAGCTAGGCATAACTTGACGACTTTTCCCCACCCGGTCCGGTTTCCAAGGTTGGGGACCAGCCTTATGACTAGTTGACTCGAAAGATTGGCTATTAATAATAGGCCCCGAGGGAACCCTAGAGAATCGGTAATCTGCGAATATGATCTGGATTAGGCTACCCTCGTAAATCCCACCTGGGCCAAAGGCCTACCCTATTCGAAGACCACGAGAACCCCGCTATGAGCACGGGCTTGGGTAGTTCTAGCCAGCCATGGCTTATTCTCGGTCCTGGGCCGGCGACAGGACCAGATGCCGTCACGACTAGAATTGTTTACATGGAAGGAGTTATGCAGTGGCGAAACGGAGATACCAGACGGCCATGGACTCTTCAAGTGCGAGACGGGAAGATGTCATCCGTGCGGCTCGTCCAACGACCGACCGGCGATTGGGATCAGGACCCTTCCAGGCCCCACGTTTTTTTTCTGCCGGGATGACTTCAATCACCCTGGTCCTGTGCTGCCGAGTATGTCTAATGCTAAAAGGTCTTCAGACGTTCGCGATATCGCCTTCATTTCAATATTGTCGCTCGCTCGCATCGGGGGGAGCACTACAAGGTATGACCCTGCAGCTGCCGCGGTCCGGGTGAGATCCGAGGATCGTGTCAGCTATCTGATGATCAGTAATGCATAAATAATGAATCATGACCAAGGGGCATACGGGAATCCTCTGGCCACTAGGAAGCTCCCTTGTTAGCTAAGCGGAAGAGCACAACCCTCGGGAAGGTAAGCTCCTGGACCCATACCTTTGGAAGAGTCATGGGTGGCAAGCTATCTCCGGTATATCCTCCAAGTCCGAAACCCGCTTCTTCAGAAAGTTCTTACCTCAGCTACAGACGGGATCGGAGTTGGTGTCGCTCCGAGCCTCGGGACTTTCTCGGATTGGACCCAGAGTCCAGCTCACTTGCTCTGCACAAATTTTATGGACAAAAAAAATTTCAGCATGATCGACGTCCACGTGCGGCTCCCGTCGCGCTCCATCGCTATCGCTCGCTTCAATCCGGACTACGGATGGGTGAGTCATCGGTAATCCTAGAGATTGACTTTAGGGCTCCGATCTTTTCCTCTCTCTACTCGGTTCACGCCTTCGGTGCCCGGACTGTATCGAGATTGCAGGGAATCGCGCCTACCGAGCAGATATCCATATCCTCAAGATCCGGCGACAAATGATCCTTTCGAGGCTGGAAAATTTGGATGTTCAAATCGGTCAATGGGTCTACAGTGGCAGAGAAGGCCATGGAAGGGGAGAAAAATCTGATTTTTGCAACTAAAAAGTGGAGTTGTAGGTATACAGCTCCACCCGGCGATGCCCGCAGCGCAAACAAGGCAGAATATTATCCTCTCGTCCCATATGGTTGAGGTTGGGCTGAACGCGCTGTGGGTCTATCGCATCGCCCGCTTATCCCTTTTCGGGGGGGCCCCTGTAACCGTGGCTCTCTTCAGAGTTGCCTAGGCCGCCCGTCGCAAATTTGACCTGCCCCTGTCAGCGGGGCTGTGCTTGGCTGTGCCTGGCTGTGCCTGGCTCGGTGGGAGCAATTTAAGCTACATCAACCCTAAACGGCGTTTCTTGCGATAGGTGCCTAACAGCGTTTTCATTTCCAACACCTAGCAACCTCGATGCAAATTTCCACTAAACCAAATATCAACCCTCGGTGGCAGAGCTCGCAATTTTTAACCAAATCCAGAAACAGACAATACTCTAAATAGACAACGCCTGCAAATCTCCATCTCCAATGCTTTCGGCCTGGGGCCCAGCCCCAGTTGCAAAGCTTCCTCCCCCTTCAAGCACCACGCAAATTACCTCCCAGTATCGTAGCATTCCACTTCTCGGCCACATCCATCGGCAGATCATTCCAATCATTAACATTCCCAGGCAACTGCTCCCTCTCCACGGCCGAGATCTGGAAATACCAATCCTCAAGCGCAATGAGCAACTCCCGCGCCCTGTGCCCCAACATCCACTCCCCCGCATCGCGGAAGACATCCTCCGCGAAAGCCCTCAAGGCCTCCGCCGGCTTCCCCCAATCAAACTTTTCCCCAGGATCAACCCGACAGAACTGCCGCTGAAGCCTCAGATTCCCTCGCCCAGGCGGCTTCCCCGCGCGAAGCTCCGCAGCAGTGCGCAGGTCCAGCATCTCGTGCAGCGCCTCCCGGCTGTCCCAGGCCGGGGTCCTGGTCGCCCAGTGGATGTGGCGCTCCAGCTGCCAGATGACAAGTTTCCTGGGATCCCGCGTGTCCCAGGTGCATTTGACCAGGAGATCGTCTTTGTCCTCGAGCGAGTCGGGCTCCGGGACGGAGCTGGATCGGTGATGGTTCATGCGTGCGGTCAGGGCGGCGAGCTGTTCTGTTTTCAAGGCGGCTCTTGCTTCGTATTTCTTGATGGTGCGCCTTGTGCGGGTTTTCATGCGGGCGAGTCCCTGCTTTTCGTGGAGGATGCGCAGGTCAAGTTTGCGGATGGCTGACGAGAGGCGATCGATCTCTTCTTCTTCAGCTTGGAGCATTTGTTTGTGATCCTTTAGCTTTGGAGGAGCCATGGTTATTGAAGGTTTAGGTCTTGGATGTTACGGTGAGGAGTTGAGGATGGGAAAGGGTTCGAAAGGCGATGAGTATAGGGAATGCTCGATCGAGTGGCTTTATACCAAGCAAGCGGGGGGGGGCCGTTTGCCCTTGCTGGGCGGGCTTGTGCCGGTTCAAGTGCCAAGTATAACATAACCTGATACTAGGACTCCAGAGCTCCAGAGTTAGTGTCTCTCAGGTATTGTGCCGGGGGGGGAGATGCCCTGGGTACCCAATGCTAAGCGCGTCTTATCAGAACTAGCCCCTAAATTTTGGCTACTACTGCATTGTACCATGATGTTTCTTCTATGGGGTATTGAGGCTGATCTGTCAACAGGAACACTAACAACAGGCACACTGGCAGGTCTACCAAAAGCATGCGCGCCTTATTCAGTTACTCTTGCCTGGATGAGGGCACTAACTTCACCTGGGCAGCCCAGGCGCCACGTGCTTTCGTTATTAGGTATTCTAGGGGACTTGGTTTGAAACATATTGAATTTCTAAATCGTAAACAAAAAGCTTTCATCATCATAACTATATATATCTTTTGGACCCGAAAGGGAACTTGAAACTAACACGAGCGCCTAGGATTCAATCTAGTGGTGGAACAGACGGACCCCCTGCTCAACAAAGGTGATACCCAGCTTCTCCGCGGTCTCGAAGACAGGGGTGTCGTTCTGGCTACCAGTAGGAGCAGCAATGTACTTGACGCCTGAGCGGGCAGCACGGAAAACGTTGTCGATAAAGGGGAACTAAAAAAAAAGAAGAAGAAGAAGAAGAAAAGATTAGCGAATATTCTAAGAAAGAAACTGTTCAAGAAACTTACGAAAGCGTCAGAGGACACAGCGACCTCGCTGAGCTTCTGGAGCCAAGCCTCTCGCTCCTCTTGAGTGAAAGGAGCAGGGACCTCTTCGAAGACACGCTCATACTCGACCTTCTCGGCCTCATTACGGGGAGTCTGGCCTGAGCAGAGTAGGTCAATAGCGTTGCTCTTGTCCGCACGCTTGGTGCCCTGCTTCCACTTGATGTTGATGACACGGTCGTGGAAGCGCATCCACCAGTTGTCGGCCTTGTCACCGGCAAGACGGGTGCAGTGGATACGGCTCTGCTGGCCGGCACCGAGACCGATGACCTGGCCGTTCAGGGCGTAGCAGACGGAGTTGGACTGAGTGTACTTCAGCGCAATGGTAGCGACGGTCAGATCGCGGAGAGCAGCCTCGGGCAGAGCAGAGAGACCCTTGGGGGTGATGATGGAGTTGAAGGTCTTGCTGGGTGAGATGACGATGTCGTTGCGGTGCTGGGTCAGCTGGACGCCGTACACGGTGCGGCTCTCCTCGCCGGGGGGCGTGTAGTCCTCGTCCATCTGCAGGACCAGGTACTTGCCGCCCTTCTTCTTGGACAGGATCTCGAGGGCCTCGGGTTCGTAGCCGGCGGCAATGACACCGTCGGAGACCTCGCGAGAGACGATCTTGGCGGTGGGGACGTCAACGATGTCACTGAGGGCAAGGATGTCACCGAAGCTGGACATGCGGTCCGCACCACGGGCACGAGCGTAAGCCTGAGCAAGACCCGAGGATTCGATGCCCTTGATGTCGTCAACCATGTAGACCTTGCGCTCCTTCTCGTTCAAGGGCACACCGATGGCGGCACCAGCGGGGGAAACGTGCTTGAAGCTAGCGGCGGCGGGGTAACCGAGAGCTTGCTTCAGCTCCTTGACCAGAGGCCAGGCGTTGAGAGCATCGAGAAGGTTCACGTAGCCAGGGGAGCCGTTGAGGACTTTGAAAGGAAGCTTGCCTTGAGGCATGTAGGCCGAGGCGGGCTTCTGGTGAGGGTTGATACCGTAGCGCAGAGAGAGCTGCTGGGCGCCGTTGCCCGCGTATTCCTTGCGGAAGAAGCCAGAGATGGCAGAGTCGTAGTCAGCGGTTTGCTCGAAGGCCTTCAAAGCATACTGCTTGCGACTGGCCTCACTGATCTGGCCGGCCTTAAGCTCCTTCAGGAACTCAGGGTAGTCGTTGGGGTCGGAGAGAATAGTGACACGCTTATGGTTCTTGGCTGCGGCACGGAGCAGGGTAACACCACCGATGTCAATCTCCTCCACGGCCTCGTCGATCGTCACGTTCACCTTGGCTACGGTCTCCTTGAAGGGGTACAGGTTGCAGACAACGAAGTCAACCTTGGAGATCTTCTGCTCGGCAAGATCCTTCTCGTCGGACTCAATATCACGGGCGAGGATACCACCGTGGACAGCGGGGTGGAGGGTCTTGACACGGCCACCCAGCATCTCGGGGGCTTGGGTGATGGCAGAGACGTCCCTAAGTCATGTCAGTATGGAGAACCCTTCAATGGATCACAAGAGAGTTGCTCTTCGGGAGTTCTCGTTTGGTTTTTCTTTGTACTCGAACCACGAGAATCCGTTATTGATGATACTCACTCGACAGGGAAGCCAGCTTCACGAATCATTTTGGCAGTGCCACCAGACGCAAGAAGACGGACATTCTGGTCCGCCAGACCCTTGGCAAGGTCCAGCAGTCCAGTTTTGTCGTAGACAGAGATGATAGCTATGGGTCAAAACCTTTGATTAGTATAGATCTCTCGAAACACCAAGAAAGCACGTAGTCCGGGGAAAGAGATCAAACAAGCGCATACCGGACTTCTGAGACATGATGTCAACACTACTGATGGTCAGCGGGCGAGATCAACCAAGAAGGCCTCCAATTGATATAGCCAAAGGACCATTCGGGGACATACAGACCTGAATCCACGGGACAACTGGGTTGGAATGCTTGAAAAGGATCAAACAGAAATAATCGTATCCCACCGCGGGGCTCTGAGTTTGGCCGCAATCGGCGTGACTCCCCTGGACGGTGATTGGCTCGTCCTGCAGATGGGGCTGATCCCCGCCACTAGCAGCTAGTATGTCACGTGAATAACACGTGACGCGGAAGCTCAAAACAATTTTTGCTTTTCGAAAATTCCCTCTCTTTTTTTTCTTCTTCATGAACAACGCAAAAAACAACATTCTACTCAAAAAGCGTTCCTACGAGGACTTGTCTGATGAAGTACGGAAATCGTCATAGAGAATGGAGATCGAGTGCATGCACAGAGTTAATCTTGGGTGCAGTACCTTCCTGACTTCGGTCCAGTGGGAGGAACTGCAATGATTGACCCTACATATCCGCGTTTGTTCGTAATATAATTCGTAATCCATATCTACGAGGTCACTTTTGCCGGTGGAAAAAGGCTGGATAAGGGCGTCAAGAGATCAGTCGCGTCCTGTCATCGTTCTCAGCCTTTATGTGCAAATCATCAACTTTTGCACAAAGATCTGCGAGCAAATTGGCTCCACTTTGGCTCTCATTGGTAAGGCTCCTCGCCTTCCTCGGACCGCCTGCAGAGTATTCCTAAGGGACCGTGGGCATGATCTACAAAAGAACTCAATGACTGGAAACTTTCGGCCGTCATGGGCCATTCTATTAAACGACACTATCGTGGTCCAATATTTGTATCAAAGTTGTATCAAAGCCATGCGCACATAGCAAGTCATTCTGTCCGGCCCCTGCCGATGACCTTGACGAATCTTCGTGATCTCGTGATCTCCTTCACGCCCTAACACCAGCTCTGTGCTGGGCTCCAATGACTAGTTGGCGACCAACATTGCCAAAGCAAACGCATGCGCAGAAAATGACACTGGCAACCCAGGTGCGGACTGCAATGCTCTCCTGGGTAACCTCCGCCCCCAGGGCGTTTTCCAATCCTGTTCCGTTTAGGATAGCGGCACCCACGGACGGGCCCGTAGAAGTTGGGATGAGCTCGGGCTTCAAGCCTAGGATTATGCTCATTCCCGCTAGGCTGACTGTGGTCGCAAGAACGAAGCCGGTCTGGGTGCGATCGATCAGGTACCATAGCACGGGGTTTGCGAGGGCAAGGGTGAGCGAGGCTTGGGTGGTGGATTCCCAGGGAAGGCGACGCTGCAGGGTGGGGGATAAAAGCATTAGAAATCTATATGCAGAAATATAGTAGGTAGGGTAATAAAAAGAAAGAAAGAAAGAAGAAGAAACGAAAAAGTAAAAGAAATTTTGTAAAGGTGAGAGAAAGGTCTGCCGACTTACCATCGCAAATGCGATACCGACGAAGGCACCAACACTACGAGCGACAGCAACCCACGCAGGGGTGCGGTCCTCGTTCTCATGCTCGTCCTCGCTCCGCGCGTGCTTGACCTGCTCCTCCCGAACAGACTCCCTCTCGCGCCAGCTATCCAACCACGGGAGAATATGCCCCAGCGTAATGCCAGAGATACCCCAGAAGCCGAGATACTGCCATGAATCGTAGTAGTGAACATTCTCCAGTTTAACAGGGGTGATCCAATGATTGTCATGCAGATGCACCGTGATAACCCCGTAAACAATTCCAAAGCCAAAAAGCAGAGCACTGCTGAGCAGCTGAGGCAGGATCACGCCACGCACCAGCCCATGACTGAGCCGGGAGCGTGTCCGCTGCACTGCTAATGGCCGAGGGTGAATGGCCGAGTTCAAAGCGGCAGCTTGTGAAAACTCTGGAGGAAACTCTGCTGCTGGGGTATTGACTTCGGTGCCCCAGGGGCTTGACTCATCGCGAGATCCATCGAATGCGGTGGGTTGGTAGATTCCGTAGAGGGTGGAGGACGTGAGGTTCAGGATAGAGCCGGTCCGGCTCACATTGGCAGATGTGGTTGTTGATCCGGCATCCTGGGCACTGAGTAGATCCGCTTGGGCGCTTTCAGTTGGGGTATTAGGGCCAGAGGACTCAGTCGATGCTGCCAGCTCGAAGGGCCGTCGGGGACGAGGCCGCAGAACACGAGGCGAATCCACCATCGTATACGGGTGGCTGCTTGTGCTCACGGCAAGAAGCGGAGAAGTTGAAGAAGCTAAAGAAACCCCTTCCGTGTATTGAAATGGTAATTCCCTCCTGCCTTTTTCCGGACAGTGTAACTGGGCGACCCGAAAAGGAGGTCAAAAAATTAATTGGGCGCGTCTGCGGGCGGAGAGACATGTGTCAGCGGGATTCGCAACGTTGTACCAAAAATCCGATTCTGCAGATCCTTAGAGACAATTATACACCTACCGGAAGGAGAATTCTTTGGCCAGGTGCAATTGACGATTTTCCTATGGCGAGATATGGCAAAGGAGATCGGGGGGAATGAGGAAAGGAAAATCGTTGGGGGGGGATAACGTCTGAATGCGACAGTTTGCAGGAGCTTCGCGGGGGGCCAGAGCAGGGCGGAGTTCGGGGGTTTTTCAGGCCAACAATGTTTAAAATTTCACTTCAGGCCGTTGATTCAATCTTTGACTCTGCGGTGAGTGTTAGGTGCTGATACCCGAGGTCGTAGAGGTCTTCAGAGCCAAGAGGTCCCAATGACGTTAACACTGGGAACTGGAGGATCTGGAACTCGTCCCCCCTCATGAAGTTTCTGCAATGACCATCTTTGACAAAACATCAAGTCGCCTCCTTAAATACCAGAAACGAGGGGTTCTCAGTGCAATCACATGTCTATACGAGTCAGGTGAGTGGCACGACAAGACAGGCCTGGGTTCCCTCCGCAATGCAGATGGCAGAATGTCAGACATGCGTGGGGCCTATAGAGACCCCTCAGCAAAGCCTTGGTCTCCATTCAACACGGGGGGGTTGTCCTCCGATGCAGGATGGTCCACAGACGGCCAGAGTGACTCTCCGAGGATCCTGAAGGTGGGAATGCGGGAGAATAGTGGATCTGAAAGAAGCATGCTTTGATCTTTGATGACAAGTGCTACATTGCGGCCCCAAGGTATATTGAAAATGCCTAGACGGCGATTTAACCCTTATGTCCAAGGCAGCTTCAGCTCTAGCTTTGCTACTACCTCATAGAATGGTCACGCGCAAGATCCTCCATGTCTGAGGAATCATTTGTCAGACAATGCATAATGATGCACTACTTACAATCAGGCCCTGCATGAAACGCTAGGCAGCAAGGATACGATTCTGCTTGTGCTCTGCATATAGACGGAAAGGTCCTTCTATAGTTGCATGACGCCCGCACGACATGATAGTATCCATATCATCATTCGACTGATACTCCATGTACTATTCTCAATCCCTTCCCCCCCCCCCGGCAACCCAATAATTGTGGATAAGATCTTATGGAAGCCGTTGTCAGATAACCAGGGATCGCAACTTAGAACTGAAGTTGCAGGTCAAGGTGGATTTACAGTGTATAAGACAAATATGATTTGTTCTAATCATACAATAACTTTCATTGAGAATCATCCGGTGAAATGTCCATAGGGTAGCATAGGACCAGATCGAGCTAAATAAGTAGAAAGATACCAACCTGGTCCACAAGAATAGCCTCCACATCAATGCCAATACATAGAAAACCGCGACCCTGGCCGTGAGAGTAACGCCATTTTAAACAGGGTAAAAGAAAACAAAAGTACGGGCCACACACTTCGGTCCGTGATAAGAACTAAATGGGATATGTCATAGAGGAGGAGCGAAAAGAAAACCAAAGAAATGGGACCAGGTGATGAAATCAAAGTGATATCTTGCCTATTCTTCCATCGCATCATCTCCGCGCTCCGGACGTCCTAGGGCAGGAGATGAGCTTTCACGTCGAGCGTACCCGCCGGGTCCACCGTACGCAGAGTCAACATCGTCACCCTCACCCTCTACATCGTCGTCTCCGGAAACGTCAGAGAAGTCACCCGGGGCTGGACCGTCTTCTTCGCCTGAGCCCTCGCCTAGCAGCTCTCGATCAAGATCGTCCAGCTCGCCTTCGACTTCCCCATCCCGAGGAGCAATATCCGTATCCCATGGAGCTGTAGCATCGGCGCCAGGCGGGGGAGCGCGGCCACCCTTAGTGCGCACAGCGTTGACCTTCTTGGCATTTCCAGAACTCGAAGGAGGACCCGCGAACTTGCGCTTAGCGCCAGTTCCGCCACGAGAGGGACGGGGGCGGGATCGAGCATTAGCCGCACGCACGTCGGCTTCAAGCGCAGCCTTGGCTTTCTGGCGTTCTTCGCGTTCGGCCTGGCGGTCTTTCTTGGGACCGTTGGCATCGTCGGGGTCCCAGCGGTCCAGACGACGTTGAGCCTTGCGCACAACGGAGAGGAAGTGGTGGGCGCTTTCGCCGTAGTCCTCTTCTTCCGCAGGATTGGGGAGAAGGCCACCCTTGCCCCAGGATTTCTCATCTTCAGTGTCGTAGCCATCTGGTACACTTGCGAGTAGACGCGTATGGCGAAGCACGGGGTCTTCGCTGTTGCGCTTTTTGGCAAGATCGCGGTACTCAGTAGCACGTCGCTTTGCAAGAAGGTAATCGATGCGTTGACGGCGGTTCTGCTCGACGGCGATTTGATGCTGGGTCAGAGGCCGGGGGCGACGGCCGGGGGCCTGGGAAAGTGAAGGCTCAGGGATGAACCGGTTCATGACAGAGTTACTTCCAGAGGGCGCTGGGGACGCATCTGGGGAACGGTCCTTCGTTTTCAGAACAAGACGTTGTTGACCAGCGGCTCGGTTCAAGGATGAGTCGCGTTTGCCTTGCTTGTTGCGGGGCCGGGAGGAACCTGGCGTTAGCTCGTCCTCGTCGTCATCAAGGCTTCGCTTAGCGGATGGATGAAGAGGCGTCGACATTGCGGAGCCACGCCCTGCGAAACCGGAGTAGTCTCCGAAAGACTCTTCGTCGTAGCCGAATTCTGCAAGGGTTAGAATGAACAGCACCGCGTAGTACAAGGGTCACAAGGGAAGGGAAGGCTACCTTTCTTAGAACGTTTTGGGACTCGGGGGGAGAGGCTCGTCCTCCTCGAGAATACCTGGCTAGATGTCAACAAGTCTACATGAATTCAGGCGTAGTGTCAACTTACGCTTGCGCTCTAACCTCTTTGACTCTCCATATTCTAATTCCTCAGCAGTGTCCACGTTTTCTAGGTCTGCTTGCTCTTCGGTCAGGCTTTCGAAAGCAGGGACCTTCAGAGGCAAACCATCAGTACCCTCGCCCTCTAATCCCGGTCCGAATGGATTGTTCAAAGCAGCCTCGCGAGTGAAATCGCTCTCCAAGTACCACCACATGAGCCAAAGGAACGCCTTAGCGCGACTCCTGCTGCTTAATGTGGATCTCATCACAAGGTCAAAGAAATCGCGGGGTGGGAAAAAATGCGCTTCGGAAACTTTTGGTGCGTACTGGGCGAGTACAAAGATTAGGTTTACAGGATTCGTGCGCGGAACAGGCATGCGCTTGATCTTCTCAAGGGTGTTCGGTTGATCTACGTCTTCCGAAGCACCTTTCAAGATAGATTTCAAGCGCGGGGCATCCTGCAGTTGTTTGTAGGCATTGGAGTCTTGGTGGGCTTGTAGGGAAGGGATGGAGTGGTAGGTTCGGAGCTGGGCACGCATTTCAGGGAAGACTAATTGAAATCAAGGAGTCAGTTCGGATGCTGCGAGATTTGACTAGGGCATTGTATGTGTATGGGCGCAATTTGCGCTAAGAATCGTATGGGACGGAACGAAGTAGTGCTGGATCGAAAAATCAAAGAAAAACAAAAGCACATATTGTAGCACTTACAGTTGAGAGTTGTGTTCATGCGACCAAAGTTAACCAGCAAGCACACCATGGCCATGCTGATCGCGGCCGGTTTATCATTCTGCAATTTGTCTTTCAAGATCTTGCTTGTCTTGCTGCTTCGTGCCATGGCGTCAATGTAGATATCCGCAAAATCGAGGTTCTTCTCGCCATCGGGGTATCGCGTAAAGGCAGGTGTCTTATCCTCGAAGACAAGCTGCAGGAATTGATGTTGGATGTCCTTGCGCCACAAAGGGATTCCATCTTCCTTTTTGAGATGCCTAATCTTGTTTCCCGAGTAGACAGAGCCGATGGTGCCGTTTGGCTGGCGTCTTGTGCCGACTGTCGCGCTGGCGGTCATGCCATGTCCATCATCTGCGACCTCCGAAGCAGCAAAAGATTCATCAACTGGAGGTTCGACTTCTGCCATTATGAGAGTTCGACTCGACAGGACGAAACGCGGGGAATCGAGGCTCCAGAATCGATTGCGAGCAGTCCGGGGTCACAGATCCTTTGCGCAGAAACAAAGACTCTGGGGTAATGAGTGTGAACTCCCCTTTGGGGGGGAGATGAGATTACGCGTCGATACGATTGCGAAATGATAAAAGGTGAAGAGGAAGGGAGGGAAGGAGGCGAAAGTTTCAAGAGGGAAACGAAACGACAGGAGAAGGGGAAAGGTCCGGAAGGGCTAAAATTGAGCAGCTGGGAAGTTGGCCATTTGTGATAAGTACCCGGATCCAGTATCCGCCCAGAGCGTGCTCCAACATCCTCTCCCATCGCCGGGTTTCGACCTATGGATTCATATTTTTGTTTTCAATTATTATTATTATTATTATTATTATTATTATTATTATTATTTCTTATTTTCGGATTGACTAGATCTTAATTCCCAGGTTCTTTACAAACTCTTATTTTCCTTGTGACTCTACCAGGAGATTTTAGTGTAGAATTCTCTCATCTCAAGGAGATAGTAGTAGATCTCGCAGGCACTATATATATCGAGCTGGAGGATGCTGCTCAACCCCCGTAGGTCGTCTTTTACACAGCGCGAAATTTGCATAACGCGTAACAATATACAACCCGTGTATTTTCAAGTTTATGGCTCTCCAACTTGAAGCTGCCACTGGTACTCCTAATGAGAGGGATATTCTAATTGAATGCATCCTAGTGCTTAGTCCTAGCACAGACCTGCTGTTTCCAAGGCTGCAGTTCAATAGCAAAAGCGATTCCCAGGGTACTAGTCCCATGCCTACTAGTCTACCATCATACGTGGATCTGCATGTGTAACATGAGTTATAAATCTTCAGATAGCATTGAATAAGGCTTTCCTTCTTAGAATTCCAGGCCTCTCCGCCTTTTTTTAGTCCTCCCACGTGAAACCATGATGCCTGTGATTCAAGCGCCGGCGACAGCATCCCATCCTCGACGGATCCGAGCATTGAAGCAAAGAAAAAGAAATTCGAAATCGCCTCCACGGACCCAGAGGACTTGTTGCCGGTCAAGCCAACGCCATACAGAATGCAAAGAATCCCGATGCGAAACCTCCACAGAAGAAAACGCTTTTTGGTGGGCTGTTTCCGAATCGACCATAGAACACACGAGACAGGGGGCGCAGCAAGAAAAAACATGGAAAGTAGTCCGCCCCAAGATACCGACGCAATGGAGTCTGTACTGCACAAGAGGCAGCCATAAGATGCGCCGAGTAGATGCAAGAAAAAAGCACTTTTTTGTCGCTCGGCGCGAGCGCGTCGTGTTCGAACGTTATCCTGACGGCGAGGATAATCCGAACAAAAAAGGGGTATCTGATAAAAGCGGACAACACAAGAAAGAGAACGCATTCTATGGTTCATGCAATTCAGACCGCCGGTTGCTCCGTATGGAAGAAGCAACACCGATTGAACTGCTCGAACGCCCCGTGTCTAAACAAGGCGTGATTGAGATAGCCAGGAAGAAACCGTATGAAATGGGAAAGCAGATAAGACAGATACAGGAAAAAGGAAGAAGAATAGGAGAAACAACCATAGATCAGAACACGGGTGAAAGAAAAGGGGCGATGGGAAGAGCAAAACAGCAGAACACGCATAAAATCTAGGACGCATAGGAAAGTCGTGGCAGTCGTGACAAAGCCGTCCCTTAGAAAACTTCGACGAAAGAAAGAGAAATAGGAAATGGGAGCCAATCAGACAGCCTCGTCATCAGACCACGACTGGTTAATTTACCACCACGAGGAGGGGCCGGTAGGGCCAGAGGGGTTGCCGTAGCCACCACCGCCGTAACCACCACCACCGCCGCCGTAGCCAGGACCACCTCCATAGCCGCCGCCGCCGCCGCCCCCGAAGGACGAAGGGGACCGCCCATACCACCGCCGAAAGAAGAGGGGGGACCGCCCATGCCACCACCGAAGCGACGCACATCGCGGGTAGCGTTGTTGCTACCACGGCCACCACCACGGCCACGGCCACGACCGCCAAAGCCACTGCCCTCGCGAGCAATGCTCTCCAAGAAGAGGGGACTTCCTGGTGGGCCTCCTTGAGGAGTTCGAGGAGGTCGCGGACGACACCACGGTTGCCGCGGTTGAAGAAAGCAGTAGCAATACCGGTGTTACCGGCACGGCCAGTACGACCGATACGGTGAACATAGTCGTCAATGTCGGTAGGCAGATCGTAGTTGATAACGTGGGTCACGTTGGGGATATCGAGACCACGAGCAGCAACAGCAGTAGCGACCAAGATGGGGCAACGGCCGTTACGGAAGAACTCAAGGGCACGCTCACGCTCACGCTGGGTGCGGTCTCCGTGAATAGCTGTGGCAGGGAAACGCTGATTGATAAGGAAGTCAGACAGGGAGTCCGCCATACGCTTGGTTTCGACGAAGATCAAGGTGAGACCGGTGGTGCCATGGGTGTGGAGGATATCCAACAAGACAGAGCGTTTGTCATGGTCCTCGACATACTCGACTTTCTGGGTAATGTTCTCAGAAGTAGAACCGACACGACCAACAGAAAGGAAAATGTAGTCCTTCAGGAAATCGCGGGCGAGCATCTGGATGTCACGAGGGAATGTAGCCGAAAACATGAGGGTCTGGCGGTCCTCAACGCGGGGCATGTCCTCACCCTCAACAATGCGGCGAATTTGGGGCTCGAAACCCATGTCCAGCATGCGGTCAGCCTCGTCAAGAACTAAGTACTTGATATTGACCAGGGAGATACGACCACGCTCGATCAAGTCGACGAGACGGCCAGGGGTGGCAACCAAGAGATCGCAGCCACGCTCGATCTGGCGGAGCTGGGAGCCAATGTCGGCACCACCGTACACGACACAGGGGCGAACCCATGAACGGTAGGCAAACTTCCGGGCCTCATCGAAGATCTGGGAGACAAGCTCTCGAGTGGGAGCAAGAATCAACGAGGTGGGGTAAGCCTTACGCTGGCGTCCGTAGCTGAACTGACCGGAGGCCTGAGCAGGAACGGCAGAGGGGCCGTTCTGGAAAGCCTGGGAGAGGATAGGGAACAGGAAACCACCGGTCTTTCCGGAACCAGTCTGGGCACATGCCATGAGGTCACGGCCGTTCATGACAATAGGAATGGAGTACTTTTGGACGGGAGTAGGGGTCACGTAGCTAGCCAGCTTGATGTTGGAGATCAGGTGGTCGTCCAGAGGGGGGTTGGTGAAAGTGTTAACGGGTTCAGGAACCTCATGACCAGATGCCTCGACAGGAATGTCATCGTAGTTGGCGAAATTGATACCAGTTTGTTGCTTTGAAGGGTCGTTGGGGACTCCGAAAAGCTCGCGCTCGACGCGGGCATTGGCAGGTCCAGGGATGTGCTTACCATCGCGCCACTGGCCATCTCCAGAGCCGCGAGCCTGCGCGCCGCCGCCGCCACCATAGTTGCCACCACTACCACCGTAGGAGCCGCTGCCGCCGTGTCCTGGATGTCCGTAAGCTTGGGGATCGAAAGGAGTGGCCTTCACGTTCGGGGTCCAGGGAAATTTACCGTTGGCACGAGGCGCGAAGTCGGGAGCGTTGGCATTAGCCCAGTTGCCACCACGAGGGCCGTTGTTGCTGTAATCAAATATTAGCACAGAACTTGACATTTGAGGGGGAAAAACCCTTTACATACCGAGGACCACCAAATCCAGGGCCAGCAGGAGGGGCGGCAGAGTCACCACCACCGCCGCCACCTGGTCCACGTTGACGAAGGTGAGGAGGAATGTACGCAGCACGACCAGGGGAGCACCGCCCTGGGGTGCGTGTTGGGAGTCATTAAGGGAAAGGTTTCCCATCTGAAGACCGTCGGCCATGTTGGCGATAACTTTTTAGAAGAATCCTGATACAGTATGTTGGTTAGCGCGTAGTCCTTGAAGATGCTTGCGATGGAGGATTCGAGGAAGGACAGTTCTGGGACGCGAAGAAGATTTTATTTCGTGTGTGGGGGGTTCAGCACCGCGCGAAGTTTCCACTTTGTATGTAAACAGAGCAGCGAAAGTGTGCTGAGGTCGCAAACGGAGTGCCTTACCTTTTTTTAAGAGCACAAGAGAAGGACGAAGAAGATTAAGATGCCGCTCTCGCTTTTTTTTCTTCCCTAGAAAAAAAAAGCACCAGTGACAAGAAAAAAGGATGGGTAACAAATGCACAAATCTCCCTCTAAAGAACTCTATGAGCACCGAAGAAAAGAGAAGGGATGAGTGGAGTGAGGAAAAGGGATGAAGGAGGAGAATAAAATCCGCAGGGCAGGTTTTCTCTGTGGGAGGCAAATCGAGTACTTCTTGGGTACTGCTGCCCGTGCTTGGGTCTGTGTGTTAGCCTGGGTACAGGCTGGGTATCGTTGTATCGTCTTGGTTTGCACATTTCGCTGTATGTTAGGTAACATATAATACCACTGATGTCAGATCGAACTGAGAGCCAGAATGAGGACTCGTCGCCTATGCTTGCTTTAGATTGAAAATTACTAGATTGTATTTTCAGGTATATACCAATACTAAACATCTGAATTTTTTTCGAACCCTTCCGGTGCCAAGACATTATCTAATCCGAAAAAAGTTGCCCGCCACCTAGGCGGGCAGTCTGGGCTCGATCGGTTGGTAAGAAGCGGGAGTAGATTGAACACATCCGGCTAGGGAGAGGTACAACTATGGTGGAATCAATTCCTACGTGAGAACCCAAAGCAATGACCAAATTCTTGCATGGATTTGCTTTGCTATCTATACTGCTTTTGAGACCTACCTACAGATAGTCCTTGTAGTCATCATCAGCATTCTGCCCCTTGTTGCGGCGGCTACGAACGTAGAATCCAACAATAGCAACCAGTACCAGGAAGACAAGCACAGGTTGGAGCGAGAAACTGGAGGTTGAGTCCTCGGGGAGGATGGCTCAATATCGTCATCGTATACTTGGGAAAGACAAGCACCGTCAGCCCTCCATCCGACGACCTAAACAGGAGAGTTTGCTGCAAATTTACAGCTCGTCGCGGGTACCTTGTTCCTCAGTGCTCTTGTCAAGCTCGAGCTCTCCGCTCTTAGCAATCTTGACTGGCTGGAGGGGTTTGTCGCCGGAGCCCTTGGGGACGTTTTGGATCTTGTCGACAATGTCGTAGCCCTCGAGAACCTCACCGAAGACGACGTGGCGGCCATCGAGCCAACTGATCATACGAGTTAGAAACACAAGGTGAAGAAGAGATATTTTTAAGTATTGGGGCAATCGGCACATACGAAGTGACGACGGTAGTAATGAAGAACTGAGAGCCGTTGGTGTCCTTGCCAGCGTTGGCCATGCCTAGAGCTTGTTAGTATCGAGGAGAATCTGGCTCGAGCTAGAACATACTCAGAAGGCCGGGACGGGTGTGGCGCAGCTTGAAGTTCTCATCCTTGAACTTGTTGCCATAGATAGACTTTCCGCCAGTGCCATCGAAGTTAGTAAAATCACCACCCTGGATCATGAAGTCCTTGATGACGCGGTGGAAGATAGACCCCTCGTAGCCGAATCCCTTCTCGCCGGTAGCCAGGGCACTGAAATTGTATGTTAGAGACAAAACTGTGGTGAAGCCGAGTGGTTATTTGGGCAGTGCCATACCGGAAGTTCTCCGCAGTCTGTACAAGCACCAATTAGTGAATATTCATGCAATTGATTGACAATCGGCCCAATTACCTCAGGGACGGTCTTTCCGTAAAGACCGATTACGATACGGCCAAGTGGCTCATCGCCATGCTGGATATCGAAGTAGACCTATCTCGACTGCTTAGTGTTTGTGTGGGGATGCTCAGCTTCGTTCACTTACCTTGCTAGTGATTCTAGGGCCCCAGGGTTCCTTGGCACCCTCGGCTTGGACCAGAGCGAAGCCGACGGCGAAGACCAGGAAAATGGAGACAAAAAGGTTGCGGAAATTCATGGTTACGAATTGCCACTGCTCTGGGGCGTATACAGTGATGAAGGTGAGGAAGGGAGAGGGGAAGGCCAGCTTGCAATGGCGTGCGGAGAGAACGGTACGGTTCTGGTAACATTACGGCTTAAATTGGGGAAAGCAGTGGCAATGTGGATAAATTACGCAAGATACGCCTTTTCGAACAAATTACAGACATCCGGAAAAATATTATTGCCGGATGATTTCTCCCGCGGCCAGCATCGAAAGTGCCTCGAGCAGTGGATAGTATCTATTGTCTACCAAGCGCCTCTTCAAAATGGTATGTCATTGTTCCTACTCATTGTACCTAGTCTAAGCTTCTGACTTAAATTCAGGTCTTTATTCTCGGCGTCAACTTCCCTGAGCGGAACCTGCTCAAGGTAAGCAAACCCTCCGCATCGAATCATCTCGGCAGGCTCAATCACGAACTAACGCGCACCTCCTTGCTGTAGAAATCATTGCAGTCGTTCTTTGGCATTGGAAACGATACCTCCTCTCGTCTCCTCGCTCGCTTCAACATCCACCCAACATGCCGAGTAGGCGAGTTGGCCAACAAGCAGGTCCTTGACCTTACAGCCGTTCTTTCCGAGATGAAGATTGAGAATGATCTCCGCCGAGAAGTCTTGAATGATATTAAGCGTCTGAAGGAGACTGGAACATACCGGGGTCGCCGACACGCACTGGGCCTACCCGTCCGCGGTCAACGGACTCGCACTCAGGTTCGTCATCATCTAGTTTGATCATTCTACCTGCCTTCCCAAACATCAATTCCGCAATGGCAAATCAAAGCCGATGCATACGGAGGATGCTCAGGGCGTCATAATCTTCTGAATACAAGGACTTGGGCTAATGAACTCCGTAGATCAAAACCCCTGTCAAGTTGAACCGCATGGAGCGTCGACTGTGATCTGGTGCTCGATATCACGATAATTTGGAGATTATCTCGCGTCTTTCAAGGGAGGCATGGGATCGGCGTTTTGTCTTTGATTGCTGGCATTTTATACTCACTTTCGCCTGCCCGCACTTTGTGAAAGTATCATCTTACGTGTATTATATTTGACGTGAATAAGAAAGAAGGTGTCGTGGAAATTACATAAAAAGGATTCGAGATAAGTCAACGTAGTCGGATAAAACTTGAGACTGGGCTCGAAGTGATGGTTGAATGGGGTATTACCACAGTATTCTCATTCATCTAACTGGATATTGAGACCGAGAAAGACAACATAAACGAACAAACTTTTTGAGATATCACTTTATAACGCCATGCCGTATGTGCAATCTACTTTCTTGACGAGAGAACACCCTCGCCCCGGTTTATCTGGATCCGCTTGTCCTCACCAGCGCTCACAATGCCTGCAGTTTCATCCCAGCACACACTGAACACCTTGACACCCTCGCCGCCGACACGCTTGCTCTCGGCTTTGCCTTCTTCCTCGAGGCTCTTTCGAGTAATAGAGTAGATACTCTCACCAACGACGCCATCCTTATCGGTCTTCGTAGAACGGATGTCCCAGATTCTGCAAGTACCATCATGACTACCACTGATAAGACCAAAGGCACTGTGGGGATCACGGGCCAAGGTCACAACTGCATTGGTGTGCCCACGAAGAGTCATTGCGGCAACAGTCGTAGCTGATGCACGAGGGTCAATGAGGGTGATATGACGGGCAGAAGTTCCTGCCGCCAGAAGGTGATGTTCGGGGAGATGCTCCAAGGAAAGAAGTGAGTGGGACGTTGTGCGGGTGTCGACTAAAGATCCAGTAACCAGATCCCAAGTACGCAGAGAGTGGTCCCAAGAGGCCGAGTAACCGACGGTAGAATCCATCGCGTCAAAGACAGCAGCAGAGACCGGACCAGTGTGAGCCGAGAGGAGGGACAGAGGACCCCGTTGGGGAGCAGTCACGGAAGTATTGAGCTTCCTTCGCTTAGAGTTTCGGGGATTGCTAGATGGGAGAAGATTCTCAGGAGCCGAGGGGGCATCGGCCTTCTTTGTTGACCAATATCCCACAGTGTGGTCAGCGGAACCGGTCAGAAGGCGGTTGGATGGCGCATGCACGGCTAAGGACTCGATCCCGGCCTTGTGTCCATACAACTCTAATTGAGGAGAAAATTTCCCGGAAAATCCACCTTCCTCTTCAGTGTACTTCCACAGGCGGACCGTCCGATCAAGACCAGCGGATGCAACTTGATTTGGCGAAACAAACTTGGCGGTTTTGATGGATGCAGTGTGTCCTCCCTCAGCGGGCCCAGGAGATGTCGCGATGATCTCCGAGGACATATTCCATATCCGCAGCAAGCCGTCATAGCTTCCAGACAAAATCCTCTCTTGGCCTTTTGAGAAGGTGGCACCAGATGCCCAGGACGCAGCGGGAGAGGTTTTCGAGAGCACATCCGTAGCACTGACCCAGTCGTCATGCTGGAAGAGGCGATATGAAGAGGAGGAATGAGGGCTCGCACATACTCAATTTCGAGGGTAGTTTCAGCCGAGATACCATTGGCAGTCAGATATTCATCGATCGAGGTTCGCAGAAAGGTTCCGTTGATCAAAAATTCGAACGGAACAGGCTTCTCGCTACCCAGGAGGTTGTTGACCAAAGTAGACAGTGCATATCGCCGAAGCCCTGTTCAAAAGAAAATGTTAGAAAACCATTGGAATTTGGTTCTATTAGACCAACATGAGGATTCTCCTACCTGTAGGAACGAGGATGGGACCGGTGCTATCAGGAAGCGCAACGTCTTCCTCCTTGCTTATAAGTTGCACACGAACCTGCCTCTGCGCCGAATCAGCAGCCGAAGTTGCTTGTTCTTCACTCATTATGGTGAGAAATTTCCAGATTAGCCGTGGTAGACTTATTCCTGGTTGCTGTCGCAAAATTCAGAGGTCTGCGCAGGTGAAGAAAAAATACGGTCACCGGTGCGGCACATCAGCGCAAAGCGCGGAGATGGCCCCGCCACCAGAGAAAGTACGCAGTACAAGCAATACAGGCCTACTCTTCTACGGACATTAATATTGACCAAATTTTTTCTAGTCTAGTCGCAAATAGTAAGTTATACAAGGATTTATCAGCCACGAGGTGCCCTCCGAATCTCTGCGATAGCCCGCCGGCGGTGGTCAGACTCTGCAAACAAGGCCTCAATCAAATCAATAACCTCCTCGGTCGAGAACTCTAGGCCCAGTTCACCCTCAAGCCACAGGAATTTGATATCAGCGAGAGAGCTTTCAAGGATGTTGATCAGGTACTGGAATCGGAGCCAGCCAGGGACATATAGAGCAGTGACGGGAAGAGCCTCCGCATCACTTGGAGTTTCGGGTTTGAACAAGGCCTCTAATTGAGAAACTTGATTGCAAAAGGAAACCAGTTGCTTGGACTGGTCTTCCGAAATGTCTCCCAGATCTTCAATGTCAAGGATTATCTTGTTAATCACTGATGACAGGAGAGATCCGATGGACTGGAGTAATGCAGAGTGCGACAGGATGGGCTGCCACTCTGTGTACACTTCCCGGATGCGATCTACAGTCGCACTGACTGCATTTTCGCACTCGGATTTGTAGGGCTGTTCGGCACATTGTCCAAACCCCTGAGCACCGTCAAGAAGATCGGTCACGATGGTGCTTTGGGTCCGCATCTCCTTGCTGTAGGCAAATTTTCCAAAATTCTCCAGAGCTTCCGCATCAGGGCTGAGCCTGGAGAGTCCATCCTGGTCCACCAATTCTCGTACACGACTCGCAAGATACATACTATCATTATACAGATACATTTGCCCCGATTTGAGCTGTAGTGAGTAGAAAGATGACGAGGTGGCCTTGAACATGGCTAAGATTAGCGTCGGTAGAGCCAACAGACCCTGGCCTGATGAAGCGACTCGAGACTTGGCATGTCTGGAGACGAATTAGTCCCAAGCTGTTCTGTAGAATATGGCTCAATATACTCACGGTGGGTTTGAAATGTCCCTAGAGTCAGATATTTGTTGCTGCACAATATTAAGGATTGAATCCGGGATGTCGGTGATGGTGTAAAGCTCTTTCAAGGTCATCTCCCTTGAAGATGCTGGCTGAGAAGTGGCCATGTCCTTTGGTGCCTCCGTTGCCGCACTGGATGAGGGTTTCATGTTCTCATCGATTTTCTCGACCTCATCGTCCTCGTCCCAACCCCAGGCATCACCGTCTTCGTCTTCGTCTCCATCATCGCCTTTAGTGGAGTTGGAGGCTTCAGGCTTTGATTCAGGCTGTTCATCCTCATCCAGCCCCCATGCACTGACGTCCTCCTCATCTTCAGCCTGGGCTGCTGCTGTACCGTCTTTCTCGTCATCCCAGTTTGCATCCCAGTCATCGGCGGTAGCGTCGGCAGCATTCTCTAGCAAGGCTTCGTCTTCTTGCGACACGTTCTCTTTCTCCACTCGTTCGACCTGTTTCGTGGTCCTTTGGCTTGCAGCAAGAGCTTTTCGCACGCTATCCAGCGAGTCAATACGACGTCGAGTTAGCCACAGCCGAGGGGCCTGGTTAACCCAAGATACAAGCTCTTCCTGACCTGTCCACCCCCATGATTCAATAGTTCTGGTGAATTGCAGCACATGTTCTAATGTAGTTTCGAAGTCGTCAAGGCCATCCAGCGTAGTTGGGATTCTGGGTGATAACCGTCCTTTTATGGTCTTAGAGGAAACGGCGGAGATGAAGGAATGCGGAAGAGTATTCAATATGGATGGTGGAAGGTTCTGCCGAAGATAGTTCAGGACATCTATCATGCGACTCAGAGTCTCCGAGACGGTGAGTTTGGAGAACTCTGGGTCCAGGCGAATCCCTGCCTCCGTAATCGTCACTACACGGCTGCAGCCGTCGGGGCGAGGCAGAAGAAAAGGGTCAATTATAGTAGCGGCCAAGTTTTTCTGGAAATTTTCACTTGCAGACTCGAGAATGCCCATCTGTAAAAACGAAGCGATTGTCTCGTCCAGCGAATTTGGACCGTCTCCGTTGACGATACGGAATTCCCCTTTAGATCCGTTTATTTGCAATTGCTGGTTCCATCGAGCGCGTAATGCTTCCTCGACCTCATTCCGACGCTTAGCCGCTTCTGCCAGGAGAATATCCATCACATTAGTGTTCGAAAACGAGGCATTCTTCGAGAGACCAGCCTGCGCAGCCTCCAGATTCTCTATGGCGATGGCGATTTGATGGCTTGCTAGTGCAGCACGTACAGCCGCTAACTGCTGGAAAAGCTGCTGGACTTCCTCCAGCGTCTCTGCCACAGCTTGGTTGAAGGCGATTTCCGTTTCGATCAGTCCCACCTTGGCGCCAGCGTCCTCCACTTTCGCTCGAAGAGGTTTTGTCTGCTCATGCTGGGCGACAATCTCACGGGCCGTGACCCTTGAGCGCTCGATGTCGGCGTGCAATTGCTTTGCTTGGATTATCCAGTCATCGGCGTCGAATGTATTCTCCCGGCTGAGTGAGCTGATCTCGGTCTACCGTGAACACTAATTAGCCAGCCGTCGGCGCCACGCCATAATCCCACTGCATAGCGGCCAAGTCCTGGTGCGCCGGGCGGTGGGGGGAGGGGGGCCATAAAGGGCTTACTTCGACCCGTTCGCGTGCTTGTGAAATGAGTTCCAACTGCTTGGCTGAGAGCTTCCGCTGGGAATTTGGCGGCGACGATCCTCTCCTCGGGGTAAGCACCGTCAGTGACAAACCCCAGCACCGCCTGGCTTATCTCCATATTTTGCGACATGGTTACGTCTGCAGCGCAGGAGCGGGGGCGCTGAAGGTGGCCTGGGACGCTGAGGGCGGAGAAGCAAACTGTCAACAAGCGGTGATTGTCCTTGGGCGTCACCGCCCCGCAGCCGCGGCGTCACTGTGCGTCGGCTACGGTTGCTTATAGGGTGACACTGGCAGCTCATGAGCTGGTTCAGCTCTCATGGTAATGCTGATGGCGAATATTACCGCTAGTAAGTACCTGCCTTAGTATGGAAGTATGCACCTGACGCTGGAATGGCTCTACCAGTTCTTTTGGTATGAGCCTCCACTCTGTAGATGTCGAACTACAGCGTGGGCGATCTAGCAGTCTCGCCAGCAGGTCTCCACTGCCTGAGTTTAGAATAAAGAGTGTCTAGCTCCAATTGAGTTGACCTTGAACGAGGTATTCTTCAGGCGGACAAAGCGCTCCCCCTGGTAGCAGCCAATCAATCAGTGATCTCGTGAGCGTCAATGCCGCTATTCACCACTATGGGGAGATAGAAGCTAGAAGATCTCCCCCAGCTCATTAAGAATAAATCAGCATGAAATAAACCAGGAGCGAGTGATTGGCCACCAACATACTGCCGTCGCTCTCCCATCGGTCGCCGCGTATAACATATACACATGCCCCGGTATAACAGCACACCGAACCTCTCTCGCTTTGTAAGGATACGGGGACCCAAACTTTTTTCCGTCTGGGTCCAGCACACGAAATCAAAACTTCAACGTGTCTCGGTTTGCTCTGCATCGCCTGAATCGAGCGCCAACGACTCGATTCCTGTAAGTTTACTCTGCATGCCCTCTCTCTCCCCTACTCATTTTGTCTTACCCCGCTCCTTGTCGCACATGCTCGCTAGAGCTTAGGATGCGTCCCTGCAGGGTCCCTCGTGGACCTTGGTCGCTCTGGTCGCTTGCTCTCCTTCCGCTGGCATCGGGCTTTCTGTGGCATCGGTGCATATCGACCCTTTCCTCTCCTTGAGTACCAGCTTCTAGGGCATTGAATTCCACCCCGCAGTGCCGAGCCATGACTTGAGCGGTTGGGACAAAGCTGCCCCTGTTGGGCCCAACACCCGCATCGTACTTGGTCCGTAAGCTAACGTACACGATAGATTGTCAAGTTTCCGGCGAGGTACATTCTCCGGTCCCTTCACTGGGCAAGCCCCCTTGACCACGATGTCGCACTTCAAACTGCTGCAACAGTTCAAGCCCGACTACTCGCCCAGCGAATTCACCGAATATGAGTCTCAACGTACCGGCATGCGGGTGGTTGTTATCGACCAAAAGGGCCCCAAGGTCAATGGGTACTTCGTGCTGGCCACTGAGATCCATGATGACTCTGGAGCTCCCCACACTCTCGAGCATCTGTGCTTCATGGGCTCTCGAAACTACCGATACAAGGGTTTCTTAGACAAGTTGGCTACTCGGGTCTACTCAAGCACCAATGCATGGACTGCGACTGACCACACAGCATACACCCTTGACGCAGCAGGCTGGGAAGGATTTGCTCGTATCTTGCCGGTCTACTTGGAACACGTCATTGCTCCAACCCTGACAGATGAAGGCTGCTATACTGAAGTGCACCACATCGATGGTGCTGGAAATGATGCTGGTGTCGTTTATTCAGAGATGCAGGGAGTTCAAAATAATGCTGCTGAGCTGATTGATCTGGCGGCTCGTCGCTTGACCTATCCTCCAGGAAATGGTTTCCGCTACGAGACTGGCGGCATGATGGAACAACTCCGAGTTTTGACTGCAGAGAGGATTCGTGAGTTCCATAGGGAGATGTATCAGCCCAAGAATTTGTGCCTGGTGATCACTGGTGAAGTGGATCAAACAAACATGCTGGATATCTTAGACAAGTTTGAAGATACTATCTTAGATGTCATACCTAGCCCGGAGGCCCCTTTCAAGCGGCCTTGGGTGGACTCTATTCAAACACCGGCTCTGAAAAAGTCTGTTATCGAGAAGATTGAATTCCCCGAGGAAGACGAGTCATTTGGTGAAATTGAGATCCGATTCTTGGGTCCAGACTGTAATGATCCAGTTCAATGTATGTATCCATTGCTCCGGGCATTTGAAAAAAGTTTACTGATTTTGTTTAATCCAGCGGGGGCTTTGAATGTGGTTCTACTATACCTGGCTGGTTCATCTGCGTCTTTATTGGAAAACGTCCTTGTTGAAAAGGAGCAGGTTACCAGCGCAGTCTATTATTCAACCGAAGAGCACCCCAACATTGAAATCCGATTCACATTGACCAGTGTTGAGACGGCGAAGCTGGAGAAGGTCGAGAAGCGCTTTTTCGAGGTTCTGAAAGATGCCATGAACAAGGACATCGACATGAAGTATGTGCAAGAATGCATTGAGCGTCAGCGTCGCACCTGGAAGTTCTCCACTGAGAACTCCGCTTCATCATTCGCAGAGTATGTTATTACGGACTTCCTATTCGGTAAGCGAGATGGCTCTACCATGCGAGACGTTGCATCCTTGCGGGAGTACGATGTGCTTGAAAAGTGGACACAAGATGACTGGCGCGGCTTCATTAACAAGTGGATCGCCGATGCCCACCACGTTACTATTTTGGGTGTCCCATCTAAAAGTTTGTCTGAAAAGCTCAAGACAGATGAAGAGACCCGAGTCGCTGCCCAGAAGGAACGTCTTGGCGAAAAGGGCTTGAAAGAGCTCGCCGACAAGCTTGAGAAGGCCAAGGCAGAGAATGACAAGGAAATTCCCCAGCATATCCTTGCTGAGTTCCGTATCCCCGGTGCCGAGTCTATTCATTTCATGGATACAGTGACTGCACGTTCAGGTGCCGCTTTGAAACTTGGCCATCCCGATCATGCAATTCAAAAGATCATCGACGGCGATGCCCAAAGAGCCGATATTTCTGCGTTTATCCACTTCGAGCATATTCCCAGCAGCTTTGTCCAGCTTTCCGTCCTCCTTTCCGCTCAATCAGTACCTATCCAGCTGCGTCCCCTTTTGTCCATCTTCACCGAGGCATACTTTAACATTCCGGTGCAGCGTGGTGGCAAGACCATCGACTTTGAGCAGGTAGTTGTAGAACTGGAGAAGGACACTGTCGGCTATGGAATGGAGAATGCTCGAGCTCTTGGAAACTCCGAGATGCTTCGTGTGACCTTCCAGGTCGAGAAGGAGAAGTACGAAACAGCCATTGCTTGGATCCAAGAGCTGACTTGGAGCTCCATTTTCGACGTGGAGAGACTGCGTGCTATCACCACTCGCTTACTTGCCGACGTGCCCGATTCCAAGCGCAGTGGTGACGATATGCTTGGTGCCGTGCACATCATGGTCAATTATGCCCAGGAATCAATCTCCCGTGCTCGGTCTACTCTCGTCAAGGCCCGCTATCTCAAGCGCGTTAAGAAGCTGCTCGCGGAAAAGCCAGAGGAGATCGTCAACCGCATGGAAGAGATCCGAAACTCCCTCTTCCAACCCGACAATGTCCGCATTGTCGTAATTGCAGACCTTGAGAAGCTCCCCAACCCAGTTTCTGCCTGGAAGCCTTTCTTCGATCGTCTTGGTAAAAGCGACGCTCTCAAGCCCATCACCGACCGCCGTGCCCTCCTCAGCGATGCTGGTAAGAACATCGGTGGTAACGCGTACATTGTGCCCATGCCCACCGTGGACTCGTCTTTCGCCTACGCTTCTGGCCGTGGCCTCGATTCCTACGACCACCCCAAGCTCCCAGCCCTGCTAGTCGCCATTGCGTACATGAATGCCGTCGAGGGCCCTCTCTGGGTCGCAGTTCGCGGGAAAGGTCTGGCCTACGGTGTCAACTTCTCCCACAACATCGACACCGGCTTCGTCAACTTCGACGTCTACCGTTCTCCCAATGCGCACAAGGCTTTCGAGGCTAGCAAGCAGATTGTTGAGGACCACCTGTCTGGTGCTTCGCCTTTCGATCCGCTCATGTTGGAGGGTGCTATTAGCAGCATTGTGGTCGGTTATGCCAACGAGCAGATGACGGCTGTCAGCGCGGCCCAGGGCAGCTTCATTCGGCAGGTTATACGTAACTTGCCATCGGATTACAAGGAGAAGATGCTGAAGCGCGTTCGTGATATCGGTGTTGAGGATGTTAAGGGTGCCCTTTCGGGAGATTATTCTTCCACTCTTCGCCCCCGAGACAGCCAACCTTGTTGTCACATGTGGTACTGTTCTGGAGGAGGTAAGTCTCTTAATTATTCGTCATGTTTTCTGGGTTACTAATATGTTTTCATGTAGCCACTCAAGACAGGCTTCGAGAGCGTTGGGTTCAAACCTGTCGTTCAGCCTCTGAAGGAATTCGAGGACGATTATGGACTGAAACTTGGCGATGATGCCGAAGACGAGGATGACGAGGATGATGATGAGGATGAAGAAGATGACGAGGAGGAGGACGACGATGATGACGAGGATGACGAAGACGACATGAAAGACTAGACATACTAGCAGATAGATATTCCCACGCAAGAAAAAGAGACTCTTCATCATATCCTGCCAGTTTATTAGGGGTGTATCAGAGTTAGGGTGTGATGTGAATGATACGTACCAATAGGTATACTAGTATACAGAGGATGAGCTAGGCCTAGAAGACCACCACTAGCTTTCAACCCTCGAAGGTTACTCACTACTGAGGTCTAGAAAAATATGATCATCATTCACGGTTTATGCGAAGGGTTATGAACAATTCCAAACAATATGCTTAATTGAGACATAATCTGACACTCTCTAGGATCCGAGAGACGACAGTCCTATATGATACAAGGCCGTGCTAGAGGTCATACACTCCCTCTTTATCTCCAACTTAACATCTGATGCCTGGAAGCCCTTCTTGCCCCAGCGCACACCACTTGGCCCTCCATGTACATCGCAACAGCCAATGCAGGCTTGGGGATCCCCAATCCAGTCTCTCCCTTAGAGCATTCACCAGCTTAAGTACTTCCGGCCCTTTTGGCGCCGATACGAAAGGGTCTGGCGGCCCTTGGTGGTCTTACTGCGAGCCAGGAACCCAGATCGCCGCTTCTGAACGCGCCGCGAAGGGACATAAGTGGAGCGGCGGACACCGAGTGAAGCAGAGGCAGAGAACGAGCGGGCCTGCGATTGCGATGCCAGTAGAGACGGGACTGACGCAGATGGAGTGACTGTCTGTGGTGATGGAAGACGGGAGATCGCGTGCAGGTTTGGGCGGTTGGGCGTGGAGAGGAGAGAGAATGGTCGAGAGGCGAGCAGTGATGACGGTGTATGTTTTGGCTGTGCCGCTAATTGGGGGATACTACATCCAGGTTAATGAGTAAGGGCTGACTTTTTGGCTTGGTCCGTGGGATAGAGAGGTGTTGGCGTACCTGTTCATTTGGACTCGAGTACTTGACACAGCGCTCCGTAGGGTGGGCAGCGCCCTGCAGCGGAGACACAGCATTCTGTGATATCGTGGACCCTGGGAGGGGCAATCAGATAGATGTGGGTGGAGAGGTGAAGTATGGGGAGGGAATTCGAGATATCGGCGATGCGCGGTGTCGAAGGCGTCGAAAGAGAATTAAGCGCGGAGCCGCAGGCACGGACCCGCATCGAGAGAGACTTCAGGTCTTTTGGCCGTCACGTTCGAGTGGTAGACCAGTATCGGCTGAAATAGTACGTGCCTCGATTTCTCTCTGTTTTATTCCTATATAATTCGGTATTGACAAACCTACTGCGGGCCTATTTGTGCAATGCGCGACAGCATCTAGATAGAGACGATTTCCTAATCGAGCCTAGCGCCAGTGAACTTTTTTTCCAATTGCGATGCGCCGAACTACATTTCCAATCTCTCCCAAGTCTGCTGGGGATTTCTCTGTTTAACCAGCAATCCGTCTTCTTTTGCTCCGAGCGCCTGATAAATAGTCCCTTTCAGTCTCTCTTATATCAGTTTTCACCAGTCATCTACACACCGAAAACCTCAAGATGGCCCATCACGGCCCCTCTGCCCTACCGCCAACAACGGTGCTCAGCACTCAGACGATCAGCCAATCGGCCGCCCATGAATTCCTTGCCGCATACCTCGACCGTGCCACAAATGATCCCAGTCTCCAGCCCAATGCCACTATCAGCGAGACAGGTCCCGTATCTCGGACAACGGCCGCCGCACCCAACCTGACCCTCCACAACCTGAAGCGTGTGCAAGCTGGTCTCGCAGGCGAGTTTCTCGGTCGCGACTTGACCGTTGCAAAGCAGAATCCCGGTGAAGACTACCTGGATATTGCAGCCGGTGTCGTGCCCGGAAGCAACCAAGAGAACGAGGGTGACGAGAACGATGTGCAGATGAAGGAATCCGGCTTCGAGGGCGAGGCGGAGGCCTTCGAGGACCAAGAGGCTCAGCAAGCTTCTCTCGACAAGGAAGAGCGAAAGAGAAAGAAGAAGGAGCGGCGTGCAGCGGAGAAGAAGGCCAAGGCCAAGAAGGCGAATGATTCGGAGTGATGCGACCTGTTCCATGCTTTTTCGCGAGCTGTAGGCGTTGTTGCATTGGGATGGCGTTTTTGTTACTCCTTTCTTCTTGTCCTTTTCTACTTTGGATACCCTGCCTACTTGGAATGCCCATATGGGTCTAGGTCTGGACCAATACCGTTCTTTCACACTTTGGATATAAGTGCAATGCAAGTAAATAAAAAGTGATTGGCTCATTCCAACACATTGCTAGACGAACAAGCTATTTTGGCTCGAGCCATTCTTGTCATCTATCGCCGTTTCAAGCAAAACCTCACATGACTAAACATAAGATCAGTTCCGGCAAATTCATAGCCACCTTTGAAGTCTAAAGTTCCCGGTCTCCGGCCTTGACAGGTGTGGCGCTGTCCTCATCCTTCAGGTCCGTGACCTTGCCCCCCTTCCAGCCAAGAGCACCCAGGCGCTCTGTGAGGATGGGGTGTGAGAAGTGGTAGCTAGCATACATCCAGTCAGCATCCATGGTGCTGAGGTTCTGGATCTGCAGCTTCAGAAGTGAGGATGCGAGCTCGGCGAGTATCCCAGACCTTGAGCAAAAGCATCTAAGGCACAAAATTAGTATAATTTCGCCAATATCTCAAGATAGAAACATACCAGCTTCGAACTCGAACTTGCGGCTAAGAATGTTCATAAGGAGCTTAACAATGGCATCCATAGGGGCCAGAGCATCGGAAAAAAGGAGGAATCCAATCATGATAGGCTGTTCCTTGATGAAGCCGAAAGACTGATAGAGCGACTTGTTGTTGACGAAGACCGAGAATAAGGCGAAGATATAGAACATGTGGAACTAATACAACTTATTAGCGAACCAACTTGAATAACCTCGTTGAATGGCGCTCATCGTACCTGTGCAATGCCGAAAAGCTTGGTAGTGTGGTTCAATTTCCAGTGACCAAGCTCGTGGCTGAGCACAGCAACAACCTCCTGAGGCTCACTCTTCTCCAAGAGAGTATCATAGATGACAATGTGCTTCTTCCAAGGGAGACCGTAGAAGTAAGCATTGCTGTGAGCGCTGCGCTTGCTACCATCGATGACATGCAGTTCGGACAGAGGGAATTCCAGCTTCTTAGATAAGTTCTCAACACCAGTCTTGATGTCGCCGGGTTCTAGAGGAGACAGCTTGTTGAAAAGAGGGAGGATAACGATCGGGTAGATAGTGATGGCGAAGACCTGGACGAAGATACCAAAGAGCCACAAGTAGTAGAAGAAGCCATTGCCGGTTTTTTGGATGATCTTGAGGACAGCACTGATGATCGGGGCTCCGAGCACGATTCCCAGGAACTGGCCCTTGATCATATCCGAAACCCAGAGGCCAAGAGTCTGCTTGTTGAAACCAAACTTCTCTTCCAAAACAAAGGTGTTGTAATAGGAAATTGGAAGCGAGAGGACCGTTGAGATGATGTTGAAACCGAAGAGGAAGAGAAGCGTCTGGGAAATTTCGCCTTGGAATTGGCTTGGAAGGTACCGAGCTAGGAGAAAGCCACTGACTCCCCACAGCTTTGGGAGCACATCACCGTAGATAAAAGCGAGATTCTGGATTTGGCCATATAGACCCGAGATAAAACTGAACTTGGACTTGGCGCGACCGTATGCCTTGACATAGCGTCAGTAGGCTGCATACCACCTGTTCAGCTAATCCTCATACCTGACTCTGGTCGTAGACCTTCTGCGAAACTTCGTTGGCAAGGACCTTGGGAGGGGTCTTTTGCTGAAGAACCCTATACTGCCGGAATGAAAGAATGCCTTCAAGGACAAACTGGCCGAGTGAGAATCCCACCAGCACGTTCTTCCATGGGAAGAGCGGCCGGTCGAGGATACGCGCAAGTTGCTGTACGACAAGTAAATAAGAAGCTTCAAAGGGAAATAGTCAGGGGGCAGGAGGTATTTGAAGAGATTAACTCCATTTAAACCTACCTCAAGAATCCACATGTTACAATGCGCAACGATGCGGAAAGAAGGATATGTAACTGGAGCTCGTTCCACGGTGTTGTTATTGCCCCCCGCGGGCCTGGGGAGCCTTAGTCAGACTGGTCAGGTTGCCCTCGGGCGGCTCAATGTGGTCGGAAAGGCTACTTGTACTTTAATCAATACTTGAAGGTGTGAAGAAAAGACTGATTGTAATACGAGCGTTTTTGTTTTGTTTTTGTTTTTTTTGCTAGCCCTCCTAACAAGTTTCCATACATACATAGTAGGACTGGTAAATCAAAAGATGAGTGGGGTGAGATGAAAATGCGTTAAGAACTTCTATAAGGTGGATGTTTGCGCGTACATTCAAATATATGCCGCGTCAAGAGACACCAATTGGCTGCACGCATTCTAGCTGAAAGACTAGTATTGCCCCATCCATTGATCTATGGATGAATCCTTCAAGTTCAATTTGTCACTTGAACCCGAACCTTTGGAAGCTCCAAGAATCAATCCTTCAAGGTTTACAGGCGATCCGTGGAAAGTAAAATAGATCATTCAATAGATTTTTCTTTTCCTCTACCCCTTTGGGATCTATACCGATTTACATAGGGCTTATCCATGCACATGAAAGACGAATAGAAACAAGTGTTACTTCTTCACAACTCCCTCGGAAACAAAAGAAAAATATCCATGGATAATCGCCCCTCGTCTTCATCGACGTTATTCATACCCCAAACATTCATCATTGAAACAGGCTTCGAAATTCTACCAGCTTACCCTGATACGGGGTTCACGGTATGTGCAGGTGTGTACTAGACCAAGATGACAGAGTAGGAAAGACGTTTCCTCTCTATCCAGCAGGGGAATCTTGACATCATGCTTTCACTTTTTTTTGTTGACTCATCGTGATCGTAAACTTTTGCGACTCATCGCAAAACGTGAGCCCCGAGAACAAGCTCGAAAATCTACTAGGAGCATGAGCACGTCGGCTCTTCCGTAATTGGCTCACGTGATAGCGGACTTTCTATCCTTGACCCCGGGGTGGACTTCATTCGAATAGGGTCGATCTAGGACTGAATAGGCTCCACGGTGTTTCCGCTACAATCAATATATTAGCTTCAGAATTTCAATATGACAGAAGGCATCGAAGGTGAACTTACGCCACGATGTTGGCCCATCCGATCAAACGCCAGTGCTTCATTGTGTTAGCCGCTTGTGCCTAATTGAAGTAGTGTACGGACACTTACCTTGTCGACTCTCCGTGAGATGGCGATCTTTTCGTTGATCTCAGTGCATGCAGGGCTGGTCAGGCTGAGCTTGGCAGCATCAGCCTTGACACCTAGAACCTTGGCACCAGTGGCAGTACTGCCGATGTTCACCATGAGAACCTCGTTCTTAGCAAGCTTGGCGACCTTAGCTTGCTTTCCATCAGCGGTCTTGACACCGAGGAGGCGACGGAGCAAGAAGTAGTTGACTTCGATCTCGTTGTAGATAGCAGGGAGACGGCCACGGTGACCAAGCACGAAACCAACCAGACGGTCGGCTATATGGCGATATTAGCGTCTATTAATGATAATTCATCGAAAGGCAAACAAACCTCGGCAAAGAGTAGGATCAATTCGAGTTCCCACACCAATAAGGCTGCAAATACATTAGCATTATGTCGGAGACTCAAAGGGCTCAATGGGACGAATGAAACATACCCTCCAGGAACAGCAAGCTTGAGGGGGTTCTGTTCAGCAAACAGCGATTCGATCTTGCTCATGATGGGTCGGCACTGAATGTTTCTGTTTGCGCCAAGTTGTTAATTAAGTACTCGAGGAAAAAATACTGATATTTCGAAGTGACCCACCCGCTCTCGTCCTTGGTGACCAGACCGGGGCGAATCTCGATCTCGTCGCCCTCCTTGATAACACCGTTGAGGATAGATCCACCAGCAACGCCTCCCTTGAGCTCTTCCTAAGCGGGCATTAGTTCGGAACATGATCCATCATTAAGGTAAATGTATCATACAATCTCGGCACCGGGCTTGTTGACATCGAATGAACGAATGATCTTGAGGAGACGAGTATTAGTAAGAGAACAAGATATAGTCGACACAAGGGCTATGCCCGGCAGTAAAAGGATGCCTGGGGTGTCCATACCATCATGTGGGGAGAAGCCTCGAAGTTGCGCAAAGGAACAGGGATACGGGAGATAAGAGCTTCACAGACGGCATCAATGTTGTACTTCAACTGAGCAGAAATAGGAATAATCGGGCTGTTATCGGCCACGGTACCACGGATGAACTTGAGAATCGACTGATAGTGCTGCAAGGCGTTGTCCTCACGCATCAGGTCGACCTTGTTCTGCAGAATAACAATGTGCTCGAGCTTCATGATCTCGATAGCAGCCAAGTGCTCTGAAGTTTGGGGCTGGGGGCAGGTTTCGTTTCCGGCGATCAAAAGCAAAGCGGCGTCCATGACCGCAGCGCCTGACAACATGGTGCTCATCAGAATATCGTGCCCAGGGCAATCGACGAAAGAGACATGACGCTCCAGGCGGTATTTTCCACTGCAGCCCTCCCGCTCGCAAGGCGGGTCAACCTCCTTCTCACTGCCATAACTCCTGTAGCAAGTTGGACGAGGGCATTCGGGGTTGTCACACTTGTAAATCTTGGCGTTGGCGTAACCGAGCTTGATTGTAATGTTGCGCTCTAATTCGTTCTTGAAGCGAACTGTCTGGACTGTGGAGAGAGCCTTGACAACGGTACCTATTGATCAGTCCGTTAGATATAACCCTGCGCAAGGTAAATGGAGTAAAAAAGACAAAACATACTTTTCCCGTGAGCGACGTGTCCGATGGTACCGATATTGATAGTGGCTTGACGGGCAATGATTTCGGGCGACAGAGGAGTCAACTTTGACAGATCGACAGTGGAGGGCTCGGGCTGCTCAGGGAGCTCAGGGCGCTTCTTCTCAAGCACAGGAGGAGCGGACTTCTTCATAGCTGATTTGAGGGGCTTGTCCAAAGGTTCCTGATCATCGAAGTCTTGAGCATTGTTGCCATCAAGAATAGGCGAGCCGGGTTGGCTCTCGTCGGAGAAATCCCCCATTCGCAGCCATAATGTGAAATTCGGACCTTGAGGACGCAGCAATAGGACGGTTTGATTCTCGGGTTAATCGAGAGGAAAGGGATGTGGTGGGGGTGGAAGGTGGAGAGTCGAAGAGCCGGATGAAAATTGCGTGGGCGATACTGACGGAGAAATGTAATGGTGGGGTCTTTGTGCAGTGGAGTGCGAGAGCGGTGTCTGCCATTGCCCCCGTCCGCCTGGACCAATACTTGCAACTCATACTACAAACATACTACACGAGGATTCGTTACTATACATCTGATTCTCTAAATGAAGTATTAGTTGAAGGAAATACATGCTAAAAGTACTAAGGCGCGCGGAATTTATGGTGGTTTCTGGGCAATAGTATAATTGTCTGTCGCGAAGTTAGCATGAGTCATTCATGCAGAACCTTCTTCTTGTCTGGTCTCGAACTGGAAAGGGCTATACACTCGTTATACTACGAGAAGAAGCCAGTAAAGGACTATTAAAAATAGAGAACGATAACGTGATTATTTGCGCTATGCGAAGCTTTTGGGAGTTTTCATGGGTACATCATTCTAACTTTACATTGGGTATAAGTGCCTGGCGTCAGGGTTCACTCCTCGTCGCTATCATCACTCTCTTCCTCCTCCTCCTCCTCTGAGTCTGACTCTAGTAGCGTAGCTGGATCTTCGGCAGGCAACATGATGAAAGAAGCCAGACATGTGATTCGGTTACCAGTCTCGTATGAGGTCAAAACATCGCCTACTTGGTGAGTCTCTTTGCCCTCAGATGCCAGAGTAAGGTCTTTGCCGGTAACTCTCCAAATGCGCACCACGCCGTCGCTATTACCCGTAACAATCAAGAATCCATCCCGCAGCTCCTTCGCTTGATTTTCCAAGCTCAAGATCTCGAAATCCTTGATTCGTCCCGGGAAGCCGGCCTGCTTGCCGCCAATCTGAGAAACCGGAGTGGCATGAGGAATAGCGGAATCGGCATTTTCTTCTAGCTCTTGGGTCTTTTCCGTTGAGTAGAAGATGAGACGCCCATCCTCAGTGGAAATGGCTAGAAGATCAGTTTTCTGACTGTCTATTCCAGGGACAGAAATATACTTCATCTGATGAATCTTGCTTCTGGGAGCTGGCACGGCTCGACATTTAGGCGTAGAATCAATTCCAAACACCACCGCGCCCCATTCAAAGGCGACAGCAAACTCTTCTCCAGCCGCGTTCCATGCAATGCGACGCCCCTCGCCAGAGCTCCACTTATTCTCATTGACACTGGTTAACAATTCACGGTCAAAGTTCAGCACTCCTGCCTTTTTTCCAGTTACCAAGTTCCACAGTCTCATGCACTTCTCGCCCTTCCCAACGCTCAACATCAGTTTCATACTTGGGTGGACCGCAAAGTGATTGACACCTGATGGCGCTGCTCCTGGGGGCGCAGTATCACCGCTCGGGCGACCATACACCTTGGGATGTGGGGCTTTGATCGTTGAAACCACTGTCCAGTCACGAGTCTTTGATACAGAAATGGTGTTATCTTCGGCTGCGGCCAGAAGCTTGCTGCGTGAAGGAAAGTTCAAAGCGGATATACTGGCGGAATGGTGCAATAGTGAACCCAACTCGCGGTTTCTGGGGTTCTCAAGGATCTTATTTCCAGCCAACGTGGGGACAGAAGGGAAGTCGTCATTGTTTGCAGGCGGGGCAGCTGAGATAGAGTACAGATTGATGCGCTCATCTGTGGCACCGCTGGCCAAAATGACTTTTTGAGCATCAGCAGTGTCGGTAGGTCTGGGCATGGGCGACAGTGCAAGGCAGCGGATAGCAGATCCGTGGGCCTCGAAGAGAAAGGTATCGATACATTGAATGGGCGAGGCCGAGTCCTTGGAGGGAATTTGTTTTGCTTTCAAGGCAGATGCAGGAATCCCCGCTGTGAAACCATGCAACACACGCTCATAGGAACCAGTGATCACTTGGACCGTTAGAGCTGCATCGGGGGTTTGGGAGGGCGTATCAATAGATTTGACGGCCTTAGACGGAGATTGGATGGCAACGTCCTCCTTGGGAGGGTCATTCCTCTTGCGTTTAGCCATTGCAGATTCGCTGCTGCTGATGGGATGAGTATTCAATGTTAAAGAAAAGCCCGAGCTGGGAACCTCGATAACTATTTTTTCCGTCGTTATCGATAAAGGACTTTACCTTAATGCCTGAATTGACAGGCCTGAAAATATTTCCTAAGGTGTTAAGGTGTCGGCACGCAAACAGGCCAAACGCAACGGGACAGAACAGAACATCCAACAAGAATGCGGCAGGGGATTTGAAAATTACCCTCCTTTTCCGTTGCGGATACATAGTACATACAGGTCCCAGAAATCTTTATTTTACCATGTGTCTCACGCTCATTGCTTGAAAGACCGCTGTTGGAGTTTCATAGTGCATCTGCATTAGGAGAAAGTTTTGCCCTGAGAATCCACTCTGGGATAGCAGATAGATTAGCGACTAGCTGCACAGCTTGCTAGAATCTATATATTTTCTATAGACTTCCCTATGGTCATCATTCCTGGGAGAAATGACTGCTGGTGGTGGCCGGCTTGGGTGTAATATTACGGTACGGTACTGTCTCCTTCCACCACTTCGACTTGCGATTCCCTTTTTTCCCGTGCCAACCCGTAACTGAAAAGTCCTCCCTTCCCTGCCATCCATCGCTTCACGCGACCCCCCCACCCCTTTTTCATCATTCGAAGCGATTTTTCCGTTCTGAATGACCCTGGTCGTCCCTTTCCCTTTCTCCCCGTGTTAATCGGATGCTGTGTTCCCGAGATAGACCTCATGCTCCGCGACGAGCTTCTCCGGTCTAAGAACGATGAGATCGCGTGAGCATTAATTATCAAAACCTGCTCGACGCGATTCTGGCGAGCTCGGTGATGTCGTGGATACTAATATTGGCCCAGAAACTGTGTGTCGTCGCGCAAGCGAAAACTGACCGAGTTGTATTATGCGACCGTGGGTATTGAGGCCGCGACCGCTGATTCCCTCTACCCTCAAAAAGAAGCAACGTTTCTCGACGCCAACGATATCGAGAAGTAAGTACCATTTCCGTAAAACTTCTTCAGGATTTTTTTTTCTTTTTTTTATTCACAGCAATTTCTTTTCCACCTCAAATTACAAATTACTAATTCCCCACGCAGAGGTCGTTACTTCGACGAAGCTACTTTACCGTTGCCCGCGCATGCGCAAGCGCGAACCTCACCCTCAAAACCTGTCGCGTCTACAGCGCCCGGTCCAACAAAGTCGCAATCGGCCGCTGGTGCCATATTACCGCCAAAATTAGACAGAGACGCCGTCTCAGTTTCTACAGGACCTATCGTAGCGACTCCCACGACCCAGCCAGGAGCCGCAAAGCCGGCTGTCGCACCAGCCCCAGCATTATCAAACGTACCTTCTGTACCGGCATCGAGTCTCGGAGCTACACAGGAACCTGAAGCTCCCGTTCCTGCCGTATCAGCCACGGGTGCCGACCCAAGTGCATCGGTATTAGATACGCCCCTCAGCGCGAAAGGGCACGATGGAGCAGAGGTCAGGTTCTCAAGCGTGAAGCCTAATGCATCGAATGCAACAACCTCTCTGGATATCCCTACCGCCTCCACTCGGAGGAAATCTGAGAGTCGCCCATCTCTTACTATAGGCGCTTCTAACCCAGAACAGCCGCTTTCTCCCGCTTCTTCCATCGATCCTTATTCTAATAACACCCCCGCTCCCGTTACTGCTTCACCTGTTACAAGCCCCGGAGAGGAAACTACCGAAGTTGCGAAGAGTGGCCGCCTGAGCCCGAATCATGATCGATCAATACATACTCGTTCAGGTCTGGTTCCATCAACTCCCGACGAACAATTGCTGTTGGAGGAGGCGCAATCAATGCGACAGGCCCAAGATGCGAAGGCCAGCGGGCCATCGTCAAATGAAGTGATCCAGGAGAAGGCAACGCCAAGTAAAGATGGAATGGAGATTGATGAAACACCTGCGGCTGGACCTTCGGAAACCAAAAATATCAATGGCACAGCCGCTCAAGGAGGGGATGCGTCGCCCACTGAGAAAGTACCGGATGGGACAACATCTAATGAAGTCGAAACACCGAATAAGAAGTTGGTTTCGAATCCTCCCACTCCGCTCGGATCTTCTCAGCCAGAGCGTATGACTACCAGAGTCTCATCTGGAGCTATTCGCCACAAATCAGTGTCAGAAATACTTGGGGAAACGCCAAGAACATCCCACTCAGCTACAGAGCAGGATTCGCCGGATAGTGTGGCCCGCATGCGTTTCAAGGATCGCAAGGATCGCGAGAAGGAAAGAACCAGGTTGTCGACGGTTGTGTTCCCTAAACAAGCGACTTCACTCCAAGATAAGGCAGATTCACATGATTTTATTCACCGTGAATCAGCCGACGTGGTGGCTCAAGTGAATGAGGAGCAGGACTACCTCTTCACTCTATTCTTAAACAGAGCCTTCGCTCCGCCGCGAGGCATGAATATCAGCACCCTCCTCACTTCTGCTCACAAGACATTGAGCACCGCAAATCACCTTCTCGAGTACCAAGAATCCATGGATTGCCGTACGCTACGCCGGATTTACGCCCTTCAGAACGCTAATAGGTGGCCTCTCCGACAAATGAAGCGAGCGCCGGAACCTGCCCGCCAGGCCACACATTGGGATATTCTGCTAGACCACATGAAATGGATGCGGACTGATTTTCGTGAGGAACGAAAATGGAAGATTGCTGCCGCCAAAAGCTGTGCGGACTGGTGCGCTGAGTACGTTAATAGTGATGAAGAGCACCGTGCTCTCCTTCGTGTCAGTGTGAAGGCTCCGCCAATTCAGACCGGTCGTGTGCAAGATGACATCAAAATGGGAATACCATCCCCATCGGAAGACGCTGTGGACGACCCATTCCCTGTCTCTCACCCAACACCCGACCTTGTTCCTTCGGCTGAGGAGGAGTCAATCAGTGATGGGTATCATGATGAGCCACGCCACGATATCATCCACGATACCGTTGCTCCCGCAGCAATCTTTTCATTGGGGTCTGATGAGTTTAGTTTCTCTGTTGACATGACACCCGCGACTGAAAAACTCCTTGACGAGCTTCCTATCTATGAACCCGTCCGGCTCTCACATGAGACCAAGCAGCCAATGTTCAAGCAATTGCCGGATTCAGTCTGGAAGACAGAGCTTCTTCCTGTCTCCAAATTTGCCACGACTAAAATCACCTTTCACAAAGATGAAATTCCATGCAAACGAACTCGGTATGATTATTCTCAGTACGGCGCTGAGATTGAACACGGGCTCGCAGATATTCCACCAGAGCAAACTAATGTCGCGTTGTTTCGGCCTGAAAATAAGCCCATCCGTGACCGAATTCACCCTGGGCATACTTTCAGACCCCCAACTGAACACCCCATGCCCACAGTTGGGTTCTTCGAATCGCGGCAGTCTTCGCAGTGGACGATGGCTGAGGATGATGAACTTCGTCGCTTGGTCAAGGAGTATTCATACAACTGGTCTCTCATCTCCAGTTGTTTGACATCCCCATCTATCTTTACCTCTGGTGCCGAAAGAAGAACTCCTTGGGAATGCTTTGAACGTTGGGTTGGACTAGAAGGGCTACCGGCTGATATGTCCAAGACCCAATACTTTCGTGCATACCACCAAAGACTTGAAACAGCCCAGCGCACTGTCCTTGCACAACAACAGGCTGCCCAGCAACAGCAACAACAACAAGCCAACAACGGTCAACCCCAGCAGCCCATACGCCGGAGGACAACTCAACCTCTGCGCGTGGATAGGAGGAGGTCCTCTCGGCATCTTGCTCTACTTGACGCCATGCGTAAGCTGGCCAAGAAGCGAGAAACAATGTTGCAAAAACAACAGCATGCTTCTCACCTAGCGTCGCTTAGGAAGGCCAACGAGGCGAATCAGCCCAAACCTCCTATCACAACTCCGGCAGAGTTTAGTCGCTTGAAATATGACCGTGAAATGAAGTTGGCCGAAAGGCAAGAGCAGTACCGGCAACAGATGATTGCTCAGCAGCGAGCTAGCCTTGCAGCTCAGCGTGGTCAGGTACAAAACCAACCGCAGACACAACAAGCACAAACGCCACAGCAGACAACACAGCTGCAGCAAGCGCAACAACCGCAGCAGCCAATGATAAATTCGCAAGCTCGTCCGAATAACATGACCCCGAATTCTGGGAATGCAGCCTTGTCTAATGGCACGCCAAATGGGATCTCGGCTGGGTTACCGCAAGGTACTACAGGTGTGAACCAAGGACGGACCCAGGCCATGCAGGGAATGCCCGCTGGTGCGGCTCCTGTCAATGGTCAGATGGCGTCCAATATGCCTATGAAAATGATGCCCCAGGGACAGATGCAGCAATCGGTGGGTGCCAGACCTGGCATGCCAATGCAGGCATCCCCAGACAATGCTCGCGTGATGCGAGAGGCCAATCGCTTACAAGAGCAACAGAGGATGCTGCAATCTCGTCAACAACAAGTTCCTCAACAAGGCCAACAGCAGTTCCAGAACCAGCAATTCACCGCTCAGGGATCGCACTCTCCCAATCTCAACATGGCAAATGTGAATGGTCCCAGTAATCCTGCAATGATGGCTGCGATGCAGACCCAAGGTGGAATGCAAAGTCCTTCATTTCAAGGCACTTCTCAAGGGGTTTCAACGCCGTCTCCTCGCATGGGTCAGCCGAATCCTCTATCAAGCGGCATGGTTCCGACAATCAGCAACTACCAAAGTCAGATCCAACGCGCCAATCCTAACCTGCCTGCGGAGCAAGTCAACAAACTCGCTACGGACCGTCTCATGCAACATCAGCAGCAGCGCATGTCGCAACAAGCGGCTATCAATGCGGCCGCTGGTAGTATGAATAATACCCAAGCGAGTTACCAGGTGCCCCATGAAGGGAACTTCCAGGCTCCTCAGCAGCCCGCGATACCCAACGGCAACTCAGCAATGCAGGTTCCCCAGAACCAGGGCTTCTCTCCTATGATGCGAGTTCCTCAAAACAACCCCCAGAACCGAGTGGCCCCTACCAGTTCGCCTGCTATGAATGGTGCCGGGCCTCAAAACAGCCGCAGCGCAACTCCTCAGGCGCAGCGTAGTGGCAGTGCTCAAGCTGGCGCGGTCCAAGCCGCAAACAAAAGCCCCCATCCACCGGCTGCCCAAACGGCGACAAGTTAAAGCTCCGCATGGCAGCTGCTATTACGCCTTAATACCTCCATGCACCTACCTCATCCTTCTCCCCTGTACATATTGACATCTTCACACCCCAAGTACTTTGATTTAGTGACACTTCCTCTTCTACTTTCTATCTGCGTTGGTGGTCTGGGATCTGGCGTCTACCTCGCTTTTTATTCCCCATTTTTTACCACCTTTATGACTTTCCCCGACTCGCGTCATGTTCGATGTCCAGACCCTGAGCGTTCATCAATATCACGGAGCAGTAGTGTCTCTGGCTCCTATGTACCAGTGATACGATCTTCAAAGAGTTGGGCATGTATTATTCTTGGGACGGCAAAACCTCTCGGTCGGCGTTAAGAACCCAAGAATTAACGAACATGAAATGTATGATTAGTTTTTAAGACATTCCCAAATGACCTTGGCTCTTCGTCGAGAGTAGTTCCTTTGTGCGATAATTTCCCTTTTGCCAGTGGTAATATTCATCGTCTCACAGCACCAACAATTAGGCTCGACCAATCTAGATGCAAGCTAAGCGTAACCGCGCGCCTACGTCCGCTTTTGCCACCGCCCAAGCTCAGGCGCTCATCGAATCTTTTGACTCGAACTTCTACAAACCAAAAATCTCACTTCACTTTCTTGTACAGCTACTCCACTGTCATGTCTTCATCTGGAGGCCCTGGCGACCCGAGCCATGGCCCTTCAAAGCCATTCTCCCTCTCTTCCAAACAGAACGGCGCGTCCTCAGGTAAAACCGCGTTCAACTTCCAATCCAGCCGCAGTCGTCAAGACTCTCAGAACCGCTCCCTCCCACGTCCCCATCAATTTGGCCATGACGATGATTCCGATGAAGAAGATAAGGCTCCTGTCCATGAAGCGGTTGCCGGCTTCGATACTCATACGGGGGGCGCCATTACTGCCGACGGCAAAGCAGTGGCCGAAAAAGGCCCACTAGTGATCACGGTTGCGAGCAAGAATAACTGGCGCGACAGAGCAGGCACAAATATGAAGAGGGGGAAGAAAAATCTTCTGCCGAAAGAGGTGCAAGCCATGCGGGAAGCTGAGCGGAATGGTCAATCCTACGGAGACAATGTTGAGGTCGAAGGGCCAAGTATGGCCTATGGTCTAAGCTTTGCGAAGAAAGAGAAAGGGCCTGATGGAAAGGACCAAGACCAGCCGATGGCTGACGCAAGGCCGGATGTCGAGGCTCCGGAGCCAACGAAGCCGCTCACGGAGGACGAACTCGCGATACGGGAATTGATCCGGGAGACTAATGGGGAGGTGGAGCGAAGAACGGATCTCGTGATCGGGCCATCAAACAGAGGAGATGGAGAGACCCCTCGATATGACGAGACAAGCTCTTTCAGAATGGACTTTGAGACTCGTCCGGAATCTGCGACGCTGGATCAGTACAATGCTATTCCCGTGGAAGAATTCGGTGCCGCGCTTCTCCGAGGTATGGGATGGAAAGATGGTCAGTCCGCTGGCCGTGGTAACTATGGCTCGGAGAAGGGCGTTAAGAAGCCTGTTGTACCACGGCGCCCAGGTTTTCTGGGTATTGGAGCGAAGGATTCTTCGGGAGGCAAGGGTGCCGAAACCGAGCTTGGGGCCTGGGGAAAATCGGCTATGCGCAAGGCGTCTAGGAAACAGGGCGGGGAGGGTTCCAAAGGCCCCGATACCGAAGGTGTCTACTTGCCTGTGATGATGCGAAGCAAGACCACTGGAGAGTACATCACCGAGGAAGAGCTAGCAGACATGAAGAAGAAAGCTGCTGCCCAACCTGATAAAGACGAATGGCGTGAGCGGAGAGACCGAAACTTAGAGAAGAGCGGTCGAGATCAAGATCGTGAATACCGTAATCGAGACTACCATGGAGATGATCGTGATGATCGGAGGAGTGGCTCTTCACGTCGTGACCGGAGTCGATCCAGCGGCCGTCATTCTTCCCGGCGTTCCCGCTATGATGATGACGACGATCGTCGAAGAGATGATCGTCGGGACAGAGACAGGGATCATCGACGAGATCGCAACAGCGAAAAAGATTATCGGAGGGACAGCGATCGTGATCGTCGGCATAGAGATGACCCATACAGCAGTTCACGACACTCATCGGGCTCTTCACGACATGATCGGCATGACCGAGACCGCTACTCCCACCGCAGCCGGCGAGAAGATTGAACATTGAAACAAGCAGATCGTGGTCTGTCTTAGAACCATGTACTCGACGACGCGAATACCTAAAGTTTTGCAATAATGATTACTCGCGCATGATACCCTTGCTTCTAGTGTAGGCTAGTCAGCTCTTGAAGATAAAGAGGACTCGGTCCCGAGGCATATGAAATCAAATCCATTTCTATGAAAAATAAAGATGGCTGTTGTTCAAGTTTGATCCATTCCCACAAAACTCCCACATAACAAGCGCCGATGGATATACAAATGCATCCTACCTTTCACCCAGAGCACGTGGACGAATACAAATACTAGCTTTCAAGCATGATAACGTCTTTCTCATGCTCGGCAACATTACCATTGACTTCATCCCCATCCAGGTCCAGACTCATCATTCCGCCAAGTCCGACACCACCATCCATTTCTCCAAGAACCCACTCAACGAGATAAGAATCATCAGAAAGCTCTTCAACACGCTTGTAGTGGCGCTCTGTATACGCAGCAAGAGCAGCCAGTATATCCTTCAAACCCGCTGCAGCACGTCCATTCTTACCACCACGCACAGACTGCGTTGCCAGCTCAACAAACGTAGAAGCAGGATACGAGCGGAATAGGGCATAGAGAATACGCTGAGCAACCCGCGAATTGCGCGCATTGGTATTCCAGTCCCGGAGGCGGAGTAATAGGGTGCGCAAATTCGCTGGGTCAAGCGACTGTAGAACCTCATCGATAGAGGGATTGCCGGTCAGACTGTCCACTGCACGCTCCCGATCCTCGGTCGAGAGAGTTGGATCGTCGGCAGCATCGATAGCGGAAGAGAAGAGCGAGAGAAGGCGGCCAGGATGATTTAGTTGTAAAGCGAGGGTGATGGCTTCACGGTACGCGCCGGCACGGATGTAGTTTTGTAGCCGCTGATCTTGCTCAACACGCTCGGAGGTAGCGTTGACTGCAGCGGTATAAGTGGCGGATGTGGTGTCAGTCCAGAGAGTGACAGTGGAATCTGCGGCACCAGATGCAAGGGCGAAAGGTGTGGTATTGAGTTTGGTAGAAGTGGTCTTAATGTCGGAGCGGGAACCGGATGGTGTAGGGGTGGCGAGTGCCCAGACCCGATCTTCGTGGTTATCAAGTGTCGCCTCACATTCACCATGGGTACCCCAGATCTTGACAAGGCCGTCTGCAGCAGCCGAAGCAATGAGAGGCTTTGTTTGGATAGCATTCTTGGGTGAATTGGTTTCTTCATCTTCATCATCATCGCTAGACTGGCCCTTGGAGATTTGAGATGGCGGAAGCCAGACAACCTTCAGGACAGAGTTAACGTGCCCCTCAAATGTCATTAGGCAGCTGTAATCAGCAAGACTCCAGAGCTTCACAGTCTTATCACCAGAGCCAGTTGCAACTAGTCCGCGGCTCGTGCTGGTTCCAGCATCGGTGTTCACGATTGGTGTGCCCTTGGGGCAAACCGAACAGACCACACACCACGCTTGTGCCCACGGAGAAGACCAATTGCTGAACCTTCGTCGGCATCCCAGATCTTGACAGTTCGGTCTTGGGATGCACTGGCGAAAATTGAATTAGCGTGGTCAATATCAAGGGCATTGATATCTTTCTCATGAGCCTTGCGGGTGAAGATGGCCTTCGGTGAATGGGGCTTTTGATCTTTTAGTGGACCAAGCTTGCTTGTTTCCCAACGCTTGATCGTGCGATCAGATGACGCAGTCATTATGAATGCTGGCGGGTGGTTCAGAGGGTCATTATATGCGGGGCTGCCAGCAGCAGGTGGCACGCGCGGTAGAGCAATCGCTCCCACGGTCTCCGCGTGACCAGTCAAGACGGCAAAACATGTGTATGATGAGGCTTTAGGATCAATTCTCCAGAGGCGAGCCGCGTTATCCTTTGCTGCAGTTGCTAGCCAGTGTCCGGACCAGTCCACATCAATGGCCATGATGATATCCTCGTGACCTTCAAGATGGGCAATATCTGCGCCAAAAAAATCCTCAGTTCCTGTTGAGGGTCTGTCCTCAGATGGTGCGACTGAAAAAATGCGAATAGTTTCAGTATTGGTGGCCAGGGCGAGCATTGACCGATCTGGGCCAACGAAGGCAAGATCAATGATCTCATCGTCGTTACCAGAGATGCGGCGCGTAATCCGTAGTGGTTCTAATGTAGATCCAGGAGTGTAGCTGGATAATGAATCGAGAGAGTGGAGACGGATAGTCTGGTCTGCATGGACGGTCATGACAAAAGGGGCACCTGGGGAATATTGGATGCCCACAATTGTTTCATACTCCTCCCCAGCTTCCTGCTCTTCAGTAACCTCACTGCCGCGGTTGCAGTCCCAAACTCGTAATTTCGCATGCTCGCCTCCAATAACGCAGAGCTCACTATCGCCTAAGAAAGCCGCGGCTTCGACGCTTTCAAGCACGGGAATAATTCTCCTCTGCTTCCACGTCTTCGCGTCCCAGATGATAAGAGTCTTATCGCGACTCGCAGAGAGTAGCGCATTCTCAGAAGGAGAGAAAGATAGGCTGCGCACCAAAGATACGTGCGAATCTAAAGAAGCAATTGGCTTCCTCTTGTGCAGGTCAAACACACGGACCTTGCCCTCGTCACTGCCACAGGCGAGTCGGAATCCAATTGTGGAATCGGCGTTAGCATCCTCCATCTCATCATCGTCTCCGGAAGCCTTGCGCTTTGACTTCTTTTTGGAGGATTTGAGCTCGGCCTCTGCGGAGACCTCGAAGAAGCATAGGGCGGAGATAACCCCACGATCATTGAAGGTATGGGTCACATAGCCTCCTCGGATATCCCATACTTTGATGGATCCATCAGCAGCGCCTGTAGCAAGCAGTGTACCTGTATGATCGATTGCTGTAGTCACCACGGGCGCAGGGTGGGGTTTGAGGGTTCGAATGAGCTCTGCTGTGACGAACTGGGAATCAGGGTCGAAAGGAGTAAGAGCATATATCCGCATAGACATCGACCGTGAGCAAACGATAGCGTGCGACGCAGATGGAGTTACTAGAATTCTGTGAGACCGCGATTTTGGTGGAGGGGGTTTATGTAGTAAACATACTGGCCAAACTGGTAATTATCTCCCCATCCTGTAGGAAAAACTCTGTTAGGAACTGAGATTATTGGAACGGAAACCTTATTTAACGTACTCCTTCCAGACTAGCAAGCTGGTCACCAGTCTCCAAATCCACGATTAAGGCATCTTCGCCAATGCATGAGAGTAAGATGCGGCCGGAGGCATCTAGTGCAGTACTCCCGCCCGTATATATCGGGCGAATCGTACGAGACGCCTCAAAGGTTGTTTTGACAACAGCCTTCGACATGATTGATTGCGTGGAAACTCGTACTGACGTTTCGGAAGAACTCGATTAGAATCGCAAAATGCTCGGACAACTTTTTTTTGAAGATGTTTGTAGTGTTTGCATCCGATAAGATAAACCCTGGCCTGTGCATCGTTGCGGCACGTGGATTGTAGCCTCGCATATCTCGACGTCGAACTTCTCTAATTCTTGTCTCATCGTTTGTGAAGTGTGACTATCCGGGCCCTTGAGTGATGTAACTCGGCTTCTTTATTTGGGGGTCCTTTGATCATCATGGGTCGACAGGCTTTCTTGAACCGGCTCGCCTTGGTAAGACCACATCCCCCTGTGTCAGCAGACGGTTTTATGCTTGAGTGTTGAAAAAGCGTCTTGGATCCGTTTTGTGTCTCATTTACAAGGGGCATTTTAGATTTGCATCTATGGATACATCTTCTATATGTTGAATAAACTGAAGTCAACGGCACTTCATCGTCTTTGCGCGTAACTCTCTCTAATAAACAGAATCATTGACTCTTGGCAGGGCCGATCACCTTACGAGCCACCTGAGATGGCAACTGTGGATCCATCTAGTACGGTGCACAGGGTCTCAGCTGTACATGCGGATAACTACATGCAGCAATATGATGCACGAGGGCATCCGGTGAACCCCGATTCCAAGGCTCTGGGACGGGGACTGCGCAGAGCTAAAAACGATATTCTTTCCACCATGGGGATTGTGGTCAGTGGAGAAGACCGTAATGTCAATTCATCCAGTGAACAGCAAAAAATCTGCCAGATCGCAGCCGAAAACGACTGTGGTTTGATAATCACTACCCTGGACCAGTTTTTCGTCTTCTTTAGCACCTGGTGGTCTTCATCCCTTACTGGACGAATCCTGGTAAGCTTTTTGCTCAAAAACAAACATGATCGAATGTATTAGTCTAATGGGAAGGGGTACACATAGGCCTACAAGCATTACACACATGCTCCGCTTCTTGATGTCATACGGGCTGAACGCGATGCCTCGGGTCTGCTCAGCTTCTATTGCGCCGGAATACCGGCGTGGGCAGCATCCAGCGCTCTTGCAATAGCCCGCGATAACTCTCTCAAGCGAGTTTTCGTTACGGCCCGGGAATATGCCTTGGAATTTACAGGGAAAGGAAACTTTTCTCTTTTCCTAAGGTCTCTTTTCGGAGTGTTATACTCTGCGTAAGTTGCCTTTTCTTTTCCTTTTCTCTATGAATATGAGATATTGGATTGCTGACAACATGCTACAGCGCAAGGGGCTCAGTTCTTATCTTGTCCGTGGAGGCTTACATGTGGTCGATGCTACAAACGCTCTCACTCGTTCCTCCGAATGCTTTCCCCAGCGTTTCTTCATTGATTCCATTTGGGGAAAGATCTCTCTTTCGACTTCCGGCTCTGCCCTCTGACTTTTCTCCACTCTCCGTCGTGGGATTTATCCTACAAACTCTCGCCTCTCCAGGGATGCTGACAGTCATATATGCCTTCTTCCTACGCCCAGAACTGGAAGAACGTATTTATAGGCTGGTGCGACGTCAACTTCCAAAGCCTACTCTAGCAGATGAGCTATCAATTCGTGTTGCCTTTGAGGAGAATCTCATTGAATGGGTTGTGCCAACTCTTGGACGGCGTGCGGAGGAAGAAACTCGCCGTGCAAAGCTCACATTACTTGAAGATATCGGACAAGAGCTTCTTCTTCTGCGTGATTGGGTCTTCTCGGGCTTTGGCCTCTTTTCAACGAAAAGGCAAAACAGGGCTGAAATGCAGCGTTATAATCAAGAGGGAATCGACAACTTGAGAAACTCGATCGAATCTTTACAACAAGAGCTTGACGATGCTCAAAGACACAACTCACGTCTTGAAACCGAGTCATTGCAGCGAGAACTCAACGATGTTCGAAGGCAAAATGCTCTTCTTGCAAGAGAATTAGACGAGCTAGAGGGCCCTCGATCGGTCAGACAAGAACCTGATGAAGCTCAACGAGAAAGTCGCGCCGCCCCGTCTGGTTTGAATGAGGTAGAGGCCTCACCTCCGGAGAGCGCTCTGCCACCAGCATCTTCAGCTGCCGAGCCACGCAACCTACGCTCACCTGAGCTGGAAGTTGGTACTGACGTGGGCCAAGTGCTCACAAACCGGAGTCGCTCGTCTCAGTCACCCGGGGAGATGAGCAGTGACTCCTTCTCAGGAGTGGCGACTAATGGACGAAGAAGTGCACCTTCCAATGCTTCTCGCTCTCAGAGCCAACCCAGCAATGCCCAGCAAGTAGACGCCTCCCCAGATAATCGGCACCTCTCCCGCTCAAATACTCTATTTTCTCGCCCATCCTCCCCGAAACATCTCCTCCAACATCTCCCCGAGTTAGAGCATCACTGATTCACCAAGGCTCTGATATAATCACTATGCAATTAGAGCTTTTGGGTAATCGTAACTCTAATTCCCAGCCTCCCCGTCCCGCTCCCCAATCAAATATCCCAAGAGTCCTTCAAGACCCCCCAGGGCTACGTCCACCTTCTGTGGCATCTGAGCGCAGGTCAATAGCCGAGTTTCTTGAGGCGCTTATCTTAAGTCGCGCACAGAACCAGGGCACCCAACAGCCGCCCGCTGCAGATCAAGATGACCTGTCTAGCATAACCGCGGGTGCAAGCTATACTACGGGTCAAGAATCCCAGCCAGCCGAGGATAATCAGCAAAACACAGCTCAAGAAGCGCCGACCTCTGTTGTAGCATCGCAACCAATCCTTTATGAAGAGCCTCAACTGTTAGGCCCGCCACCCAACATTCTGCCTGACGGGTTTGAAGAACCAACTGATGATGAGCCTGACGCTCGACTTCCTCCTTATGAAGAGACTGGGCCCGTCGAACCCCAAGACGACTCTGGAGAACCAAGCCCGTATCCTAAAGGCCCGGGCCAGCCAACCACCGCACATCGGGTCACTCTTCTATCCGCGCATCCTGTGGACTCTCTTGCATCCCACGTAGCAGCGATAGTGACTACTATCATCCTATCTCCCCTCGAATCTCTTTATGTTCGGTCGTTGGCTCATGCCTTCCTTGCCATGAATTCATCGCCGCAACTCCAAATCGGCGACCTCTATCCTGTTGGGTTGTGGCTGGGTGGCCGCTCTTGGAAAGATGTATCTGCTTACTGTGGAAGAATAATCCTTATGAGAGGCATGCAGGCTGCTCTTAGAGCGGGTGTTTGGGGGTTTCTAGTTGGCTCAACTATGAGGATTGGCAGGAAGTTCTATGGCTGGGGAAGCCTGTGAAGTTCAGCAAGCCCAACCTTTCCGCCCACTTCAAATAAATAGGACATAACTAATCAAGCAAAGCATCAAGAATTTACCAGTTACATCAGGAATTATACTATTCAGATTATTCTTAAGATCATTTGACTGCCGCAGGGACTCTGGGCTCCTCATGGAAAACTGGATTTTTTAATGTACAAAGAACAAGAATAGAAAGAAAGCAAAATGCCTCCACCTGGATTTCTTCATAAAATTCGACTTCACTCTGCGGCGGCCTTCTCCTTGCCCTTGGCCTTTTGGGAGGGGACCTTGCGACGTTCCCATACCATCAAATACCCCTCTCGGGTAAACAACAGCTCACTCTGAAGAGGCTTGATGAGCAAGTCTTGAACTTCAAGCCACTCTGGGCCACGGTACTTGTGATCCCCAGCAGCTCGATGACGGGCATTCTCAGCAGTCATCCCTTTGTCATGGAGTTGAATGAGCCACGAGACCTTCTCACTGCCGGCGCCAGCACCTGACGTGCTTGTTGCACCTTCAGATCCTGCGGCGGCTTTTTTTACCCTTCTCAGCAGATTGATCGTCTTCACCGGGAATGGCGATTGCGGGATCGAGGATCACGTTTGCAACGAGGTCATACATAATAGGTTCACCTGGCGGCCATTCTTCGGGGTTGGGCTCAGCATAAGGCGACATGTCGAGGTCTCCGGTGCTGCGGTGAGTGACGATCGTATGGTTCCGTTCGGAGACGAATTTATTCTTGCTAAATCGTTTTATGTGGAACAGGAGATAGGGTGGGAGGGGGTGGACCAGACGATGTCGGACTCGTTGAGAGAGCTTTTCGGACGCAGTCCTGCCATTGTACTTGGCAAGGAGCTGGGCCAAGGAAACCTGCGGGATGATAGACTCTCGGTCGGCGGATTGGAAAAGAGGCGTTGGCGGCAGATCCAACGTAAGGATAAGGAATGGCTGAATGGTGCTTTCGATATTACCGGATTCAGTGAACACTAAACGAGCATTTTGGGTATCAGAATGGGCTGTGATGTCTTGTGATTCGACTTTGACACGGCCTTGAAAGGCAGCATGAATAATGCTGGTTGGTTTTTTAGGGTCCGATGGCTTCTTAGATCCCCCGAGAGCGAGATGAAGGTTGTTAAGGAACCATAACAAAAAGACGGAGGGGTCTGCTTGTTTGGTGAGAGTAAAGCGCTTCGAAGACCGTATGGCAACTTCCTGCAGCAATTCGTGTGGAGACACGTGAGCGCGAAAAGCCCTTGGGTTCCATAACTTGCGTATGAGTGTACGAAAGCGCAGAACAAGTTCTGGAGTTCCCGGAATGGGGAAATCTTGCAGCAGAAAGAAGTTTCGGACAGGCGCAACATGAGCGAGTAGTTGGACGACCACATTCAAATAATCATTGGCCTTGATATTGTTCATACCAACGTACCCTGGTGCATATATTAGGCCTTGATAACAGCTTCTGTATCCAGGAAAGGAGCTTACCTGGCCTGTATGGGGTGCCTGCGATATCCCGTGCATTCGGCACTTCTTTGTCGAGCTTGGCGACTTGCTCCTTCGAAAAATGAGGGTCAACCACATATTTGATATCGTCCAAACTCTTGCTTTGCACTTCGTATCCTTCTGGCAAAACATAAACCTTCCTAGTGGAGAGATTGATGAAGACATGATGCGCGACGTCAAGCGCATGGAAATATGCGTGCGACTTGGGGCCGCGTCCCTGGAAGTACTTGCCACAGACAAGGCATGCATAGACGTTTATGTTTGAGAGACTGACAGAGCACAGCTTTTCGAAGTCGAAGTCTAAGATGACGCGGTTGATCGTATCCAGGTATAGGTCGTCATAGCCTTTCACAGGTTTCGATTGACGTTTGGGAACAGAGACGGCTGAGAATTCTTCGTCGATCTCAGAATCCCTTGAATCTTCTTGGGGGTGTCCGTCAATGGTTTCTTGTCCTTCATCTGCCGTCCCAAGGATGTCAGCACCGTTGTGACGGTTTCGTTCGTGACCGTTGATTAGATCTGGTGCTGTACCATCACTTTCGACTTCGTCCTCCACGCGCGCCTTCTTTGCCGCGGGGGAAGTTGGCAAGTTCTCCTCCAGTGGCGCTTCAGCTGGCCTTTTCGACATTGCGACTGCGGTGGGAAGGTCGGTAGGTCCGTGAATAGGGCGGCGAGGTGCTTGAATTCCCATGTACCTTCTGCGGTGCAAACAAGACAAACGTGTGCACTAAGCGCGTCATCTGAAGACCAGGCGGTCAGAGGCTCTTTCAACTGATCTACTTACCAACTACGAGTGAGATTATCGATAGAGTATTGTATTACTACCAGGTGGAAAATCAAATCCTACGAAATTTTATTTTCAGTGCTAAACATTTGATGTCATACCGTGAACCATTGTTAAAGCGTCATAGGATATGATACAACGAACGCCGCCGCAAGTTGACCATTACGCACTGCGAACGACTCTATCGTTATCAAAATCAATTACTTGCACTCCATCCTTTGTGACCACCTTGACCAGCACCTGCAAGGATCAGTTAGCGAGGCCAATCTATGAATAATAGATTCGTCTTTAAAACATACTCCTTTGTAGTCAATTGGTAGTCGGCGCTTGAGCTCATCTGTACATCTCTCAAGGAGCTTCAAGCCTTCGTCAAGGGTAATTCCGGGGTTATGATGTTTATCGAGGAGAGAAAGGCAGTAGTATCTGGGCTTGTTAGTACCAATGATTCTTTCGATCATTATCGGCGAATTATGTGATTAAACATACTGAGCGTAGCCGTGGGCAGCATATGGTACCGGGCCAGAGACGCAAGGTAGTCGATCCAGTAGAGATGGGGTGTAGCGGTCTCGGGTTCCACGCCTCCTAGCAACAAGTTGACTGTATACGGACTCCGTGATCGCAAGCTGCGGGCCAGTTCTCCTCGGACAAAGTTGGCAACGGCGGGGGTGCTGAGCTCGACATCGTTACGTTTCGTGTACAGCTGAATATTTGCTTGGATATATTCGGCGAATTGCACTATTCATGAGGCAATATGAGCATTCTGTTGATGTAGAGCCTTGGAACGATGAAGTGGGCACTACTGACCTGTATCTCCAGCCTCTCCCGAAAAAGCCATGAGTGTGTGGTTGTTGAGCTCCCGTGTCTTGTCATCTTCGGCTTTGATGATTGTTGGGCCTCGCATTATAGCCTTCGATGCGGCAATAATGACAAAGTCCTTGCCAGTGATACCCAAGAGAACCTCCCTGAAAACAGGCTGTCAGTAAAGGGCAAAGCCAGGGCAAATGGCATACAGCAACATACATGATTGCGGTGAGAATATGCGGAAAGAAATAAAGCAAGAAGAGGTTCAGGAAGGCGATAAGTGGGAGACGTGGATGGTGATGACCGCGCGGCGAGCTTGACGCCTGGAGCTGCCAGCTCCCCGCTGACTCAGCCGCCGCTTGGAGATCCGCTTTTTTCCCCGAAAAAAAAAAAGTTGTATCCAGAGCACTTGACCAGGCGCTGTTCCAATTCAAAGAGGCACCGCTGCACTACAGAGCGTTTTCGAGCCCATAGCGCCCCGGATAATAGCGAAGAGATCGTCCTTGTGTCTCGTTCTCTGAGTATATCCATTTTCACTCCGTACCGCGCATAGGTACCTTCCAGCCGTCCTACGCTGGGAATCTACGAAAACCCGCAAGATGTCTTCATTTTTCACGGTACCTGCATCGCAGCGCAAACGCAAGAGAGACGATCGAAATGCTGCTCCGGCAACCAAAAAGCGAGGCGTCGACGCAAAGAATGATACTCAAAAAGTTCAACGAAGCCAGGAACGAGAAGAGTCCATTTCTGGAAGCGACATTGACGAGGATGAAGATGGACTCGAATCCAATTTTTCAAGCTCTGATTCGGACTCAGACGAGGGGAAACCGCTGCAGACCGCCGTTTGAAACTTGCGGAGCGATATTTGGAAAACGTGCGCGAGGAAGTCGATGAGGTTGGATTTGATGCAGCAGAAATTGATCGGGATCTCATTGCCGAACGATTGAAAGAGGATGTGGTATGTGAGAGCATAGTATATACTTTATATACATGACGACTAATTGTGCGCTCAGGACGAATTCAAAGGACGGACCTTCCGACAGATCGCCTCAAAACTCTCTTTCTCTACAGCCTCGCATTCTTTTTTCCGCTCTGATACCCAAACGATCACTTCCGTTGCCGTCCATGCGCCTTATGCGTATACCGTTTCGAAAGACAAAGTTCTGACCAAGTGGGAATTGGCTACACCCAGTGTGCCTGGAGCGAGTGACCAAAATGATTCTTCTAAGCGACCACGACCGCAACGTAAGAAGCCTAAGCGTGTTGCATATGCGCGTGGCTTGCGGAAGGTTGCTGAAACGGGCGAGGAGCATGGACATACCGCTAGTATCTTATCTGTTGCCGTTAGTGCATCGGGAAGATTTGTCGCTACTGGTGGCAGTGATAAAAAGCTCATCATTTGGGATGCCGAGACACTCACCCCTATGAAAACATTCACGCAACACCGGGACTCCGTGGGAAGTCTCGCTTTCACGCGACACATTTCAACTATGAGCTCAGGCGAGCAATTATTTAGTGCCAGTAACGACAGAACGATCAAGACCTGGTCAATCAGCGGAGCTGGTCATGCATATGTTGAAACGTTATTCGGTCACCAAGATCATGTCACCGGTGTCGCAGTGATGTCCCTAGATGAGTGTGTTTCCGTTGGTGCCAGAGATCGAACTGCGCGTTTTTGGAAGGTCGTCGAGGAGTCACAACTCGTGTTCCGAGGAGGCGCTTCCAAGCATGCGCCTTACCATGAAACTACCATTGACTGCATTGCTCCTTTACCCCCAGCTCACTTCGTCACTGGCTCCGATTCCGGATCCATCTCACTCTGGTCTATGCACAAAAAGAAGCCCTTATTCACAATCCCTTTGGCTCATGGTCTGGACCCGATCCCCCCCTTTAGATGAGCTGTCTCCCGAAGTTGATAAGGAAACTGCTGCCCATAATGCCCGCCACATGCGCCCAATGCCTCGCTGGATCACCGCTCTTGCCACGCTACCCGGTACCGATGTTGTTCTGAGTGGAAGTTGGGACGGATTCATCCGCGCTTGGCGCATCTCGGATGATAAGAGGACTATCATTCCGTTAGGGCCAGTCGGCACTGGCTCTCTTGGCCAGGGAAGCCCAGAAACCCCGTCCAAACAGCTTAACAAGTCTCTCAATCACGAGAACACCCCTGATGCTGACGAAATGGATGCCGAGACATCGACCTCTCCAACTGATGAATCACAACCTCTTATCAAGGGTGTTGTCAATAGTATCGCTGTTTTCGAGCGCCGACCAGAAGCGCCCGAGGCGGGTCAAATCGGCACCAAGCCTTCCAAGTCTGACGGTGTTGCTCACCAACCTCGTGGCCTCTGCATTGTTGCAGGAGTCGGCAAGGAACACAAGCTGGGTCGTTGGCACTGCTACGCAAACAACTATGATAAGGGCACCTCGTCTGGTGGCCGTAATGGTGCAGTGGTATTCGAAGTCCCATTCACCTCCGCCTCGGCGGTTGATGTATAAAGCCTACGGAATGGCACTTGGTCAAGTTCTCAACTTGACCTGTTCCCATTTGAAAGACTCGTGTAGCTAAAAATGAGGTGTTTGCGTGTGGTGGTGTCTCGGAGTTGAACTGTTCTGTACTTTACCATCTAGAACTCTTGCATACATATGTGCCGGATAAAAGCGGCGTTGAACCTTTTCCATATCTTGTTGAAATCGATGAATATTTCCACGATCAATCCATGGCCTTCAACCTCTGAGAATTCGGGCCTCGCACGCGTAAGTGAGAGAAATGTACTAGTTGTTCTCCCAACGGACAGTCTTGATCATCGTCAGTTGAACTATCAGAACACAGATTACAACCTGATGTTCTGCACACATGAAGGCCAGTCATAAAAGAAGTCAATAAAGTTCCGATACGTCTGCACAGTCTGGTTATTGAGAGGAGTAGGGTATGACAGGCGAGGCTGATAATCCGGCCGTAGTGGGATGCCCTCGGCATTAATCTTAGCCGAGTGGTCATATAGCTCCGGATAAGTTGCAAAGAAAGCTGGATCGATCTTGTAGTTGGATACTCCACGATCCATATTCAGCAGATTGAATGTCGCCTGGGCGTAGTCAGATGACGAGAATAATGCTGCCAAATCAGGCGCAGGAAGGCTGACAGCCAGAGACCTGTTGTCATGATTGGGAGTCGACTGGTCGATATTTGGAATGAGATCGGTGATTCTGACATAGGCCTTGATCATCGGTGCCCCCGCAATTAGATCTGACATCCATGTTTCCACAACATAACTGCTTACAGCATCGCAGAATATCCTGTCAATCTGCGGATTTGCTGAATGAAGCTTAATCAGGCGGTCTCGTATAGACGGGAAGGGGATCCAATCTATGACCTTCGGATACTGCGATTGTAGCTGGAGGGCCGTGGGCTTATATTGTGGATGGATCGCATTGAAGGTTTTTGTGCAGGGATACAGTTGCCAAACAGTCAGGTTGACGATATGATAGAAGCGTGTTTTGGCGTACCAGCGCATGACGTCTGGTCGGGTCATGCTGTTAAAAAGAGCTAGGACCATCAATACCTCTTGGTAGAAGCTATCCTGAGTTAGGAAAGGAGATGGGCCTGTATCAAGGTGAGGAGAGACTTACAGACTGATGGTCGGACGTGCTGTTCGTTCGATCTTACTTTTCATGATTCCTTGAAGAACATTAATGTGGTCCGAAAAAGGAGAATTGGACTCATGCCATCCTCGACCAATGACTGCACTTGACTCTTCAGTCCCGGCTAAAGCAGATGCGTACGGATCAATACCCATTTGGTACTCAAATGACCAGATACTCGGTATTTGTTGCGCCAGACTGTCGAAGTTGGCAGCAAGCTTCGAGGCTGGGCTGGAGAGACCAATCGCAACCTCGGCAGTCTCAGTATCTTCAGTCGGGAAGGGCTTTGTTGGAACGAGTGTGTTTTCCAAACCATGAATACTTGTAAAATCATCCGTATCCAAAGTGAACGCATCCTCAAGGCTAAAATCTGCCGAAGGCTTGCTATTTTTCTTAGTTTGCGGTTCGGGTCCAGGCTCAGGCTCCGCGGAGGCCGTCTCCTGATCGATAGGTTCAGTATCGCCATTTGAAGAGTATTTGAGGGCATCCGTCACAGTCCCCGTCAAGCTCTGCATTGTGGCAACGAGCCGAGCAAGTTTGGTCTGGACCTCAAGGAGGTTCTTCCGTAGTCGACTATTCTCATCTTGCAGCATCTGAATGGTCTCATCTTGCGGCCTTTGAGTTGCATCGGCCCGATCTAGGAGCGTCCTCAAGCGATCTGCTTGACGGCGGCGAAATGCACGCTGTGCTAAACGATTCCGGAGTCGTCTGTCGCCAGCTATAGTTAATGTGTGTGGCCTATCAAAGCTCAGACTTGGAGCGGTACTTTTTGTCGAGATCCTCACTTGGCTTGCCGCTAGCATCTAGGCTAGCAGGCATGCGTTCCCTTGAAGCCATGGCTAGAAAGTTACGAGAGGGTCACATCCGGAGGAGGAACGAGAGTAATTGTAGCCATGAATCATGGGCCCAAGTGGAGTCACCGCCCGTGGCTTATATCCTTGCGATAACGAGCCCTCTGCCGTCATCAGGTATCCTATAACTAGTTAGGGTCTGTGTCCCCACTCCGGTCGTAATTTTTAACCCAAGCTGGGAGAAGTGGAGCGGGTGCCAAGGTGCGCTTTTGCTGACAATCGGGGTCTGTTAGGCGAAAAGATAGACTTTTTGTACGATAGTCGGCCCCGCTCCGAATCCGGCCTGGTCTGTAGTTCGCCATTCGTAGTGACTGTCTACTTGATCTACTCGGAAAAAATTGGGTGGGTTCTAGCTCCATCGCGGCAGGTCTAGACTGTATTAGTTAGAGGGAAGGGACCTCTGTACGAATAGGTGAATGATAGAAATCAAAGGCGTGAAAGGACTCAGACGCTCTCGTAGATTAGTACGCTCTTATAGCCTCTATGGTCACATCAAGGTTGCATTGACTTCCTCTCGAGTCAGAAAATTGATACCTCTGTTATTTCTCTGAGCCTTCACGTCTTCAGATATCTTCGTTCTTTTCTCCTCAAGAAGGCGGGCTATTCGACTTCTCTTTTCCTTGGGAAGGCTAGAGATCATTCTTCTCTTCCTTAATAGACCTATGTGTTCTTGTACTTGTAGTGGCCGCTGTTTCTTTATTTCGATTGGCGCCTTCGAGTTTGTCGTGTACATTTAGCTTCTGATGATCTAGGACTAACTAGTTAGAGGACTTGTCTGACAAAGAAAGGATTTCTGTCTTTAGAATTCCAGTTTCATTAGCATGCTTATCCCTTGGACCATAAAAATCAGAAGTCTAATTGAAGTTCATGGAGCTCGGAATCATACAAGTACCCTTAACAATTTTTGTGTTCCGAGTATTAAAGCACATCATGGCATGCGAGATCCTGCAACGGTCAACGTTCCAGTCTTCGAGATCAGATATTCTTCGATTGCCACGTCCTTGCCCGCCTCTTTTCCATATCCACTCTCTTTTATCCCCCCAAACGGAGACTCCGCACATGACGAGTTTCCTAGACAAGACAAAGATGATAAGCTGACCACCAAGATCGCCAATGAGATCGTGGCTCTTACCTGTGTTCATGCCAATCATTCCAGCTTCGAGGCTCTCCAATAACCTCCATGTGCGATCTACATCCTTGGTAAAGAAGTAAGAAGCCAGACCCATCGATGTGTCGTTGGCCATCTTGACCACCTCTTCCTCCTCTTCAAATCTGTAAAGGCCTAGGAGTGGGCCAAAGATCTCTTCGCGGGTAGTCAACATCTCTGAAGTCATGCCGGAGATGACGGTGGGCTCAAAGAAGTATCCGTTCAGGCCTGCTGGCCTCTTTCCACCGCACAGAATCTTTCCGCCCTTTTGCACCGCATCCTCAACGTGACGTTCGAGCTTCTCAACTCCTCGGCTCGTAGTGAGTGGGCCCATGGTCGTCGATGCTTCCATGCCATGACCGACTTGAATCTTCTGTGTAGCTTGGACAATCATCTGAGCAAACTTATCATAAACTCCCTTCTGGACGTAGACACGGTTTGCATGGGTGCACGCTTGTCCAGCAGTACGCCACTTGAGAATCATCAATGCTGCGAGGGCCTGGTCAAGATCTCCGTCATCGAAAACAATAAACGGACAGTTCCCACCTGTGAAGTCACTCAAGCGTCAGGTTATTCCTCTTGATGCCGATTCCACGTTCGATTGATGTTAAGATACATACCCAGTTCCATAGTAATCTTCTTCAGTCCTTTACTGCAGTGTCGCGCCACAATGCTTCCAACCCTGGTACTTCCGGTGAAGGTCACTTTACGGACCAAGGGGTGCTTGCAAAGCCTTTCACTAACGGAAGGGGTGTTCTCATTATCAGTGGATATAACATTCAAAACCCCCGCTGGGAGGCCAGCACGAAGGGCCAGATCGGCTAAGGCATTGACACTTAAGGGAGTTTCCGGAGAAGGTTTCACGACGATCGAACAGCCTGCGGCGAGCGCAGCGGCAACCTTCCGGATAATCATCGCCACGGGGAAATTCCACGGAACAAGGGCAACGCTCACTCCGATAGGCTGCTTGATCACGAACGTGCGTCGGTCGGAGACCGAGGGTTGAGCGACGGAACCTCGAATGCGCTCAGCTTCACCTGCAAACCACCAAGCAAAGCCAAGTGCATAGTCAACCTCTCCCAAAGCCTCAGCCATGGGCTTACCAGTCTCATATACCATGACTTTCGCGATGTCTTCGCGGGCGTTGGTAATCAGCTCATGCCACTTCAGCAAGATCTTGGCTCGCACTCGTGGGTTGACATAGCGGTAGCTCTCGAAGGCTTTTTGGGAGGAAACAATGTATTTGTCTACATCGGACACATCATTCGTGGGGCAGTATGCAAAAACCTGACCCGATCCAGGGTCTCAAATGTGATTGAGTTCAGTTCAAGAGCAGTCAAGGTCCTTCGAGATAGACGTACCTTCAATTGGAAATCGTTGGCCCGACCCAGCCTCGATCCATTGCCCATCTAGAAGTGAGGCTTCGTGTAACAAAGACGGTTCATTCAGCTGGCACCGGTCAACTTTTGCTATTCAAGGCCGGTAGGTAAGGGATAACCTTCAGCTCACACGTAGTCATCGTGTCAGTGGAAAACCCTCGCTAATTCCTGGTCAAGTTCTCAAAGATCGAATAGTATGATCTATATTATAGCAGGCCGTTGATGAGAAAATAAGAGCAAATATAAACCTTTGAAGCCAGGTTCCAGATGCCTTATGAATACCTCTTATTAGTCAATTTGGTATAGAATAGTGTTATCATGTAATGGTCCGGAGGGTCTCCCGCCGGCTTCCCGCCGGACTTGAGCCTCGACTGTCCATCAGATTATCGGGACGGATGTTTACATGACTGAAGATTGTTTTGTTCCTGTCAGTGTTCAATGCCGTAATATTTCAGAATTCCTGGCAGCATAGACCCAGGATGACCCCCAGCGAGGACCGAAATTTGGAGAAGGTTGGCTCTATTGGCTAATCAGCCCGTGAGTGAGGAGATCTCCACACGGCTCTGGAATAATTCGAACTAAAAGACCTAATCGGTCAATTATCTAACTGTTTTGGCCTCGACCTTGAGAGGTGGCCGTCGTTCCTTTCTCCTCAGGGGTGACATAGTCTGGCACCCGATGCTGGCATTAGTCACATCATATGGCGTCCGATCGGCTTTATTTACTATAATGGCACCTGAGTAGCATGGATAGCTGAATCGGAGTTATATATGGACAGCTCCCTTGGCAATTCAAACCCGAATAAAAATTGCTTTCAAATACTTACTATTTTTGTCGCGATGGTGGCTCCCAAGACAATTAATATCGCTGTAATCGGTCAGTACACGTCCGTATGGCTCTGGCAACTGAACAAGCTCTGACTATTTATCATGCAGGCGCCGGTGGTGTTGGATCCTGCTTCCTGGAGCAACTCGCATGGCTTGCAAAGAACCAGCCCATCCATATCAGCTTGTGCTATCTCGCTACCATTGACGGGGCACTGTATCACCCGGACTACTCAGAGCTCAATATCGAGACGGCACTCTCTACTCTTGAGAAAGCCCCTTCTCCCTTACCTTCAATCCCGGAAACGATTGACTACTTGGCTGGCACTCCCCATAAAGTCATTCTTGTCGACAACACCAGTGCTACCAGTCTCGCCGAGGCCTATCCTCAGTTCCTAGCCAAAGGCATCAACATCATCACCCCCAACAAAAAGGCCTTCTCGGGAAGCTACCAACTATGGCAAGAGATCTTCGGCGCAGCCAAGTTAAGTGGGGCTCTAATTTATCACGAGTCATCAGTTGGTGCTGGTATGCCCATAATCTCCACTGTAAAGGATCTAGTTCAAACCGGCGACGAGGTCACCAAGATAGAAGGTGTTTTCAGTGGAACGATGTCCTATCTTTTTAACACTTTCGCGCCTCCTTCCGGCCAAGGTGGCGGAAAGTGGTCAGAAATCGTCCTCAAAGCCAAAGAACTTGGTTTCACTGAGCCTGATCCCCGGGATGATCTCAACGGTCTGGACGTGGCGCGGAAGTTGACCATTCTGGGTCGCCTCTCGGGTCTGCCCATCGAATCACCTTCGTCTTTTCCTGTCCAAAGCCTGATTCCTAGGGAGCTCGAATCAACAGCGAATAGCCAGGAGTTCCTCACAAAGCTTCCAGAATTTGACAGCCGTATGGAAGAGCAAAAAGCTCTCGCCGAAAAGGAGGGTAAGGTTGTACGCTATGTGGGAAGTGTCGATATGGCGACCAAGGCTGTCAAGGTTGGCATGGAATGGTTTGATCCTGACCACCCCATTGCGACGCTCAAGGGAAGTGATAATATCATTAGCTTTTACACCAAGAGGTATGGGGACATGCCCCTGACCATTTGCGGTGCCGGGGCTGGTGGGCCTGTTACTGCGATGGGAGTGACGGGCGATCTGCTCAAGATCTTATATCAACTTGGTTAAAGTGATCTGGGCTCATGTATCGACCCTTTCCAATCATGAGCTTACTTACTATTTTTCATGGGGATTTTGCTTTGAAAATATAAGGAGCGGAACAAGAAATAACTGTCATATCTCGATCCTAAGGTTAAAAAGTCTTCACTAGTTCAAGGCCAACTGCAAGGTGCAGTGTAGTCAGACAGACTGAGGTTCAACCGTGAAACCACTGGCGAAAAGTTCTATGCCGGCGTCATGTTGTGTTTTGCTCGATTCCAGGACAGCGATCAAGTCAGATGGCGCTTCCACCACTCCTCGGTCCGCACGAAAGACTCGAGAATAGCATCTTCGCCTTCCCAACCATGACCTTCGCCCTCGAACTCAATGACTTCTGCTACCCGTCCATGGGTCTTCATAGCGTCTGCCATCATTCTTGCCTGTGCCACAGGTACGCACACGTCTTCCGTTCCCTGCAACAGCAGGAGAGCTCCCTGAATCTGGTCCGCGAAATTGCAGGGACTACGATTCGTGAGCTCCTGCTCTCGCTCCTTCGGCTCGGTCTTGCTCAGCAACAGCCGATCCACGTCCTGGCTTTCAAATTTATACGAGTCCGCCTGCAGTGCCCGTACATCACTGATACCATAAGAGCTAACGCCTGCGGCCCAAATCTCCGGGTACATATGCAATGCCCGGAGAGCCAGATATCCACCAGCACTGCCACCGAATATTCCGACTTTGGCCTTATCAATGAGGCCATCGTTCCCCAAAAAGTCTACTGCACTGACCGCATCTCCGACGTCGACAAGACCCCAATACCCAGACAGTCGCTCTCGATACTCTCGTCCGTAGCCGGTAGAGCCGGTATAGTTCACATCGCAGACCGCATAGCCGCGCGTAGTCCAGTACTGGATTTCGAGGTTCAAGCCGGGGTCGACGTTCGAATTCGGGCCTCCATGAACACTAACGAGACATGGCGGACGGGTGTCAGTCTCGCCTCGGTAGCGAGGATTGCGAGGTTCGTAGTAGAACATGTGAACTTGGCCATCGGTCAAAGGCCCATATTTCTGAGGAGCGGTCATCTCTTTCGCGATTGATATGTAATTCGACTCCAACGGGTTACTTGCTGTGGAACGGAGGACACGTCTTGTCACATCAGAGGATGGCGTGATTTTGATTACTGCTAGTTCTTCGGGGAACGTTGTTGAAGCACCGACGACCGAGAATGAGTCTGGCGATACCCGACGGAGCTCATATACAGAGACGTAGGGAAGATCAAGCTGTCGGATTGACATGGAGGCCGTGTCTATGAGCACAAGCTGGCCTGTGGCACGTGTGATGACATGAGCCACGATCGTCGTTTCGTCTAGAAAGATATATGTATGTCTGAACATTGTTAGTCAATTTCATTGGGGCTGAAAGCATGCGAACTGACCTTCCCAGTTCCCATTCAGCAACTGCAAAGCCGGACTGCTTGAATTGACCCAATGGCAAGCGGGTTATGTTTTGTTCTGTTGGATTGAAAGAATAAAGCTGCCAAAAGCCAGTACAGTCACTGGCAAAGTACAATTGCCCGTCCAGCCCCCATCGAGGCTGAGCAATGCTTTCTTCCTCGGCTTTTCCTGCAATAGCCCTGTCATTCGCCAGAGACCCGTTATCCCACTCAGCGTAATGGAGAATCGTCCCCGTCCAGGGCATATCAGGATGCGACCATTGAATCCAAGAGACGAATTTACCCGACGGGTCAAATCGAGGGTGGGAGTAGAAATCATCCCCCTGTGCGATCGTTGTTTCCTGTCCAGATTCGGCATTGAATGCAACCAGAGTGTTGTGAACATCGGTTGCCTGAGTCTCTGGAGTAGCTTCGCGATGATCCTCCTTGATGGCTACAATCCAAGCGGGACGCGTGGGGTGGGAGCTGAAATCCGCATACCGGACGCCTTCCTCAGCTTTCCGCACAAGCTCAGTCTCGCTCGTAGTTGGGTCCAGCAGGTGGACGTTGCAGGTGTCTTCATCGACAAATATGATTTTGCCATCCCGGCGCAGTTCAATGGAGCCGCCTCCTAGCTCTTGGACCGTACCGGCAGCGCTGAATTCGTTGGGCAGAATATCCCGCACTTCGCCGTTGAGGTGCTGCATGATCGCATGTCGACCATCTTCGGTTGGATGTAGTTCGACAGAATAGATCGCACCAGTTGGCTCCTAGATCTGGTCAGCGGATCTTCATGGTTACGGAGAGCATGACGAGGTGGCTACAGACATCGACGGCTGTTTCATAGAGTGCGATGTTTTCCGTAGCCATGCGCTCTGCGGTAAGTGGGCTCTCCCAGCGCCCATATGGCGCAGTCTGGACTTGAAACATGGTGTGAAATATGAGTCTTCTATTGTGTGGGATATTCAAGCTTCAAATTCTCTAGCAAGGCGTTGTGTGAAGTACTCCGCCGAATTCACCATGTGAGTCATCAAGCGTCAGCCATTTAAAGCTTCCAGTACTACTCCTGAAATCGAGGATATTGCGTCCTCAATGACAATCGGATGACCGTCTTAGGGAAATGAAGGGACACCTTGGGGGCGAATGGTGATGTGTCTGCGCCCTCAGCTAGGCAGCAATAAAAGAGCTTGAGCCAAAGAGAGCTAGTACAGACTGGAAGGATCAATTCGCACGTAACCCCAGATATTTGCAGGAATATGGATTGATCGCATCTCCTTCCCTATGGGTAGGCTCTATTTTGAGCACGTTGACCGAGAGTCTAACTCCCATTGTGATATCATTGGATTCAGAGCAGCTTACAACGCCGAGTTCAACCAACCCCAGATCAGTCATGGTTACTAGGGACTCTCTGGCAGAGTCCTAAGCCATGCATATGCACAGGAGTCCAGAGGTGTGAAAGACAGGTGACGCAATCTGAACAGCTGTAGGCACAAAATTATTGCTCAATGGTGGGCAGTTGACCAACAGCTCGGCCACCAATAGATCCCTTTTATCCTCAAACCCGATTCAAATCCGATAAGAATGAAAAGAATCTTACGTATGCAGAGTGAAAACTAAAGGTCTTGGACAATGAGATGAGGCTGATTGGCGGCTTGCGCGCAAGAAGTCATCATGATTAGAAGAAACAGATAAGATGGTATCCACGGAATAGTCAACGAGTGTGCCCTAGAAAGGCTGAAAGAAAATGACGAGAGAAGAGCCCGTATCTTGCGCATCAGTCGAGTAGGAGAATATCTTCAGAAGCAATAAAAGAAATGGTAAATGCTAGCCTAGGCTCGACCGTTTTCTATCCCATATCCCACCCACAGCGCCACGCTATTTTAGTAAAGAGTTGAAAAACAAAAGCACAAAAAAAAAAAGAGATAAAGCGGCGCCAAGAATGCATATCGCTATGAGCCTGGTTTTGAGGCGAGATCTAGTATGGAGAGAATCGGACATGTCGCCGTTGGCCAGCTCTTCGCACAGGGCCAACAGGCTGTTCATCATCGGAATCATCGATGGTGATGGCATTTTGCACAGTTGTGCCACCATTGGCCCTCGCGGGCTGTCGAGGTCGCGGCGGTGAGCTAGAGTCCATAGACTCGCTCTCCTCTGGTGCTGGGCTTATTGAATCAGGGACATAGACACGACGGCGCGCATGTGATCGGGTTGGTTCTTCAGAGTCGTACTCATCGTCGTCGGTACCATCCTCACCCTCATCTTCGTCTTCATTCCAATCTTCTTCAGCTTCCAGAATATCGTGATAACCCGTTGTTTCGTCGTCCTCGCTCGAGTCTTCATCGTCAGAGATTGGAAAAGGTGTATCCCAGTTCGCTTGTGGACGTCGTGCCGGTTGCACGGTAGGATATTGGACTTCGGGAACCTGCCGATTGCGCTCACTGCCCACTATAGTAGAGCGGTCAGAGGAGGACTCCACATCCAAGCCATCGATATCTTCTTCCATGTCTGCATTTTCTTCGTCGTCGATAAAGGAATCAACCTCATAATCATCGTCTTCTTCCTCCTCCTCTTCCTCTTCTTCATCTTCGCCGTCAAAAGTATCGAGAAAGGGCCTTGGTCGGAATGCAGCTGGGAACCCTGCAAGGAAAGATTCGATCCCGGGCACCTGCCCACTCATAGATGGGAAGGCTTGCCAAGTGTTTCGGTTCTCTGGTCGACCGTACAATCGAGAAGCCGCCATGAGACCCAACGAATCCAATGGCAACATATCGGCATCTTGGCTATCGAAAGGGTCGTCCTCATAATCATCGGCATCAAATACGGAGTCGTCGTAGTCGGTGTCGGTCAAGTCTGAGCCGCTAGTGTCTGTGCTCAGTTCGTCGCCCTCTTGGTAGCCACAGGCTGTGCACTGCATTTCCGAATCCAGTTCCCAAGAGCACTCAGGACAACGAGTGACCCCATCCTCCACATCAATAATCGGCTTGAGTGACGGGCCCTTTTTGAACAAGCCACCAAAAAGCCCTCCATTTGTAGGGTCTTCGTTTGCCTTGTCCTTGTCCAGCCTTTCAGTCTCTTCTTGATGGCATCGCCTGTGGTCGTCCGTCGTTTCTTCTTTGTCTAAAAGCTCTGCGCGACTCGTGAACATTTGTACAACAGCTCGGACCTAGGAGAAAAGAATCAGATGAGATAGTTAATACAAACAGCGGGAGGCTTGTGCTTACCAAATAAGCAGGCGCAGGCTGTTGCTTGACAGGCGCTCGACAATCAGGGCACGTTCTCTTCGATCTCCCGCCCGAGAACCATGATGAAAGACACTGGCAAGTTAGAATGAGTGCAGACTGGGGATCTCATGGAGGACGTACGGAATAGCAGAAAGTATGACCACAGGCGAGTGTAAAGGGTTCGTACAAGGGTCGCATGCAGATACCGCATTGCAAGATGCTCCGAATGTCATCGACATGACCTTGCAGCGTATTAACGAGCTATCTACGCGTCAGTATGATTTTCCCCCGGGGTGGAGGGGGAAGAAGCTCACTCCCGCGGCCGCGGCAGCGACACTGCCATCAGCCATGTTGTGTCCAGTTGTAGAGCGTCCTTAAGCCAGTAACGTAAAATTGGGTATCGACGACGTTGGTTGGGGGATGTGATTGAGCGGGGGCGCGCTTCGTTCGAGATTCGGCGGGGGTCGGATGGAAGGGGACCAGGTCCAAGACCTCCGCATCAAACGGAATGGAAAGAGAGGCAACAAAGACGGCACCGAGGTATCAAAGACACAATTTGTGTCTTGAAAGGCGACAAAGGTTGCAAGTCAGAAGAGCAGTGCCACCGCGCGAAAAAAAAAAAAGCAAACCAGAATAATGGTGTTGTTCACTGCCTCAGGCAGAAGTCTAAGGTCACGTGAATAGTAGATAGATCTGAATCTGATGTCGACATCTTTCTTTTCGGCGGTAACCGCCCTTTGATTGATGATATTCGAGACCATTCACTGATTACTAGTCCCTGCACAAGAACTCTAAGGAGCAAATCAGATACTAGTAGCATGGAAGATCATTAAACCATGTTCCGTACGTTCCTTATCTACTCTTCACGGCGTGGATCACCCTTGCTGCAAGGCATTTGCTGTATACCAAGAATGACCATATGTGGCTCTAATAGGATCTCTCGTAGAAAAGCAAGTCATAAATCAGAACTCGGGGGCCGAATAGGCCTCTTCGATCTTTCGGATTTCATAGAGTATCTTTGTACGACCAGCTTGACGTGCCAGACCATGGTAGCGAAGTTTTATTGAATCATAGTAAAGCTCACTCTAGGTTCTATTGAGCAGTGAATCTTTTGGGCTATTAAAAAAAAAATGCTCGCACTGACTTCTAGCATAGGACAATTAGTAGCATATACAGGGAGCATACGATCTCCATCTTAAACTGTTCCGCCAAGACTTGACCCACAGCTTGTCTCGGAGAAACACTGGCCGATCTCCAATCAAGTCCAGCTCCTTCCAAGCTCCAACAGCTCCGGCTCTATCTCCTCGCAACAGCTCCGACCTTCTTCAAGGGCTATCCTGACCCTCCCACAGCCATGGCTTCTGACTCTGCTGAGACGGGAGGCCACGATAAGGCCTGGGAGAAAGCGCAGCGGAAATTCTCACGGTAAATCCAGCCTGAACACTTCCTCGGTGTCGACGTCTTTCCCAGCCGCTGATTCATTACTCCAGCAAGTCTGCCAGTGAATACTATGACCCTTGCCAGGATTTTGCGGATCGGAGCCTGAAATGCATGAAGCGGAATGATTTCGATCGTGAGATGTGTCTCGACTACTTCCAGTATGTAAGCTCTGAATCTATGTCTTCCCTAACACTAAAGTTCATGGTTGCTTCATGATTAAGATAGATCGCTAATTGATTCTTAATAGAGCCTACCGGGATTGTAAGAAGAACTGGGTAAGTTTTGCTATCTATCCCCTTATTGAAGCTGTCTGCCCTCGGGGCTCAGCCGCGTTTCCCTCGTAAATTTACAAATGGCGTTGGTGGTGTGGTCATTAACATTCATCGCAGACAAAGCAAAAGCAAGCTGGGCCACCTACAAACTAAGCAACTGACCTTATGAACGAGGGGTTTGTCCTCCCGTTTTGGGCTATGGGCTGGGCCTGATCCCAGAGCTGTATAATATCATCCACATTTACATCATGCATTCAACTCTGCCATATTGAAATACCGGGTCAATCTTTGTATGTTGCCTTAGTGTAAGTGTCCATATTCGGGCCACTTCTACCCGTAGAAAAATATTTGCTACGGAAATTTTCGGCTTCGCATGACCAGTCATTGTACTCGGTGTTCTTATTGTGATATCTCAGATATACTAATTCCTTGGGATTGCAGAGACTCCTGCAGTATCATTGGGTTTGTCCTACGTGCTTCAAGTCTAGCGCAGTAAATCATCTCCATATCATCTCAATCACATTTACGGCGCTAAGGGTTGGATCATGATAGAGACGATAAGAAACTCCCCTCATATCGCTGCTCACCGCCTTCATCGCCTTCGCAGTGCTTCCCCACCACCAACACCACGAAGCATCCAAATATTCACTCCTCAGGTGCATTGCGCGCGTTGCCGGAGAACCTAGCTTGACTGAGCTTCGCGCGTCTCAAACTGGTTCCTCACGAGCTCGGTGCCATGGCTTCCAACAATGACGCCGTTTTCCTTCGGCGCAACAATCAGATTCAAGATGCCATTGACGGGCAGAATTTGAAGCAGGCCTTGCAGCTGATCGAGAAACGCATGAAGAAAGGAGAGAACACGCGTTTCCTGAAGGTTAGCTCCAATCCTCGAAGTTATCAATTAATTGATGCGCTCTTTAAGGCGTCCCATGCTCCTTGATTTCTCCTTACTATTTCCTCAGAACTCCGCTAACCGATCTCCTCCTAGGCCTGGAAAGCCAATATTCAGGTTCGTATGCTAGATGAAACCAACCGCAAGCGAGGAATTGCCGATACTCTGGAACTCTGCAAGTCTGAACCAGCAATTACAGACCTTGAAACCCTGGATATCTTGATACAGACACTGAAGAAGCTCGAAGGACATGACGAGACTCAGAGTGCGTTGTGGGAAAGGGCTGCAAAGGCCAAACCGCAGGATCTTGAAATTCAGTTGCGCTGGTTCTCATCTTCGTTTGAGGAAGACAAATGGAAAGCAGCACAAAAGGCAGGTTTGCGCAGAAAATATGGCTGTGGGTTTGAGCTACTTTTGCTAACTGGACATCGTTATATTGTAGGCAGCAATGAGTCTGCAGAAGAATTTCCCTCGCGAGCGAAAGTACTATTTCTGGGCTATCTTCACCAGCCACCAGATCTCAGTCGATGAGAAAAGTTCTGAGGCAGACTGCAAATTATTCGGCACATTGGCATATCGCATGATCGTGAAGGCTGCAGAGGAAGTTCCAAAAGACCCGGTAAGTGTTACTAAGTATCGTTCCACAATATTCAGCCTTATTCATGTTTACTACTACAGGCTCAAATCTTCAGTCATCCTCGAGGTATCCAAACGTCGGAGGAGATGATGCTGCTTCTCCAAATTCTCAAGTCGCAAGGTCGTTTTGCGGAATCAGTCAAACTCCTGAACAGTGAAACTGTGGGCATAAACTCTGCAATAATCAACAATGACAAGGAATTCACCCGCTTGAAATCGCTGAATCTTGGAGCTGGTAAGCTTTGGGAAGAGTCGTTATCTTTCGTGAAAAGCTTCTACACTATGTCCGATGATGAGAAGAAACAGAAAGAACTACTTGAATATGATGACTGGGTCATCTGGAATCTCCTCATTGAGTCTGCGCGTCACATTGGTACCCCAGAGTGAGTTGCTTCGTGTATTCACAGGAGAGTCTAAAAAACTCACAAGTCTAACAGGGCTATCAACGACGCACGCACCATTGCCGAAGACTTTATCAATTTCAATCCCAAGTCTCGTAATGCATGCCTTGCCCTTGTTGACATCGCGGAAATTGACCTGCAAAAGGGAAATATGACCAAGGACGAGTACTTCGAGTTCTACAAGGGTTACGTCGATCGACAAAGCCACAGAGTCTTCGCCTTCGGTGATATCCGACGTTTGATAGGTGACGACAAGGACTCCATGGCAAAGATACTCGAATATCTCTGCGAGAAAAAAGATCAAAGCCCAAATGTTAGTCCGAGAGTCGCACATACTTCTCACGATGGAATATCCTATTGACAATTCTCCAGCCATTTGTGTCTACCATCAATGCGTTGAAACTAGAGTATTGCCTTAAGATCTCTGGTGCTGACAGCAAGCCCTCTAGGCAGCACATCGAGGGCTTCGTTACTCGCTGCTTGGAACTCTATCGTGAGAATGTGAGAGAGCAGGATATCGAGAAGACTGAATCACCCCCGCGTGACGACTTGCCTGTCCTTGCCATTATGGCTATATTGAGTGAAGAGGGAGACCTACGGCCGTCCGGGCCTGCTCTCATTCGTTCGGCTGCTATTGTAGAACGTTTCCTACATGACTCACCACACAACTCAACTGCACTCCTTGTGCTAGTGCGTTGCTACATTTTACTAGGAGCTGGATCTCTCGCAATGACCACCTTCAACAGATTATCTGTGAAGCAGATGCAGTGGGAGACCATTGCTCACAACCTGTTCACTCGTCTTTCTACTATCCATCCTCATTCGGCCCCGCCGGTGGAAGGGACAGAGCGTAGCGAGTTTGATCCTCAAGCAGGGTTCCTCAAAGCCCTCAACTTTTACCGAAATGCCGACATCACCACTATGAAATACCGGACCCGTGGTCTTGAGGAAGGAGCATACTCTAATTTGGGTGAAGTGATCGAGCTTCGAAGTCGTTTAAATCATAGTATCTGCCGCAGGCTATGGGCTCTGCATATTCGACAGGCCCAACGAATTGTAGGTGGGGATTCTACCGCACGTTTCGATGAAATCGGTAAGTCGTTGACGCTTTTCACTCAGTCCATTTATACATGCTTACCCAAACACACAGCCAAAAACAATCTGCCATGTGAAGACTCACGAAACTATCAAGCCTTTATGAGCTGCGAGTTCCCTGGGAAGCCTATCTTTGAGCACCGGCTACGGGTCGGGCCCTCGCCGAAGGTAAAATGCTGCTATATTTTCCATCAAAGTACTGTTTACATTCCATTTACTCACGCTTACTTAGGAGGGCTGGATGCGTTCAGCAAGGATTACCGACCAACTTTTTGCCGTGCTGAAGAGCGTCGCAATTCAAAAGCCGCTGGCCCCAGGTATGGACTTGCCAGACCTTAGCTCATTGTCTCTTTCAGATGATGATGATCGAACCGAGACTGAGAAGGAGAATGCAAAGATTCACTCTGAGCTTCTCAAAGTGGCAACATTCCTGGCTGGTTCAAAAGCCATAAATGCTGAACAAGTAGACGCAGCCTTCGCTGTGGTGGAGGATTGGTTGATTGCAAAGATCAAGACTCTTACTCCTAGCGATTCAGATGGGAATAACAGAACTTCGCCAATAATAACCGACACTGCTGTACACCTCCATGTCGGCCACCCTACTGGACCCACATGGACCTACCTGCACGCTCTATTCTCGCTTCTTGAGACTTTGAAGGCGTTGTCGCAGCTTGTCATCTTGGGCAGCAAGAAGGGTCCCAGCTCAGTCAAGCTTCCTAAGGAGCGACTGGATCGGCTTGCAGCTATGGTTCCCGAGGTTTATGAACTTGTGCGCTCCAACGCGAAAGCTTTAAAGAGTGCTGTCTCCGCCCCAGGAGTCCTCAGCGATCTGGTTGACAATACCATCCAAGGGGATAGTTCCAAACCATACGGCCAGGAGGTGCAAAGCGTTATCGAGGAGTATGTTGGTTCATCCGAACATGAACTGTTTTGTGGCTCCTTAATGGAAAGCTGGGAAGAAGCACTTTCCGGCATAATGGCGGTAAGGCTGTAATTATGGATGGACAAATGAGCGTTTACAAGGTATCTGCTTCTCCTAATATAGGAAAGCATAAGATTATTTAGATAATCTTCAATCTGAGCACCATTCATCATCCATGCCAAGTGTGTGCAGAAGTGCTTCGTAGCATTGGTTTCCATCGTAGTATACTTGGCCGCCAAGACCTGAATGGAGCAAAGTTTATGCCTCAGGCAACAATAAGCTACCTAGGTAAGACATTCGTACTAGTCCGAATTTGGGTAGCCCTAAGCCCTAGAGTTTCGCTTCCGCACATTTCATGCCAAGACCGGTTTGTGTGGTTCCCCAGTACTAGGGGATTTTCGTTCGACTTTCTTCTTTGCTTCGACAACCACCGCCAACCCCCCCTCAACAAACCGTCGAAATGGCCGAACGCAGCGGTATCGTGCTTGGCAGCAACAAGGGCCACGTACGTTTTATCCTTTTTCCCCCCATCGATGTCGCCTCCGAACGTCTGTTGTGATGTCAGTTTCTTCGAACCAACCCGAGTTGGGGTATGTCACCTTGGTCATGTGTGAAGCGCGAATCATCGGTCATCAAAATATCGCGGAGGGAGTCTTGACGCCCATTGTATATCCCACGCCCAACATCAATGAGGAGGAACCCGTCAACAAGTACCGGATCATGTGTGGAGGAAATTTTCGGACCACGACTTACATTCCGCATTCAACCCATGACCTTGCCTGTGAACCACCCAACTCTTCTTATAATTCGCATTCGAGAGACAAGACATTTGCAACAGACATTGCGCGGGGTGGAAGCGACGGGGGAAATGCACAACCCATACAAACAGACATGCTGACTAGCAGGCTACAGAAAACTACCCCCCTCAACACCCCCAAGACCAAGATTAGCCGCACCAAGGGCAAGTCTTCTCACCGCACCAAGTTCGTGCGTGAGATCGCCCGTGAGGTCGTTGGTCTCGCTCCTTACGAGCGTCGCGTGATCGAACTTCTCCGCAACGCTCAGGACAAGCGTGCCCGTAAGCTCGCTAAGAAGCGTCTGGGAACATTCGGCCGTGGCAAGCGGAAGTCAGTTTTCCTCCCCACATGAATTTCCTACGTCCTACGTATATACTAACGTCCCACTAGGGTTGAGGACATGCAGGGTGTTATCGCCGAGGCCCGCCGTGTCCAGGGTCACTAGATGCCCCATAAATGGACCCTTTCTATTTCGTTTAACGACTCGGATACCTGGCGCATACGAACAAAAAGCAAATTCCTCCGAGGCCTTTGTACCCCACGCTGGTTGATCCCCGCATAGCGTATGGCTCGTGGAATCGGAACATGGGAGTTTTTTTGTAACTACCGGTTGCTGATGGGGATGGCAAAAATGGGATTCTTTCCCTGTGGAGAGAAACCATAATGAAAACATTCATCAATTCATGGAGTTCTTTGTAGCATAGCACTTTCCTATCATCTCGTAGATCACGGCAACATATGGTTTCCCCGGACAATTTCTGATAAAATAGATGTCCGGGGAGACCTAAGAGCTGCATTAGACTGAGTCCGGCCCTCAATTGGAGGCATTCTATCTATCAGGCGAATCCACGCAATCCACGTGTGCGCCACTAGCAAGACCAGTCATAACTTTGGGACCCTGAAGCTTCTTCATAGTACGGACTCGGGTTGGGTAGGGTAACTCTTTACTGTGAGACAGGCAAGCGCATATTGAAATCAAGGCATAATACACCTGCATGAGTGGCAAACAGAATCATTTCAGCGATATTTGTATGGTATTTATGCACCCCGAACATCACATAGCTGAGTCTATATTATCAAACATATCATTTCTTTCCAGGCAGCTTGAGCCATTTCGGCACGCCGCCATTCTTTCGTAAACCACCCGGCTTTTTGCCATCACCGCTATCACTTGGACCCGTCTGCTCTGCAACAGACGGGAGAGGCTCCGCAGGTAAATCCGGTGGCTGCTCTACTTTCAAAGCACGTGCTTGGCGACGAAGCTCCGGCCGGAGAATGTCTGATCGCTCTCGCTTCGGGTCGGCCCAGGTGAAGTTGACCAAGACGCGGCCAGCCAACCCCAGATCTTTGATAAGAAGAGTTTTATCCGAGTCTGGAATGATATTGGCGTTACCGGGGCGAGCTGACCCGGAACTGCCGAACACATTGAGGGCGAATCTCTCGCCTGCAACTTCGGGCGTGACGCACTGGCGCACGAAATCGTAGAGCGCCTGGCCTGTATCTGCGGGCCCGAATTTTGCAACTATCTGGCTTTGGTCTGGGAAACGGATTTTGACATCAACCTCGCGGATTTGTGATCGGCGTTTCTCCTCTGCGGCTGCCTTCGCGGCAATTTCGGCATCTGTTGGGAGACGCTGCGGCCGGGAGGACTGATTAAGTTGTCTCTGGTGAGCTTTGGCATGCTCTACAGACGGGATATAATCTTCTTCATTGTAGGGTATCTGTGCCGATGATGGTATGCTTTCAACAGGTGGAGAAAATACTGTTATTGAGCGGCCACCATCCAAGGTGAGTTGGTCTGGAGAAGCCGATGCTGGCGCGGTGTCCTGGTCAGATGCAGGTGCGGCAGGTTCTTTCGTTGGCTCGGTCGGCTGAGAATCTTGCGTATTGCTCGCTGGCTCTTCAGCAGTAGCAGCTGGTGTGGCTGAAGAAGCTTGGACGGGTGCCGGTAATAGCATATCTTCTCCCACTGATTTGAAATACTCTCCAATTTTCTCCATTGCCTCTTCCATCGGCTCCTCAGTTTGGCGAAAGCTCAGGCGGATCAGGACATTCCCACTGTTGAATCCTAGCTGCGCGAGTGACTTTTGCAGATCCGTAAAGCTTGAGAGCTCTCGTTCGAGGATCTGTAGGACAGGAATTTCGTAAACTACACGCCCGGAGCCAGAATCTCCAGTTGTGGCAGGAACACCTCGGGCTGTGAGATTTCTGACCGGACCACCTCCAGCTACACCAGCTTCGAACTTTCGCAGGACCAACCAGAGGGTGGTTGTGCTAGGAAATTTGTCAAGAAGACGTCCGTTCGGAGCCCCGCGAGCTTCGGATTCAGGTAGTTGGAGGGCAACTGTGACGACTGATGGAGAGCGCGAGAGTTGGACAAGCTCTAATTTGGCGCCAGAGCTCAGGCCTGAGAGGCGGAACGAAAGAGAAAGATCCAGTTGCTTGCGATTGTATCTGAAGGTAAATATCGTGTCAGCCTCATTACTATCAAGTGGGGTTGGGCTGATTTACTTTAGGCCATATTGGGTGGGGTTGTATCCGAACTTTGTACATGCTTCATGTAGAATATCTGTCAGGTGCTTGGATGGTGTCGTCTTGATCGTTGCCCGCCTGGCCGTGGAGTCGATCACCACGACGTGGGCGCTCATGGTGGCTGCGGAGGCGGACGCGCAAAGAAACAGTGACGAAGTGCGATCGTTGGGTACAAACTCGACTGCGTACTCTGAAAAGGAGACTGTAAAGAGCAAGAATAACCCGATAAATATTAACCAGCACAAGGGCCGAAAGATGCTGAGTAAAAGGTTGAAGAAGGTAGTCGAAGGTCGAAGGGCGACTAAAACAGGCAGCGGTGCGGGCGTCATCCGAGTTCGCGTACCTCACAGCTTCCCCGTCATCAACTCACCTCCTCCCATCATCCATCCTCCACAGCCTTCCAGCCTCCCACCCCTTCCATCCTGCCAGAGAAGTATCTCTGGAGCTCCAGAATACTCCACGCAGTCCATATTGAACAAGATAATTTGCAATAATGGTGAGAAATTGGGTCTCCTGCTTCCAATCGCTCTTGGCCGGATCTCAAAGCTGACCTCCCTTCTTCCATCAGAGCAATCCCTTCGACATCAGTATGCCGGGCCCTTTGACCTAAACACCAGACACCTGAGAAGCTAATCGATTCATAGATGGCGGTGCCTGTGTCGCCATGGTGGGCAAGGACTGCGTCGCCATCGCCTGCGACCTCCGCTTGGGTATGCAAGCCCTGACCATCTCCAACAACTTCCCCAAGATCTTCAACTACGCCCCATCGACTTACCTCGGTCTGACCGGTCTCGCTACCGACGTGAGCACTGTCTCCGATCTCTTCCGTTACAAGGTCAACATGTACCGACTGCGCGAGGAGCGCCATATTGCACCTCAGACCCTGGCCAACTTGGTTAGCTCATCGCTGTACGAGAAGCGCTTCGGCTCTTTCTTCGTCAGCCCTGTGCTAGCAGGTATCAACCAGACCACCGGCAAGCCATTCATCTGTGGCTTCGACAGCATTGGCTGTATCGATTTTGCGAAGGATTTCATTGTGGCAGGAACCGCCAGTGACCAACTGTTCGGTACCTGCGAGGGACTCTGGGAGCCAGATCTTGTACGGACGCATTTTTCCCAGTGATATTCCTTTCGTTCCAAGCTAACTTTGTACCAGGGTCCCGAGGATCTGTTCGAGACTATCTCGCAAGCACTCCTAGCCGCCGTGGACCGAGACGCCCTCTCTGGTTGGGGTGCCCAGGTCTACATTATAGAGAAGGACAAGGTCACCCAGCGGTTACTAAAGGGACGACAAGATTAAAAGGGTACAATACTGGTTGAGCTGTTTATTTCGGCTTTCTGTTTGTTTCAAGTCGGAATTAGGCGTCTGCAGTTTTCACCGGATGACGGGGCGCCATGGACAGCCTGGAGGAACATCACAACAGTGGCATGAGGACGGTCACCGGTCGAAGGATAAATTCATTACAACTTCAAGTTTCCTCTTATCTATCACGACAATACAATGCTCCATCACCAATGGGCACAGCAATATTGCATATCTCTTTCCTGCGTTTGTTATTAACAAGCCTAGTGCCGGTTTTCAATAGCCTGCTTTTCCTGCTATCGCCCCATAAGCTGCGCCTTCTTTTCCGAGAAACTCTTTCAGGTCCGCTACCAGCAACTCCGGCACTTCCCAAGCGGCAAAGTGGCCTCCGCAGTCAAATTCAGTGGTTCTGACAACATTCCCCATGGCTCCATACCAAAAAGTGGGCCACTGAACAAGTTCGTCTTTAAATTGTGCGACAGCGAAGCGTATATGATCTGATGCCGTGCCCCCAATCGACTGTTCCAGGCTCGTCCATTTCGTAGCATCCCCGTCCTTGGACTTGGCACTTTCAGGGACGGGCGCCGACGCTTCATAGTAGATTCTAGTAGAGGCAGTGGGTCCGGCCCGTGAGAAGTAATAAATGCTCACCCAAGTCAAGATCTCCTCATCTGTCCATTGATAGTCACTTGACCAGGAATGGAGCTTATCGTAAACCCAAGCAAGAAGTCCGACGGGACTATCATGCAAGCTATATCCCAGCGTTTGGGGTCGAGTCTCTTGTACCTTCATGTACGCATTGCCCTTCATGAGGTACTCAAAGGTCCGAGCGATGTATCCGCGGTCCTTTGCGGAGAAAGGGACACTCATCAAAGATTGGAGGAAACGCAGAGGAGCGCGCCATGGGTAGGGTGGTGGGACGGGGGCGAAGTTGACATGGATCGCTTGAATGTGTCTGGAGTAGTATCTTGCCATCGTGCGTGAAATCATGCTGCCCCAGTCTCCTCCTTGGATCACTTTATGGACATCAGTAGATTATACGTTGACGAATAGACGGGTCCAAACTGACCATATTCTTCGTATTCCAGCGCCAGCATAACCTTGTGTAGAGTCTCCGCATACTGTGCAAGACCAAATCCTTTCTACAAAGCTTATTAGGGATTGCGTAGCGAGAATGGACCCCAGATGGATCATTTCATACCTTCTGGACACCTCGTGAAAACCCAAAGTTGGGCAATGACGGGGCCACTACATTGAAGGCTGGTCCATCATCCCCTCTAGTTAGAAGGGGAATAATCTTGGTCGCTTCCAGGAAATTCCCCGGCCCTGGTCTTATTTAGTACATCAGGCCGAGTAAAGGGTCAATCCAGAGATCAGGAGCGTACACCCATGAATGAATAGCAAGGGGATGGCATTATTTTTTCCTGAGCGATGATGCACAACATGAATATCCAACTCTCCGAATCCATCCACGGTAACAGGCACCGTGTACTGGTTCAGTTGGTCGTTCAATGTCTTTTCTTGGGCACGCCAATCGAACGTTTCTCTCCAGGCCGTAACCAAACGTTTCATGTCCGCCAGCGGGACCCCCATGTCCCACCCCACTGCGTCGATTTCATCGGGGAAAGTGGCAAGCTGCAGCTTCTGGTTCAGTTGATCAAGTTGCTCTTCCTGCACGGCGATTGTAAAAGGGGTGATATCTGCCATTGCTTCGTTTCTTGCCAACTTCAAGTCGAAAGCAATACTAGATGATGTGAAAGGAAAAGTCTGTAGGGCATGTGCGAGCTAGTAGATAGTTTCTCAAGCTTTGATCGATTGATTTGTATTCCCACTTGACATCATGGCCAGTTGCACTGCGTATTCTGGGCTTTGATTGGTTGGACCAGCCTCGGCTTCACGATTTCAGTTCCACGGTGGGCGGGGGATGTTCACTGAGCAGTCGAGTTGGTATTCAGTCTATTGTCGAAATCGAGAGGTCCTCAAAATGGACGGCTTTTCAGGTTGAAAGTACTGTACCCTCAGAGTTTTCCTTTGAGGCCCGCTCAATACGGATTCAAGGATTCCTTACCGTCCGCAGTTTACATTAGTGACGACCCGAGTTGAAAAGATATATATCCATGGACTAAAGTTTCCAGTTGAAGTGTTTGGTCACCCCACAGCTCTGAATGCACATCCTCGGATCATACAAATTTGAAGGAAGTAAGTATTCTAGACTGGATGCCTAGGTAATTCATGCCCCAATGGCTGGTGCAGGAAAGATCAATCCCAGGGCTTCAGGGTCCCAGGGCCGACAATGCTTGGCTTATAAATTGACTTGATTTGCTAGTTAACTGTTTGACCTGTTTGTATCACTGCATTCAACATTCTTATTGGACAAGAAGCTCTCCTGTTGCAGACATCCTGACGGTTTTCTGCGAAGCCTACAATTTGCTCACGGTGGTTGACAAACCAGCATATGTTTACTAACTAGCGGCGCCGCTACCAAGTTAGTTTTTCGACTTCCAAGGTGGTCAGTATATACAAAGGCTAAGTTTGCTTGGCCTTCGAAAGGGAAACACTCGTTCGAAATTTCGCAACTTGATACAAAATTGGAATCTAAGAAACAATTCCTTCAGAATTTAGAGAAGCTCTGTTCCAAAGCATACTGCCGTGAATTCTCGACAATGTCATTCAGGGGTACCGTTCTGGTTCTCGGGGCCGGTCTTCGGGTTGGTCACTCAACTGCCGCACTCTTCGCGCAGCATGGCTACAGGGTTGCTCTTGTCGCACGAAGCCTGGCCGAAGGTATGCTGCAGACGGTACCTTGATGATTAGAGCAGACTTAGCGGACTTGGACAGGATTCCCTCCATCTTCCTGGCTGTAGAGCAAGCCCTCGGTCCGCCCAATGTCGTGGTCTTCAATGGTGGGCCATGAAATGTATGCATACTAGTATGGGATGTTCCTGATAACTTTAGGAGCGCTTCGTCTTTTGAATTCCCCCGAAGACCCCCTAGCAGTCCCCTTGGGTGACATACGTAGATCATGGACGGTGGGATTCGAAGCTGCATATGTGGCTGCACAAGAAACCGTGCGAGTCTTCAAAGCTTTACCATCCTCGACCACAGGGCGTTCATTTACACTGGAAATGCACTCAATCAGATAGCAATTCGGGGAGTCATGCCTTTTGCCATTGGAAAAGCATCGGCGTCGACTCTCGTTGAATCTGCTACCAATGCGTACGGCGTGGATGGAATGAGGTCAGTCGGCCGCTTCTGAATAAATGCATTACATTGCGGATTGCTCAAGCAATCAGATTCTACTACACCGATGAGCGGCATCCGTACAGCGGGCCTACCGGAGCAGATGTCGATGGCTGCGGACATGCTGATATGTATTGGCAAACGGCCAATGAGAGAGAGCAAGACAAATGGCTGGTAAGCTTCACAAAAGATGGAACTCGCTATGAATTCCCCGGTGTTGATTTCAAAGGGAAGCAGCGATGGGAATGACGGAACACGTAGAGGATCTCCTATTCAAGAGCTTGGGCGGACCCAGCATGTAGTCTCTAGCACGTTTACTGTTAACGATAGGAACATGCTGATGGGCCGCAAAAGCGTTGAGTAGCACCTACGGTCGAGAGGTATACCACGCGATTATCGAAGGCTAGACTCAGGCGGGGCCGGAATTACCTAGTCGGAGCTGAAAATGGAGAGCGCTGGAGAGAATGGCCAGTGCTTTCTAGAACTTGGTGGCAAAAGATGGGGACGTAACCTATCTTAGTGCCTGCTGATAGGCCCGATTTAGTGGGCATTCTTCTAACGTGACCAGCACCAGATTCCTAGTTTGCACGGATGCATCGTAAGGGCGGTTCTGGTAGATTGAGATGGCGCCCAGACTAGATCAAAAGCTGGGCATACTAATTTCTCCTTAATCCAACGAGGCTGCAGAAGCAAATAGTTGCCTTTGTGATACATCTCGGATCTCGATTGGCCCGATGCAATGCGATCGATCTGCAAGACAAACAATTCTGAGCGGGTTCTCCGGTACTAGGTACCTTCCGGTGTACCTCTCAGGGCTGGATACCCAGAGTACCCAGTACGAGAACGAGAGGAGGGGGGGGGGTAAGCGGCGCTTGGTCTAGATCCGCCGATCAGTAGGATTGTCCGTGCATCTCCGTAGTCCAAGCATGACTAGTTCGAAAAAACCAAATCAAGGTCAAGATCCTGGGAAGAAATTGAGGAAGTTTCTGTACAAACAAGAATCCAACCGGCTTTTTTTTCTTTTTGAGTTCCAGCATAGTCTGAGTTCATGGCTCCCCGGTCCCTGACCCACGAACCTCCTGTTTCAGCCTAGGAACCACCAGCTTCTAGACCGCCCAGTAGCCCCATCGCCAATTCCCGAAAATCCCCTCTCTGGCTCTCCGGTTCCTTCTGGCTTTTCCGTCTCGAGTCTCCTCCCATATCCATACGGGGAGAGCTATGGTGTCAGCCCACCCCCATAACGACACGGCATTTTTAGTACATGGATCATGACCAAATCGACCGACTCCGACGCTCCTGCCCTTCACCAGCGTACCACCGGTCCCTTCTCAACCTGCAAATCTGAGTGTATGGCAGATGGGCTTATGACAGTACCGGCAGACAGCAATCTCCAGTTCGACCCCCCCTGGCGCCTGGAACGATGGAGCTCAATCTACCGCCATAGAACAACTTGTCGGACTCAAGCAGGGTTTGCGCACCTCAGACACCGAGCTCTTCTGGCAAAGGCTCATGGAGGATGTGACCTCCATCAGCAAAGCACAGTATGGGTTCGTGGCAAGACGAGTGCACGGTGCCGAATCCGTGAAGGAAGTTGGCGACCGTCGCCCCTCGCTCTTCGGCGCGGTATTCTATTACAACGATGGCTACGGGAACGTCGGATTACAACGAGACCGATATTTCGCCGGCGGAAACCCTCTTTTGTATATGGATTATGACCGTCCGTGTGTGATTTCCGAGAACCTCCAGTCAGTGTTGTCTTTCGGCGATGGCCAGCTTCCGTTCCCCGCCGAAGCCTACATGGCGATCCCCCTCTTCTCCAACGGGAAGTGCTTGGCGCATCTTGGATTGATGTGGTCTCCAGAAGGTGCGGGACAACGGGACTTGTCATGGTCATTTCTGGAAATGCTATTACATTCTCTCGAGGACATGATCGTCCAGCGACTCCTTCTGGACAAAGTGTTCCCGGAGCATCAATTGACCGAACCTCTAGCATCCAACCATCCCACTCCGCCAAAACCAGTTGAACCCTCTCAAGATGTTCCCGACTTCACATCCCAGCCACTCAAACCGTTCGCTCGCAGTTTGTCCCACGAATTACGGACCCCTATGCAAGGCGTTGTGGGGATGTTGGATGTGATGCACGCTACTGTACGGGAGGCAATGGAGAGCAAAGCTCCTGTCAAACCGGGCGGTATTTTCCAGACCCTCAAGGAAGGTATTGAAATGGTCCAGGACAGCGCCAGACGTGCTGTCGAGGCTGCAGATAACGTTGTGCATGCATACGATCTCAATATGCAAGTTCCTAAAACTCCCCAACGAGAGGAAGAAAACTGCGATCTGTCGCAGATAGCAGAGCATCCCACCGAAAACCGACCGAGTGTCTTTATCGAGGGGAACAACATCGCCGTAAACCCTTACAAGCGACGCCGAAGTCTTCCGTTGGATGTCTCAGCATCCGCGCGGCCGGCCCGGCGGCAGCGGCTGCGGGCGGCTACATCAAGACAGGAACTTTCACCCCGCAGCGAAGAAGTGAAGAATGCGGTCCACGAAAGCGATAAAATCGTTCACGCCACCCCTGCCCGCCAGATTGAAGCAGTCATGGCCAACATGGTGGACCCGAGACCGTCAATTGCGGTCCGCCGATCGGCACCGCATCTGCTTTTAGAGGGTATCAACACAAATTTGAGAGGCCCAGCTCTGCGGTTTACCAAGCTCCGAGATCTTCTTCGACTTGTTATCAACGAGTCTCTTCACGTTGGTGGCCGACCCGAGTCTGCCGAGAGCAACGTGACGGACTGTGGCGAGACAATTGAGATTCGATCTCGATCCTCGAACGGCCAGGTCTACACAAAGACGGTTGATTGGTCGGTTGACCCGGCACTTCCAGAAACCCTGTTAGCAGATGATAGGGATCTTGCCAAATTGATTTCCTGTGTTTTTCCTCAATGCAATCAAGTTCACCAATAATGGAACCATCACATTATGGGCGACACTAGATGCTAAGAAGAACGATGTATTGATTATGGTGCGAGATACTGGTCCAGGAATTCCGGCTGCGTTTCTGCCCAATCTCTTTAAGCCTTTTGCTCGCGAAGATGCATCAATCACGCGAAGTAAGGACGGCTTGGGACTTGGCCTTCTCGTAGCCAAAGGTCTGTCCAGAAAGATGGGAGGTGACCTGATTTGTGTTCGCTCAGCTACCACAGGCCCTGACCACGGATCGGAATTTCAGATCAGAGTACCTGTCAACCAGCGCGAAGCCTACAGCCGCCTCAGAAGCCCGTGCGAGAGGACCATGACCCCTCCATCACTCAACGGGCACACACGCACCGGAAGTGGCAGCAGCTTCGTTTGGGAACCCGCATCTTTGAGCTCGCCGGCCGTATCGCAGAATATTCAACTGCAGCAACCGACCCCTAGCACTGTAGGTGAGACTCCATCTCACAATTCTCCGTCTCAAATCGCCACCCAGCCTCAGATCACTACTCTCCCCATCTCGCAAGACGCCTACGACAAGAAGCTTGGGGAAAAATACCCCTTGCGATTTTTGGTTGCAGAAGACAACCGAATCAATCGCCGTGTCCTAGTCAACATGCTACGGAAGCTAGGCTACCGAGATGTGCTCGAAGCCGCCGATGGTAGAGAAGCTGTTCAGATAGTCAAAGATACTTTGACAGCATCAACGCCAAGGCATAGTTCAACGGCATTTCCCAGTCTCGTTTGCGGGTCACCCGACGAACCCCCAGAAACTCACCCTGGCGAGATCAGACCAATCGACATCGTGCTCATGGATCTTTGGATGCCAGAGATGGATGGCTACGAAGCCACTACTCGCATTCTGCAGATGGTTGATGATTACGGGAAACCATCTACTTCACTGGAAGGATCCCCTCGGATAGATTCAATCAACTCAGACAGCATGGAAATGGACATGACACCTCGCACCCCTCAACCTCCTACCATTCTCGCCGTCAGTGCCGATGTCACCGATGAGGCATTGGCACGTGCCTCCAAAGTCGGAATCAAGGGTTATATGACGAAGCCTTACAAACTCACCGATCTGGAGAGGTTGATTCTTGGATTCTGTGGAGATCGTGGGGACATGATCATTGACAGTTGATCCCTTATTTTTTGAGATACTTCGTCGTCCCTCCTTACGCTTTCGTTTAGCCTTAGGAAGAAAGGACGGCTTGCATATACCCATAGAACTTTGTGTTCTTTCTCGAGGCTACAGCACACCTCACTTGCATTGTCATATCACGTTATTTTTGGTTCCTTTGGAATGCGATTCAAACATCATCGTCCGGCGTCTTTCGTTTTGGGTCATTTACTTCCTCTCCTGCCATATACCATTTCGGCTTTCAATGCTCTCCACAGCCTCTTATACACTGTTTACTACCATTTACCACGGACATGATGAGTAATGCATAGTTTGAATGCTTTCAGGAATGCATATAAATGATAATTCGTTTCTCATCTCCATGAACAGACCCTAAATAGCGACAGAAGTGATCGAGCAGTAATGTTTTTATTAAAAAAGAACAATGTGAAAGAAAGCTGTCATTACATCCGTTATCAAATCCGACATCGCTCTGACCATGCGTTCCACCGTTTCTTTTTTTTTGTTTGAAGCAGGAGATAAACTAGTCGTAATGCCTGCGCTGGACTATCGCTAGCCATGCATAACGACAGAAGGCCATTCCCATCATGAGAATGCCCTCTATCTTTTTCGGTCATGGCTGAAAAGAAGGGGGAAAAAAGTCAGGACACTCCGTTCAACCAATGATCAAATCCGCCTTGGGCGTGTATACTGCGGCAAAAACCAGAAACCCCACAGATGCGACACGTAGGCTTGATAACACATTGAGCATGCCATATATGAAACAACACCCTAGGTCAGCTTCTGCTTGATGAAGAATGACCGCAGGTGCGACAGCTGCCAGGCGCATGCAGCCGAGAGGACAGCCAGCTGGATGAGGGTCCACCGTACGACACGACTGTTGGTAGTCTCGGACTGGTCACGGAATTCAGCTTCACGTTCCTAGGAGAAGGGGAAGAAGTTAGTGGATAAGTCCAAGAAAGTAATTGACAACCCAATTCATCCAACTGTGCTGTGTTACAGGCAGTCAGGAACTTACCCGCTGGTACACCTGCTCGCGGCGAATATCGTGCAGGCGACTGTTCAGATCCCGAACACGCTGGACGATATCCTTCATCTTGTCCTTGTCCTCGGTCTCGATCTTGCTGGTCTCGCCAATAGCCAGGTCGAGAGATACCTTGACGCCGCCCTGGCCGTTGGATAGCCAGCCGGCGGTCGAGACGTCGGTGTCGGCCATAAAGCAGATACGGTGTTCGCCGGCTTCGGCAGCAGTGAAGGTAAAGCGACCAGAATGGCTGTCACGCTTGTTCACAACACGGTGGTCATTGTCGAAGGTCTCGTCGACTGTGATCTGGACCTTGAGGGCGTGGTCGATGTTGTAGGTGTTGGTGTTGGGATTGATGACATAGGTGGAGTAAGTGCCTGCAAAATTGTCGATCAGTATCGTGTCAGTCAATTGCAGGAAATATGTCCTGGGAACCAGTAGTCGTACCAGCTACCAAGGTGTCCTTTGGCAGATCCTCGTAGAAGCACTTCGTTTGACGCCCGTCCACGTAGAAGTACAGGGCATGCGCGGGGAGCAGAAGTGACAGTAAAGAAAAGAGAGCTAGAAGGACTGTGAGCCCCGGTGAGGATGCCTGGAAGACCATGGCGTGTTGAAGCGAGAGGTGTAATGGGGAAAGCAAACACCTATGAGTCTCCTATCTACTCCCGCATCAACACTGTCTGGCATCGGAGACACCGCTTTCCATTTTGGGGCGGCTTCCCTTGCCCGTTGCAGCATCGCGGTTTCCCTTTTTCGCGGAAAATCAGCATCGCAGATCAGACGATTCCATCTATTTGCTTTCAGATATTGTTTTCGTGCGGCAGTATATAATCTCCCCTTCTACCTTGCCTCATCTAGTGAGGCCCCACGATCATTATGGCTGCCGCAGCTGATGTCCGTGATATGCTGGATTTGCCCGCCGAGGGCCAGCCCCGACCGCATAAAAAGCAGAAAGTCGTGGAGAAGCGACCAGGTATGTGAGAGGTGGCTTTTTTGGACCAAAAAAAAAAAAGCAAGAACTCATTCACTGACGCGTCTTTCCTTGCAGAGGGTATTACCCGTGAACTCTACGCGCTTCTAGGTGAGCGAGCGCCGCCGATCGCTTTGAACGAGAACAAGTACAAGGGGCGCCCAAGGTGGATGAACAAGTTACGCGTGCGACCATGGTACGTATATATGTGTGGCCTCTTTACCAAAGAAAATACTTATTAGATGAATATAGGCGCATGACCCCCTTCACCAATAACGCTCGAGACGATGGCCTAGTGCTCTACCACTGGCAGCGCAAGCATGAATCAACCCGTCCTCCAATTTCGGATGGGGCTCAGATGGACACAAACGAATCTAGTGCAGAAAACAGAGACGACTCAGTCAAGCCGCTGGATCAAGTGTACCCGTTCGCAAAGTACAACATCCAGATCCGGATGCCCAAGCGATATACAGATGACGAGTACACCAAACTTCTCCAAAGCAAAGACTGGTCCCGGGAAGAAACCGATTATCTCGTGGATTTGGTACAAGAGTACAACCTGCGGTGGATGATAATAGCAGACCGATACGAATACCAGCCACGGGTGAATTCAGACGCAGGCGCAGACGCCGGTGCCAACGCGTTGGTCCCCGCCACGCACTACCGGACGATGGAGCAAATGAAGGCTCGATATTACTTCGTCGCGGCGAAGATGCTCGAAATTGAACACCCACCCGCCGAGATGTCGGAAGCCGAATTCGAGCTACACGAGCGGATGCTCAAGTTCGATCCAGACCGCGAGCGCGACCGCAAGGAACTCGCCGCCCTCCAGCTTAACCGCACTGCCGATGAAGTCCGTGAGGAGGCCTTGCTTCTGGAAGAACTCAAGCGGATCACCAGCAACGAGCAGAACTTCATAACTGAACGCCGCGAGCTGTACGCCCGCCTCGAGGTGCCTATCAGCGTCGGCAACACTACCATGTACCAGTCCAGTCAAGGCCTTTCACAGCTCCTGCAGACCCTCCTGCAGGCCGACAAGAGCAAGAAGCGCCGCTCAATACTCGGACCCGAAGGCTCGGTTGCTAGTCCCGCCGGCCAGACCCCTAGCCAAGCCACAGCAGCCGAGACTCCGACCGCCAGTTCCGCTGCTGCAAATAAGAAGGGCGGTATCGCCGCGCAGGCTCAGCCGCAAGTCCGTACCCTGACGCCAGCCGAAGAAGCCCGTTATGGCGTCCAGCATCACGAACGTGTATCAGCTGGCGTGCAATTCCGGAGTGACCGTGCCCAGAAGCTGACGCAGGCGAAGTCGAATGTGCAAACTCTCAAGCTGGCTGGCGCATTGGCCGAGCTGGAAATTCCTGTCCGCCTCTTCATGCCCACTGAACGGGTATGCAAGGAGTTCGAGAGGCTCATCCAATCGGTCAATCTGCTTCTGGATGCTCGCAAGGTTGCCGAGAAGGTTGAGAGCGAAATTCGTATCTTGGAAGCTGCCAGGGCTGATCGGGAGAAGAAGGCTGCCCCTGATGCTCCGCACCCGGAAGTGAAGACAGAAGCAGAGGAGGGGGCGTCGGGTGTATTCGATTCCACGGCTGCTGAATCTGGAGGTGCGGATAATTCGAACAAAAAGGACGATGGTGGTGACAACGCAGCGCAGGACGGAGAGGGGAACCACAAGCGCTCTGCTAGTGTTTTGAGTGGTGCTAGTGACAAAACCTCCAAACGCCAGCGGAGATAGACTGACTACCACTACTCTCAAGTCCTTTTAAATGGGAGCGTGGAATACCCCTGTATCAATACGCTTAATCGCTCGGTCTTTTCTTTTCTGTATGACCATAATGAAAATTGACTGCGGAAAACCTGCATTTATAATTCCCTCCAGCTTCTTGTGGTTGTTAATAATAGTACAATTCCCGTTGGTAAACAATATAAGAGCACAGGGGATTACACCTGGGCTAAGTCTGGGGCTCTCTTCATGCATAGTGGTTGTCTCCTTCATTGCTCATAAAAACCTACTCAACCGACTTGCCCAACGACTTCCCTCAAAGGAGCCAGGCATATCCAGACAGTTCTCGTCTGGTGAATTGCTTTTTGTGGAATTGGCTCGTTTGAGGCTGGTTGAATCACAGTCATGATAGGAATTGCCAGAGGATGATTGTGATATCTCCTGCTGATAGCGTGAAAAGCGTCTGCCTTCCCAGTGTCGCGAAAACCGGCGCACCCAACGTCCAGGCCGTGACACACTTGCTTGAAGCTCAGTGCTTCGGTCTTCAGCTTCGTTGTCGAATTCAGCAGTAAGTTCTGCGTCAATGGAACCCAGCTCAGCTTCATCGGGTGGATCAAGTCTGTCGAACCGATCAACAGAGGGTTTCCCATCCTGCGCTCTTCCACCGTGATGCTCATTCCTGCGCTGGGCTCGTGACTTCGCCTTCGCAGATTGACTGAGTCGTGCCCATTGGCGAGCAAATTTGCCATTCGCTTGGCTGGGATGGTGAGATGGCGGGATTTCGCAATGATCGACTTGGAACATCGGGGTCAATCCTGGAGCACGAAGACCTCCGTTCGTTGCTTCATCAGTCAGTATAATTGGGGCTCCTTGCTCTCGGCTGGTGCGGTTTTCCAGAGAGCGTCGCATATATGGCGGCACAGGAGAGCCTGCTCGGCGTTGTGACGAATCGCTTGGTGAGGGGAAAGTCGTTGTCTCGTTTGGACGGGAAGGTGTGTATCTGGCGTCAACGGCAGGATCCTCATCTGATTTATTATATGGAACGTTGTTCGCCGATTCAACAGGGGTCCGGGAATTCGATGGCTCTCTAGGCTCTTGTTGAATGCTCGGGTCCACGAGCTCGATTTCGGCCTTCCAGCCTGCCGGCCTGTTAAACTGCGGATAATAACAAACATCTTGACTCCGGTTATTGCTTCCAGTTTCTGGTACAGCACTGTAGCCATAGCCAACGCGTCTACCACCCGACATCCAGCCAACGCTGACTTTGCGTGGCGAAGCTGAGCCACTGGCTTGACCTAACTTTGATAAAAAGGAGGAGACGCATGAGAATTGCAGTGTTCCTTAAATCTGCTATAAACCTCTGGTTTTGGGTCCGGAATGTCTATTATTGGTGTTTGGTCTCCTAATTCCCCAGAAAGGTCATGCTTGAACAGAACGTCCTTCTCAATGGTCTGTTTGCATGTTTTGGTATCCTGTGGTGAACAATCAGACGAGAAACTCACACCACGGGAGTAACAAGAGGATGCGTTATGGGAGCCAGCCATTAGAGCAGGATTGGCCGGGATCGATGTCATAGAGTTCCCTGGCCCACGGGGAATCTGGACATGTTCTTGAGAGGGTGCCATTAGAAACCCTTGTTGTACTTCGTGGATCACTTCAGCTAATGACGGATGGTCCGATATGAGGGCAGATGATTGAGCGGGCGAGGCCTCTCTCTTGGAAATACTCAGCTCGTTGAAACCATTCAGATCGGGATCTGTAAATGATCTTGTTCCTGAAGATAGATTCCTGGCCTTGGGGACCATGAAACCCGGCGACGGAACTGACAGCGAGCCCGATGATGCAACACCATTCCCATGACGGCTGGTCAGAGCTTGCTTCATGCTTGGGACCACAGATTGAATATCCGAACTATTCAGAAGATCAATTCCTGAGAATTATTCGAAGTTGACCGCCCATGCTCTGTGGCCGTTGAAGATAAAGACGGAAGAGATCTCATTAACTTAGGTTTCACGTCAAGAGCCAATTGATGTCTTCTTCGCTCCGAGGCTTGTGAAGGCTGACCCTGGTATTCATTTGTGCCCTGAGGGGTGTGGAAAGATATGGGCATACCCCTCAGTGAGGTTGGTGGTGTTGGTATAAAGCGCATGCCAAAGGCCGACTCTTGGGATGCTGGCGCAGCCGAGTTTTCACTCATGGCCCACCGTTCTGCAGAAGTCCGCTCTTGGCTTCGCTCAATGAGATCACTCAATTCCATTCTTCGAAGCCCATGACCTGCCAGTGGGGGAGGTTTCCTGAGGAGATCGGGGCGACGTGGAGTTGTAATACACTGCGCATCGCTATCGTATACTCTGTCGCTCATGAGACTGCTTCCATATTCTTCCAGTGTAGCAACGTCAATGACAGGATTTGTCCGAGCGGATCGGGATGGTCTTAATGAGAAAGGAAAACCACCTTTCCCGAGTTCGCGTGGATCACTGGACGACCTGGAGGATTTGGATTCTTTCGAGAACCGACGGCGCAGCCTGCGAGAGAAGCTCTCTGTTTGTATTTGCGAACTTGAGTGGCTTGCAGACCCTGGCCGATCTTAGTTAGAATTTGCCACTGGAAAACAAACAAGACACTGAAGTGGCTAGTTGATGCAGGGCATACCGTGCGGTTGGGCCCGGCCTGTTTGTGGCTCTGGGGACTGAAAGTCATTATATAGTCGCACAACGGGTGCCGGTGACACGGGGCGCCCCTGTCGCCAACGGGGACAGACCAGGAATGTCATCTAGAATGAGATTGAAGGAGAGACGAGAGGGAGACAGGAGGAGGGTTCGGAGATGGGATGCCATGTTGGTGGAGAAGCAGGTGCTGGAGCGCACCTTCCCGATCTATACAGCTGGGGAAGGAGATGAGCTGCACTACTGGCCCTTGGTGCCCCCAGGTCTCTCCTTAGAACATCATGGAGTCTTTTCCAGGTTGCGTTGCTACCACCGTGGCTGTGCCTTTCGTTTCTTACGCGTTCGACTTACTATAGACGCCGTACCTATGACTCCGAGTATCATCCATGAGCTTGCTCTATACTATGTGGTAGTCCTATCGTAGGAGCAGATGATATGCGGCACAGAGTCATGTATTATGTGCCCTATCAAGTTACATGTCGCTGTGCATTGTGCATATCGAGATTATGTTATTATGGAAAACTGCGTATGTTTTGGGCGATGGGCGTCTCCTATAATACCTTAAGTGTTTGCTTGATATAGTTATACGAGGGTGACAATTGTGATGCGATGTGATGCGCTGAGCGTTTGGGAGGTCTCCCCGTATTGAATCCACCAGAGCAGAGTCGCTGATGCGGAGCTAACAACATCCAAGACAGGAGGCGGGTAAGATGCCTGTGGTATAGGTGATGTGATCACTCCCACTGATAGTTGTCTGTAAGCAAAACCTGCACATACGTGATCTTGGCGAGAGCGAGTGTCAGTGCCCTCGAGGGAGAACATAAGACGAGAAAATGATCACAAGGTAGGTTCTCTTACTCAACGCTGACTCCCCCCCAGTCATTTCACTTGTCGGGTTACCAGATATCGCCAGCAAGGGTGTTCATGTTATATCCAATTGTCATCATCCTCGGATTCTTCATCATGGGGAACATTGGTTTAAATATGGCCTCACCCTCTTAGCGGTGGTCTTGCTAGTGTTGGTGGAGAATGCCGAAAGTGATGGCTGGGCAATATGGTGAGAAGATGGATGCAAACTGGAAAGGCGGCAATGAGGCAGTACCTGGGCGAAATGACGCGAAGTAGGAAGGCTCATGAACCGCTCTTATTGGATACTTGGAGACCGTGGCAGGTTGTATAGCTATCGTTATAGTTACCACAGGTCTGCCCTCAAGGCAGACCTGAAGGCTTCCAAATTCCTCTAGACCCTTCAGTGTATTTGCTTCACTACGTGACGCCGCCATGCCCCAATTCTTTCGGTGGTCCAAACAATGAGCCCTAACAGTAAAGGCAGGTTAGTCCCCTTTGTGCTTCGGACGATTATAAGGAAGTCACTTAGAGTAGTGACATGAGGTGGTAGATTTGTATACTCGTGCGAGATCAATGAGTTGAGAAAGGATAACTCATCCTAGCGGGAAATATCCAGTCATCGATGACGGTGGCCCAACTGGAAGGGCAATGAGAGATCTCCGTCATTGAAGGTGAGGGGTCATTTCATAGAGTTCTCTTTTAGCCCCGCACGAAGGATACAGCTCGAGCTCCTGCAGACCCATCGGCTTTATGGATCTTGGCTGGTCGGCTGGGAAGGGCCACCACAGAATGAACTAGTGCTTTACCGTGGCGAGTTCGAGATACAAGGGAATTCCAATCCATGCGCCATTGATGACCGGGGATTGATCACGGCCCTAGAGCTTCCGACCCCAATAATCCCGCCCCAGATGACATTCCTGAATCTTCAGCTTCCCATGGCAGCTTGCAGCAGCGGTGATTGGCTCGGGGCCATATATAAGCTCCTGTCGGGATCCGAACGTTGCTGAGGAAGAATCGGCCCCCGTGGCCTGCAGCTCCCACGCGTAAGATTGGGGCAGGTCCTCTCCCTGTGTCTTTGATTCGCTTGAGTATGACGAGGATGACGAGGATGACTATAAGCTGATTCTGATCTTTAATTCCTATTCTATTGCATACGGCCGACGCAGACGGTCATGACAGCCCCCAAGTAGACAGTAAAAAAAAACTTTGTTATCGAAGCTTATCGCCCCTCATCCAAAATGGCGTGATTTGCGCCGATCGCGGAGTCGAAAGCAAAATAATTAGTGGGGGCTCTTACACCGCGTATGGGCGTCGCTGCGCAACAGTTGGTCCTGTACGGGGTTGTGACAATGAAATTACGGACTGGAGACACCCAATTTGCCCTTTTCCCCGTAACGCCAGCATCCAGTACAGGAAGGGGGCCAATCCGTGCCACGTCCCTCTCTGCCCCTCTTATCCCAAAAAGGCTTAGACTAGAACTCCCCCTCCATTTTTCTTCTCGCCCTTTTCCCGCTTCATCTCGCTGTTTTTCTTTTCTCTTTCTCTTCTTCTCTTCAAAGGCTGCGGGTTCTTTATCTTATTCCTTTGTTGAGATCCCGTTCAATTCCTCTTTCACCCCCTTTTTTCTTCACATATCCGACAGAATGGTTCAATCGTATGTGCTCCTTTGCTCCTCTTGCTATTCATGCTAGTACCAGTCTAACATCTCCTCCAGCGCTATTCTCGGCTTCCCCCGTATGGGTAAGCTACGTGACCTGAAGAAGGCCACTGAAGCTTACTGGGGTGGAAAGATCTCCCGCGATGACCTGCTCGCTGAGGGCAAGCGTCTCCGTCTGGAGCACTGGAAGATCCAGAAGGATGCCGGTGTCGACAGCATCCCCAGCAACGACTTTGCTTTCTACGATCAGGTCCTGGACCACATCCAGCTCTTCGGTGCTACCCCCGAGCGGTACTCTTCCCAGAACCTCCACCCCCTTGACACCTACTTCGCCATGGGCCGTGGTCACCAGAAGGATGGCGTTGACGTCCCCGCCATGGAGATGGTCAAGTGGTTCGACTCCAACTACCACTACGTCAAGCCTAGTCTGGTGGACAACCAGGTCTTCAAGCTCGAGGCTGACCCCAAGCCCGTTCGTGAGTTCAAGGAGGCCAAGGAGGCTGGCATTGTCACCCGCCCTGTCCTCCTCGGTCCCGTCTCTTTCCTCGTTCTCGGAAAGGCCGATCGTTCTGCCAGCAAGGATCTGAAGCCCATCTCCCTGCTGGAGAACCTCCTCCCCGCCTACGTTGATGTCCTTACCCAGCTGAAGGCTGCTGGTGCCGAGGATGTCCAGATTGACGAGCCCGTCCTCGTCTATGACCTTGCCCCTGAAGCCAAGGCCGCTTTCAAGCCCGCCTACGAGAAGCTGGGCTCCCTCGGTGACAAGGCTCCCCGCATCACTCTTGCCACCTACTTTGGTGACATTGTCCACAACATCGATGTTCTCAAGAACACCCAGTCTCTCCACGCCATCCATGTCGACCTGGTCCGTAACCCTGAGCAGCTCGACACCGTCCTGGGTGCCTTGGGCCCCAACCAGACCCTTTCTGCTGGTGTTGTCGACGGCCGTAACATCTGGAAGACCAACTTCAAGACCGCCATTGAGAAGGTTGAGAAGGCTATCCAGAAGCTCGGCAAGGACCGTGTCATTGTTGCCACCTCCAGCTCTCTTCTCCACGTCCCCCACACTCTTGCCAGCGAGAAGAAGCTCGACCCTGAGGTCCGTGAGTGGTTCAGCTTCGCTGTCGAGAAGGCCACCGAAGTCACCATTATTGCCAAGGCCGTGACTGAGGGCCCTGCTGCCGTTGCTGACGCTCTTGCTGCCAACGCCAAGTCCGTCGAGTCTCGTGCTACCTCCACCCGTACCAACAACCCCAACGTCAAGGCCCGCCAGGCTGCTGTCACCCCTGAGCAGCACGACCGCAAGTCTCCTTTCGCTACTCGTATCGCTGAGCAGACCAAGACCATCAAGCTCCCTCTCTTCCCCACCACTACCATTGGTTCCTTCCCCCAGACTCCTCTGATCCGTCAGACTCGTAACAAGTTCACCAAGGGTGAGATCACTGCCGCCGAGTACGAGAAGTTCATCGAGGATGAGATCAAGGAGGTCGTTCGCATCCAGGAGGAGCTTGGCCTGGACGTGCTCGTCCACGGTGAACCTGAGCGTAACGACATGGTCCAGTACTTCGGTGAGCAGCTCTCCGGTTACTGCTTCACCACCCACGCCTGGGTCCAGTCCTACGGCTCCCGCTGTGTCCGTCCCCCCATTATCTACGGTGACATTGAGCGCCCTGCTCCAATGACCGTCAAGGAGTCCAAGTACGCCGTCTCGATTGCCAACAAGCCCATGAAGGGTATGCTTACTGGTCCTATCACCTGCTTGCGCTGGTCTTTCCCCCGTGACGACGTCCACCAGTCCGTCCAGGCTCAGCAGCTCGCTCTCGCCCTCCGTGACGAGGTCATTGACCTCGAGGCTGCTGGTGTCCAGGTCATTCAGGTCGACGAGCCCGCTCTGCGTGAGGGTCTTCCTCTCCGTGCCGGTGAGGAGCGCACCAACTACCTGAAGTGGGCTGTTGCTGCTTTCCGTCTCGCCACTGCAGGTGTCCGCGATGACACCCAGATCCACTCTCACTTCTGTTACTCTGAGTTCCAGGACTTCTTCCACGCCATCGCCGCTCTCGATGCCGATGTCCTCTCCATCGAGAACAGCAAGTCTGACGCTAAGCTCCTCAAGGTCTTCGTCGACGAGACCTACAACTCCCACATTGGCCCCGGTGTGTACGACATCCACTCTCCGCGTGTGCCCTCCGAGCAGGAGATCAAGGACCGCATCAACGAGATGCTGGTCCACCTCAAGCCCGAGCAGCTCTGGATCAACCCCGACTGTGGCCTCAAGACCCGTGGCTGGCCCGAGGTCAAGGGTGCTCTCACCAACATGGTCAACGCTGCCAAGTACTTCCGTCAGCAGTACCAGAAATAAGTCTAGCCCCCCCAACCTTTTCCTTTGTTATTCCTATAATGTGTTAATCTGGGGAGGGCCGCAATCAACCTGCGGCCTCCAACACGGGGAGTTTTGTTTTTTGATGAGTTATGACGATGATACCAAAAGTTCAACATACGGGTTTCAACGGGTTCTGCTGATTAGAGGGCACCAAAAGCGGGTTTACGGAGTTTCAACATGACTGACGATTTCAACATGGGTGCCATTGTTTCGGTGCCGACTATTTCAACAATTCTTTCGGATCCCGTTCTCTGCCTGGCTGTCCAAGCTGGGCACTGAACCTGGAGACGAGAACTACTTGGACAGCTTCGCTGTCTATTATGTAGAATCAGATGTGAATATATTCTATTTCTGCCTTCCTGGTGGAAAGACTGAACTTTCTTTTCTAGAGGCCTGACTTGTAGGATGTAAATGAATATTGGTAGATGTCTTGACATGTCATGGAGGACCTACTGGTGCCAGTAGCATATGCAACATCTCCTCACCAAACGGGGGGGGCCCTTTGCCGCGTAAAATGACGAGGACTGCCATTCAGAATTAATCGTAACTCAGCGGGGGGCCATGGAGCACTTTTACTACTAAACTGAATCGAGATAGCCGTGCTCCACGGATATCTCTCCGATCGCAGGGAGGCAATTGGGTAACAGACGAGTCATCTCCTGGTAGATATTGAAAAGATCAGTGTCAACCACGAAGGATAGATCATTGGAGAAGATGTCTAAATCCCTGTCTTTGCCGTACGACGGAGGTTTGGTCTTGAAAAGTACAAGTAGACTAGTAAGAACCAGAGACAAGTTGATGGCGGTTGGTGTTTCGGTGAAAAGTCTACAGACACCACCCAGTTTGTTCAACTGTAGATAGCAGTCAGGACCAACCTTAAAGAATGTAGTTTCTTTCAAGCAAATAGGTTTGATACTATATCTGTTCTTAAGGGGAAATATGCTCTCTGAGATAATTATCACTTCCCTCCACCAATACGACAACGAACACCTAGAGTATCAAGCCCAGGCCTTGATGTCAGACAGGCAATATTGGTGAAAAACCCTGTATACCACTCTTCCTTCACATTTTCCGTGCCAGTGGAATCTTCCCACTTCACAGCAGAGAGCACCAGGGAACGACCGCCCCTCGCCCAGCAACATCCTTCTCTCCAAACTTCTCCACATACCACTTACGCCCCCATCGAGCATGCGGCAACATATTCGCAACTGCATTCACGACGAACATAACCGCCGGCAGCGGAAGCGGCACGCCAAGTCGATCCGAGGCCCAGGCAGCGGGCAAAAGCCACGGCGCGGGCTTGAGGGGAGGCGGCGTACCAAGCCCGGCCGACTTCCCAAGGGGAAAGACAGCGACTCCTGCGAGAGCAAATCCCGCCCATTCGAGCCACTCGAAGGCAAAGTGCGGATACAAGATTGAGCGGAAGACACCCGTGGGAGGCGGGATGACATAGACCTTGCTGTACTTGTTGCCGGTGGGCCCGGCATTCGTGTCGGACTTCTTGGCAGCACGGCGCTCTCCCTCTTCGATTCTGAGGCGGAACAGCGTTTTTTCGGAGTAGATGTTTCCTGCCATGCCGATGCAGAAGAGGAATGCACCAATTCCTGAGAGCACCTCGACTAAGGTAGCGCTGGTGGATGGGGATAGTGCGGCTGCTCCATCGGTGACGAGGCCGACGATGGGAGTGGGATACCCGCGCAGCCATCCGGCTAGACAGGAAGAATTGAACCAATTGAACGCGATGGCGCTCGACATGATGAAGAAATGGATGGGTGACATGCTTGGAGCTGAGTAGAAAGGGGAAATGATGGCCCGGTTAAGATAGTGGCAGCAATACATCCCTGCCAGAACTTGGTTGGAAAGGGGCAGCTGGGTCAAGCTTGGAGATGCGGCGGCCAGGTTGTATATCAAGTTGATCGGGCCGACAATTTCCATGGCGCACCATGCAATGCGTCCCGGTAAATTGAAGACGGAGCTCTTGAGAGAGGTTTTGCCTGCAGGATACCATGATAGAAGCCATTGGAAGATAGTTACCTGTTGAGTGGTTTAGGTTCGAAACATTGGAAACGGGAAAGTGGGGGGCATGTGTTTGTTTACCAGAGGGAAATATTGAAACACAGTGATCAGGAGGGCGTACGCCTCAGGGGTCGGAGGAGCGAAGTCGCGAATGGAAGGTACAGAGCCCCAGCCAGTGGAAAGGGCTGAACCCATGGTTGACAAAGTGGTAAGGAGGAAAATGTGCGAAAATAGCTGCAGAAGGAGATCGAACAAGGGATGCGATCACCTTCTATTTAGGGTTACTCAAGGATCGCGGGGGGTGGACTACTTCGAATGCTCTGGGACTAGTGAGCACTAAGCAAAACTAAATGCTGGCAGCGTGGCGCAAGCTGCACAAACCTGTCTGGGGCTGGACGCGAGGTCGGTGAAGATGCAGCGATCTGATGTAATTGTTCCCTAAGTAGGAAGGCGGTCATGGTACAAGCTACAGTCCTTGGGAGGTCGAGGCCGACTAGCCAGCCGACACATCCATTGCCTCCGTCCTTTTACCGGTCCTTTCAGCCTTGAACGCCTCGATCTTGCTCTTGAGATCGGTATCTAAAGAGGCAGTCAGCTCTAGTGAAGTGGTCATTAGCGTCACATGCGTTCCTACCTGGGATCACGTTCTCCATAGTCAAGGGGACACGGTTGAAAGGATCATGCGGATCACTGAGAAGGTGCGAGCGAATAGTGGCACGGTCGATGGACACACGCGATGACGGCAGGATGACTGGGTCTTCCATGAGCGTGTACATAAGAGGGTCTGCCAAAGAGTCAATCACAAGTCTGATGATAGCTGAATGGTGAGTAAACATACCCAGGAACTCGTCAGGGATCTCGCCCAGGTCCTCCTCTGCTTGCTCATCAAGCTCCTTCGCTGTCTGGACTTTCTTCTGTAGCTGGCTCCAGCGGCGTAGCTCCTCCGGTGACTTCAAAGACCATTTTTGCAGGATCTCGGCTGCTTTTTCGAAGTTCGCAGGCTTGTAAGATCGTCCATCACGAGCAACGGCGGTAATGAAGTTGTCCTTGGACATCAGGTTCAGATAGACATCGATGATCTCGCTCAGGAGGGCGCGAGGGTTGAATCCATACTCTTGGAGGTTGGCGACACGCAGGTTAGAGCTCTTGGGGCCAACCATCGCGTCCAGATTGTAGTCCAGCATGTCTGCCAAACGCTGGACAATCTCCGGCATTGTGAATGACTCCGCTAAGGCATCAGTGAAGAGCTTGAGCATAGCAACCGTTTCATTAGTTAGCTGCATGTACGATTTGGCACTCCGCTGAGCAGATGAGAGGTGCTCTTCACGCTCTTGCCGGGTGGTGGGGTCCATCGAGTTGCCCTCCCGCGCAAGTTCTTGCTGGAGGTTGTTGATCGTCTTGAAAGCACCGAAAGATTCGTCAAGAACATAGGTCACATCATTCAGAAGCAGATTGACAAACTGGACGAAGAAGTCCAGGTTCTGCCTTGCTTGATAGGATAGCTTTTCCCGATAAAGGGTATTGGGCCAGATGCACTTGATGATCTGGAAGATTTCATAGCGAATGTTGAATTTATCGAAGAATTGAGAGTGAGTACCAGTGTGTTCTGCCTCGATATAGAACTTCATGACAGCATGCAGAAGATAGTCATTCGCAAATTCCATTGAGTTCAGCAAGTCCACGAGAACACCCCGGGCGCCTCCTGGGCGGTTCCAGGTACCACGGAAGAGAATTGAAACAAGACCGGCCTTGAGGTAAGGGTTTTTGATATAGCTCGAGCTCTCTAGGAATGCAATGCAAAGCATGACCAGTTCATCACCTTGTGTGGCAGTGATGATTTGTGGCATGCACCACATGATGAATTTAAAATTGCTCACAATGTCATCGAGGAAATACTCGGGTAGGCACTTGAATACCTCGGGCTGCTGCTCTGGAAGAGGCAGGGTGATCTTTTGCTTTGGGAAGTTCACACCAGAGACAAGTCTCAAAAGCCAGACGGTCACGTAGCGCATGAATAGCATGGATCGTGCCTGCCAGGTATCATCAAAGAGCACACCTTGCAAACTGTACTTCAATGCCATTCCGAGGTCGAACTTATCCTTGTACTTTTTGAGCGCCTGTTCGAAAGTTCGGAGTTGCATGGGATTCCCAGACCAGCGGGGTCGCTCAAGTTCAAATTTTGTGATGGTAGATTCCATGTGCTTCAGATCCTTCTCTAGTTGCTCAAGTTTCGAGGTTAAGGATTCGCTTCCATAGTGATGAGCAGCGACTGTCAAGAAGAATACTTCGGTAATGAAGTTCGAAGTCCCTTCCGCCTTCTTGGAATAGAATGCATCTGCGGCATGCTGGTCGGCATTAATCTTAGTCTCGTCGCGCATATCGACCCGGGAGTCGCGGTGGAGGTACTCAGCATCAATGCGGTCGATTTTGGTGAAGGAAGCATCCATGAAAGGCTCGCATAGCTGGTCCAGGCACGTTGTCAAATTGAACATAAAGCCATCACTGGAAACTTGCGCCGGATCAACTTGCATTGCTCTTCGCTTGTGATTGATGTTCAAGGCAGTTGCAAACCAATCCAAAACCCGGTCTCGAGCTTCCTTGGAAGCGCGAATCATGTGGTTGATTATGTCCAGAAGATCCGTATTGACAATCTGCTGCGTCATACGAAGTGACCGTTGGGCATTCAAGATGTATGCTTGGTCCCGGGTCTTGGGACTGCTGAAATAAGACATTGTAACATTGGCCTGTAGAGGAAAAAGACGAAACCACGGGCCTAGGAGGGTGACCTTCTCAAATTGAGCCGGATCTCGTGAAGCATTGAAGATCGAGGACTCTGCGATGGCCGAGGCGATAGTGGCATGGCGAACCAGATTTCGCAAAGCCGTGCAGTACGGCTTATAATCGTCGTTAATGTCCTTCCGAGACAATTCCGCGCTAAGCTCCTCTACAGCAGCGATGAAAGCCGGCTTTACACTATCATCCTCATCGAAACGGCGAACAGCTTCGCTGATGAATTCAAAGTCAATGCCCTTGTCGTCTTCCGGATCAAGCAACAGATATGGTGCCAAAATGGATCGTTCAGGAGAGTCAAGCCTATCGGTTCCCGGTTAGTTTATCGTGCTTATGTGCTCATCGCCTGTTGCAACATACCCGAACATTTCTGGCATCGTAATGCCAAAGATGCAATAGCTCATACACAACCGTCTTGCTTCCGAAAGAACCTTGAATTTAGGATCACTGTCACTTGCCTTCCGGAAGCTCTTATGAAGCTTTGTGATTCGTTTCCAGCATGGTAATAAGTAGTCGAGCGGTTTTCCATTCTCTGCTTTAGATGCTGCCTCTAACAGCGCTTGATCGAGCAAAGCTGTCTCAATGCGAAGGTCTTTGCCCTCGTCTTGGAGTTCGTTCCGCAAGCCTGGGAGAAAGATTCGTCTGCCATGATGGTCCTGCTGTGCGTCCTCTTTCAGGGTAAATCTGAACACCGCGCTCAATGTTCGGTCTTCAAAAGCTTCGATGCTCTCGGTTTTGACGGGCTGAGGGGTACCTGGTGTAGAAGGAGCACTTGAGCGAGCTACGTCTGGGGTCACAGTAGCCGGTGTGATCTTGATCCTCTTCCCCTCTTGTTGAGTTGGAGTCTGTGCAGCGGATGAGGGGGTAGACGATAGTTCGCTTGGAGGCTGGGTCAACGGTGTTTGGGATGGCGACGATATATTAGAGGTAGAAGGAGCATCACTTGGGCCATCGTTTGAGGGAGCAGGTGTTGGGTTTGAGAGCTTGGCGAGGCGCTTGTTACGGATCTGAAGCGGGACACTGGATCAGTAATTGCGAAGTAAAACCAAGGGCATAACTCAAGGGTTGGTGGCTGTCCCACATACCTTGTCCGCATCTGAGAGCGAATCTGCCATGTTAGACCGTCACTTCGGGTCAGAGGAGAGGATATGTGGTGGCAAGAAGCAATGCGACCGCGCGTTGTCGGGAGTGAGGCGGATATGGATAGGTGCGGGCACCGACCAAGGTGTAATGAGGGAGTGTTTGACGAGTCAAATGTGTTTTCCCTATTACAGCTGTGGCTCGTGTATGATCGACGACAATAGTGTGGGCCAGATGTCGATTGCAGTTTCCTCCGGTATCCAACTCCTATACTGGTCTAACTAAGAAAGCAAATGGGGCAGGGTGAGCGCGGAGTTTCTGTCATGATCGCCGAGATTCCTTCTGCTCCATATGATGCCACTTTACTAAGCATACAGCGCCTCCAACACTCATCTAGCGCATGCTACTTACAAGCTCAACGAGTAGCATTCATCTTATGTTGAGTCACTAGATCGAACAACATAAAGTCTCATTCAAAGCAAAGCCCTAAATTAACTACTAGTAGACAGAGGGAGCTCTTTAAACATCACCAGTGACGCCAAGATCTCGATATAACATTCGTGAAACCCAATGCATTTCGAAGGAATCCTATACACAGATATGCAGGGGTAGAAAGGAGAAAGCCCTGGGTAGGGACTGATATTAGGAAGCAAAGGGGCCCAAATGATGCCGTCCATCCCAGATGAATAAGACATATGCAAAGCTAAGCCTGCAAAGGATGGAAACCTGCAACCCTGGAAACAACCTTAAACAATCCCCCCTCAAGGCATCAAATTTGCGGCAACTCTTCAGCTCCATGGCTTGTGCTTGCTTCATCTTCTCAACGTCTGGGAAAAACCAACCCTGTGCCTCCTGTATCATTCTCTCCCGCTGACGCACTTCCGTCTCGCACTGAAATCGGACAGTGGTCACGTAGTCTTGCTCAACTTTATGGTCTAACTGACGAAGTTTCTTCGGACTCAGGTCCTCGACATCCGCAGGATTCACAAAGTAGTTGAGGTTGAGCCTGGGTGTGGTGCGTCCCAGAGTGTGTGGAGGTTTCGCAGTCTCAAATCGGTAGGCCGGGGAAGGATTGCTCGACCCTGAGAACAGAGATGAAAGGAGGGGGAGGAGGAAAAGAAGAATAAGCGGCAGTAGCTGTCGGACAATATGCCAAGGGTCCGGGCGTACGTCTGATTGACCAGCCGCCGTCGCGCGAGGTCTTCGCCGTGGTTGGGCACCACCGAACTGGTGCACTCGGAATCCCGGTCCTCCTCCCATGTTGAAGATAAATTGGGGTCCGCCTGGAGAGCATTATTAGCAACGAGGCTTGAGCGCACATTTTCTCAAAGTCATACCAAAACCACCACCGCCGCCAAATCCACCACCAAAGAACCGCTGGAAGAGCTCTTCTGGGGAGATTTCTTCATCAAACCCCGGCCCGGCACCGCCGCGGGGAAACCACCTCCGAATCCACCACCACCACCGAATGGCGACGAGCCGCCTGCTGCACTGGGACCAGGATTGAATCTACTATCAGGGTCTCCGCCAAATTTGTCGTAGCGAGACTTCTTGTCCGCATCGGAAAGAATCTGGAATGCGCGGGAAACCACTGAGAAAAGAGGTGTTAGACGCGTATGCCTCATCCGTCCAATCCTTGCATCTACTCACTTTTAAAGGCCTCATCGGCACCTTCGTAGCCGTTCTTATCTGGGTGCGTCAACAGACTCTGTTTGCGATATGCCTTTTTAATCTCATTATCAGTCGCCGAGCGCTCGATCGATAGGATCTCGTAGAAATCAGTGCTGCCGCATTTTCGTATGCGAATCACAGCCGCCTTCTGTTCCGGTGTGTATTTTCGATCCTGGTTGCCCTGTTTATGTTCGCGCGAGCGAGCACCTCCGTTGGCATCGCTGCCTGACGCTGAGGCCGAGGGCATCGCGATTGGAGAGGTTTGTTGACGTGGGTTGTCAAATCAAGCGGAGGAAGCGGGCTGGTAGCGTGAGACCATAGACAAAGGGGCAGTCTCCCCAAAGAGGCCGACAGAGAAGCCAAGCCCTTAGAGACACAAAGTGTCCGAATATCAGCCTAAACAAGGCCGGCGCAAGTTCACGGATACGAGGTGGGTGACTCGGGAGGCGATAGAGGGAAAAGATGCCAATCGATCTTAGGTGGCTTTGCCAAGCCGAAGCGACGTGCCCTTATCCGGTCGATACGGACGTCCGCCAACTTCTCCCCACGACACCAAGAACTTCGCTCTCCATCTCTTATAGAGCACGTGGGTCAAAGGGCCTGTAATTGCTTGAAAGTCTTACCGCAATAACACCAACTTCCACTGATCCCGTCCGCAAGCGTCGATCTTCGATTTGGGCAAGCATGACAGACAACAAGACTTTGGAGAATACCAAGCAAACGCTGGTGCAACGCTTTAGAGCGTGGGGTGGTTAGTCTACCTGTTCCTGCTGAGGAAAAAAGACATCCGATCGTATAACATTGCTGACAGGCCTATCAATCTAGAAAATTCATTCCCGCCAACTCTCCTTGCCTCCCTCATCTTCGCACAGCATGCGCGACCATTCCAATTCTTTCCTATGATCTTCCCACCTGTCCTCCTCCTCACCAGCTATGCGAACCTCCAGGGCTACAAGAAGGATACCGCCGGTATTAGCGCAGCATGGTCAGGATTATATCTGCTTCTTGCTAGCCGGCGCCGGCAGCCTATGATGAAGAAGTTCGGAGTTCGCGGAGTTGTGCGTGGTGGAACAATGGCCTTGTGCCTGGTCAATATGGTTGGAGGCGGGCTTGCATACACCCTTGGCAAGCGGGAGGAGGAAAACTGAAGTTTCTCGTGAGAGTCGCGAGAGGCGATGTAATCTTACAACCTCGAGACTGTACGATATATGCCCAATCTGAGAGGTCTTCTTCGGTGTTCAAATAGGCGGGTATGCGGCGTTACGTTGACACTTTGTTAATCTGTATCAATTCTGTCAAAAAAAAAAAGAATTCCAACAGGATCTCATATTCTATTGTCCGGTCAGCGATTACTGATGGATCTATGTAATGTCTTCTGGTACAGTGTTCGTATTTATCGGTGGACTCAGACGACCGGCTCCGCTGAATCAGTCGTGTATGGCTTCTCTGACAGCATAAACTGCCGCACATTCTCTGGAACTAACCACTCCAAGTCTTGGGTAGCCGACTGTGCCGCCTCGCGTGCCTTGGTTGAGCTGACTGGAGGATCGCCCGGCTTTTTACCTTCGACAAGGCGGATGCGCTCCGCCCATTCCTTCTTTCCACCCTCGCTTTCTCGGTCCCCTCGAGCGAGGCGATGGAGGGATTCCTCTTGATCGGCCTGGGTCCCCCATTCATCTCCAGTCCTCATAGTGACGCGGAGCCTGTGCTGTGAAAATAGGGGAGCGAGAGCCTGAAGTGTATGTTCTGGAGGATAGTATTTGGTGTTAAAGATGCGAATCAAGGTATCGAATCCAGTGAGATGGATCTGCTCGAGTGAAACTGGATATACACCTGACGAGGCAATGGACGAGGCTTTATCAATGAAGTAAGGCTTCTTCGTCACCCCGACGTCAATTGCGGGAATGCTATCTTTGGCCTGTGCGTCGTTGCCAGTGGCTCCGCTCATGCTGGCTAAATGAGAGCGAAGGTCTTGTGCAAACAATTCCATCATTGCAAGTCGGTCCTCGAAAGAGGCAGGCTTTGGTGGCTTGTCTGCATTTTGGGTAGCAAGCAGAAGCACGAGGCGACTGCTTGGTTCGAGTCGCTCCAGTAGCGCGGTGCTTGCAATGCGAAGATGTGCACGGGTTGGAGGATTGAAAGACGAGTCAAGCACATAGAGGACTTCAGGTGGAGTGGCATGGCCGGCAGAGACAGTATTCAATACCTCGAAGTCTTTGGTAGAGGCATTAAATCGCGGCAACAGTGATGCATATTGTGCTCGCAGGGTTCGAAACGAGGCCATTGCGATAGTTGTGATGTTGAGGAGGCACGAAGATGCGATATGGACGATAAGAAACCGCCCGCCCCACTTTTATCTTCGGCAGTCTGCATACTAACTTAGCTATTGCTTCGCTAGTCAGGATATTCGGTCATCAAGTCCTGCGTATTTGGATTAAGGGGCATGTTGACTCGTTATACATGTCTCTTCGTATTCAGAGTACTGGACTATAGTCTATGTCATATTATAAAGGGCTTTGTTCGGGTTTCGAAGACACCGGATTTTATTTCCCCAGAAATTTGAGCGGAGATAAAGGCTTCCTTATCCGGTAATTCTATATCTCCGCTATTGACTTCTAACACACCATCTCCAAATTCAACCCCTTGAAGATCTTCTCTTCTCGTGAATGTGAAGATGGATTACCATGGATCGACAAGCGTTTTCAGGGCACTCCCAAATGAGGATGCACGGCGTGGTACAAAGCGCAACCGCCAAACTATATCCTGTACAAGGTGTCGAGCACGCAAGATCAAATGTGACCGCCAGAACCCCTGCATTTCGTGTATCCGCAGGGGTCACCCGGAGGAATGCGAATTTTCCAAACACAGAAGACGCAAAGTCTCGGATGGCAGCCTCGAGACGGCCTCTCAGAAGTTAGAAAGACTAGAGAAGCTGGCTTACTCTATGGCTGGCTGCTCGGAGCCCTCAACGAGTGCAAATATCGGAATACCTCCCCCAGCACCTGAGGAGCGAGATATTAATTCATTCACAAAGCTTGTCGGCGCTCCTCCAACCCCTTTTTCTCCGGCAAGTCACACTAAAAATGACGATTTGAGCAAGTACCTCGGCGCAACGCATTGGAAAGAACTCATTCAAAGGATCAAAAAGGTAGAAGATTCTCTCGGCCTTGGGGTAAGCCAAGCCCCAGAGCCTGAATGGGAAGAAATGAATAGCGAAGGACCCAGCATGATTTTAACTGCCCAGGTCAAGCCGTTGTCGCTGCGGGGGGCTCTGGATGTGCTGCCATCATGGCAGACAACTGAGCGTCTCTTGGCTATCTATTTCAGCAAGAAACTGATGGCGGCTCCATACATTCACACGATAAAGTTCGAGCGTGAACTCAAGGCCTTGTCTTCTGAACCCTCGTCGACTTCTTTTCTATGGCTCAGTATACTCTTTTCTATCCTCTTTATAGCTTGGAAAACAACCTCGGACGGTTCAAATGTACCCGATCTCTTGTCATCCGACAGACACCCATCTCAATTCCTGAAAAGAGCTGCGCAATGTTTAATTTCAGGAGACTACTTGAAAATACAGCCATACAGCATCGAGTCGCTTTTGATGTACTGTTCTGCTTGTACCATGCAAACTGGCGATGTCAATCCTGGGATTTGGTCTTTATTCAGTCTCGCTACAAGACAGGCGCAGCGAATGGGATATCATCGAGATCCACGACGTCTAAGCCGTACAATGTCTCCGTTCGATGCTGAGATGCGCCGTCGAGTATGGTATTGGATTGAAGGATGTGATGTACTCTATTCTTATCAACTGGGAATGCCTTGTATCATTCACGAAGATGAATGCGATACAGATATGCCGAGCAGTGTGGACGATGAAGCTTTGAGTGAGGACTGTCCTATTCTGCCTGCGACTGTCCCAGGTGTACTACCAGGCAAAATGGAGTTTTATCACCATAAAGCAGCTCAAACTCGTTTATTCCGACGCGTCACTCGTCTAGTGCTGTCCACAGGGCCCCCGGACCATGATGCGATCCAGCAAGTGGACCGAGACCTCCGCACACTTCGCCAGAACGTTCCCAACAACCTCAAGTGGAGGCCTATCACTAGCACAAACTTTTCAGATCCCAGCTATGTGATCATGTTTCGCGTCATGATAGAGCAATTCCATCTGCGATGTGTTTGTATTCTCCATCGCATATATCTGACATTTCAGCGGGAGAACCCTCAATATGACCTACAGAGAGCAGTTTGTGTTGCAGCAGCCATGGAACTTCTTGATCAACAGGCCTGTGTTGAGTCAGAGCGCCAGCCCTTCGGACGCCTGCAGCACGAAGACTACATGCTTGCCGGACTTACAAAACACACGTTCTTGTTCGCTGCTATGGTGATCTGTTTGGAACTATCACTTTCGAGTCCAACTACGACGAACGCATCTGATCGTCAAGCCAAAATCCGGGCGCTTGAGATTTCGCATCATATCTACAGTTCCAGCAAAGATGCCCGCGATCATGGCCACGCCGCGAATGTTCTGGGGGCGATCCTCGCCCAGACAAAGCGCCGCGAAAGCCCAAATAGAGTGATCTCTGCCAAACATGAAACAGAGATGCCTGGTTCCTCGATTTCAGCCCATACCAGTCTGCTGATGAATAACCCCCCATCATCTGAAAATGACGACGGAATTATTACGAGCAACACCTCGGGGTCTGATATTGGAAGTCAAAACTTTCAAGGCTATCTTCAACCCCTGGAGAACCTTTTGAACATGCCGCTAGAAGAAGGAAGTATGGATTGGAATTTGATAAATCAATATCTCTTCTATCCAGAAGAGGAAGGTCCTTCGGATAGTGGCACATGTTAATAATGTCACATCTCGTGGCGGATTCAATTAGGCCGGCATTTGTACTAGCAGGATATCCGTATTTTTCTTGGTATTTACTGGTAGAAATTCTACTCGTGCGACACGCGATATTTTCGTGGAGCTTCGCGATAGGTCATCGATAGGAGATCTAAACGGTGATCCTATTATTCTAGTATCAATGCCCCAGTACTAGGAATTGGCCCCACACCATTGAGTCATAAGTTGAGATACTCATGAAGACCACCATACCTAGTTTTTCATCGCGTTAAGCTCATTGTCTAAGTCCCATCTTGGTGAGCCCGCGTGATCGGAGGGTAACGGCGACAGGGTCGAGACTGGAAACGGGAGAAAAAGATCTGTATCTAACAAATGATGCTGAGCAGCCTCCTGTGTTATTTTTTCGAAGCTGATGTTTTGAAAAAGATCAACTGGCCGAGGCGGCGTCATATAGGCAAGGTTGATCTCTTCCAAATCTGCTGTTGCGGTTGATCTGAGGTTTCCCATCCTGAAAACTGGGTTTAGTGGATCCATCATTGCCCAGTAGTCCACGATTGATCTTAGGATTGAAATTTCGGTCTCTGTTAGTTCGGTAAGAAGAGGGAAAGCCGTGCAATAGTATGCTGCTGTAGCGGGAGCATTGGACAATGAAGTATTTCAGTGCGTTAGACTAGCAGAGTTTCATCAGTCACATAATGGCAGGGTCTTGATGTATCCCTGATTAGTCTTACCATGATCTGAGCATTGTCCCATAGCTCCGACATCTCTGAAAGGTAGCTCAAAGACATCTTTAGGTACTTAGCGGACCCTTCTCGCGTGGATGTGGCCTCACTGTAAATGAAAAGAGCGTGTACTGTACTTGCCACCAGCATGCAATAGCTATAGACAGAAGTTATGGGCATGTACCCTGCAGCTTTTGCCTCGACAAGAACCGTGATGAGGGATCCAGCATGTTCAACGCATCTCGACCGGGTTTCTTCTAGCCAGGTCTCAGGTATATCAGCGGATGGGATAGACTGAATTTTCAGTGCAACCAAGAATGGATGGGCCAAGATACAATTGGCAAGATGATAAAGCGTATTTGAGAGGATCATATGCGCAATCTGCTCGCGATCTGGATTGGGAGGATCAGCCATCGGGCGTGCTTGGTTCGGCTCGGCAAGCCCAGGTCCATTCTTGACTGCGATCTCTTTGAAGTACTCCAAGTCTTGATATATTGCACGGTACGTGGATCCTGGGGTCCATGGCAATTCCACTTGGGGATTCCTCATCATACAGCTGATAGTTCTTCCAAGGAGGGCGGCTAGCCCGGTACTGACGCCAAACATGCCTGATGAGGGGAGCTCCTTTCGATTTCGAGCTGTAAGTAGCTTCGCCAGGGTTAGAGGAGGTATCATCTTGCCATTGCGGTGATGTGTGGCTAAATTTAGGAGGCAGTCGGAATCGTGGATCGCAGGCGGTCGTTGAAAAGAGCAGCAAACGAATCGGTCAAGAAGATATAAGGACCAAAAGAGATTTCTGCGCTCATCTTGTTCCAGATCTGGAAGCTCGGGACTCGGTTCAAACATCATCTGCATATCTTGTGCAATTCGAATTGCCATCCCAATTTTCACCCAGGCATGGCGCCGTCGCCCCGCTGCAATATAACTCAGCGCTGCAACTATCTCTCCTGGGACGATACAGCTTACCTGTTGCGTCGATTACACCAAGCAAGGCAAGAGATTGTATCACTGTTACATCGTCACTCTCGTCTATGACATTTGGTGCTGTGATTATCTTCCACGAGCCCTCAGCATAGCCATCGATCGTGCTCTGTTTCCTTTCCTTCCACTGGGACGAGGATGAGTAGCGAGTGGCTGATGCAATCAGAGCTAATCGCAGATGGAGAGGTGCTTGGTTATTATGAACCTTCTGGTCAAATAGAATAGCATTGAAGAAGCTGAATGGTTTGTTGTGACAATGGCGAAAGTAAACAGTACACGCATCAAGAAAGACCTGATCTGGTGAGGGCGACGCACTTTTTATGGTCCAATCGATGAGCCCTGGTTTTCGAGGATCCCAAATAAGCCATGTCACTGAAGGAGGACTAACCTGGAGGAATTCTTTCGCGAAGCCATCGTCTCTCTCCGACTCGAGAGGGAACCCCTGGAGAGTGACTGGAAGGAGATTTCTGTGAGGAAAGAAAAGCCAACCCTTTTTTTTTGCGTCACAGATGACAAACTATAATTATAGAGGACCCCACTATTGGGTAATGGTCACTCAATTGTCTATTTGCGTAGTCATTGAGAGGCGGGGAACAATTTACGGGGGCGGAGGACCAGGCCCGCATTCTTTGCACTTTGGCGGGGCTGCGGTGGCTTAGCCGCGGTTATCCTTCCTGCTTTGGAACAACACGTAAAATACAGCGAATTCTAGGTGAATCAACCTATCATTCTCTTCCAATGAACAGCAAGACTATGCGTTTAGTTATTCCAGCATAAAGCTTTAAGATTGACCAAGTTTTTGGTGCGGCGACCGAAGAAATATTGATCCTCGAAGCTAGAAACTTTCAGTTGATGAGACAGAGATCGAATACGTACAAAGAGAATGATGCTGTGTACTCAGAATTTATTGCAGCTCTAGTACAGGTATTGATCCTTATGAGGGAAAATTCTTGCCTAAAGTATCAGATAAAAGATGATGAAATTTGAGTTCGTGGTTCGTACGATTGCATGGAGGACGCCGGATCAGGATCATTCGATGTCGGGATTGCCTATACCCTTGATGTGTGCGCCATAAGTTGGACCTAAAAGGATAGCAGCGGAAGATTCGATATGCTATCAGATCAAAGGACCCCACGAACTACAAGGTCGCAATCGTTTAGTGGGGGCCTGAAATGCCCCGCGCTAACCACGCCGCGTTTTGGCGAAGTGATCCTACAAACATTGTATACATTTGCTGGAAAAAGGCCTTGTCATTCTTCCTCCAAATCAAGACAAAAAGCCGTCCCTTTGTCCCACAGCAGTCCGTCCTCCTCGCTATGTCCGTCCGAGCGGTGGTCTACGCATACCGCAAACCCGGTCTTTCACCGGATGAATTCAAAAGGCATTACGAAGCTCATGTAGAGCTCATAAAAGAGATATCAGGGCCTGATTTCCCGCTGTCCCACAGACGCAGCTACATCGCCCGCAGCGCCGTCGACACCTCCCCGGAGGGCGCCTCTACCCGCAATGCCACCACGCCCGCTGCGGTCCTTGTTGGCCAGCAGTCCGACTTCGACTTTGACGTGTACGCTGAGCTGACATTTTCCGATGAAGCAGAGCTCAACGCATTCAGTGCCAAGGTGTATGCGCCGGAGGCAGCTGCCCGGATTGCTGCGGATGAGGAGAAGTTCCTCGATAAGTCTAAGTTGGTTATTGCAAAGTTGGGGGATGTGACTGAGACTACTAGATAGAGATGACTACCATCAGAGGCATCCCTCTACTTCATAGAGACCAGAAGTGATGGAAGAGATTGAACGACGCAGAGGCAATCACATTTGAATCTCGCCAACTAGAAAATCTCCTTATCAGAACCGCGATCCTATGGAAGTTAATAAAACAGTATACTGTACGTAGACCATCGGACTTGATCCCGATTATTCCTTAGTAGTGTCTACTTGTCTCAGTATATTCGGGGGGGAAACCCAGGCCAGCATCACTGCTGCACTGCTGTCTCAGTCGTGCGAGGGCCAGTCGTTCGCGCCAAAACATAAACGCGACTGCATATGCAACAACCTGGAACGCGTTTGTGCGGCCTGGCTGGGTTCGCCCCTGGCGTTTCAAGTCAGAAACTTTTTCCGTAAATGTGGATAGACCTCGTCGATGACGAAATTTGCGCGAGAAACTACCCGTATCACACTCTTATCGTTGAATATCTTCCAAAGTTTCCCGAATCAATCTCTGACGAGTTGCCAACTCGAGCAGACGAGTCGTAGAACATGAGTCGTAGAACATCGCCGTGGCGACAAAGGGAGCCATACTGCATAAGCCTGGGCAACTGGGCTAGTCCCAGCCTCATGAAATTATTAGGACTCGCCTCGACATGTCGATACGGGCTCCAGCCTTTCGATCTGCGAATCGTGACCGCTAGGGGCACAGGTTCTGGAATGCTCTCCGTGCGCTATATGCGACCGCTGCTATCATCTCCACCCGGGGCTCCGAGGGTGTGGTACTCGGGCTTCCGAGAAGAAGGCTTTCTTGGGACTTCATCTACATGCCGAGTCTAGACAACGTCCTGGCTTCGTTACGAGGCACGAGAGCTTCACTCGAGATGAAGGGAAGTGGGACCCCCTTGATACCCTGAGGGCGTAGCAATGTGTTCAGTGGCGGGGGATTCTATGTGAAACACTGACACCGCCGCTACCTGTAAGGCCTGGTAATGATACCGCCTGATTACCGGCAAGCTGAAACAGTCCGAGGGATCGGGCGAAGAGAATAACCTTCCGCTGATATCGACCTTCTCTGCCAGGAATGTTGAGCCCATGGACTTGACGGTGCTGATCAGCCCTTCAGATCATGCATGTCGCGGATTACTTCCTGCGAGGCCTCGCGAAGTCTTGCGAGGTGCGGATATCTCACCCGGGCGCTCCAGAGACGTTCGCCCTCTTGTAATGTTGATCAGAAATTTTTGACTTTAGCCCAGAGAGCGAATGAAATACATAGGATAGACTAGTATCGCATCAAAGAAAAGGAAAGTAAACATGGGCCCAATGAAATCAGTGCTGGGGCCACACTGTGATGGAGACTGTGCAATCGCTAAATCTCCGGCAGCAGTTGGTTAGGCGAGGGTGAAATTAAAGGTAACGGGTGGCGACTGATTGGTGGGCGGGTCCCCTGCGCCCAGTGGATCCCAACCAATCACCGTATAGTGCCTGAAACGGTGGAAGAGTGGAAAATTGAGGCATTCGAGTTATCCAGACGCAATCAACCAGCTTGAAATTGAGGTCCACTCGGCTTCACCCGGTAATACCGATCAATACATGGTGTACCGACTAGACTTGGGAGTGGGGGTGGCACGAAATGATCTTGGGCGGTCATTTATTATGAACCTCTCGCCTGTTTCATCTCTTCTTTTCTTCTAAGCTTGCACCACCTTCTCTTGATCTCTGGGAGACTTCTTTTCACGTTCTTTTCTTTTCAAGTCGCGAATTGACTTCGCCTCTTCACGCTCTTTAGCACTTGCTCGCTTCACCTTCGCTTTCGACATTGACTGTCATTTCCATTCTCAACAACATGCACGCCAACACGTTCCTTCTCGGCCTGGTGGCCTCTCTGGTTACTGTTAGCAACGCCGAGGTCCACAACCTGCACGCTCGTCACTTGAACCGCGTCCGTGGGGTCAACGGCACTGCACCCTCCAGCTCGCTGCAGACCTCGACTTACACCGTCACCCCCACTCCCCTGCAATCTTCCTCCAGCTCTATTGTGTCTTCGACTCCTATCAGCTCTATTCCTCTGGGCCCTGGCAGCAGCAGTGCTGGGGTTGGTTCCACCGAGTCTGGTACCGGCAGCACCACCGATCTTACCGTCACTTACACCCTGGGCACCGGTACTTCCACCAGCGTTGTGACCACCACTATTCACCGGACTGCTACCGATGTCCACACTGTCACTGCTGTTCGTCCCACCTCAAATGTCTAACTAGGCTTTCCCTTACTAATCATTTGATAGTCTGAGACTCTCAATGCTGGCGGTGAGAACCGTGTTCAACAGACCACTACTGTCGAAGGCACCTCGACTAGCACTCTGACTATTACTGTGGTCCCCACTGTGACTGCTAGTGGCAAGGATACTGGCAGCGGCTGCAACCCCGCCACTGTCACTGTCACTGCCACTGAAACCGTGACTGTTGTACGTATTACCAAAAATCCCGATTGATATCATATCCTAACCCGAGTCAGAATGCTGGTCCCACCGACGCCGCTGGACAGAATCTCGAGCAGGAGGATGGACATCATGGACATGGCGATGCGCCCACTGCCACTGTCTCTACAGTCGCTCCCACCACTCCCACCGTGACTGCCAACCCCCCTCCCTTCGGCAACGGCACTCACACCATACCGCCTTTCAGCAGCTCGTCTTCGGGCTTCCTGACTAGCTCGGTACCCGTCTCGGGCTCTGCGAGCCCCAAGCCTTTCCTGAGCTCCTCCAGCAGCTTGAAGGCTTTCCCCACCAAATTCCACCGTCGCTATGTCTAGACTCATTAGCGACGACTACAATAGAGACGTCTCAGTTGCTGTCTGACATACGGGCCTCCCTGATGATTCGAAAGAGCATTCTTATTTTGATTTCATTCGCCTAATTGCGCGCTGGTTTTGTACCTATTATTTTCGTGGGGTCTGGTCCCTGTGGGCTACCTTGACTACCTGATCTGCTCAACATTTGTTGAGGATCTTTTGCTCTGCTAAAAATTTTCACTTCGTTCGACGCTGGTTTGTTTTCGTGCGGGTTGCTCAGCCGTGATGTTTGTCTCAACAAACATACCGTCTGCTATCTTCAAGCTCGTGATAATCCGGGTTTCGCCCTTTTGCTGAACCTTCCATTTCTACTTCTTCGATTTACCATGGGTCGTGGCATTTTGTCATGCTCCTTGATTAGGAATATGCTTTACTGTATCACTAGGTCCCGTGACTCATTAACGATAAAAGAAAATATTTTCCTCAACTGTTCTATCGGTTGTTCTCTTTTTGCTTAGGATTCCGAGGTAGCAGTATGAGTAGCATTGCAGTGTATCCGCTTCTTTGTACAACATTCCTAGGCACTACTGAGCGAGGCCCCAAGGGTCGTCCTGGGGCCGTACTTCTTAGCATGCTAACTCGAGTCTGCTCAAAGTCTTAAAAGTTCTCTTTGGATTCCGGTTCAAAGACAACATCTCTCTGCCTCATGCTTTGCCAAGTATTCAAAGAACCCATGAATGAGATGTTGTAGGACTTGTCGTACCGAACTGTCTGCTTCATTGTCTCAGTAAAATAGTTTTAAGCATAGGCCATGAGTTTATGTTCCGTAAGAGGGTCATTACCCATCCCCCTATTCTAGTAATACACGAATTTGCGCCGTGATGATCCACTATCGGTGAAAAAAAGCCCCTGAGGTTGCATTGGATTGCAAATTGAATATTGAGCTGAATTTCTTTTTTTCTTTTTTTTTTTCTTTTTTTTTTTTCTGTTTTTCTTATTTTTTTTTTGCATGAGGCACCGGTCTGAGTAGGAAGACAATGAATATCTAATGAGTAAGCTGAGGAACTACACGTAACATGCCCTCCGGCTCCTGAGACTTGCTTATCAACCAGATATTGGTACAATCGCGCGCAGTGCGGAAGGCAATTTCCGTGAGTATTTCAGACGTGTCGCCCCAGTCCCACGTCTGCATGCGTTGGATACCTTCTAGAATCCTCATCTGATAATCTTGTGTGCTTTCTTGTTGCAAATCGCCACGTGCCTGGTCAGCAAAAAGATTACGCAGGGCACGCGGCTCGTCTTGATGAATGTAGACAGAAATAAACATCAAAAGGTCACTCTCAGGCCGGATACGAGGCTTTCCTCCCATTTTTAGCTTGAAAAGATATTCAATCAGGGAACGCATGTATTGGGGGGGGCTTAGGGCTGAGGATTCGAAGCTCTGGAGCAAAGGTCGAGGGCACTTCAATTGTCTCGCTCAATTTGAGGCCGGATAGAGATAAAGGAACTAGTTGGATACGTGTGAGCTCTGTCCCCTCAACGGCATGAGTCAGGGCTCCTTGCACACGGTCCCACAGCCCATGCTCGGTTGGGAAGAGGATATGAGGGAAATCGTGTTCGAGCAAGATCTGTGAAGCAAAAATAAGACTCTCGTCGGGAATGAGCCACTCCACAAGCTGACAGACATGAGCAGGAAATATTCAAAAGCACAGCCACAAGGCCTCGAGAAGGCCCACTTACAACGAGAGGCTCTTGACTTCCAAATCTGTAGAGAGGTTGGGCGCCATATTCCACGACGGTTATTTTCGCGGCCGTGAGAGCTTCTAGTGCCCTTTCCACTGAGGGATGGTGGTCTTGCACTCCCTCTGCGCTGTCATTACCCGTTTTCGATTGGTTTGGCTGTTGATTCAGGCTTTGAGAGGGTTCTGGCCGAACCTTGGAAGGTAAGGCATATTCATCGGCACCAGAGTGAGCCGACTGGGATAATGGAGGCGACTCTCCCGTATTGTTCTCTATATCGGCCATCAAGATTGAGTTGCCTTTGTAGTAGGATGATTGGAGGGAGAAACAAGAAGGCGTTGGTAGCGAAATGCGAGAAGCTGGAGCAGGGAAGTAGAAAAACAACTGAGAGGGGGGGCCCCTTCAGTCACGGTTCTCCCATGCCTATCCATAGTTACTTGCTCGCCTTCCCTTCTCCGTCTTGCGTCTGAATCGGGGCAACAACACGGCGGTCGTTGATTTACCGCTTCTTTTCCTTCTGTTTTTGCCGCGTTCTTCCTCATGAAATTGGACCACGCGCTTTCTCCCCGCGCCTGTGCTGAGAAACTGACACCCCATTTTGAGATCCTCGTGTTCTAAGGCTACTGTATCTAGTTGATGGAAACCGGGCCTCAGGCAACATCTGATCTGCAATTTTCTGGTGTCATACTTGATCTTTTTCTGTTTCCCTCAGAAACCTTTTTGCTTCTAGCCTGAGCTTGATGAATAGAGTCATGCCCGGGCAGCACGGACAAACCGTACCTCCCGCCCCGGCGGTTCTGTACTCAAGGAATTTCTAGCTCCCTTTATTTTACTGAACAGAGGCTCATTTTCGGGAAGCCTGTGGCGATCTGATGCGGAGGCATCTTCCTCGTGTTTCCAAAACAACTTGATCGGCGTATGCTGTAGAACCCATCTTTGCTGTACATGGGAGCCATTCTGCGCCATTGGCAGATCTGGCGGCGAATTGATCACAATGACAAGTTCATCGAAGTGTGCGAATTCCTTCACAACGGTCTCGATTGGATCGGGATATTCGTCAAAGCTTTCCAGAACCGACAGTGGTAGGGCAATACGTTTGTAGCTATGAGTCCGGATCCTGAGAATTTGCGTGCCAATGTCTGGATCAAACATTTTGTCAAACATCTCAGAGATGAAAGACACCCATTTCTCGTGTGGAACATAGAGCGTGTCCACATCTCGGTCAAATCGACGAACATAGGGTGGCTGTGGAGCTGCCGGCGATTCTAGGCGCCCCTGGAGAGCCTTCCTATGAATCCAAGATTGGGCTACTTCTCGAGCTTCCTGATTCACCGATAATATATGAGGAGTGAAGTTGACAGGATCTAACCTCTCGTCCAAAAAGGTTATTTCCATTTCTGATGGGATACCTTCCTCGGCGTTGGGCAAGTTCCGAGCATGCCAACATCCCTCTTTGTAGAAGAATAAGGCCGAGTCCTCTGGAAGGCATTGGTACCAGATATTCAAGCGAAGTTCAGTGGGAAGATCTGGGAACCGAAGGAAGCTAGAGGTGCTAGCCATGTTGTCCATGGTTAAGGTCACCGTGACGTGGATATTCTGGTGATCCCATACAGTGGGCTCGAGGTCAGGCCACTGCTGTAGAAATTATTATTGAGCTTAAATGTATCAGGATAGATCCACTCGGTTATAAGATGTATGGCTCAGCTTGTAGACAGTGCGAAAATGCTTTTTGTGAGATGTGAGAGATTTGAGAAATTCATGTAAGCCAACGATTGACGTCACTATTTACCCTCTTGAATGGCTAAGGGATAAATAGCATCCATCAGATGACAACCCCCAGGTCCTGGCTCAAGTTATGGAAGACTGCCAGTGTGACTGATGATGGTTCTGCGTGTGAACGATGTTCATTTTGGACGTCGCCACAGAACGAGTGGATCCCTAGATGCCCCACTCGTGTTTAGACATGGTCAGTGCCACACTCATCTTGAGCTTCCGTCTGACCTTGACGGCATTTCCAGGCATATAAAAATGTGAGCAATGATGATAAGTCGCGCTAACTCTCATCTGAGCCGCCGTCTTTCAGCTTCAAAATAGATTCATACCTTAAGAAAGTCCGATAAGAAAAAAAACAATACTCGAAAATGGTAGCTTCTCATTGATCGCGCGTGTCATCCTTAGTGCAGGGGCCATGCTAATCATCTCTGAATTTCCTTTTGACCATATGTCCCGTAGGACGAAATGTAGTTAAAGTTCTCCGACATAATCTCGCTTTGACTTGTTGGGATGGTTGGGATGGTTGGGGTTGACTGAGCGCCTTAGGCCACCAGCGTTAACGGCTCTCTAGCTTGAAGCGGTTCTTTCTCATATTCCATGAACTGCCAACTACTGCTCGTACTACTTAACAACTTGAAGCATTGCCAGGATTAACTACTCAAGCACTCCTTGCAGGAAACGCTGACTTGGCGCAAGACAATTCTTAGGTGTATATATACGAAGCCGACCCAGAGAGCAGGCAATATGATAGGGTCGACGCATACGACAAGGCGCAGATGGAGATTCGTGAAGCCCCTTTACCAGATTCAACCCAGCGAGGGATTGGAAACCAGCAAATACATGGGTGCATCACAAAATGTACCGAGGACGGAGCTGGAAGCGGAAGGGCCCCGAACTTCCGACGTCCGCCGAATGGGCTGGTACCGACACGCTTGGCGCTGCGCCCCGGGAATTATCGTTGAGTCACGTTTGATGTCGTGGCTTTTAGGGGTCTGGCCTTTTTCAGGCTGTGCGATTTGTTCCGTTGTCCGAGCTGCCTCTCCTCTGCAGGGGGTTTCTATGTGTCAACGCATATCAGTAGCATGGCGGTCTGCTTAACGATTATTATTACCAGCCGTACTGGCGAGTCGTGCCCAGGTGTAGTCCTGACATCGTACGTAATTCTGACACGCTTATCCGTAGCTAGTCATCTCATGGTGAAGCTTGCGTAAAATCGGTAGTGCTAGGCCCCCTTCATACAGACACGGAAGGCCTTATCTGACAGGAGATCTAACCCTGCGCATAATCCATATCCAAAATCCCAGCATCATTGCGTCACAGCTCGGCTATCGTGAAACAAATGGTTCGAAGTACGGAGTACTACGTATACGAGGCACGATCGGGAAGATAGATGCACCGAGAGGGGCGTGGCAGCCCTGCGGAGTGGGAGGCTTATCTGATGGGGACCAGTCACATTGAGCCATTAGCGAAGAGAAACTTTGTCCACTTCCATAAGCCGGCAGGATTCGCCAAAAAGGGAAATTGATGGTTACGGAGCTTGGACCGGGGATGATCTCCCAGGATCTCCCGCTGACTCAGCGGAAGCGTGGTCAAAGACCGCAAACGACGGACTTTGTGACTTTGTCGCCGACTCGGGCCTCCGATCATACTAGGGTTCTGTTATTTCTATTTGCAAGATGTACGATATTTGTTCCCTAGACACGTCCTACATGTACTAGTATGAAACGGGAATATAGCTACTCGTATATATCCTTATTGGAATGGGCCTTGAAACAGCCCTGAGGGGCTCCTAGTGTAGTGGCTTTTAACTTAATCCGCGGATGGACGGACTTTGGAGAACGCATGTGTCAGCGGGAGTGCGCAACCCGCTAATTAACTAACTAAAAAGATGTCTCCAGTTCCGTCGTGCCAGATCCACAACGGGTCTTTAAACGTGGGTCGCTTTGGCTCGTCAAACCACATTTTGCCAAAGGGGCAGATTTTAGTCTGCTGGAATTTTCACCCGGTGTTTCTCTGGTGAGCAATTCTGATCCGCCCCCAAAGAAGGCAGTTGGTAATCTATTAGGCGCCCAGATAGTCCCGGAGGCTCGGAGGTACTGACAACTTTGCTGATATTTGAGGGCCCGCACCCACCTGAGAACGAAAACTACAAACGTGAACTACAAACGCGTGGAGGTCGGGTTTTTTTTTTCTTCCTTGAACCTCTCTTATTTACCACCCTCTCTTGTTTACCACTCTCGTTTACTACTCTCTCGTTACTCACTTTCTTCTTCTTCGTGTTCCCTCTTCAACGTTTCTCTCCCCACACTTAGGATACCTGACCTGACAACTCTCGTTGTCATGGCGGGTGCCACAACTGACCATGGCCAAGGCCGTGCAGCGCGTAAACCTTCCGTTGATCTGATCAATGAGAACGAAAGCGCGTCCACCATCCGGGGAGACGAGTCTCCTCCCAAACAAAGCAAACAACCCAGCGCGACCCAAAGCACCCCCGAAAGTATGAACGACGGCTGGAGTCTTCTTTCAGAAGTCAAACAGCGACACCAACGCGACCTGGATTCTGGCTTCAAGAATAAGCATCTAGGCGTCACTTGGCAAAACCTCAATGTCGAAGTCATCAGTGCCGAGGCTGCTGTTCAGGAGAACGTGCTCTCGCAGTTCAACATCCCAACCAAGATCCGTGAGTCTCGGAACAAGCCAGCTCTGCGCACCATTCTCCACAACAGCCATGGGTGTGTTAAGCCCGGTGAAATGCTCCTCGTTCTCGGCCGTCCTGGATCCGGCTGTACCACCCTCTTGAAGATGCTCGCCAATCACCGTGCCGGGTACAAGTCGATTCAAGGTGACATCCATTACGGCTCCATGGATGCCCAGGAGGCCAAGCAGTTCCGCGGCGAGATCGTCATGAACACTGAGGAAGAGCTCTTCTTCCCTACTCTTTACTGTCGGTAACACGATTGACTTTGCGACCCGTCTGAAGGTCCCATCCGAGCTTCCACACGCCGTCGAATCCGCTGAAGCATCCCGTCTGGAATCCAAGAAATTCCTTCTCGAAGCCTTGAACATTCCCCACACCACCGACACCAAGGTTGGGGATGAATATGTGCGTGGTGTCTCCGGGGGTGAACGGAAGCGAGTATCGATCGCCGAAACATTTGCGACTCGTGGATCTGTGTTCTGCTGGGATAACAGCACCCGTGGACTGGATGCAAGCACAGCCCTGGAGTGGACCAAGATTGTTCGTGGTCTGACCGACACCCTTGGTCTCACCTCTATCGTCACTCTCTACCAAGCTGGTAATGGTATCTATGAACTTTTCGACAAGGTGCTTGTTCTCGACGAGGGAGAGCAGGTATACTATGGGCCCAGGGCCGAAGCCCGCCCTTTCATGGAAGAGGCCGGCTTCGTTTGCCGTGAGGGCTCTAATGTTGCTGACTTCCTCACCGGTGTGACTGTTCCACACGAGCGTCGCATCCGTGATGGCTACGAGAACCAATTTCCACGGAACAAGGCTGCGCTACGAGAGCTCTATGAGAATTCGCCTATTCATGAACGCATGATCGCCGAATACGGCTACCCGACTGAGGATGCCACTCGAGAGCGCACTGAGGAATTCAAAAAAGCAGTGGCTTTCGAGACTTCCAAGCGTCTTCCCAAGGGTAGCCCCTTCACAGTTGGGCTTCCTGAACAGGTCAAGGCTTGTGTCATTCGTCAGTACCAGATTCTCTGGGGAGATAGGGCTTCTTTCACTGTCAAGCAAGTTGCGACTTTGATGCAAGCCTTGATTGCCGGATCACTCTTCTACTCTGCCCCTAACAACTCTGCCGGTCTGTTTGTCAAATCCGGCGCATTGTTCTTCTCGCTCCTGTACAACAGTCTGTTAGCCATGTCGGAGGTCACAGATTCCTTCAGTGGTCGTCCTGTTTTGATCAAGCACAAGGCTTTCGCATACTTCCACCCCGCGGCATTTTGTTTTGCTCAGATCGCAGCCGACATTCCTGTTCTCCTGTTCCAAGTTAGCATGTTCTCGGTGGTCGTCTACTTCATGGTTGGCCTCACCATGTCTGCTGGAGCGTTCTTCACTTACTGGATTCTGGTGTTCTCCAACGCAATGGTACGACAGCGAGCCACCAGCCCCGCTATTTCCCACCGTTCCCTACTAATACATTACCCTAGACCATGACTGCCTTGTTTCGTGCAGTCGGTGCCCTCTTTTCGACTTTCGATGGAGCTTCAAAGGTTTCTGGATTTCTCATCGCAGCTCTGATCATGTATACCGGTTACATGATTCACAAGCCAGAGATGCATCCGTGGTTTGTCTGGATCTACTGGATTGACCCTCTCGCATACGGATTTGAGGCGCTCCTCTCGAACGAGTTTCACTCCAAAATCATCCCCTGCGTTTTCAACAACCTGATCCCCCACGGTCCCGGATATGATAATTTGGCCCATGCGGCTTGCTCGGGTGTTGGTGGGGCTTCTCCTGATGCTACATCACTCACTGGCGATCAGTACCTGGCGTCTCTTTCCTACAGCCACTCCCACCTCTGGCGCAATTTCGGTATCAACTGGGCTTGGTGGGCTCTTTTCGTTGCAGTAACGGTTCTTGCCACAAGTCGATGGAAGAACCCCGGTGACGACGGAAGTACCTTGGTCATTCCCCGTGAGCGCTTAGGGAAGCATCTTCAGAATATCAAGGCCGATGAAGAGTCTCAGTTCGATGAGAAGTCTCAGAAACCATCGAATGGGGATGCCAAGGATACCCAGCATATTGACAACCAGCTCATTCGTAATACCTCTGTCTTCACGTGGAAGGATCTAACCTATACCGTTAAGACCCCCCTAGGTGATCGTGTTCTTCTCGACAAAGTATTTGGATGGGTCAAACCCGGCATGCTCGGTGCTCTGATGGGATCTTCCGGTGCGGGAAAGACTACCCTGCTTGATGTTCTTGCTCAACGAAAGACCTCCGGGACAATCACGGGTTCCATCAAGGTTGACGGCCGAGACCTACCTGTGATGTTCCAGCGCTCTGCCGGATACTGTGAGCAACTCGATGTGCTGGAGCCCTTTGACACCGTCCGTGAAGCCCTCCAAGACTCCGCTGCACTTCGTCAACCTCGCGAAACTCCTCTGAGTGAGAAGCTGGAATACGTGGAGACCATCATTGACCTTCTGGAACTCCACGATATCGCAGATACCCTCATTGGCCGCACAGGGGCTGGGCTGAGTGTGGAACAACGGAAGCGTGTTACTATTGGAGTTGAGCTAGTCGCCAAGCCGAGTATCCTAATCTTCTTGGATGAGCCAACCTCCGGTCTCGATGGACAGTCTGCCTTCAACACGGTTCGCTTCTTGCGAAAGCTAGCGGATGTTGGCCAAGCCGTTCTTGTCACCATTCACCAGCCTTCTGCCCAGCTTTTTGCCGAGTTTGACACATTGCTTCTGCTCGCTGCTGGTGGAAAGACTGTTTACTTTGGTGAAATTGGCGACAACGGTCGAACCGTGAAGGACTACTTTGCCAAGTATGGAGCCCCTTGCCCGGTCAACTCTAACCCCGCCGAGCACATGATCGATGTGGTCTCTGGCCACCTGAGTCGAGGAAAGGATTGGAGTGAAGTGTGGCTCAAGTCTCCCGAGTGCGAGAAGGCCGTCCAAGAACTTGATGAAATCATCGAAACCGCTGCTTCGAAGCCGCCAGGTTTTGTTGACGATGGCCTTGAATTCGCATCCCCACTCACGTACCAGACCAAGGTTATCACTACCCGCATGAGCCGTTCGCTCTTCCGGAACACCGACTATGTCATGAACAAGGTTGCTCTCCACATCGGATCCGCGCTTTTCAACGGTTTCTCTTTCTGGATGATTGGTGACAGCGTTGGAGACATGCAGCTTCGTCTCTTTACCATCTTCAATTTCATCTTTGTTGCCCCCGGTGTCCTCGCCCAGCTACAGCCCCTCTTCATCGAGCGTCGCTCCATCTACGAGCAACGTGAGAAGAAGTCGAAGATGTACTCTTGGAAGGCATTTGTCACCGCTTTGATCGTGTCCGAGATCCCATACCTTTGCATCTGTGGTGTCCTGTACTATGTTTGCTGGTATTACACCGTGGGTTTCCCCACGGACTCGAACAAGGCGGGCGCGACTTTCCTGATCATGCTTCTGTATGAGTTCGTGTACACCGGTATCGGTCAGTTCGTGGCTGCGTACGCACCCAATGCGGTCTTTGCTTCTCTCATCAACCCTCTGATTATCGGTACCTTGGTCTCTTTCTGTGGTGTCTTGGTGCCATACAGCCAAATCCAAGCATTCTGGCGGTACTGGATCTACTGGATGAATCCGTTCAACTACCTCATTGGTGGTATGCTCGTTTTCACCGTCTGGGACACCGACATCCATTGCAAAGAGAGCGAATATGCCATTTTCAGTCCTCCGAACGGATCGACCTGCGGCGACTACCTGGCCAACTACCTGCGTGGCATGGGTGCCAGTGCCCACCTGGTCAATCCAGAGTCTACTGACAAGTGCAAGGTCTGCGAGTACACCCACGGAAGTGACTATCTCAAGACACTCAACCTCAAAGCGTACTACTACGGATGGCGCGATATAGGGATCGTCGCTATCTTCGCCCTCAGCTCGTACGCGCTCGTCTACCTTCTCATGAAGCTACGTACCAAGGCGTCAAAGAAGGCTGAGTGATTGCCATATCTCGCTTCAGGCTTGCGTTTAGCAGCTGTAGAAGGGCATACATGGGGCGTCGGGGATTTTTTTTTTCTTTATTTCTTTTATCTTTCTGTTTCTCTAATCATGTTTCATCTAACGCGTATCGGGCCCCTCGATGATATCCCCAAATCTCCACTGTTGTTTGAATTTCGATGTGCCCCTGTATCGTTCTAAGGACTTTTATCGCCTAAGGAGTTACTTTGAGAGGGGTTTGCTGAAAAGCTACTCTGTTGCTAATATTAATGGAGTTGAGATTATCTTGAAATTATCCTGTTTCTTGACGTAAATTGCTAGTGCCGCTTTGACTCGCAGCAGAATTAGTCCTTTTCCGTCTGCATTAGAATCTCTCTATTTTCTCGTATCAGACCCGGCCTCTAGTGTTTTGGCGTCCTTCTACTTTCTGTGACTCTCATAGATACCCCTCAGTGTATTCACGCAGTAGCGAGTCTAAAGAACGATCATCGCTAAGGGCTCTCTTCCTGACTTCCACTGCGCGTTGAATGTAGCTGCTCCTCAGCTCGTGCATGTCGATCTCGGGCTTTTAACGCTGGGTATATTTCAAGGACGGTCTAGGCCGCGCAGTTGTGGGTATCGAACCACGGCCACCCGAGGCGTTCGTCCTCTTCGTTCTTCCTGTGTGTCACTATTGTCTTGGATATAGCAGTTAGAGCACCTGCACGCATCTCTACCTTCTGTCGAGGAGATCAGCGATGCGTTTTTCAATTGAGCTACCATCTTGAGGCCTTGCTCTAGACTCACCTATGCAACCGTGTAGATGTTTAGAACCTTCTGGAAGCCTTGATTGGAGGAAGGTTGAGAATTCAAGTTCTTAATGGATCCATTGTCGTGTTCAGGGCGGGTTTGTGATTGTAGACATCCTCGGCATCATAGCGTTCCAGGCGATGTTAGTTGGCTGGGATTGCCGAGATTGGAGCCCGTAGCGCTGCTCCGGCCCCCAAACACTCTCGTGCGCCTTGGAAGGTGCAAAAGTGCCAGGTCCGCAGGCCCGCAGAGCTCCAATTACGTCTTTAGCAAGTATTCACGGTATCAGGTTTCAGCCGGCGTGATACTGCTAGTATCGCCGATGATGCGATGAGTCGTGGTAGCACCACTGGGGTCTAGCTTCAAGTGGCGGGAAATCGGAATTGGCGATTCGATAAGGCGACCAAGGTTCGTACGCCGACACTACTAGGGCGAATTTCCAATGGGGAAATCCTGTGTGGGCGATTCCTGCAATCAAGGTCATAGTCGTAAAGTATGTGCAACTGCCGTAGGCAATAGGAACACACATCCTCTGTAGAATTCACAGGACAGAGCACCGTATACGGACCACGGGCTGTAGGGGTGCATAATGGCAATTGAGCAATACTGAGGTACTGGGTGGACACTCTTATTACAAAAACTCCGATCTTTCTATCTAAACTAGTGCTCATAAGATTGCTTACTTCAGGACTGAAAATACTGGCGTGTTTGTTGGGTGGTCGCCATCCTAATTTGAAACATAGCTGTAGTCGAGAGCCAATTTGGACATCGCAATCAGGAGCAACACTTGAGATAATGGCATCATGGCCCGAAAGGACAAGCGACTCGGTGTTCAGCCTTTCTAGACAGGAGGCATTGTCAGGAGCATGGAAGCCGACCACATCCCGACTAGGGCTAGCCTTTCCGTCTACAGACTTTTTTTTCCGGAAATCCCTGGCTAGTCTCTTTTCGGAGAAGCGCACTGGAAATGATTTGGCGGTCTCATTCTCGCTCTCTCGGATCATTTGGCTACAAGAGGTTCCTGTTCGGGAGCACCCCCTCTACTATAACGCAGACCCGGCACCCAGGCCCCGGATCAAAGTAGCGGCCCCTCCTGTCGCATTTGCGACTTATCGCGAAGGAATCCACTTCTCAGTGGGGTCGGCTTGGTGGATAGGTTGGGCAGCAATCTCGGATATTACCCTTGGACTAGGATATCAAAAATCGTAATTATAATGACGAGAAAGAGAAAAAAAAAAAAAAAAGGTACCGCCATAAGCGCATTGATGAAACAGGGAAAAGGGGTTAGCGGGAAAAAGGGCGCATAGTAAGTAGCTCACAGGTCGAGGATATCATGCAGGGATGCAAGTGGATGTGATAGCAAGGGTCATCCAGCGCTGGCAAGGTTCTCGCGCACGAGGTTCTTGCAACTTAGGGTCCACTCCAATTATTATTGCCTGTTTAATGAGGCGCGGTTACACAAGGCGGTGGATACAAGGCAGGGATCGACCGAGATTAAGAGTTCGCCATACTCTCGAGGACGTTGAACTTGACATTTAGCTGTATCCCATGCAGGGTTTAATCCTGCAAAGAGGTAGGATGCCCCCTGCGCGGGTTTTCGGGGGATATGACCAAACCCCCCTCATTAAGATCGTCGTGGGACCAGAACCGGGAAATGCGTTGAGACCGCTGGTGGTATCCCGGGGTCGTACATGGACCCTGATGGAGCATTAGAATCAGGGCAGAGCACAAGACTATCAGATGGGTCCATGCGTAGCAGTAGTTTCATGCAGCAAGTTATGCACGCTTGAGATGTCCGATTCGCCCAGTTTCCTGGAGGGGGCAGTCCGGAGAGGTGATAATACAAGACGTCGTAGCCAACGATCCCAGTCATGGTCATGGTCGAGTCTTTTTAATGAGACTGTTTGGGATTGTGGCAGTGCTCTGTGATGCAGATCTGCAGCCGCGCACTTTGCGTTTTAGACTCGGTGGATCGTTGCCGAGTCCAGTTATGCTCAACCGCCAATCCAGCATCTAGTTCTTTTAGTTTCCGGCCCTAGCAGTCACCGAGTCTTTGGTAGTTTCCGAAGCGGGCTTTGACCTATGCCGCGTTCAAATCACCCCTGATAGGTAAATCACGGCAGATATTGGTGGGGCCCAACAACCAGGAGCGCGGGTGTTTGATCTCTCCTTTCCGCGTGGATTCTGGCGTTGGGAAGCTATTGAGTCGACGAATCAGATACTTTGATGACTGCCACCATCTCAAGGGTTATATACCGTGTACTCTTTTGGATTTTATTTATTTACTTTATTTACTTAACGGCCCTTCCGCCCCGGGAAAATTCTGCGTCCGTAACATGATCCGCCATACCTAGGAGGCAAAGTTCGTGATCTTCTACCGTGGCCGTCGCACGAGAGGATCAAACCTAGCTGCTCAAGAGGAACATATTTAGAAATCCTTTATTTAGAAAAGGCAGACGCAATTAGTAATTCTAGACTTTGTGGTTAAAACGAGGAACCGAGGATTGTGCCAAGCGGTCGGTGACGTATGCGGACACAGCAGCTTGACAGATCGCGATCGATGCGAGAAACTTCATCCGCCGGGGCCGCCACCTCCTCTTTCTCTCTAGAACATATACTATAGACCCTCTCGAGTCCAACCAAATACAGGCCATTCCTCCAATTCCGATCTTCTGACATCACAGGATGCCGTGGTCCTTTGTGCTCCCTCAGGGGGTGTTTACGTCGCCGCTGCTGGCTGTCGCCACGCCCGTGCTTGGCGGCAACAACGGTCGCGCTGCTCGTGAACCGTAAGGTAGTCAAATCAAATGGACTGAATAAATCGCTCACGAGGGACCAGGACGTCAAACCAAGGACACCTACCGCGATCTCCGACAGCCCCCTTTCAACCCGCCGGCATGGCTCTTCGCGCCCGCGTGGACTGTGCTTTACGGCCTAATGGGGTATGCGTCCCACCACGCTACTAAGGTTGCAGCTCAATCTCTGTCTGCAACAGTGGTCCAGGCCAACGAGAAGGCGCAAACCTTGTACACCACCCAGTTAGCGCTGAACTTCCTCTGGATGCCTCTGTTCTTTGGGGTGGGGCGACCGGCCGCGGCCCTGGGCGATATGGCCCTGCTGGTCGGGAACGTGACGGTGCTAATGGCCGAGTGGTGGTCGGCAGACCGAACAGCCTTCTGGCTGATGTCGCCGTATCTGGCCTGGCTCGGGTATGCGGCCTATCTCAATATTGGGGTTGGGCATCTGAATGGATGGAGGCTTCCGGCGAAGCAGAAGCGGAGAGATTAAAAAGCATCACGGGGCCGTGGGACTCGGGATGCCGGGCCGTAGAGGGTGGGAATGACCCAGAAGAAGCAATCATCGTCCGACTGGGCTGAATATCAACGAGCAACGGCGTTTGATCAGGGCACAACAAAAAGGGTTGTCGGGTGGGGGCGTGCGTGTGGTGAAGCTCCACTTCCTGCGTGGCGTTCGTCTGTGCTTTTTCTTCCAATGCGATTCGTAATCCTTGTTTCGACTCATTTGTGTTACTCAAAACAGTGGGGCACGTTTCTATCTTAGTTCGGGGTTGTCCTCTGGAGGTTGCCAAAATCCACCGCTCCTGGCGTCGTGGTCTCGCCCCTCTCTCCCCCTCTCCGCTCTCCGCTTTTCTTTCCTCGGCCAACGAGCAGCTCGTAGAGTGGATGCAGCACATCACAGTGGATCATGGCGCTGTCATATGAAGATCAACAGAGCTCAGATTCAGGAGGTGGCTCAATTGTCGTCAAGGGGGAAGAGAGATCGTCGGGAACCTGGTTTTAGTAGGACTTCTGGGTTAGCTGTGATGGAGCAATGATAAGGGCACCCACCATGTCACTTTCATACACCCCCAGCTTACTCCGTAGGGAAACCCACCGGCCATTGGCATCGGCTAGAGAGAATGGCCCTGAACCTATCTGCTCTTTGTCTCACAAAAATGAGAGCTAACCACTAGCCATGGTTCGCACCAACAATGGCTCTTCCCGAGGACAAGAGCTGGATCGCCACTCAAGACCCACCGAAGAGCTGATGTGTTCGGTACGTACGCTGAGCAGCTTCTAGAACCTGAAAGGCGCTTGGCATTAGGGCTTCTTCCCCCCTCCCTCTTCCCCTCCATCTGAAATTTGCCTTCCTCTTGGAGGGGCAAGAGTGACGGCAATGGGGCTCTCTCATAGGCGCTTTTGTACCTGTAACCATTGTTAGCTTTGTGTATCGTGCATGTGGCTTGCGGAACAAACCAAAAACTCTGCCCTCCGGAGCGAATCAGCGTCAGACCTAGTGTCATGCATCCTTATCGATGATCCCATAGTGGGTCGCCAGAAGATCGTGGATCTAGACTCCCGGATTTGGCCTAAAGGAGAATTTCAAGTCGGAAGGTGGAACGGCTGCGTCGGCTCTGGGAAGACCCATGGGCTCTGTATTTGGTATTTTTTTTGGTCTTGGCTGCTTTTCTGAACCACTGATTTATTTTTTATATTTTTATACATCGCCGCCCCTGCGATGTTGGAATTTTTCCATCTTCATCTCATACTTTCGTTGACAAACCATCTTCCCTGCCCTCTCGCCCGCTTGGGCTCGTGAGCTCTAATGTCCACACCAACGGTCCCTCACCCTAGTCCGAGCGATCCTAATGAACATCTGAACGAATTCCCCTTTCCCGACCTCGGTAATCGTCAGAGTCTCGAGCGGCAAGTCACCGCTGACGCCCATCAATACGAGGCCGACCTGCATCCACCCGTCCCGCCCGCTGCAGAGCCGCCATCCGAACCGCATGACGAACCTCCCATTGAACCGCGACTGCGGTCGCTGAAAGTGCGCTTTCGCTCGATCAGTCACCTGGCCGACCGTCCCAGAACCCCAGCCTCCCACGATGCCTCGGAGTCCTCTGATCCCTCTCATTACCCTCTCCTGCCGCCGCCGGGCCTCGAGAACATCCCACTTTCCGGAACCGTCACCCCGCCCGCCCCTGCACATTCCCGCCGCAGCAGCAACCCGGAACATGCGTCTGAAGGGGTCTCCGAGAAGGGCGCCGACGTCGAGCGCATCTCGTCTGTCTCATCTGCTCGCAACCGGTTTCGCAATGCTGGTCAGATCATTCGCCAGAAGACGGTCCGTCTGGGCGAACGCCTCGGTCGCCCCGCAGACGAGGGCGAGGCGCTCAACGCCACTTTGATCCCCGATGACTTTGATTCGGGTGCCATTCACGGTCTGTCGCTCGAGGAGATTCAAGCCCGCAATGCTCGCAACGACGCTAATCACTTGCGGGCGTTGGAAGAGGGCGAGGAGCCGCACGAAGCTCCGCCCAGCGCTGAGGCGCACCGGCTGGTCCGCCATATGACTATGGCTCACGAGCGGAAGCGGAAGCCCCGGGGCGCATACCAGCGATCGGGCCATACTACCCCGGAGGGCTTACTGCGCGACTTCAAGGCGCGTCGCCGCTCGAGTGGTCTCGGCGTCGGTGGGAGTGGTATCTTGTCCCAGCTGCTGAAGTTACATGCCGTTCAGACGGGAAGCTCGTCGCGTCCGGAGAGCGTCATCACCGATGACTCGGATAGCGAGACCCAGGTGTCTTCGGGCACGCCGTCGGGCGCTACGACCCCGAAGAAGGGCTCGCTGTCGCCCTTGATCCCGCCATCCATGCCCGCGTCTGGCGCGGCCACGCCTCGCAAGGAGAAGATCAAGTGGTACAAGAAGAACGCCCACCGGTCGACCTCCTCCCTGGTGAACGCGTCGATGAACCTGAGCACCCCGACCCTTCCTGAGGCGGCTGAGCTGGCTTCGGGCGGGAAGCGAGCGCGCCGGAGCAAGCGTAAGACTCGCTTGGAAGATGAGATTCGGGTGACGGTGCATATTGCCGAGATCATCTCCCGTCAGCGGTATATCATGCAGCTCTGCCGTGCTCTGATGCGTTACGGTGCCCCCACGCACCGACTGGAGGAATACATGCAGATGACCGCCCGCGTGCTCGAGGTGTCTGGTCAATTCCTCTATCTCCCCGGCTGCATGATCATGTCCTTCGATGACCCTGTTACCCGGACGGCGGAGGTCAAGCTGGTGCGGACGGTGCAAGGTGTTGATCTCGGTCGACTGGCGGACGTCCACAACGTTTACAAGAACGTCGTGCACGATCTGATCGGGGTCGAAGAGGCAAGCCAAGAGCTTGATGATATCATGCAACGCAAGCCGCGCTTCAACAAATGGCTCGTGGTCTTGCTCTACGGCCTCGCCAGTGCCGCCGTTGGCCCCTTTGCCTTTAGTGCGCGACCGGTCGATATGCCTATCATTTTCATGCTGGGATCACTGGTCGGACTTATGCAACACGTGCTCTCCCCTCGCTCCGTCCTGTACTCCAATGTGTTCGAAGTCACTGCTGCTATTCTTACCTCCTTTCTCGCCCGTGCCTTCGGCAGCATCCAAATCACCCGTCACGGTCACAAAGAATACCTGTTCTGTTTTTCGGCGCTTGCACAGTCTTCTATCGCGCTCATTCTTCCGGGGTTTACCGTCCTCTGCAGCAGTCTGGAACTGCAATCCCACCAAATGATCGCTGGTTCGATCCGCTTGGTCTACGCCATCATCTATTCTCTCTTCCTTGGCTATGGCATCACCGTGGGTCTCACGATTTACGGACTCATGGATGGCAACGCCTCCTCCGACACGACATGCCCCAATCTCGACGTGTATGGCTCTGTTTATGTGCAGAAATTCCCATTTGTCGCCATCTACGCCTTCTTCCTATCCCTGGTCAACCAAGCCAAGTGGAAGCAGATGCCCGTCATGATTCTCTTCGCGGTCTGTGGCTACATCACGAACTACTTCAGCACGACCAAGTTCGGGTCCCAGTCCGAGGTGGCCAACACCGTCGGTGCTTTCACCATCGGTGTCCTGGCCAACTTCTACAGTCGGCTGTGGCACGGGCAAGCCGCGCCTGCCATTCTGCCTGGTATCTTCGTGCTTGTCCCCTCCGGTCTCGCCTCGAGTGGTTCTCTGCTTTCGGGCTTGCAATATGCGAACGAGGTTCGACACAACCTTCACACCTCCGGAAACAGCACCGACATGACCTCTCTCACCGACGGTTCGGTTGCTAGTCTCGGCATTGGCATGATCCAGGTGGCGATTGGTATTACGGTTGGCCTGTTTATTTCTGCTCTCATCGTCTATCCTTACGGGAAGAAGCGCACTGGCTTGTTCAATTTTTAATCCTCTCCTTCGCTCTTGTCGTCTGTTTTTTACCATTTGCATTTCTCATACCCACCTTCATGGATATTTCTCTCATTTATCACGACTGCTGATTTATTCTGGAACATCTTAGCGATTCTGGCAGCGGGCGTCACTCATTATCAGCGTTGGATCTTTTACTTCATTTTCTTCTATTTTTGCATCTCGGATCTCTAGGTTTTCATGCACGTGTTCAACTGCAAATACATATTCGATGATTTTCCACTGCACATCAACTTTCTGTGTCTCTCGCACTATTATTAGTAAATGATGGATAACCCCCGCCCAGGTGCGATAAGTCATCCATGGATCCATGATTCTGGAGAAGGCGATTGTCCGTAAGCAAACGCATTGTTGTTCTCCACGGGCTCCATGCGTCGTTCCCGTCAACCCAATCCGGTTAGCCCCCGGCCCCTGCATCCCATTTCAACCAATCACTGCAATCGCCAGTACAAGACCCGAGATCAAGAAAACATACAATAAAACGCCTCTATAATATCCCTTCCCACCCCTAAGGCATCGCACAACCTGCCCCCAAAGCCCCTCTTCCTCAAATTTCCCCGAGCCATGAGAAATTTCATCTCCAATGACTATGTCTTCACTGACCGCGGCGGCGTCATCGAAAACCGCCACAGCGGCCACGCCACCGACTTAGCCCTGATGTGCGCCTCGCACAGCAGCGAGGATCGACACATCCGCCGCGCCCGCACCATCCTCGCCCGCGCCGGCAGCGAAAAATCAGATCTCCGCTGCGGAGGCCGTGAGGTGCGCATGGATCAGAGCGGGGTTTACCCCGGGAGGCGTGTGCAGCAATTGCTCAAGGATGCGGGGATGATAGCAGCAGCGAGAGCGCTGGGGAGGCCGAGGGGTGCTATCTACCGGAACACCCTGTGCAGTTGCGGGTGCGGCGGGTGGTGGAGGAAGTAGCGGGGCTGACGGACGGCGAGGGGGTCTGGAGTGTTGATGGGAGTAATCTGCCCGCGCTGGGGTTTGCGCTGCATCGGCTTGCGGGGATGTATGCGCGGTTTGCGGATGCGGGGATGCGTGAAGGGGAAAGGGAAAGGGCTATGGTGCGGGTTTTTGGGTCATGGCTTCGTATGCGGAGTTTGTGGCGGGGGAGGGCCGGTTTTGTACACTTCTGATGCGGGCTTTTGGGGATTCTTTGATCGGGTAGCTTGGGGCGGACGGGTGCTATGGGATTGGAGTGAGGGCGTCGAGGAGGACGGAGGAGCTGGGTGCGGAGGAGGGTCAGGGAATTGCGGTGAAGATTGAGGATGGCAATATTGGGGCTTTGTATGCGGCTGTGGCTGAGATCTTGGAGCAGCTGGGGATTGGGAGTGCGGAGGAGGCAGCTGGCCGGGTTTCATTGTCCGGAGATTCGCAATACGGTGGGTGTGGTGGCGGGGAGAAGCATCATTTCAAGATCCGGCCTGTGGACTGAGACTATAGTCACTTGAGCGTGAGCTTGTATGACCGCTCTAATTTCCTAACATCTTGTTACGTATGTCCCTTGTCCTTCTTGGGGGAAAAATACCATGCTACTTGAAATCATGCAGTAGAGGAGCTGCTCTTGTCTATTTGGATCTACTTGGATCTCTACTAAGAAAATAGAAGAAGGCAAAACTCCACTGGCAGATCACAATCTTTGTCCAAAGACACAAAGGAGAACACAGAAGTGAAGCACACCGGAATGTCAAAGCAATCTGAAAGTATTGCAAAGGCAAGAAAATCATCAAGCCGAAGATAATAAAGACACTCTTTGGAGTCAGGGCGCAGCCACTCAATGCGCAAGAATCAGATAAGTCATGATACGATCGGCCAAAATGTTATAGCCGGAAGTTGTGCAATAGAAAAAGATAAGCCCAGTGCAAATAGCAGCGCTCAAGGAAGGCAATGCACCAGACTAGTCGACTGGCACCAGGATGTGAGAGACTTGATTCAGGTTGATGGTCGAATCCGGTGTGCGGAGGAAGAATTGCCTGTTCTCTTCGACACTCCTTCCAATGATCTCAATGACAATCGTCTCAGTATCCTGGGATATCCTGGTAATAAAACGCGAAGAACGATCATGGCGGATTGAAAGGTCGGCCTTTGCCTTTGCCAGGGAGAACAGGTTGAACCGGACGGCAGGTTGGAAATAGCATTCAACAACAATCTCATGCACAGTTCCATCTTCTTTCTGCAAGGGGATCTTGGCCTTTCCTTTGCCTGCCGCTTTGCAAACAATGGTTTTCTTTCCTGTATTCCAGCTCCATTCAAAAGACTCCCCACATCTAAATTCGTGATACTCAACCAAGTAGGCTCGATCGCCACAGACGTGCACAGGCAGGTCGTCGACTATGAGCCAGTCCTTGTGCGAGGCAGTGAACAACAGCAATGGGTCAAACGGAGTGCCTTGCACCTTCAAGAAGGTGAAGAAGCTATCATCTACCGGCTTTGTGATGACGATCTTATGTTTCTTGGAGGGACCTGAATCAACCTTCTTTGCTAAGACTTGTTGGACCCTCGCCAAACCGGGGGAGGATGGGGCAACCTTTTCTACTGCAGCTGGGTCATCTTTGTTGGGAGTTGGAGCTGCCTTTTGGATCAGAGCCAGGCCGGCCTTCGTGGTGGGAGGTAGGTCGGCTTTCTTGGCCGGGGCTGGATTTGTTTTCTTGGTGGCGGCGGCAGCTGGACCTTTCACAGCAGCAACGGTTGCATAGCTTTGCTTTTCGGGCATGGGGTCCACGGCGGGCGTCGTGGCAGGCGTTGTTGCGGGCTGGTCCTGGAGATTGCCCTTGTGCATCATGGGTTGGTACACCCAAATTCCCTCCAGGGGCCTGAACCAGTCTGGTCTCCATTCCACGTTCAAGTAAAAGCATTCGTTCAAGTCATGGGTAAGGCCGCAGTAGGAACATTTTCCATTCCTTAGACGCTTGGGAAGGGCCTGGAACAAGTTTTGAACAAATGCTGCATCACCCACGCCTGCAGGAGGGCCATTCCGGATAATTTGCTCATCGACCATGTCGCCCTTGTTGGCAGTCAATTTATGTAGGGCCTTCTTGGATCGAGAGTGCGAAGGGAAAGATACCGTAAAATCCTCGGGTGAAGGTGCTTCGGAGCGCAGAGCGACTCGCCACTCAGGCTCTTTTTGGAGAAGGTTGATCGCTTCAAAGCAGAGGACATGAAAGTGGGAATCGGTGAAGGTCTTCCAGGGGTCTGTGACCTCGGCCCGCTCAAGCTTCCCTATCATGACAGCATGGATGTGCTGGAATCTGGGCACGTCAAGGGCGTTCAGAAGCGAACAAAACGCGAAGTATGGTGAGATGGCGATGTCCGCTTCAAGCATGTCCTTGAACGAATCTTTGTAGTCCCAAATAGCCTCAATTGCCCGTTCACACGTCATAACCCTGATGGATTGGATATCCGTGATGATACGGACTCCAACGAGATCCTCGTGAACTCCTTTGTCATGATTATCAAACAACGCCATGGTCTCTCCCATAAACTCGTGCGCGAACTCGATAGGTGAAGGTCCTGAATTGATTTTCGTTGCAAGGAGTTTGGAAACAGATTTGGTCAGCCACAGCTTCACGCGGCGTGAGAATTGTACCCAGCGCGTGTAGTTGGGGTTGGAAGTTTTTGGATGGGGAAGTGAGATGTCAACAAGGTTCTCCAGGTGCACCGCTCTGAGCTGCGAGATGACCTGTTTCTGCCAATACGGGAAATCCCGGACCTTTATCAAAAGCGGTCGGGCGTCTTTCAAGTCAAGGTCGAAGCTTTTTGGGAGGCCTGTTCCCTGGTCAACAGGGTCATCCAAAGGACCTATTTCCATTTTCCCTCTGATCTCCATTGTGCTCTCAATATACTGCCCTCTGTATGCCATGGAATTGAAGATGGGTATCTTAGAAGGATAGGACCAAAATGTAGAACAAGGCCAGAGATTCGAATTATGAAAAGCTATGTTTCGAAGCCTAGAAAACAAGTGCAGGCCTGAGGTCAATAGCCCTGAGTGAAATGAAAGAGAGAAGAAAGTTATACTATAGGAGAAGAGAGAACGATTCAATTAGAAGATTTTAGTAGAACAATTGGGCCGTGGAGCGAAGCAATACACTTGAAGCTCCTCTTCGCAAACTCCATATCGGTTTTTGTTCTCCCGCAATTTAGGTGTAAACCTGACGATTTCTTATGCTTTATGGCAATGGCCCTGGGCAGAAATTGGCCATATGCCACTTGATTGTATACTGAATTGGTCCTAGCATAGCCTGGCTGGTCCTCTGGGTTGAAGATATCGCCAGAATATAGAATAGCGTTCGGTCGTGCTAGATAATACGAGTAGAAGTATAGGTGTAAAGAGGGCCCGTACCTCTCAAGTGCTCGTGACCATGGAAGCTCATATGTTAGCTAAAGCTTATTCCATTTACTAGTAGCCTTTGGGCTTGTGTGGGGGGGGGGGGCATAAAACCCATTTTCCTCAAGTTCATTGACATATCTTGTCTCATAAAATCCCTTCTTACGAAGTGCCCATTATAAGGTATGGAGTAAGCATACACAGTGCAGTCAAAGCTTTCTGCGCTCAGTAGAAAATATCTAAAATCCGGCATCTAAAATTCTATTTCTTTCCTTCGTAGGGTCATAGGAAGCGCTTCAGCCCTTAGTTGGGTGATTTTTTTTTCCCTCTCTAGGATCACAGTGAACAAGTAAAGTAGTATGAAATATGGCTAGACCTATATTTGTACTTGCATTTTAACTTTTATAAAAGTTGCATAAAAAGTTACCGTATTTTGTCAATGTCAACAATTGACACACAGTGCCTATAAGAATATCTACACTTGAACGTGTTCAGGGCAGTACTCTAGAAAGCTTGATTTTACAGAGATCAATGTATTGTGGCTACACTATACCCTAAATGGACTAGCCCCGGAACTTTAACCGCCGGATAGTAAAAACTTGGACAGGCTCACGGCCCACAAGAACCCACAAATCGACGGCCAAAAAAACACGAAAACATACTAAAAAGAGAGGGCAAAAAGGTAAGTGACCAGACCCGGGCTCGATCCGAGGACCTTATCGGTGTTAACGATACGTGATAACCAACTACACCATCCGGCCAACTTGTTGTGAAGGTTTGCATATTTTGAGATCATCAACCAGTGTGAAATTTTTTCAGGGAAACCCTCGTTTTCCTTGCAAAAGCTAGAATTTGACGTAGCAGGCTAAAGGTTCTACGTTACTTGCTAAGAGCGTTCCACGTAGATCAATTCGAGACTCGTTTCCCCCGCACTGGTCTAAGAGCATTAGTGACTTGCAAAGACTAGGAACGCTGTAGCATCCACAGGGCCTGCGATGTTGTGGGTATCTCGAATCTGGGCCCTGTCTAACTCCATTGTCGGTACTGGAAACACCAAGCCGGATGTGAACCGTGCTCTCGCATTAAGGTATGATGAATACCAATTCCATGGCTGCAATCTTACAGGGGCCAGGCCAGTCTATCAGGCTTCGTGAAAATCCCGGATCGACTTTCGGAGAGCAAAAAGTGCTGAGAAGAAGCTGGCTGTATGCTGGCTGTATAATTGTGTTGAATCATCGTACTAGTCATGCATTTTAACAAGCTTGGTTGCCTCTTTTCCGTCTAACACACGGCATATTGCTCCTAAGGTTGACCATTGACATTCGTGGCCACATCATATGCCCATATACCTCATAATCCTCCTTGATATCAAGGTCGTCCCCATGAACGATCTCCTAAATATTTCTTTTCTATTTTGCCACCCACAACCTCCTGATACTTTATAGTGTAGGCATCCCGAGTCCCTTCTCCCAGAAAGAGGTCTTCAGGATATTCTCCAAGCGTACGGCTACTATCATCGCTCTTAACGTCGCTGAAGGGCCCATTCTTCTGCTATGGCTGCTGGTATGGTTTGAAGCTATTAGCCGAGTCCAATGTAGACATTTGCACAATTGAAGCCTTCAGTCTCGGGTTCGCTCCACTAGCAAGTGTTTTTTTCTTCTTTTTGTGCGACAAGACAAGCGGGGTCCGAAGATTCTTTGGACCTCAACAATCAGTGGCGATTTGCCTTCTATGCTGTTCCTCCGGTTCTTGCTGACATATTTATGGTCATTGTAGGAACACAGCACTATCAGCAATTCGCATTTGCATACTTTCACCTTTGAGATATCTCCCAAAAAGATTTTGTAAGGAACGGAAAGAGGAGACCTAAGAATTAATAAGGAAGAATTAAAGCCCCACCCAAAAGAAGAAAAAAAAAACTAAAAAAGGAAGTGACCAGACTCGGGCCCGATCCGAGGACCTTATCGGTGTTAACGATACGTGGTAATCTATATGAATCAGTGGAAGGGCCATGATTTGCATGGTAGCAAGCTTCAAAACTGTGGTAGAATGTTATAAAACCATGGACTTTCCACCGGTGACTGCGGACCCACATGGCCGGTGGGTCCTGTATTGATCCACTACCTGGCTCAAGAGAGTTACTATTTTGGTATAGTGCGATCGCTCTAGGCGCTGCGGTAGTATCGTAGCCGGTTCACAAGACCAAAGTTCACGCCGTACTTGGAGGGACCAGGGTAAAGAAAGTCGGTAATGACGGGAAATACTTTCTCCGCCACCTACGATTAGCTCCAGTGATCTCGGGAGCACTTAGTATGACGACTTATGCAGTATCTAAACCCCAAACTCAAAAACAGTCCATCAATAAAGCGGCCGGATGGTGTAGTTGGTTATCACGTATCGTTAACACCGATAAGGTCCTCGGATCGAGCCCGGGTCTGGTCACTTTCTTTTTTGCCCCTTGCCCCACCTTAGCGATACCGCTTATTTGGGTGTATGGTACGACAGCGTACCCTACGAGGAACACGAAAAATAACAAGAACAAATCAATGCATCAGAAGCAGTGTCACCGCAAGAAGAATCTGATATAGGCTTGGAAATATAGCAAGATATGCAACACAGATGTATGCCTAAGCATACGTCTTCGGAGAAATGATCAAGCGCTTTTTAGGATAGAAAATTGATTTGTTGCTGATTAGTTGGGATTGGTGTTCGCGGGTGAAGGGTTTTCGGCAGAGAGGATCTTTATCTGGGTGAACTGTGCGGTTTAGCTGGCCTGAACTTCGCCACTAAGAGCATTTCGATATAATAATTGGGGAGATCTCACTGGAAGCGGCGAGATCGGCGAGATCTCATTGCAACTCCGAGGACGCGGTGGAGAGTGCTCTCCTGCGGGACTTGCGCTGGCCTTTCTGATAACTAGAAACATAACTAGTCGGATTCCATCTTATTCATGCAATCAGAAGACTGACCTTTATTTTGGTAGAATGAAGCAAAATTCTTTAGGAAGTGCGATCCAAATTCTTGTGTTATTTCAATTTGACTGGGAGACGGACTTTCGCCGCTTCTTACAAGATCAACATCATTCACTTGCAGTAGGAAATGATGATATCTGTCTCCTCTTATTAGCTTTGGACATGACTGGTTGTCGTGGCCTATTCACAAGACCAAAGACATATTCAATCCGTTTAGCTTATGAGGTTTGATCGATTGGTCGATGGATAATTTGGGATTGACTCATAACTGAACAGTTTGAATTGTCATGAGGATCTTTGAAAGCTTCGTCGAGAGTGAGACCATGTGTCTGCCCTCTGACTATTTTCTAGCATGGCTACTTATGCCAACCCGCGTGAGGAAGTGTGAGAAACCATGTGGAAATATGTTCAACAACTATTATCTTTGACATGATCTTGCTGTCAAGCCACCCACCAAATGGCATTTCGCTGTGATTGGGTCGATTCCCCGCAATCACTAATGCTAGTATGACAAAGCCTGCAGTTACATCCTGCATGATAAGGTTTCAAGTGGAGTTGGCCCCCGTTTTGACCTCGTAAAGTTAGTGATTAACTAGTGTATTTCCTGTGTCTATACTCAGCCTTGTAGTAATGTACGGGCTTTTACATCGCCTGTAGTTACTCTTTGTGACATGCTAGCCTGCCATATCGGCCTTCCCTCTAACCTATTAAGGCAACATGTAGCGGAGGCAGCTTTAGGAATTTTCGCAGGTTGACAGGCAAAGGACGGCAAGATAAGACTATAAGATATCACTAGATGGAGCCCTTGACTTTCTACTTAATACTGACTGAAGATCTTGGATATCCAAACCGTATTTTTCCTGTACAATTATAAGTATATCTATATACTAAGAACAGTCGCACAGCTAATGGTCCAGAAACCTTATAATATATCAAATCTGGGTGACTACAACTGTTTTTGTTTGTGGATATCGTGAAGTGAGATGTGAACCATATCCTTGCTCAGAGAACCATGCTGAGCCTTAACCGGAAGTGCTTATGGGGAGTTCTCATAACTGACGGGATGTCTGTTCTTGGTGCCGAGGAGTGTTAAACGGCTACTAGTACTAAGCTCTGTGAAAGACAAGAAGGGTTATATGAGTGATTATTATATTGATTATAGCTTGGGATTATAAGTTTATGAGTTATTGATCTTCTTATTTCGGGCAAAACTATTGATCCTCTTTCAGACTCTCACGTTCAAAGACTCGCCTATATCTTTGAGTATTTTCGCTCTATTGCTGCCGATAGGGCTGGTAGCCTGTGTGGTGGCCCTTCAGTTGGCTTGCTATGGCCAGACACAAATGATTTGACCATTAGCAATGTCCAGCAAGTAGAGGAGTGGTTTAACAGCCGGCTTTTTCCTGGAGATGGTAAAGTTCATTTTGATGCTAGCCCATTGGTGCTATGTCATTTAGACATAGCCCCACGAAACGTTATCTGGTTAGATTATGGCCGTGTTTGTTTACTGGACTGGGCATCAGCGGGATTCTATCCGAGACTGTTGGAATTTGCCAGTCTATCCTATCAGGAATACCATTTTGACCAGATGCTTCGGAAAGCTGTGGGTTTCGGCTCTCATCGTGACGAAGAGGAACAGCAGAGGATTTGCCAGGCATTATATAACAATGAAAGGTACTCCTTGTAAGTCAGAACCGACCAGGATATTTTGTCTATGTCAAAAATTCTCATCCGGATAACAGCCAGTCGCGGGATATTCGAGAAGGATCTTCGCACGATGAAACAGGCTTTTGCATTTTCCCTCTTCCACTACTTCCAGAACCGCAAAAACTTTCGACTCGACGAGGGGAAAATGGTACTAGTGAATTATGGGATGAATTTGGTCCGTAGACTGAAGGGTGTCGCCACAGAGAGCAAGTGGTTAATCTGTCTTTCAAGTGATATGTTCGGCTAGGAAGTGGTGATGGAAATCGTGGTCAAGGTGGTTCTGTCACAAAAAGTGGCCCTCTGAGTGAACACGAGAGCAGATGTAATTAATATCAATATCTTTGCTACGATATTCGAGCTCCCGGGTATTATCCAAATCTACCCGTAAAAAGGATGACATTCATTCTATATCACACTAATTACTAGCAAGTAAAAATACCCCTAAAACGTTTAATCTCGCTATCCAATCAAGCATCATTGTCATTCCTCAGTGCAAGGTGACAGGCATGTTGTTGGTACCAGTGACTTGATGAACAATTGAGTTTTTTTTAAAGACAAATATTTCGCCTTCATGTAACAATTTCCAATCAGGACCTCTGGAATGCGACTTAGCCACGTTGCTGGCTTAGTAGCTGTTCCAATTGACGAATGTACCCTTGCTGCTGCATGAAGTCCATCTCACTCGGCGCCTGGGGGGGCTGGGCCCTCTTTTGTGAGCGGGTAACCCGCACGGGTTGGGTAATATGCTCGGGCTGTGGCGGAATACGAGCGCCTGAGAGAGACCGTCATCGGTCCGAACGGCGGCTCTGACGCCAAGAAAGCACTCGCCGTGTGCCACTTGTTCGGTGGTCACATCCAGACTGCATGGGACCAAAAAGGCGTCTGACCAATACGTATCCAGCAACTTCCAGCCACGGTGAATCCCGCCTCAAGAGGGTTTCGGAAAGCCAGCGATTAGGTGAAGGCTGGTAGGCGCTTAGTATAAATGATGGCTACCCCAACAGTCATGGTCCTCAATACCTACTCAGACATCTTTGTCCACCTTCTATCCAGCTAACGAAATAGTGTAAAGGTTCGTATCTCCTTTGAAAAGAGCAAAATACCAATAATTGACAGCTTTCAAGATGTGTGAATACCTTGTGTCGACCAGGCATTATCGTGGCTGTCCAACATCATACGACACGACGACCAGAGCTTTCAGTCGATGCCTCAAAGCAAGGCAATCCAACGTTGACTGTCCCGATCCTAAGGAAACCCGGCTTGGTCAATCAACATATCCCGAGCAATGTCCAAATCATCGGGATGAGGGATACAGTCGGCGTTGAGCTTGAGAATTGCATCTCTGATGAAAGCCTGTACCTGTTCGGCTGAATCGACTTCGGATAACTAACACTTTTTGATAATCATTCCGTATAGAATATCAGAAACATTAGGGAATTCCTTTCTTTTGAAACGTTCTTCCACTTGATCGTTAGGGATCTTTTTATATAGGCTGGTTCCTTTAAAAACCTTGTAAAGAGTCGATCCGAGTGTAAATAGATCGGTAGCCAAAGTAGGTGGGTCTCTCCAATGTCGTGGGAGATAAAATCTAGTTCCCTCGCCAGAGGATGGTTTAGACCCATCAAATAAAGAACCAGAAAAGTCAAAATAATTTTGATATTGAGAGTTGCGTCTAGGAGGAAATTTCGGGGTTTGATATCGCAGTGGATTATGCTGTTAGTATGCAGGTGAGAGACGGCTTACGCGATTTGATATGCCCAATTCAATTTTAGGTACATCGGAATCGAGTTTTAAGTTTAAAGATATGTTTTTAGATCATTGTTTTTCATGTACTCAAGAATAAGGCCATCCCTAGAGTGACCCAATATCCATACTAGCCTTTCATATGGGCTGACTGGGATTGTAGAACTTCTTTGGTAATATCTAGGATATGGTTTTCTATTTTAGCGCCAGGAAACGGCGATTTGAGGACGGTACATCACCAAGAAGTTCCACAATCCCAGTCAGCCTACCAGAAATAAATTGTCCTTGAGCATCTCTGCTAACAATCTCAAATTTTTCGTGTCTAATTTTGTTTACTCCGGAATCGCATTGAGATCTCTATTATCGTTTGGTCAGGAAGCTCTGGGAACGGAAAAGGACGCTCGACATACGGCTTCAATATCGTGACAAATGTCACGGGCCAGGGCCCGGTGTTGATCACGTAGGACACGTGACCTTGGCGTACTAATAGCGGAGGACCGGCGCATTAAACTCCTTTCCTTAAGTTTATCGAACACAGTTCGTGGCCTAGTATAGATTGAATCAAGTCTTGCTTTAGCCCTTCACAACAAATGGGCTAGCGGATCAAGCGTGACAAAGGAGAAATCAACCTAATATTCATCCAGTCTTTGAGGCTCTGACATACTAACCAGAATTTCTGCAGTGCCTACGACAAGAACGAAAAGGCCATTTGAAATATGGCGGTTGTCAGGTACGTCGTGTTGGGGAAGAGCGTGAGGCAATTGTCGCGCAGAAGAGACCGATCACGTGAATTTCTAATGAAATCTACTGGCCATACCACTACAAAGAGATTGGCTACTAAACAAAATATATTGCTTTAGAGAGTTATATAGCCAAAAATTGAGGAGTCATAAATCAAGCGGCCGGATGGTGTAGTTGGTTATCACGTATCGTTAACACCGATAAGGTCCTCGGATCGAGCCCGGGTCTGGTCACTTCCTTTTCTTTTTTTTTTTTAATTTCTGTTTCGCAAGGAAGTCGCAGTTAGTCTGGAACATTCACTCGAAGACATAGTTGTGCCTGTTTGCCACTGTGCCACCTCCAATACCATATCTGTCGGAATCGCTAGTAAGGTCGTCTTCGGACGTTTCAAGCCGATGCATGTCGGCGTTAGCATTATGTCAATGGATGATACTTCCCGCCACTGGCAATCTACTTTGCCTGTCGTGACCGCCTTTATATAGGAAGTCTTCGAATTACGAGATCGGATGAAGGGAGGCTTGGGGGTTGGGTCCTCCTTTCACTTCCTCCTTCTTTCTTCTTCCTCTTACTTTCCTAGACTATGTATCTCTAGTATAACTCTCGGTATTGTCCCTATCCAGTGGTGTTTGGCTTACATTGATACTGTCAAGCTTTCTGTTCTACCGCTTTGTCTTCCTGATCCCAATGGGACGCCTCCTGGCCTTCACGATCCAAAGCGGAAATTTCCTTTCACGAACACAGTTAATAGTCATTAAGGCTTAAATGATGTGTTGTCATCCCTTCGGCACGACTTGGCCCTGCATCCTTATATCCTCTGCAACACCTAGCAATGCCTAAGCGCAAATGAGAGATCCGGATTTCCGCAAAGGCTGTCTCGAACGTAATAGACATCGTTGAGCGGTGACAAAATTGTTATCTACGACAAGGCTGAGGAGATAGGGTCAGCAGAGATTGTTCTAGAAGTAAGAGCCTGAAGCTACGCATATCATACGACCCCAAGGTACCTTTCCTAGTGCCTTCTTGTTCAAGGCCACGTACTAATCAGAGCAGAAAGGTACAAGTGTCGTATCGGATATGAGGGAAAACCTCTACCGATATTTCGCTGGGATACGCAAAATCATGTGAAGGTCCAGAATCAATGAGGTCAGAAATGCCCTCATGCTTCATCTTGGTATCCACCGCTCATTCGGTCATTTCCGACGGATCTTCGAGCTGGTACTGCATCTATTTTCTAGTCCTGGAGATTGGTTCCAGTTAGGACTAATTCTCGACTCAGGCCAATGCATCATACGCGTACAATCTCGTCACCTTCAAGCGCTTCGCCGTTAGAATCAAATAATACCTCTTCACCAGGTCACTTTCGTACATGTACCCCAGCCTGAGTCAGGACCCTTTCTTCCATTGCCAGGTCTTATTAGGCTGTCACTATCGACTTACGAATCTTTCTCACGTGAGTGGATGGACCAGGTTGTCGACCAAACTCTTGACCGTTTAAAGGAACTTTAAAGGAACTTAGAGACCGGGACAGTCTCAGCTCGTCATGATGCTGCTGGTCTGGGGTCTCTGCTTCGACACACCGTCTGGAAACTCTCTCAATTTAAGTTGCAAGATGTATGGTTTGGCTAGTAGCCATCGAGCGGTGGCACAAAGCCCTGGATAGAGGGTGGACTGGGCACCGGGCCAGGTTCTCTACGAGCGATAAAATCATTGTCACAAACTCGATTGGGCATTTCCCGGCTATCACGTTTCTTTCTATTACTTTGACACTACCCGGTTCTTTGCTAGTGCGAAACCACCCGGGGCGGACAAAAGCGTAAAGAGTACGAAGAGTACGTCTCCTGGAATCATGTCCTACAGTACCACATAATTATGAGCATCCCTTTATCAATGATGAAATTCTCATCGTTTGCATGTAAGGATACATCACAATTTCTTTTTTCATATATTTGTTTTTCAATGCTGATACAATTGTGCTGCAGAGACAACTGGAGGAAGGCCATGCGAGATCCAGTGGCTAGTTGTCTAGGTGAGGGCTTACAAGATATGATAACAGGGCCTTAAGCTCTGTGATCTTATGGACTGAGCGGAGCATGAGTCAAAGCTTGATAGTTGGATTAATTATGGCTAAAATTTACAGGTTTTGGTAAAAGGGTTACCTCACAATTTCATTATCATGGACTACTTCATGATCACCTAATTATCTGTGGAAAATCCCTTGGAAGCTGGAGAGTTTACTGCATGGCGGCTCCGGCTTCTAAAGCTAGAACGCAAAGTCCTATGCCGAGGAACTCACGAATATATATCACTCCACGAATAGAAAATACCACTTTCGCACTATGGCGCACTATCATATATAATATCGCGGGTATCCATTAGCAACGCGACTCGTGAGTAAGTATGCTATTAACCACCTGGGCAGAGGCCACGGGTTGTCAGCGAACCGGTGATCAGCCCATTGAACTGGATGGACTGCTATTCCTCGATTATTTGCACGACAACCAAACCGGGATAAGGTCATCCATATATCAACTCAGACTTAGCTCCTAATTCCAGCCCGCGGGCGCAGTGACACTACGATGGTAAAACCCGGGCCGATTGTTAGCAATGCCGTAAGCATCCAAATGGGGGGGCCCATTTGGATGCTCCACACCTACCGAAAACCACACCCTACTGAAAAATTTTAAAATTTACAGTTTTCAATTCATGATAACTCACTCAATTTTGAAGCTATTTAAGCCTGGAAAATACTAAATAAACCGTCTAAATCTAAATTAATAGGTGTAGGGGTTTCTGGGTCTCGAACCCTGCGTGGTGGAACCAATTTTTCCAATTTTTTTCGGTCGCGTATCACCTTCCTCTCCGCTACCTATTTTTCTTTTTCCTCCTCTTTCCATAATTGAATGTGTTGCATCAAATCGAGATAAACTAGCCGATTTAGATAATATCTTCCGTCGGCTTCCCCGAATAGATAGATTTTTCTCCTTGTTATATTACTTCAAAATTGATTGTAAACTCCCTTCCATAGCAGCTGCCTTATTAACGTAAACATCAATTCCACGACGCTGAAAATCCAATAATAACCGAATTTTATTAAAATTTGGATCAAATCCAAATTTAGCTTCAATCTTATTCAATTTATAAGAGATTTTAGCAAAATTCGAATTAAAATCGGATAATTCAGATAGAAGTTCTATTTGAATAGGGGAGGATGTCGGAGTAGAATCCTATCATAATAGCAGTGGTGATGGAGTTATATCTAGCCAATCGAAATATTTAGTCCAACTTTCATCATCATCGGGAAGTTGGTTTAATATAATCATAGAATTTATAGGATAAATTCCACGATCACGCCAACTTGTACGAATAACACAAGGTTGTAAAGCCTGGTTCCGAATCTCTGCTATCTCACGAAAAAAATCACGTTTAGTGTCAAAATTTGCTTGATAATGTGATAAACGATTTATACAGTCTTTGTCAAGGGGAAAACCTAAGCGGAGTTGGAACACGGCAACAACGGCGTTTCAATTTAGAATACTAAAGCTAAGGAGGGAAGAGGAGAAGGGAAAGAGAGAGGAGCTACGACGACCGATCTAATACCCAACTCTAATACGATCCTCCGTCCCATCTTCACCAGTCTCGTAGTTCAGACGGACCTCGTCGACTCCCAAAACAGTATATAGCGGCAGAATCGGCCAACGGCTAACATCCCCTTGTTAAGACTCGACTTGTCTCTAAGTCGACAGTTCAGGCTGTATTATATGTTTCAACCAGTCGTTTAATTGTGATAACGGCCCTGCTTTATTTGGATATCGATAGTAAAAGTCTTGTAACAACAACAATAAGTTTGCGAAATTGGCGGCTAGATACTATTCGTTGTTATCGTCATCTTTATAGTCTTTCTATTTAACTTTATACTAAAGTTTCCGGTAATATAAGCGGGAATCAAATACTCGGTCAACTTTCTATTCTTTTTCTCTGTTAATAATTAAGGATAATACTAGATCCTTAATTTATCCCGGTAACGGTTCTAGTTTTGCGACCCTACATAGTTGGTCTAATAAGAAGACATTGTAGATTTAGGCAGATCTTAGTAGCTTAAATCGGAACAAATATCTTATCTTCTCTAGTATCTTATATAGTTCTATTATAAGATTTACAAATTTACAACTCGGCTATCTTACTAGCTAATTTCGAGTTATTATATAAACTTAGTCTCTAACTATAAAGTTAGACTCTCTTCTATAACAGTCTATCTACTATTTTTAGACGTTTTGGTTCTATTATATTTACTGTTATATATATATCTAGATATCTTGTATTTATTAAACAAAAGATCGGCTATTAAAAAATATTATAGTCTATTAGTCAAATAAGAGATATGGTTTATATCTCCTCTCGATATAAAAAAGAGATACTCTAGTAGATACTTAAAATAATATTATAGTAACAAAATCTGTTAATCCAATCTAGTCTAACTAGTTATCTTAATAGTAGTTTATATAAGATTAGAGATATTGTTATAGATACTAGTTTATAATCTCAGTTTAGCTGTCGGTCTGTTAGTGATAAGTAGATAAAAACTTTCTCAAAATCTATAAGATCTTATAGAGATCTTCCTAGAATTCTAAGATAAATTATAATTCTCGATTAGATATAATCGAGTTAAGAAGTCTTATATAAAAATATATATAATTAGTAAATAAATATACTATCTTAGTAGTATTAGTTTTCTTATAATATAAAATAGATATCAGTCTCTTAATAAATTAGTTAACTATTATTATAATAATATTAAAGTCTCGATAGTCTTTTAGGAGATTACAAAAATTGATTGTGATATATGATTATAACCTATTTAGGATTTCTAGTAGTTGTAGTAGACTAAAGATTTTATTTTTCTAAATTTTTGTTTATTTATAGATTTAGTAATTATTAATATATTATTATATATCTTAATATATCTAGTCTTAATAAAATCAATCTTATAATAACTATAAGATTCGATCTTATTTTAGGTAATATATAGATGATTATCTATAGATTTTGTTTAATAGCTTAGTTTATAGCTAGTTAATATTAGATATAATAAATTTTCTATCTTTAAGGATAAGTCCTTTTTTAACTCGATATTTATATAGATTATCTTATAATTAGTTTATCTATTTAATTTATTTAATTATAATCTATAGGTTAATATATATAATAATTAATAGCTTATTCTTGTAATTATTATTAGATAGGAGTTATATCTCTATAATAGGTTTATCTTGTTCTTTTCGAGATAGTATATTAATAATCTTGTTTTATTATCCTAGTCGGTATTAAATAATAAAATAATAATTTGTAATTTTTTTTATCTATTAAACTTGTCTTATATTTAACTACTATTTTATACTAAAATATTTTAGAGTCTTATAATCAATTAGTATCTCGAAGTAGCCTTCTTATTAAAGACTGGTTAGTTTAGAGTGTTATTCTTTAAATACCAGAATAATAGCTAATATTTCCTTATTATAAATAAGATAAGATAACTCTGCTTAATCTATAATCTTTAAGAAATAAGTTACTAGATATTATTTATTAGATTACAGCTATAACAAGACTATCTTATATATATTATTAGAGATATTAGTCTCGACCTGTATTAGAAGGCTTAGATTATAGTATTATAATATAGATATCTTAATTAGCTGTTTTTTTAGCTCTTAGAATATATATTAGTATTCTAGGATCTACTTAAACTTGACTATATTTTTTATTAGTTGGTATAGTAGATAGGTTATCTTGTTAAAGTAATAGATAAACTTTTAATAAAATCTATAAAATCTAAAAAACAATCTAACTTTTTGTTTAGTCTCTAAGTATTTCTAGTAAATTACAGCCTCGATCTTCTTAGGATTAGTCTATATATTATTAGTCTTTATAATAAACTCTAGAAACTTTATAATTATAATATCGAATTTATACTTATAGATAGTAGTTTAAAGTCTTATCTTTTATAATCAGGCCAGGACTTTATAGACTTGTAAGTAGTACTTTTAGAGGGTCTTACTATAGATAAGTATATTATCTATAAAAACTATAATAAAATTATCTAAATAGTCTGATAAGATCTTATTTATATAATACTAGAAAATAATAGAGTTGTTTATAAGACCGAAAAAAAATATTTAGTATTTAAATATATTATAATAATTATAGAAGGTGGTCTTATCTTTAGAGTTAGGATATATCTGTATCTAGTAAAACTCTTATCAGATATCGAGTTTTATAAAATATTTTATATAGTATAATTAATATAATAATTTATTAATTAATAAGAGAGGATATTTATCTTTCTTTATAATCTTATTTAACTTATAATAGTCGATATAAAAATAGAGATTATTATCTTGTTTCTGTGTTATTAAGATAGGAGAGATAAAGAAAGCTTAGTTAGGAATTATAAATCTTTTTTGTAAGTTATTTTTGATATAAGTCTTAATAATCTAAAACTCTTTAAGTAATATCTTATATAATAGATAATATCCTAGAGTCAGTTACTAGATATTAGTTTCTTCTAACTTAATTCGATAGTTATTATTATAATAAGATAGTAATATATCAGACTCGATTTTCGAAAAGATGTTAATATAATTATAATATTTCTTAAATAACACTCGACAAATCTCTACTTCTTTCTTAAGATAGTTAGATATCTAGGACTTACTTATCTTATTTATTATTTATAAGATATAATTAATTAATATAATAAAACTTTCTATCTTTAGCTTAGTTAGGAGAAACAATAATATCCCATATTACTAATAATTAAGATTATAATATCTTTAGTATTTAACAAGTAGATTAGACAAAGCCTTCTCGAATATTTTTGTTCTAATAGATATTTTAACTTTGTTTTTATTTTTATCTTTAAGATTATAAATTCTTCTAGTATATAGTTTATCTTTTTAATATCAAGTTTTGTTAGAGAGTTTTGTTATAAGATCTTCTATCTCGCTTATTCCTTCTAAATCTCTATTTTTTATTTTCGATTATGTCTATTAATATTCTTTTATTATACTATCTTTACTACTAGAGATATCTTATTCTTAGTTAATATCCTTCTAAATAGATATCGATAACTAGTAGAGTATTTTATTAGATCCTTGTTAATATCTAGTTAGTTCTCTAGCTATTTAAAAATCTTTAATCTGTAGTATACTCCGATATTATAATAGTTAAAAAATTGTTGTCTAAAGATTAGATCTTTTTTAGAGCTTAACTATATCACTATTATCGGAAGTTAGACTAGTTATTATCTATTTAAGATTAGGATTAATACTATCTTATATATAATCAAGAAGATATCTTATCTATTGAATATTTAGAAAGAAATTAGATAAGAAAGTTATCGGATCTAAAGTTAGAATTATTGTCTTAATATAATCACTAGTTTTTAGTCTATAAAAATAAAGATATCGGCTTTTATATCAGCTAATATAATTATGATAAATATAAATCTATTATAAGCTATCTTTATATTAATAATAAAACTATAGTTATCTATAAAATAACTGAAATTAGTCTTATACTATAATAATAATATATATTTATTTAGACTAGAGACTTGTCCTAGATAGACTCTTTTTCCGAGTTTTTAAGTTCAAAAAGCTTCTCTTTAGATTAGGATTTCTCTATAATAACAATATTAACTAGGACACTTGATATAGCAGATTATATTTGATAAGCTTTATAGTTATATAATAAATAACCTAGCTTAATATAAGAGAGATAAAGATTATTATCAAACTAATATTTCCTCTCTTTTAATAATAGTATTACTCAGTTTCTAGTAAAGATATTATTATTATTTATAACAATCTTTAGTATCTTAGCATAAAAGATTATAGAACTATAGTTCTAAGTTCGTTCTATCTTATTCAAGTTTTTAGAGCTTTTATAGATATTATATACTTAATCTTATTAATTTTAATTAATAATCTTCTTAGAGAGATAATACTTCTTTATAAACATCTGATAACTAACTTTATTATTCTTATAATCAGAAAATACTAGAGTTTATATATATAACAAGAATCGATTATATAACTCTTCTTTCTTATTATTATTATCTATATAAATCTCTCTCTAGAATATTAGATATATAAATTCTTTTATAAAATCCTAGAAACTATTCTTAAGCTTTATCTTTAACTTCTTAAATATACTTCTAGTAACTTTATACTTGTAAAGATCATAATAGATTATTTCAAGATAGTCGAGGATATCCTAGAAATTAATATACTTATCATCTAAGCTAGAAATAGTATATAGACTAATCTACTCAAGAGTACTTCTTTTATATTAGCTAGATATATATACTATATAATATAAGATTAATAAATAATAATCCTTATTCAATTAGAGCTTCTATTTAATAACAATATATCACTACTTAAATTAGGTCAATATTTTTTCTCTAAAAAAAGATATATTAGATATTTTAGAGGATTTCGATCGATCTCTAGTCAACATCACACTCGACTCTCTCTTAATATATTATTAAGCCTATCTTAGAGACTCTAATAATATATAATACTCTATAGTTATATCTTACTACTCTTACAATAAGACTTTAAGTTTCTTATTAGTTTAGATAATACACTCCTCTAGTTATGTTTACTAAACCTATTACTAAACTAGCTCTTTCTTAAGCTTTAGTCATTTCTTATTTAAAGAATATATTATTATAACTATATTACTCCAAAAATATTATAGATTTCGCCGAAACAGTTCCTCGAACTCTTCGAACTATTTAATATTGATAGAGGGATAACTATTCTAATAGACGTCTACAATTATAATACTAAAGATCAACTCTATAGGTAACTCGTAGATAGGATTCTCACTACACTCCTCGATCGGGAATTCGGGGAATATGCCTAAGATAGAGACACGGCTCCGGGTCTGCTACTCTACTCTCTCTAAGTTGTGTTTTCAACTATAAGAAGGCATATTAAAGGTAGTTTCTGCCACGACGGATATCTTGACACAGTCGACGCAAAATCGAGTGTCGGCGATATATATTATAGCAGAGGAAAGAAAAAGATAAGCTTTAGTATTGTCAAGAGAAAACCTAAACAGAGTTGGAACACGGCAACAACAACATTTCAATTTGGAATACTAAAGCTAAGGAGAGAAGAGGAGAAGAGAAGAGGGAGGAGCTACGACGACCGATCTAATACCCAACTCTAACGCGATCCTCCGTCCCATCTTTACCAGTCTCGTAGTTCAGACGGACCTCGTCGACTCCCAGGGCGGTATGTGGCGGCAGAATCGGCCAACGGCTGACTAGACCTCGCCATGGAACTTCCACGGGTAGGGATTTTGGTTCCAGTTCCGTGGGACGGGTAGGCAAGTCCTACCCATTACCCATCCCCGTCTCCCAGTGTAGACCATGGGGTACCCGCGGGTTACCCACGAATTACCCAAAAATGCATAATTACCCCTTTTTGGACATGCCAAGCTGTATAAAATCGCTTACTCACCCAAGTAAATTACAGTTTTTAACAGCTGTTCTGGTTAGCCTCTAGTTTATGAAGCGATACAACCACATTGACTACGTAAATTAAGTATTGAAGTTGAAAAGCGTTATTAGTAGCTCTGGTAATAGTGGTTTGTATCTATATTTAATAGATTAAACCTTATGGTAGATGGTTGTAGGTAGTATTGTGGATTATATATTGTCAACTGTTGAAAATATATATTTACACTACAAGGGAGTAAGTGTATCTTCCTGACAACACAATCATACCCCTTTTATATACTCTTATATCAGTGAAACTGATTAGCTGTTCGACAAATCGAATTATATACGTTATTTCCATTTAAATATGAGCTTTGCTTTAACAAAATTGTATATATTAAGTGTACAACAGCCTTGAACAGTGGTATCTATCTTGAAAACAATGGCACTTGAATATGAAAAAAGGGGTTAAAGTGAGATGGGTAGCCCGTGGGTAACCCATGGGTTACCCGTGGGTTACCCACGGGCTACCCATCTACCCACGAATAACCCATGAGTTCAACCAATTAGAATATATATCATAGATATAGTGGGTCATTTATTCGCAAGTTATCAAAAAAAGGGGGCTAAAGTCTCTAAGTCTATCAGTCGCAAAATTTACTATAGTAAGTACTTACTTCGTTATGTGATTAGGGGTAACTAGCCTGGTCTTGTTTCCCTTGCCATAATGTCTCAATTCTCCCAGTTCTCTGATGTGTATGCATCATCTTTATATAATACTGACAATCCAGATAACCTTCAGGTTATTCAACCCGACGACCTTACCTCTAACCCTTCGTTTAACCAACAAACATCACAATCAATCGCCAATTCGGATTTCATTTATCCATCCCGTGTGGCCCCTATACCTCCCTCCCTTGAACGTATCTGTCCTGACCGAACTTCGGCATACCTTGTTTATTCCAACATGACAAAAGACGATTTTGTGAATTGGTGGCTTCAGACAGACTTTGGACAAAAAAAGCCGATACGGTGGGATGCTCGACAGCAATCTGATGTGTGGAAGCACTTTGACCAGGTAGCAAAAGCGAGCGACGGAATGCCCAAGGTTATGTGTAAACGATGCAAGAAGGTGCTCGATCATCCACAACAACATGGGAATGGGACCACAGCGATGATCAAGCATTTGAAAGGGATTGGGTGTCGTGGCACAAATGGGCATAATATCAAACAATTTTTCCACGAGGTAATTTTATCTTATATTATGATATCTTTTTACTAATATCTTTCTAATATAGGCTACACCAGCTTCAGATAGTCTCAGTTTTACTCAAGAGGCTTGGGAAGCAAGTTTACTTCGTTTCATTACTGATTCCCGGCTACCATTCCAAATCCTCGAACACCCCGACTTTCATCAGTTGATTTACATGGCCTCCCGTGCCCCAATGCGTCCACAAATCCCATCTGCGAAAACAGTTCGACGTCGACTTCAAGGCACGATCACTGAGTACCAGAATACTATCCTCCAAAAGCTACCTAAAGATGGTAAGCTATCAATTGCCCTTGATTGCTGGACATCTCCATTCCAGCAAGCATTTATGGCAGTAACTGGTTATTTTCTTGATGAAGATTGGAACTATCGGGAGATACTGCTTGGCTTTGAACCACTTCATGGAACACACTCGGGTGTCAATCTAAGTGCTGTCCTTCTTGAACTTCTTCAAAAACACCAGATCACAGACAGAGTGCTTGCAATTACTACTGATAATGCATCAAATAATAGCACTATGATGTCGAGTATCCAGGATTCTATCCAGTCTCTTGAGATTAGCGATCATACTACGATCATCAAGGTTCCCTGTCTAGCCCACGTCATTCAACTTAGTCTGAAGCAGCTTCTTGGGCAAATGAAGGCAAATCCAAAGAACGATATAGCTGAAATGCAGTGGTCTGAAACCCAAGATCAATTGATCCGCTCAAGGCAACAAAAACGAGAGATTGTTGACACACTGAATAAGGTAAGTTTATCTCTTCAGATATAAAAACTATCAACTTATTTAATTATATATAGATACGAGGCTTAGCTGTTTTTATCAATGCTAGCCCTCAACGTCTCGAGCTGTTTTCTAAGCTTCAAACAACCTCAATACCTCTTGTGCCAATTCAAGATGTTCGAACACGCTGGAACTCGACCTTTCTTATGCTCCGACGTGCCAAGCGATTACAGTCTGTCTTTGACGAGTTCTGTACTAAATATGGACATTCGCATTTGAAGCTTGATCAAGAGCAATGGCGTCAGATCGACTACCTCCTTTATATCACTCAACCTTTCTTCCAATTCACGAATGCGCTTTCGAAAACAAAGGATGTTACCATACATCTGATCTTTGGTATCTATAATAAGCTTTTTGATCATCTTGAGAAGTCGATCAACCAGCTTAGATACAAAAAGGTACCTTGGAAGAAGATGATGCTAAATGCGCTTTATGTGGCGAAGACAAAGCTTTCCCAATATTATAGCAAGACAGATGGCGTTCCTGGAGACCTCTTTGCTATTGGAACAATGCTTGCACCGCAGAATAAGCTCCAGTTTTTTCTAGGAAAAGATTGGGGCGATGAGTGGCGTGATCGATATCGCCAAAGCTTTGTGGATTACTTTGAGTCTTATAAGCAACGTCTGTTACAGAACCAGACATTACTAGAGTCTCATATATCCACAACACAGACCTCGGAGTTTGATCTTGAACGGATGCTTAGAGAGTCTGAATCTCAGCAAACAAGCTTAACTGAGCGGGATGAGCTTTCAAGATATCTTGAATCTGGTCAGTATTATCTTGGTTTATTGTGTGTTTTATTAATAAATATTAGGTACTATCACTGGAGTAACCATTCGAGCGTTCTGGAAAGACCATCAACATGAATTTCCTGCTCTCGCAAGCCTTGCACGGGATATTCTTACAATTCCTGCTACAGGTGCAGGGGTTGAGCGTCTCTTTAACTCTGCTCGGGACATCTGTCATTACCGTCGAGGCTCTCTAAGATCTGAAACTATCCAGGAGCTCATGATGTATAGGTTCGCAACAAAATTTGAGCTTGAAGATGACAACCTTACTCTTAAGAAGGAGTATCTTACAAGTGGGGAGATTGAGACAGAGAGAGAAGAGAAAAGTCCTCAGTCACTACAGGATATTGATCCTATCAGTGATAATGAAGAGGAGGATATAGAGGTCATACAAGAGCCAGATACTACCCAGGGCCCTTCTCATGAAGCTTTATCTGACGATGAAGCTACAAATCCTCTCCCAGAGACTCAACAACGGATTTCAGGTAGAAGTCGGAAGCGGAGACGGGATGATGATCAGTTTATTGAGTATTAGCTATAGAATCAAATTGACCTTGTTTTAACCTCTTTAATACTGAGAAATCTCTTGAATCTTGACTGGTAGTTGTATATGAAATACTCAAAATTACAGCTCGAATATGCATAAAATATACAAGTCACGGGGTCCCACCTGTTTGTATTGTTTGACTACCCGCGGGTACCCAGAAAATACCCATGGGTATTAACCAGCTTCCCACTACCCGCACGCGGGTAGGCAACCTACCCATTACCCGCCAAGAAATGGGTAATGGGTACCCCGTTTGGGTAGACCCGCGGGTCGTGGCGAGGTCTACGGCTGACAGTCTTTATAATAATGCTTTAGATTTCGAAAAGCATAACCATCAAGAGGCTGTATTAAATACGTTATATATAATTCAAATATAACTGGTATAATGTTCGATTTCTTGTATATAACCAGAAATTCAAACGTGAGATGTGTTTTATGATTATCAAAAAGAAGAACTCTCTTCTCTTTTAGAGATTGTAACCGATTTTGAGTATATTTAATAAAATGTTCAAGCTATTTAACTGCTAAACAGTCAGTATTCCAGCCATTTTTTGATATAGCAAAATAGTAATTATCAGGAATAGTATCTTAGTCTTTAAACCAATTTTCCATAAAATTCTGTTCTTTTATAATAAAAAAAGGTGGTAAAACATGGCCATCGGCAGAAACACACTCAATAGAGGTCAAATTTTCTCCTTTTTCAGTAGTAGGAAGTCGAGATGTTCGATATAGAGTTGAAGTAACAACTTTTTCTAGTCGACCTTGACCGATCTAAAACCCCGTTTCGTCGAAGTTATAGATATTCCGTGCAGGAATATCTTTAATAATTGAACGCCAACTAGTAAACCAACGTTCAATTTCTCCATAAACTTCGACATCAATTCGATTTTTATCGAACGGAGTTTGGGTGATATATTTAAGATCGGAAGGTAGCCGGGAAATAAATCGATCTCCCCACATCTTGCTAAGTTGGCGTTGTGCTATCTTGCTCGCTGCTTCCACAATATCATTTTTTGTGGGCGGAGATAGCAGGGAATCAAGCTTCCGGATCCATTCTATCAAGGCACAAGTTTGCTCCGAATTTAATGCAGAGTGTATTAGTTGACGCTTCCATAAATTTACACCAGCAAGATAGTGTCTCCGAAGGCGTGAATACGACACGTCAAATTGGCGCGAAATTGCAGAAAGATTCGGATTTTGAATAGAGGAGGCAAATTCAAAGGCCTCAATAAGACGATCTCCTTCATTTGGAGCCCTTCCGGAGGGGGAAGGTGGTATTCCATAATGAATAAGTTGGTGGAGTGAAAAATTTTTCACCAGGGTGTGGTTTTCAGTAGGGTGTGGCGGACCCAAACGCGCCCGCGTTTGGGTCCGCAACGGGACTGCTACTAGCCAATCTTCGGGTGGAAAACCACCATGTATTTCCACATGAAATACCAATATTACTTCAGATAGAGCGGCAAATTTCCGATACTATAAGCCAATAACTGATGTGTCGAAGAGTGTTGTTGTTATAACGGGGCGGAATGCTCCCAAGGATCATTTCGACAGTGGTCAATTCTCTCCGGAGTGCGATAGGCAGCGGACGCAGCTCTTGAAGCAATCTCCCAAAGGATCCTCTATTAATTTCAGGATTTCACGTGCGCCAACATATGCTCTGGAAATTTAGAACGATAATATTGTCCCTCGGCATGGGAGATTTAACATTACCCCAGGGCGAGGATTATCAGCTTGCTCTGATATATAACCGGTGTTCTCATCTGACTAGTCAAGAGCTTTGTGTGGTTCGCACTCAAGATGGATTAAATTTCGTGACAAGGGCCCTGCATGTGCCGACTGTGAAAAAAAAATGCCATATGAACGTAAATTCCTGGCCGAATACAACCCGCCAAATCCACCCGTGGCGTATGATGGGAAATGAGTCTTCAAAATAATAAATGGGGAGCTCGACTATTGCCTACATAAATTCAGAGTTGGCAGAATCTTTCATCAATTGGCCGGATGGTGTAGTGGAATCACGTATCGTTCACACCGATAAGGTCCCGAGATCGAAACTCGGTCTGGTCATTTTTTTTCCCCACAACACATATCTCCGTATCGCCATTTTGGTTTGTTTCTAGATTTGCCTGTTGCTTTTTTTTCAGCTCTTTTCTTTTCTTTTAATACAGTCCCCTCATGCGAGATAGTACAAGGTAAGCTTGGAAATGAAATTTGTTGTCTGCATTATCACGAAATCCTTATACTCCCCAGACGCACGGCAAACCGCAAACTTACTAAATAGACCAATCATTCGCTTAAACACTAGTACTGGTGATGGCATCGACTTGTCGCAGATATGACCATAGATAATTTAACTAAATTAATGGCATTGGTACTCTCTATTTTGGAACAGAAGGGCTCCGATCCATAAGCAGCTCAACGTATAGCAATGCATCGGAGAATGCATATCTGATTCTAAGTGGACCCCGCCCGGGAGATCAGTCATTATTTGACTTGCATCAGGTAGGTTTACTAGCTGTAGTTAGTGGTCATGGTAACGGTTAGCTAGCATTTGGAGGTAACAGGTCTCTGTATACCCAGCACAACTCCGACGTCTCAGCAAATTAATCGAGACTCGGAGAAATGCTACATGATGCATTTCATCGCACCACGAGGACTGGAGCCACGTCAGCAGATCTCCTTCCTGATAAGGGCTCGACATTCAAGTACTGGGCTGAGGTGAATCGGAATACCACGCAAGGAGCGCCCTGTAAATATGAAGGCCCTGATTTGTGGATGAATATCATGATCTCAAGCAGCCTCCTCGAAGGACCCAACCTCCCCAAGCCGACCCACAGTATGAAAATTGGGCGACAAGCTGACCACTCAACTACATGAATAAAACCAAAACTTGGCCACCGACTGTCCAAATCAACGCATGGTCCTTTTCCGCCGCATTGTCGGGTATCCTAGGTTTCGAAGAAAGTAGAGGCATGCATAATGCGGTTATCCAGGCCTGCAGCGGGAAAGGAGCGGAAGAAACCATAGCCAATGAAATACATCACAAACCCACCTCCATCGGGGATCATATCGGGACTTTTGGACTGCAGCTTGCAGATTCATTGCAATGGCCGTGTTGGCCTCCCCCCGCCCAACCCAACTCACCGCCACTTCCCTGTAAAGGCCTTCTCCTACTGAGCCGCCGTTGCCAGAGAAAAGCAGGGAGACAACCATTGGATGCTATGGTAGGCCTTGGCAAATGCGGGGAATAAGTTTCCCGGCCCTCTCAGTTTCACCCTGTCAACTCAGGAACAGACTGGAGTTCGAGTGATGGCAAGCAGTGAAATTCGTTGATCTGCCTTCCACAAGCTGAAGACAGGTATTATTCAGTACATCGTAAATAGCAAAGATCATCCCAGTCATGAATCTCCAAGAGGGATACAGGAAAAACGAGAACATGTATACGACACAGCCATCCCAAGAACAGAAGCGAGACAACGAAAAGGAAAACAATACTTAACTAGAAACATGACATGAAGGATAAATTTCAAATCATGAGGACATCAAAATACCCTCCGCGAATAACCGTAGCAAAAGCAGCAAACATAAACGGAAAAGGCAAAAAGAAAAAAAAGTAAAATCAGATACCCAAACACATCATTAGGAGGGATGCTCGTTCTGTGCCGAATTGTAGCTGTTTCTTAGATGGAATCCCAAATGGCCCAGGAAACATCATTTGTAGCTTGAGGTAGCTTGATCTTGTCCATGATATCAAGTACGTAACAGACTGGGGTGATAGAGCAGTCGGTAGTAGCAGCCGTATGTAATCCTTGAGGAGACTTGGGGGCCCAAGTCCGTGTTAAACGTCAACCAAAGAGCGAAAAGACATCCTGAGCCAGCAGGGGATTGATTCTGGCGGTGCAATAAGTGGCCCGGTCCGGGGCAAACCATTGGCGGATAAAGAGCAGTAGTCCTGGGATTTTGGGTCCTGGAGTGATAAAAGAAAAAAAGGAGAAAGCCTGATCCGAGGGGATGAGATCCATGGGGTTTCCTTTTTCAATTCAATCCGTGGGCTTTGAATGGATTCTGAACGTGGGATAGATGGCCATTGTTCCAGGATACTAAGTGTTTGCGAACCTAACGACGCGGCGGCGACGGTCCTGAATCAACTTCTCCGTGTCCATATAAAGACTGTCGAAAAACTGCATCGCGCTGGAATCCTTGAGGATCTTTGCAACCTGCGTCCCCGCGGAGATGAGTTGGAGTACATTACGATCATCCTTGACGGGCCGTGAGCTATGCTTGGCAGCATGGCGCATCTCCAAGGAGTTCTCAAGAACAGTGATGAGTTGCTTAATCTGGCCATTGTGGAGCGTGTGTCGAGGAATCCGGCGGCGGGTAGCGAGTCTCTTCAAGAGATGCACCCATTCATTCCATTCGCGGTCCGATGGAACTTGGACGGGCCTCTTGTCCTGTTCCAGAGGGATCGGGAACTGGTATCGGGCGAAGAAGTCAAACGCCGACTGCGAGAGACGGTCGTTGACTTGGTGAAGGATTCTGTCTTGCTCTGAGGCATCTAAATTAGTGGGGAGTTGGGCAGCTCCTCCTCCCGGAGTGGGAGGTTGCGAGATACAGGCGGATCCAGGATCTGATGGGGTCCATCGAATTCATCCCCACGAGCGGGCGCGCGCCTTTGGGAGGGGTAATGCGGGCTTCCACGGGTTATATCAGCAGGGCGCCGGCTGTTCCTCTCCACGATGAACTCCGGGCTTTCCGAGGCACTTAAGGGTCCAACATCGGGTCGCAGTGGCTCACGAGCAGGAAGATTCCAGTCAGGGTACATAGGGACCGAGGGCATGGGCTGCCCAATAGGAGGATAGGATAATCGTCCGATTGGCTGGTTCATCATGTGGCCGTAACTGTCCAGAGGGCTCTGGGTTCCATGGTATTGTGTATGGCGTGGCTCGAAATCTACTGAGCTCAGAACCAATTGACGGTTGTCTCCCATCCCGTATGGTCGTGGGGCCGATGGTGCCCTTTTAACTTGACTTAGCACTAGTCATGATGGATCCCAATCTCCATGGCAGGGAGCCCAAGAAACGAAAAAGACTGGGGTTGTGGCAACCAAATACCTTTGACGGTGGATGATGGGAGAAGTCCCCGGGGGAGCGTATACATTATGGGTCATCGCGCTGTTGAAAAGGTATGAGTAAAATTCCACGAAAGAAAAGAAGGGGGAGGAAGGGAGGGGGGGAGGCAGATGGGGGGGAAACGGGGCGATGTGTTTGTGCTGACCTCGAACGAGATAAGAAATCTAGTTTACTGGTAACTCCTCGAGATGGGAGATCTGCCGGCGTAGATATCGACTGGTAGCTTGGTGCAGCCGGGAAGGGGGACTGGAGGGCTGGAACCATGAGGCAGAACAGAAAGAAATGATCAAGAGGGGGAAAGAAAATAGGAATTGAATCAGATTATATTAAGGGGGATCAGGGCCGAATTGGGCTCTGTAGGGTTTTTGAGATAAGGAAGTGGCGAGCGAGTCTAGGGACATGAAGGAGATGAGGAATCACAGACGGTCACATCCAGATAATATATGGGCTTAAACGCATTTTGGGTCAAATTTACTAGTAGGCGTGCCTGACGCCTACGACTGGACCGTGCTGGTACAATCCCACAAGTGGATAGAGAGCCGCGCTAGAAGCTTCAAGGCCGAGGTGGAGTAAGCAATTTAGTAGATGATGCACCGATGGGGGGGTGGCTATCACTACTTGGGTTCATTGTATACCGGTGACAGGGAACACCCCAGTTGCCCCTGGTCCCGCTGCAGAGAGTCTCCCAGTCAGAGTATACCGATCGATCGCAGCCAAGTTTGGCGCCATGACTGATTTGACCAAGCGGAGACGCATGGGGCGGCTCTAGGGTTGATTTGAGGGGTGAAGGAGTGTACCCACAGATTGGGGAGGGGGACGGTTTTGCAATGCATTCCGATCTTCACAGGTTCGGGGATTGTTCGACGACCCCACGACCAGCCAACACCAGTGGACTGCTGAAACTGGGGCACAAAGCTTTGGGCAGCAGTTGGGTATGGAGGCGTGGAAAGGGAGTCAGGCTCTTGTCTCCTATTAGCCCACAATGGCCTAAAGTGGAAGCGCGAGCGATCTTCAACATTTGCACCAGGGAAAGGAATGGGAATGAAAGCCTAACGGTGGATGCGGAGCGTGTATCCACACCCCCCCCCCGTGACGTGCATCGAGAGGACCTGGGACTGCTTCGACTTTGCCTGTCTCCTACTCACGGATGGGCCCGAGGTGTAGTCGATTGGGCACAGCTAATTGTGGCCCAATTAGCGCTTGGACCAGTAGATTCATTGTTATGCGCGGATTGTAATCGATGAGCGCCCGCGGGCTATTTGGGCCAACCAAGCAGGTATATTCCCATTTTCGGGGGGGCTTTTTGGAGCCCAACAGCCCAATGTCTTACATGGCTTCCGGGGGTGCTTAAGGAGGCGTTCCCGTAATAACCTTTAACTCCCGAAAACCCTTGATTAAACTCTATAGGACAATTAGATCACTCCGTGTGGCAAAAAAACAAAAAAAAGGAATTGGCACTGGGGCTAGTTAGACGCCGCTGAGGTCGATGGCACCTATAACCACCGGGTTATTGCAGGACATGACAACCAGACCGTTATGCCCTCCCGCTATCAATGAATCTGAGCCTTCGTCATAGGCTGCAGATCTCCACAAGCCCGTTCATAGTACTTGGGCTGGCAGCTTCGTGCCAATGCGATGGGCGTATTCCTAACGTCATAGAGTAAGTAACATGATCGGCATGAGATGTAGTCGGAGCCGAATTCTGATCTCGACTTACCTCGCAGCTTAACCGGATAGCCTCCTCCATGCCTATGCGGGCCTCGTACCCCAGAATTTCTTTGGCTTTGCGGCCGCTAGCATAGCGGACTGCACACGCATCGCGGACACTTCCTCGGCATAAGGTGGTGGTCGTGCCGGTCAACCAACTAGTCCATTCGCAGATCCATCCGGCGTAGTAAGCCACCGATTCAGGAATATGTACCTCGAAGGGAGGGGTGTGCCCAAAATGTGCCCAGATCGTCCGGCAGAAGTCACGGAAAGTGATCGGCTCATTATTTTGGATGAAGAAGGCCTCCCCGGCCGCAGTTCGGGACCCGACGAGGTTCTCGACGGCGAGAACGTGGGCATCTGCGATATTGCTCACATGCGTGACATCCCATAGGTTCTGACCATCCCCAAGGATCCACGGGGTTTCAAATTTGGCAATGCATGCATGTATGGCTGGTACCAGTTGATAGTCACCCGGCCCACATAGTACAGAGGGGCGAAGGGCACATGTAGCCAGCTTATCGCTTGATGCCTTGAGAACTAAAGCCTCGGCCGTGGCCTATTATTGGTCAATATTCGTCCAAAATGCCTCTCGAACCAAGCTCGATACTGCCCAAGGGTAGCAAAGAACCGAAAAACACTTAGAGTAACTGACCTTGGATTCCCCATAGATGAGCGAGTTCGTTGACGATGTCGGCCAACTTTCATCAATATTGCGATAGGGCAATCGCATATCATCAATGACCACACAGCAACTGCTTGTATAGATGAATACTCCAGCACCGAATTGGACAGCGGCATCCAACATGTTCTGCGTTCCTACAACATTGATCTTCCATACTTCCTGTTCTAATTCGCGGCCAAAACGATGCGCCAGATCCGGAACAATACCAGCGGTGTGGATGATCACATCGGGCCGAATGGCTTCGAGTGCCTCATTGACTTCTGCTGCCCATGTCACGTCTACTTGAAGGTACTCGATGTTATCTGGCAAGTCATGCTGGGGCCGCGGGGGTCTTCGGTCGATGACGGTGATGGCGCACGTCGGATGTTTCTCCAACAGCGCCCGAACAATAGCAGCACCCACAAACCCAGTACCTCCGGTGACAAGTACTTTTCTTGATGCCCAGTCGTCGCTCATGGTGGCAAGTATGGGGGGAAAAGGGTTGGTGGGCACCAGCAAGGGACGTAGCGGGGGAATTTCCCGCACCCTAATAGACTCGTCACACCTAGACGGGGGGATCACCGACGTGACACAAGACGCGCAGATGCTTGAACACCGAACACCTTGCATAAATCAACGAAAGGGACCAATTACTTGAGCCAGAAAGAGCAAGAAGCAGATGAAATACAAAGGAAAATTGATTCCTATCTATACATGCGGCGAAGTATGAACCACTCCACATCCCAGCGCAAGGCACAGGGAATGCGATACACGCCAAAACCTAATATACAGATCCTCGCTAGAGGTGATTATTCCCGTCGCCAAAACAAATTGAGCCTTAGGCAAGACTCCCGCTGCGACAATCCGACGAAAACTCCAAAGTAAATGCAAGAAGGGCCATGCTACCTGAGTATCAGTTCGTGACCACAGAAACAGCGCCATCCAATCGGCATAGATAGTTTAAGCGCCAACGCGGCACAGCACCAATCCACCCATCTTCTTCTCCACGCACTCGCGTGCCTCTAAGATGCCGCGATCCGTCGAAATATAAAGACTCTCTCCTGGAGAACGCAGACCGGCCACATGCTGTGCTTCGTCTCCACGGACAATCCGGCGCAAGCTCTCGACATCGAGAGTGATTCGTCGGGTTGGCTTGCTGACCATGGTGATCTTTCCGAGAACGGACTCGTTGCGCCAGTACTTCAGGCCGAGCCAGAGCCGTCTTGACGCAACATTTTCTCGAGTGATAGGTTCCACGTTTTCAGCTGTAGGATAACCGAGGATGGGATGCGCAGGGGGTGGAGTTGGGCCAGCGCGGACGACGGAGGAGATGTAACCGGAGTTTTGTAGGGCCTGGCAGAGTCTCAGGTGCAGGTTGGAGTTGGGAAATAGAGGTGAGTCCCAGGCGAGCCTTTGTGGCGTTGTTAAGGTGCGAACATACAGCCGCAAGGTTGACGAGAGACATTTTGGCTGAAGGGAAGGTGTGGACGGTGTTTGGATGGTGTCAACGGGAGGTTGCGCGAGCAGGCGAAGGGTCCCCGAATGGTATTCAGGCGAGGAAGTAAAGTATCTGGAAGGGAGACGCAGAGATGAGCTCAATGCAATAAGAACGACCACGTTAGCCCAAATTGAATGAGCTGGGAAGCAATTGGACCTCGTACGGAGCCTTCGTGCCGGAAGATCGAATGGAAATTTTCGGAGAAACCGTGCCTCCGGGATGGGGGTAATTTACATGTACCCGTGTACTGCGCAGGTAACCAGTACCTGCCCCACCGTTAGAAATAGGTGTGCCAGCTCGGTATCCAATACTTTATCTCATCACATCACACTCTAAGCGCCCAGAGAGCACTAGGGCGCCTAGGCGTAGAACCCCCCTCCAGTGCTATAAGAGCTGCAGATCGTGAGTTGGCCATGTCTTCCCCGCTTTCTTGTGCTTTCGACTTTCCTTCGTCTTTGCAATTTCGTACATTAATATGCCTCCGCGACCAGGCGAGGATACCGTATTGACGGTGTGAGTGAGACTGACATTTCCCCGCAGACAAGCTTTCGCATGCACCACACGAGGCAGCAATGAATTAAGAATACTTTCTGACGCAATGAACCAGCTTCGCAGATATTCATTATTACTTTACGGCGCCAACCCCTAAGCCTCGATATCATCGATTTGATAAAAGCTCCTATGTATACATCCACCATGACGCGGCTCAGAAGAAGTCCCGGTTTGAAATAGCCAATCACCCCGGGACGGCGGAGCAGGATGCATTTACTGGAGCCTTGGATAATGTGCATATTCAACATTCAGACCAATTTCCTACTCGTTTCACCCTAACGGTGGACGGCTTGACCGGATCACCTCAACCTGAAGCATCACAATATGAATGGCGGCTACCCAGCGACGACGGACAGGATTTAATTCGCATCCACACGATAGACATGTATCTCTGGACAGTGGACGATGCAAATCACTTCCTGGACACGGCTACCCAGTTCCTGTCCGCTTCTCAGGTGGAAACTGATGGAGAGCCGGTTGTTCAACAACCGGAGGCACCTATGAGCTCTGTGGTGCAGCAACTCGAGAACATTGCGATCTCAGACCCGGCATATCAGAATGGTCAGACTCGAAACTCTCGATCCGAGTCGACAACAGTACCAGCTGCGGTATCACCTCCGCAGCCGCCTGCCCAATCCCTCAGTTTCCCGCCTCCTCCAAGTGCACCGGCAGCCGAGCCTCAGCAATCGCCCCAGCAGTCACAATCGGCATACCAAACGCCAGCCGAGGAAAAGAAAGAATCGCCAGCTTTCACTCCGTTGCCATACAACCCTGCTGCTCCTCCTGCGCCGGAACCCATCTCTCATCGCGAGAAGACACCCCCACCGGAAGACGGCGCCGAAGGCACCGGCCTGATGGCCGCCGCTGCCGCAGACCAGGGAACGCCATACACCCCACCACATCAAGTAGGCGGCGCCGTGGGAATAGGAGCACTTTCTCCCCCGCCAACCGGCCCAACCGGTTATGCTTCACCACCGCCCAGCGCGGGCCTGGCACACGCCAGCACGTTCCCATTATCCTCCCAGCCTCTCTCAAGCCCTGGCGTTGCATCGTTCCAACAATCCTTCATGACTGGCCAGCAACCGCCCCAGTCTCAATACCAGCAGCACTATGACTCGCACAGATCTAGCTCCATGTCGTTTGCGCCGCCTCCGCCCCAGCCTCAGTCCCCGCCCCAAGCGCCTGCGCACCATCAGGACCCTAATGCTCATTTATTCAGTGGGGCTGTATATGGAAACCCGTTGTCACCGCCGCCAGTGGGCTTTTCAAATTACTCGTACGATCAGCCGCAGCAGGTTGCGCCGGGTACGTCGGAGTATGATGTGCATACGCAGGTTTATCGGCCTACGGAGGCCGAGGTGGGTTCCCACGGACACAAGCAAGCGATCAAATCAATGAAAGCTCCAGGGCAGAGGTCGCAGACGTTTCAGCATGGTGCGTCGCGGATCGACAGCGGAGTGAATCGGTGGTTGAAGAAGCTGGAGAAGAAGATTGGTTGAATGAATGATTGCCCGTGGCAGTACGAATGCTCATGTCTTATGATATTTTATCGTACTATATATTGTATTTCGAAACAGGATATGAATTGCATTCCCCTCCATTGGACTCCAAGCATAGGTTAAATTATACAGATAGATTTATGGGCGAAGTAAAAGTTGTGAAACCGGGGAAGGGGATGCATTCACTTCTTGCATACAAAGCGCAAAGCAAAGAACCTCTTCAAAGATAAATAACATGAATACTAAATGTGCTCAACCGAAGAATGCAATCAATCGCTCAATAAAACAGTATGCTGGGTCAGCTAGAAAAGAATACACCATCGCACCATGGATCCAAGACTCTGGGTCTCCAGAACAGAGAAGCCAGATGCCATCGCAAGTGCGGCAGAAAACAGCAAGCCCCACAAGGGCTGATGAAGATAAGGTCAAGCAAAAGGGACCAAGAGGCAATCTGAGCTCTGCGCTCGTTGAGAATCGAGAATGGTAAGGGTATAAACAGAGAAAATAAGACAATGATCCAGAATATAAGACTTGGTGAACGCAGCCTGCGGAACGAGCATGTTTCTCACAGAGTCAGGCTCTGGAAGTCAATATCGTCGGTGACAGCCTTTGCCTCTGGCGGAGGGCTGCTGAGCTTGGCCAGCCCCGGTAGGAGGCTCTTCGTTAGGCTGGGCGGAGGGCGCTGAGACATTGACGTCCTTCGAAGCCTTTGTGGGCGCATCGGAAGTGTCAATAAGAGCGTCGCTGGATTCAGCATCCACGGGCTCAGTAGCAGCAGGTTTAGGGGTTTCTTCTTGATCAGCAAGAGCGCCGATGTCAAGGAGTGGGGTAGAGTAGCCTTCAGTAGAAGTCTCAGGTTGGTCCTCAAAGGTTGCATCATCAGTCTTAGCCTCAACAGGAGTCTCGACTGGGATTTCCTGCGACTCTTTTGCTTCAGGCTCGGTAGGAACTGGTGCATCTGTAGCACTCTCCGAGGTTGCTGATTGTTCTGGCGCCTGGTGAGGCTCTTCAGAAGCAGGCTTTTCAGGCTTTGCGGGGGTTTGTTCACCGGTCTCTGCTGTTGATGGCTCAGTTACCTCTGGAATTGGCTCTGGGACTGAATTTTCAACGTGCTGAACAGCAGGCTCGAGAGGTTCGGGAGCTGTCTCAACTGAAGGGCTCTCCTTAGCTTTTGCCTTCTCCTCACTTTTCTCCTCAGAAGTTGGCTTCGCAGAACTTTCCAGAGATCCTCCCAAATCAGATTTTTGAGTTTGAGTGACCTCGGGCTCTTCAGGAATTGAAGGAGTAGGCTCTTCGATATTCTCTTTCTCACTCTCCGGCTGTTTCACTGGCGCTTTGGCTTCCTGTGGTTCCTTCTGAGCTACAGGCCCCTTCTTAGGAGCTTGCTTGCTCTCAGCTTGGGCGCGCAGAGGGGCAGCCTTTGCCTTATGCTGAGTAGTAGTGCGTTCTGGTGCTTTCCCTGAGAGATTGACGAGGCGCCTTCGACGGAGTTGTGCCCTTTGGTGGGACCTTAGCCTCGGGTCTATCGTGAGTTTTGCTGGCTGAGCTTGCAGTGGGGCGCATCATTCGCGCCAGGAACCCTTCGTTCACAGGCTTGGTGCCACCACCTCCATCACTGACCCGAGAGCTGGGTCGTTCGGCTGGTTGACTTGCAAGCGAAGGTCGAGATGACTGTTTACGGATACTCGCAGTAGTACCTGCAGCTGGGCGCGTTTGAGTGGGGGCGGTGCTTTTGAGGGAGGAAGGCTTTCTTGTGAGGGTGGAACCAGAAGTACTGGTCCGACCGGAAGAGGGGGCGCTAGTTCCCAATCTCGCGGCTGAAGATTGAGTAGGGGCAGTCATGGAAGATGGCAGTCGTACAGGCTTGGTAGGAGACTTTGGGCGCGTCTTCGAGCTCGGCGGTGATGACTTGGTAGCCTCCTGGACGGGTGTTGAACCCCGCGTGGTTCGGGCAGTGGGTTTAGCTGCCGGATTCAGAGAAGCGCGGCTAGACTTGGAGGCAAGGTTATTCGACCGTTCTTTAGCAGCTTCGCGGCTTGATTTCGACCCGGTAGTAGAGGCCGGGGTTTGCTTAGAAGCCGTAGAAGCCGCGGTCGATGGGGGTTTGCTTGGAGGATTGTTCTTCGCAGAATGGATATTTGATGGACGCTTGGTTACAGTCTTGGGAGCGAGTTTCTCCGCACTTTCTCCTCCACTCGCAGCCACAGGTGCAGTCTCATTAGCCTTGGTACCTTCTTTCTTGGTTTCTTGGACCTTTGCTGGTGGGGTGGGATTCTCGGTAAGAGTGGGTTTCGCTTCAGTATCACTCAGCTGGTCTGGCTTCACAGGCGGAGTAGCCAGTGTGTCTGCCTTGTTCAGGGCATCGAGAACACCGGGCTGGCCTCCATGCCCACCACCAGGTGTAGGCGAAGCCACGTTTGCGCGGCGAGATTCCACTCCGTGCTCATTGATCTGCGGACCGAACATGCCAGATTCGTCACTTGGTCCACTAGTCTTCCGCAGTGGTGAGCCCTGTGTAGATGATTGAATGGCTCCTTCCACAGTCACGAAGCTGGCGCGGACGCGAGAAAGCTGGCGAGTCGATCCAGGAGTATCAGGTCCGGAGCTGGAGCCTACAGGGGATCTTCCGCGAGAAGGAGGGGAAGTAATGGGACTCTGACTGTTTTCGAACTTCGCCAGCAAGCTGCGAACGCCCGGATGGGCAGTGTTATTGTTGTTGTCAGACATGGTTTCGGAGGGTCAGGGGTGTAGGCGCAAATAGAGGGGGTGGAAACTGCAGAAACGCGTCTGCTTAGCGCACAGGGGGCGCGTGGGAGGCCGACAGAGCGACAGGAGGAAGGGATGTGTCTTCCGGACGCAATGCAATGAGAATGAACACGGTGTTTTCTCAGAAGAAAGCTCAATGGGAAGGGAGTGGTGAACACTGGGGTCGATCAAGGAAACCCGGTGACGCTAGTGACGATTAGCGCATCCAATGGGGTGAAACGCATGAGCCTTGCCCCTCTCCTTTCAGGGGACGTTTGATCCATGGTAAACTATTGTATTTTATCCTGAGACGTCTTCTGGCGCTTTTCTAGCCTGTAATCAATCCATCTGTCGGAGTAACCGGAGTCTCGTCCCACCTCCTGAGAGCTTCCCTTACTCATTTCCTCGACCTCGAAGTGGCCTGTGGGGGTCTACGGAAACCTCGGCTGCGAAACTCCTCGCGAAGACTAACAATAATTGTCTATCTGGATTCAAATCTTGGATTAACTACGGAGCGCAGTCGCTGACAAACTCCAAGGTGTTCAGGTTAGGCTTCGAAGGGTCAATGTTTACCATGTTTACTCCTTGCCGGAAAGGTGGCGTAACGCCTCAGGCAGAACTGCCAAATCGCCCGTTCCAAGGTTGCGGTAGCTGCAATTCCGTGGTCGGCCGATTGCATCTGTACCAAAGAATGTTTCTGTTTCTCCCAATTGATACACTTTGTCAATAGGCTCCAATATAACTACGGTGTAAAGGATTCCCAACTGTGTGGCGGAAGAACACGGGGCCAGCTGCTAGAAAGCCAGTAGTCAGCAGTGGGGCAAAGTATTTCACAGGTAAATTGCGATGGGTCTGATGGGGGAATCTTCCACCTGCAGCAATGCAAGGCCTCTTCTCGAGCAGTTCCCCCATCAAAATCGGAAGACGTAGGGGAAAGACGCCAAAGATTCTCTCCTTACACATCGCTGGCAAAGGCTCCGCCCAGCTTTACTAGTTCAACCCATCGGGCATCCTTCCGGATCTTGATCTTCCCTGATCTCATCAGTTGCGTATGTAGCACGTTCAAAGGTCTGATGATCACATCATTAGCGAAGGAAACCAGGACCTTGATTAGCCATATATCGGGGCTTGTATTTTATCTGTTGGTCTATTCATGATAGAAAATTTGTTGACTCGTCAATACTACGTTGCTCATTTCAGGGATAAGAGAAACATACTTCCAGAATGGGTTGCCCATAGCATTGGGCTACCCCAAACGGTAGAGACGCAGAGACCTCCGGAATAGAAGAAAGCTGGGAAGGAATCCGATAACGCCAGACATCCTCCAGATATCCCTCAGAGGTACGCCAACTCACCGTGTACATTCAGGTACTCTGAAACAGGGTCTTCCAGACAGCCAAAGCTCTAGGGAAGTACGCAGGCCACTTTGGACTGTCGGCCGTTGCAGGCAATGGTAGCCTATCTCTATCGAGGAAAAAGGCAGAAGGCTATTATTCTCCATAGAAACATCGGCAGCGAATCACAAAAAAAAGGCTCGACTTTCTTAACTCTGGGACCGACATGGTCGCAATAATACCATGGCTGTCGGCTGAGGTGACGGGGTTACAGCAACTGACAACAGATCCTAGTAAAGAAACATCCAGTACCATACTTTCCCCGGGGGAGAAGTGGATACGATTAGGCCTCACTAGGGTGAATGAAAGACCTTTTTCCTGAAGCAACCAAATGCCCACCCTGATGATATAGAAGTCTCCTTGTGCGCGTCGTAATAGAGTACTTTGTTTATTTTCATGCAGTTCAAAGGCCCAGACGCGACAGGCAACAAAGCATGCCTCATTGCTACAATTCCTACACCAGATCTTCTCCAAGCGATCGGACAAGCCGACACAGTTGATGAAAAAAGGTGTTCGCGTCGAGAGGGGATAGTGTGAGCCCAATGACACTGTGCGACCAGCATGCGCAAGCACAGAGGCCAGTCGCGGTTTCCAAAAATAAGAATAATCAATAAGGTGTTCAAGAGAACACTTTCAGAGATTAAACTGAAAAGAACAGATACTACACTTGATCTAAGCCAATTGGCAAAGAGAGCTGAAAAAAAAAAGAGGAAGAAGAACAAGAATTGCGGCGGGAATTCCACTGCTTATAAGCTGGAGGGAGCTTGCCCGGCGCCGATCTTCCGCTAGCGTATAAAGTGGATCTTCGTTAAGCGAGCCAATGATAAGCAAGGCCCACGCGTTTGTACTTTGGATTGCTACAGTGCCCTGAGAAACCAAGAACAATCAAGTTGTCAAATTTACATAATAACTGAGTCATGCCAGGTCTGCCACCAATTCAAATTCTATATCCTCTATGCTTGACTCGCCCGTCAGCTGGATTGTCCATGCTGCTGCCGTTGTTCCGGGCAGGGAAGGGACCGGATTGATCATTCTGCTTCCTGGATCAATCGAGACCACATCCAGGCCTATATTGAGAAAAACATACAGTCAGCCCTATAGAAGGGGACCGAAGAAAGCTATACTATGGTGCAAATCGAAGAGCTTGTGCTTAGAACAAATACGGTCAAGCCATACAGCTTACCGTAGCTGCCCTCTCGTCGCCCGACAGCTGTGAACTAAAAAGACAAGATAGCCTCATCGATAAGCGCCATAAAGAAACCTGAAACCCTGGTCTGTCTAGTTGACCAAAGGATAATACACAGTGCATGATTTGGAACCAAGTCGCGGCAGTTATAGACGGTATCCGAGCTATCAACTCCACTGCAGTTTATTCGGTCGAAGCCTTCAGTCTTCTGGGTTTATCACTCCCCACAACACACCCACAACACACCACTATACAGAAGAATGCCCAGAGAAGCCCGCGAGCGCTCGAGAGAGCTGGTGGAATATGATTATCCGACAGTCCGAAGTGCAGATTCCGTTCTCCGTTTCACAACGGCTTTGATTACCGCGTCGAGGTAATCGCATACACTCGTAATGGTACACATCCGTTACATGGACGGCCATATTTTGATTTGGAAAGTATCTGGGAGGAGGATACTTATAACCAGTTCGAAATCGGTCTGTGGAGCATGAAATGAGGACTGTGGCTTAGGAACCCCATGTGAATCATGTGGCAGCGGTTAGTCAATGAGACAGGAAATAACTAACTAGAAAGGACTTGTGGCTGTCTAATCTACTTTTACAGGTCACGGGTGGAATTGGGCGAGAAAACCTGATTAAGTTCCGTCGGAGTCACTTCATCTTTCAAACCCTCGAGATACTGGACTGGAGCTCATCAGGGGCCTCAAGTTTATTGCTGGAAAGCCTTGCCGTTGTAAGAGGTGTCCGGCTAACTATCGCCCACGGCGAGGTTCCAGTGATTCATCTTGAGATTAAGAAGTTCCGGCAAAGGTCGATTCCCTCAGGGATGACATTATGAGCCCAATAAATATGCTATGAAAACGATCTATGATTGTTCTCTCCTGTTCGTCCATTTCATAGGTCTTTTCAATCCTGGGGACATCGTGACTTCGACCACATGCGGTTTATCGTGTATACTTCAGCTGGGTCGCTCTTTCAAATCGAAACTTAGTGGTTTGCTACTCAAGGTTCAGCAAATGACAAGGCAGAAAAGGAGGCAAGACTCTTCGTAAAATAAAGCAAGAACCAGGTTAAAACCAAGCATGGCGGAGATTGTAGCAGCAGCTGGCGACCTCGCGGGCAAGTGTCCCAATTGGGTGGCGCGCCAGCTGATCACTGATCAACTCAAGGTGACCAATCATTTGGGTTTATTCGGTTGCATTGCGGTGACATGTCTGCCCAGGTTAGCTTTGCGCCCGGAGCTAGGCTGTATACAAGAGTTATCGTGCTCGAGAGTCCTGACCTCGGGACATCTTCTCATGGCGTGTTTTGCTCCGAACCGGAGTATTTCCGGATTAACGATCATCCATCCCCGTTAACAAAATCGAAAAAGCTCCGATGACGGCGAATCTTGATGTGAGGAAGCAATTCTAACAAACCACAATGGCTGCTGCTGCTCGTACTCTCCGCATTGGTATGGTTGACAGAAAAGGAAGAGAGAATTTCTGTTTGTAATGAGTCTGACCATACCTTGTAGGACTTATTCCCGGTGACGGCATCGGCCGAGAGGTCATTCCGGTATGTCCTTCTCGCAGAGCTTCTTGCGACGTTTTCCCCAGTGACAAGTGCACCAATTGATTGAAAACAGGCTGGTCGACGGATTCTTGAATCTCTCCCCTCATCTCTGAACCTCAACTTCAGCTTTGTAGACCTGGAGGCTGGTTACGACACTTTCAAAGCTACTGGAACCGCCCTGCCCGACAAGACCGTCGACATCCTCAAGAAGGAGTGTGATGGAGCTCTCTTCGGCGCTGTCAGGTATGGATAACTACCCATAAAGCCTTGAACTTCTTCTTAGATGTGACAAGTCACTAACTCAAATATCTTCCTCTCAGCTCCCCAAGCACCAAGGTCGCTGGCTACTCCTCCCCCATTGTTGCCCTTCGCAAGAAGCTCGATCTGTATGCCAACGTCCGTCCCGTCAAGACCACCGCCGGCAGTAGCAACGGCAACCCAATTGACCTGGTGATCGTCCGTGAGAACACCGAAGACCTGTATGTCAAGGAGGAGCAGACCAAGGAGACCCCGGAGGGCAAGGTCGCCGAGGCCATCAAGCGCATTTCCGAGCGCGCCTCGTCGCGCATCTCCACCATCGCCGGAGAGATTGCCCTGCGTCGCCAGAACATCCGCACCGCAGCCCCCGGAACCTCAAACCGCACCAGCCCCATGGTGACCATCACCCACAAGTCGAACGTCCTCTCTCAGACCGACGGTCTCTTCCGTGAGACCGCTCGCAAGGCCCTTGCCGCACAGAAGTTCTCTTCCGTCCACGTGGAGGAGCAGATCGTCGACTCCATGGTCTACAAGCTGTTCCGCCAGCCTGAGTACTATGATGTCATTGTCGCTCCTAACCTGTACGGTGACATTCTGTCGGACGGTGCCGCCGCGCTCGTCGGCAGCCTGGGTCTCGTTCCCAGCGCCAACGTCGGCGATGGCTTCGCTATCGGTGAGCCCTGCCACGGCTCTGCCCCCGATATCGAGGGCAAGGGCATCGCCAACCCCATTGCTACCCTGCGCAGTGTTGCTCTCATGCTCGAGTTCCTCGGCGAGGAGAACGCTGCCGCCAAGATCTACGCCGCCGTCGACGGCAACCTGGACGATGCTAAGTTCCTCTCCCCCGACATGGGTGGCGAGGCCACTACCGAGGAGGTTCTGAACGATGTGCTGAAGCGCCTGTAGAAGATAGCTTGTATATAAAACTTGCCCTTTGTGTGATGGGATTATTCCCATGGAAAAATTATCTATGCTACAATCTGAGTCGATATATGATGTTATTATACCCTCTAAAATCACCACGCATCTACCGGGATCACGTTTTGTTTGCCGCCATCAATCAAGACATCTCTCATGGTCTCTACGCTCTTAGTCCTGATTTCCTCGAAACTCTCCGGCGCATAGAAAGCCGTGTGGCAAGTCAAAACCAAGCGTCCCGTCAGCCAACTCTCATTCTTGCGGTACGCCTGGATCAGTGGGTGCACGTTATCCTTTGGAAGCGGCTCGTCGGGTAACACGTCCAAACCAGCGCCGGACAGAATACCCTCTTTCAAGGCCCTCTCCACAGCATCTAGCTTCATGACCTCCCCACGGCCCGTGTTCACCAGGACCGAGCCCCGAGGCATCAAGCTCAGCAGATCCCAACCAATCATATCCCGCGTTTCCCCTGTACAGGCACAATGTATGCTGAGCGTGGTACTCCGGCGGAAAAGCTCCTTGATATCCTTCACGCGCTCGACGTTGATAGTTTTGTCGAAGCCACTGGGGACGTACGGATCGTAGAAGATTACTTTCCACCCGAAAGCCTTCGCACGAAGCGCAGCGGCTGTCCCGATACGACCGAGCCCGAGAATGCCAAAGGTCGCATTGTTAAGGCGGGCAATCAGCGGCGATTCCGCGACGGCGTATGGCGCTAAGTAGGGCTCGCGCTGTTGGTCGTGGTGAAGGAGCACGCCGCGACGAAGTGCCAGCGCAAGAGCTAGCGCGTGGTCGGCGATTTCAGATGTGCCGTAATCTGCAGAGGTGAAAAGTAGTGAGTATGGTGGTCGGGAATAAAAGGCAGCATGAAGACGGACCAGGAACATTGCAGACTGTCACGCCACGCTTGTCCAGAGCGACTCGGTCCAGGCGGTCGTAGCCAACACCCATCCGGACAATCCTGCTCAATTTGTTAATTGCAGTTGGGAGAAGCGGCGCTAAATCAGGCCTACACTTTAAGTCTTGGGAACAACGCCAGATCTTCTGCAGTAAAGGGGAGTTTCAGGACCATGATTCCGTCGATCTTCTCCCTTAGGTCTGCGGGGATATCACTCCATGGCTTTGCATCTGGTACGCCCGTGGGGAAGAGATCCAGCTGTTTATAGTTGACCTCGTAAGACTCTGGAAGATTGGCACGCAGAATAGCATTTTCAACAGTCTCGTCCTAGACTGTTGTTAACTAGAAATAGCGGCAAATGCACGGAGGGAACCCACAGGATAGAGTCCATCCGCCTGTACGACTGTAAACACCTTCTTTTCGGGCATGATGCTACGGCGTGGATCGCGGGGTTGAGAGGAATAGGGAATACAGAAAAGGGATTTGCGAAAGAACCAGGAATTCTTCTGATGACAGCGAGCCTGACCCCCACGCCTTGCGGAGCATCTTTCGCCTTCATTTACCCCAAGGCACTAGCAGTCCGGATATTCAGCCTGTTGATTCGACCCCACAACCCCCAACTTGGTTCCCCTCCCCGGACTTCCTCCGAATCTCCAGGGTGGGGGGCCGAGCCTAACGATCGAGACTTATCTGCATCAGGTTGACTAGTCCTTTTCCTATTGTTCTAACTTATGCATGCGCTATATTTCATACATCACAAAGAGCAACTCTCTAGTACAGACGAAACAGGGTAAACATCCGATGGCAATTGGAGAACGCGTATCACGCACGCGCTTTCCACTCTTCCTCGGCAAACCCATATGGATTCTTTCCCCTTTGCGCTTCGGGCGGTATGCTCTCATTGAAAGGCATGACAACCAAGACGACGACAAAGTATACTTCATTTGTTTTTCGGTTTTTGAGCACATATCGAAGCTCGTGGTTCCCATAATCAATCAGGCCGTGTACCGGAAGCCGGAACCCCGGCAGGTTCAAGGATAGATCTACAGGGAAAAAATGTCAGTCAAATCAGGTCTGCTAGTTGAAGACGGCCTTTCAAGCCTGCTTTCATGAATCGGGGATCTTACCGCTGAGGTTAATGTAGCCGGTGCTAAAGTCAGCCATATAATATCTTCCTGCCTCAAAGTCGAAAGCTTCCCGATGCTGTTGGCTTTGGAAATGCTTCTTTCGCTCGCTAGAAGTCGCCGGCATTTTGCTTTCGTCTCGAACGCGTTGCGCCGCCGGGTCCGAGGCGCCTTCTTCGATCACAGTATCAGGAGCGGGAATGCTGTCGTCCTTGCTCCCAATGCGGAACTGGGACCAGGTAGCCAAGCCTGGACTGTAGAGATATGGCTTCTCGGCATAAGCATCTCCGTCAATGCTGGGGTCGATCACAGTCTTGACAATATTCATCGCGATGCTGAAGCCCATTGGTAGGCGGCTTTTGATCGAGTGGTCAAAGTCATTTCCAAAAACGAGGTCGTTACCGTTAACCTTGGTGTTGAGTTTGAACGCTAATGATATAGACAACGTGTCGCTCTTGTGGAGCTCGTGATCGAAGTACGGATGCGATTCCGGACAAGATTTGGGTAAGCCTGGTTTTATTATTAGAGGGTCCGTTTATGCCACGCGTGGGCATCCTTACCATTGTAGTCCTTGATGTGGACGGCAACCTGCACTGCGCCTTTCTCGCTCGAGAGCGACGTGGTTTCGCCGTTCACCTCGACGATCTGATGTGTTGTCTTGTCATAGTCGGGCCCAGCCGCTACAACCAGGCGATAAGGAGGATTCTGGGGTTGCGACATGGTCTGTGCAGAGAAATAGATACTCCTAGTATAGTATCAACTAAGCTAGGGTGCAAGCTTTCAGGATCTGGAGATGCTGCAAACGAAGTGCAAGTCCAGGTGTGCAAACTGTCAATGGTGACCGCACCTCGAGATGCGCGAAGCGTGATAAATGATTCGATATCGAAGTGCCGGAGGTTGACAAAAGCACAAGCGAATATAACCACGCAGCGGCTGATATTATTGAGATATGCTGACTTCTCTCTCTCCGAAACCTTGTTTTGGTTTCGAAAGGGCCCAACGCACCGTCATTATGAGCAATCAAAATCAAATAAGAGGCCCCCCGTCTTCCCCCGTCGCCTTCTGAGATGGTATCCACTACATTGCTTTTAGAGTTAAGATTAAGCAGGGTCCATGGAAGACCTGAAAGAACAATCTGCTAGTCGCCTGGAGGATTCGGCTCCGCCTCTCCAGCCTGAGCTTCTCGTGCCGCTATCATTCCAGCATGGGGGCCATGACATCACCTCCAGCGGGCCGGGGCTGCCAAGGCTAACTTTGGCTTTTGCAACTGCGTGCTTGGGCGGGTCGGTTATTGCGGGCCTTGGGGCCAATGTGGTTGAGAGGAAACAGCGGAAACGCTGGTTGGTTCAGATGCCCACCGAATCAGCACGCAGCGGCACATGAAGCCAAGAAGGGAACCGCGCCAAGCACTGCGCCTCAGGATGGGGAAGTATGGAGTCGTCTCTCGTATTCCATGAATACTAAGAGATCCCCTACCCCTGGGATCCAATTTACATTCAGACAAAATCCGATTGCCTATCGTCCCAGTCTAACCAAGGCTCGACCTCAACCAAGAAAAAAAAACAAAAAAACAAAAAAACCACAATGGCCTCTGCTACCTACGAAACCGCTCCTGCAAACAATCTGCCAGGAGAGCCCGTCAAGACCACTGGAAGTGACCACCAGCATGTCACACTCGCAATGAACTTTGCTTGGCGCAAGTTCAAGTCCAGCATTTCGGATACCCGTAGCCCAGACAAGCCTCTCTACATCATCAGCTATAAGATCTTCCCGAAACTCAAGTTCATTTTCCGCAAAGCAAGCCGCGATGATGGCTCCGACGGCAACACTGAAGATGACGGCAAGTCCGACGACGATGTCGTCGGCACCGGTATGGTGAACAATATCAGCATCGACTCCAGCTACACCTGCCATGGACGCAAGGATCAGCTCGTGGCACAGCGCCGGTTCCACACTTCGTACACTCATCGCTCTGCAGCCCTTGCCGAGAATGGCAAGCCAAAAGTCGTCACCTGGTCCGGGGACTGTGGTCTCACCAAGTGGGACTTCGTTTGTGTCGATGAGAACCAGGTTCCCCTGGCTAAATTCACCGCCAACCTGTGGGGTCTGAAGAAGATCGGCAAGGTCGAGTTGATGGGCCCCCGAGCTAATGACCCTGCCTTCCGAGACGAGATGGTCATCACCGGTATCGTGGTCGGCTACACTATGGTCTGGAGAGCGAACAACATCTTCCAGCTATTTGGAGCTTTGTTTGGCAAGCCTGGTCATGATAAGGAGTACCCTGAATAGGCGCGCCCAGCCCATAAAGATTCGGACAATTTTTCTACCACCGACACCGTTGCCCCGAAAGGAACGCCGTATATCTGAGCACTAATATTCCTTTCAAGGCTCCAAGTTTGCGGTGTTGTGACTTTTCTTTGCTGTGATATTTCAGATACCATATAAGCGCCCTGTTGAATAGAGATTGTCAATTTATTTCTTGCGTCTCCGAATATATTTTGTACTTTCGATTTTCGAGTTGATCCTCGCATATCGTGTTCTTGTCTGCTTCAAAAGGTACGCGTGAATGTATTCAAAGTACAATAGGGAACAAAAGTCTTTGTGCATAACCCGTCAAATACATATATCCATGGTTACGTATCCTACACTGCCAATTCTGATTGGATCATAGTAGTTATCGCCCTTAACCTACTAACCGTCGACTCATACAAAGCAATTTGATGGGTTAATGTTGTAGCCACAAGTTCTTGCTCAAAATCGAGTACTTTGTATATATGACTGTTGATTATTCGAAAAGAATGATATATACTAATCGCAGATAAATAGCTCATGCAAAGCAGCGTATGCTCGCCCACTGATCCAAGAGCACCGGTCAAAAAAAAAAACAGAACGAGGAAAGGTGAATAAGAAAAAAAGGCCAGCAAGAACTCAAGTACTAAAAGAAATCATCAATCAGTTTATCTTAAATACATGATAAGCAAAATAAGCAAATAAAGCCATTCATAATATCTTGTTGCCAAATCAAACATTTAGGCAGTAGGATGGCTTAGCACGTCACGCTCTAGCACCCGGTGGCATCAGACGAACTCCAAGTATAGTCAGGCAGAATACACTCTTCTTGCTCGCCAGCATCGTAAGAGTTTGTCGGTATCATCTGCACAGTCTGTTGATGAATAAACCGTGAAGATACAGCTCCCAACGTCATTCAACTCGAAACTCCGGCGCAAAGTGGTGAGCTCAGCGCAGCCCACATCACCGTTACCATTGGGGGGTAGCTGTTGGGTAACTCTTACACATACCGTCCGCAAAGATCTCAAGCTCCCAGGCACGACTCAGATTGCTCAGTGTCAACAGATAGACACTGAGGGTCAGACTTGCGTGGCCAAACTTTGAGGACATCATTTTGATAGTGAATTGTATTGCCACGTTCTTTGGTATATCGATTCAAGGCACGTTTAAGTACCTCTAGATCAACTTGTTGATGAATCTCATAGAATATATCTTGTCCAAATTTCTTGTCGAAGATGAGATAGCGGACTGGGTGTAATGCGTTTTTAGCGAGGTCTGAGCTGTATTCGCTTAATACTATATCGCGGCTGGTACGATTGAGGTTCCTTGATGTCATTGTTTCGACGATATAGCTTGCGAAAGGCTAAGGTATTTATAGCTTGCACACGGTCGCTGGCCTGATTGTGCTGATATAGAAGAATAATTCAAAGCACAGTATGCATCTCAGTGCGGTATTTACTTCGAGGAGTGCCTGCGAGCCTTAGTCCTAAATCGGTGAGGGATTTTAGCCCCTGACCCAGATAAGCCCCTAAGAACCTGGAGCGTAGGGCTAGTATCCGGTTAGGATCCTGGGGAGGTTTTCCCAGTTTTGTCCCGAAGCTCTATTTTGATAGGAACATTTCCCACAGTTTTAATCAGAATTTGAGGGTATCGCGATTAAATTCAGCCTCGTCTAGCAGAACTCCCAGATCAATCCTCTATAACGCGAATCGGGTGGATCTCTATGTTATCCTAATATCTCATGTGCAGGGTATGAGTGTATTTTACTCTCCTTCTTTGCCCTGATTTCGAAGGATTTATGAGAGATCAAATCAACGTTACATACTTTTATTATGTTATAAATGCACGCAACCTTCAAATCAATGGGACAGGATAAGAGGGGCCAAAATTTACTACCAATAATGTGACTCAATGAAGCCGTGCGCATGCGGGGTATATTTCAAAAGATCCGTGTTGTACCAGGGTTTGCATATCCTATCTATCCGCAGTCCCTGATTTTAGGAGTTTATCCTTGTCAAATCGCTGTAGGATGCGTATTCTCAGCCATTTTCCTGTTTTAAGAGAAGACCAAACTTGAGTAAGGATTTGCGCAGCCCGCGCCTACTTCGAATCTCGGTAAAACTGTGCCCTTTAGAAAATGACCTGGTAAAATATGGCTCCACACGGCTACGAAAGCCCTATGACGCCTCATCGAACTCTAATACAGCCTGGGCCATCTTTACCCGGATGGACACTCTGCTGTAGCTTCTGGGTTGAATGGTGTGCTCAAACTGATACATATATCTAAATATAGAATTGAACGAACGGCTGCCTTCAACTAGTGGTCCGTGTGTTTCCTAATACTTAGCAACCTGATAATCGCGGGTGAAACCATGTGACAAGGCACGTGCGTTCACCTCGTCAAGCTTCTGTCATATCGCCTCTGGCAGCATCCTCATGCTAGATAACAATGAGAAAGAGATGGCAGACTGGCAGGGGCGCCTTGTAGGCTATTTATCGCTACCAGTAGGAGCACACGCACGAGAGCGGGTATTTTCACCCTTCTCTCACCCATATCACCCACACTCACCTAAAGGCAAATCGCGAGACTGTTTTAGGACTCAGGGCTCTCAAAGAATTGGCTACGTTCTTTATATGGCTTAAGTACGGCTGAGCGGACGGGAAGACCTGTTCTCCACACCCTATGGTCGTATGTACCGGTAATTGATATATTATATATTAGCTACTTATATGCTCTTAACTGTCTTCTGGCGAGGAGTGAGAAGCGTAAGTGTGTAAGTAGGCAGGGTGACCAATCTGACTGTAGTCAATAGACTGCTTACTACTAGTCATCGCAGCATGCTCTACACAATGTCTGCATTGATAGCACAGGTGAACAAACTCATACAATGTGGGCAACGCTGTATCCGAAGAGGCCCCATTATCAGACCGACAATGTGGAAAAAACTCGGAAAATTCCTGGCGTATCTCCCTCAAATGCTGCCTAATAGTCAAGCATCGGGATAACTCATTGGCTAGAGCAGTATGGACGTAAATGGTAGCAGAGAAATTATCACAGAGGGAAAGAAATTCTAGTCAGGCAACAGAGCAATACTGCAGTCCGGAGGAATTAATTGATCGTATTATGGTAGTGAATACGAGGTATGAGGAAAAGCTATGTCTAGCAATCTTCTGGCCTTGGCTTGAGCGCAAAGAAGGTTGCTAGAGACCTTTTAGCCTGGAAGGCCGGCCTGCGCATGGGTTTCTTTCTCTCGCTTATCAAGTGTCTTTTACCTTCTGCTACGCCTCTCCCATAACTTCTCTCCTCTGGGTTTGTTTACTCTTTCTTCTTCTTTCCCATCCACGTCGAACGACCACCGAAGTCATGGATAATCAATATCCTGCCAACCGGCCTCCCGTCGGCCAGATTCCTGTCAATCAGACTCCTGTCAGTCAGACTCCTGTCAATCAGACTCCTGTCAGTCAGACTCCTGTCAATCAGACGCCTGTCAATCAGACGCCTGTCAACCAGAACCCCGTCAACCAGAACCCCGTCAACCAGAATCCCGTCAACCAGGGTCCTGTCCACCGGAATCCTGTTAGTACGCGTCTTTATAACGAGCATCCCCACATGCGTCTTTCCATGTACCAGCATCTGGCAACGTCGAGATCGTATTAACCAGCTTCTATCCCAAGACCCCTAACATTGATTTCTTTCTTGCCGGTGCTGCCAGGTCTGCCAACCGGAACCAGGCTGCGCGACGGAATCGTCTATCCGCGATTCAGGGTCCCCCGGTTCATCCGCCTCAAGGCCGGCGTATAGAAATCCTCCATAATTCTATTGTCTCTCATCCTACTGTCCAGCACCCCGCCCTTAGGCCACTTTACAACTTTGTAAGTATCCTCGACATGGGGACTTTCATCATCACTAACTTTTTATGACTCTAGCCCTGTGATGGCTGCGGACAGACCGGCCATATTGTCATCGGGTGCCGTGACATGGCTCGTTTCGCCCTCAGCAACCGCACCCTCTCTGGCCACCTTGAAAACCCGCGGAGCTGGGTTGCATGGATGGAGTTGCAAAATCTGAACCAACAAACTGCGAGCTCTCGATTGCACTACGCGAACGGCAATGTGACCCGTCGTCTTCATGTTCTTAACCGGTTCTCTGGCGTCCACCGCTTCAACCCTGCACTGGCGACTGATGGACCTGGAGTCGACGACGCTGCGGCCACCGACTCTAACGCCACTACTCGCTTCATCAATTTGAATGCTTCAAGCTTTGCCAACACGGGCTCTGCTAGCGGGACCTCTTCTACCAGTGCGAGCTCTAATAACGCGGCGTCGACCAACACGGCCTCTACCATCGCAGGCTCCACCACCGCAGGCTCCACCACCGCAGGCTCTTCTACCAATGCCGGTTCCAATGATACGGCCTCTGATCAGACGACCTCTGCCAGCGCGGGCTCTACCAACAGCGGCTCTGATATCTAGCTTCTCAGTCAGCCATTGAAGACCATGGTGACTATGCGTCGATGCGCTCAGTTTTGTTTTCTATCTACATTGCTCAGACGACTTTTCAGTGTCTCGCCTTTGGATTTTCCAGCAACCGATCTAATCGAGAGGTTGATGATGTACTCGTATTGAATTCGCATGTTTCCCTCGACTATGCAGCTGCGCATCCTTTTATTTGTATTACTACGTCGTTTAGGAGACTTTTCAAGCGAATCTTCCATGGATTTCTGTGAACAATCGAACGCAGAGATTGACAATTTACTCGTTCAAAGTTTGATGTGCCCGCAACTTGATCCTGTGCTAGCTCCACTTAGTATTAGTAAGGACCATGCTGCGCTAATCTCATTGTAAACTATCACGGTGCCATTCTCTTGTTACACAGATATTGTAGGCGATTGGCGTTACGTCTCAGGTATTTGACAGCGTTGAAATATTTCACATTCGAATTCCCCAAATAGCCCCCAGTAGGTTGTATGCAAGTGAAGAACAAAGAGCGATGATAGGTAAATGAAAGTATATCAACAAAAGAAATCGAACGAAGGAAGCATGCCTACTACTCCATCTTAAAGAGCAGGCAAATCAGGCTCAGAGTTGAGTCCTTGGTAAAGATCCGACATTGCTTCCGATTCTAGAAGGTCCTCAGTGAGTATTCCTACACCACTGTCCATGCGCCGGCGGTCTTTACCACGGCCACACTCCACATCAACAAACCGCGTCATGCTAACAGGCGTAATAGGATCACTGCCGTTGACGGTCGTTCCATCGGACATGAGATCTTCTGATTTCAGCTCCCAGTTTGCTGCTCGGACTTTCGCTTTCCGGCGCTCGGAACTGACAGTCTCTTTCATAAGAGCAAAGGAGCGGGCTTGCTCGGCGGCCCACTTGTCCATAAGCTCATCACGAGCATCCATCTCCATTCGGAGTTGGACTTTCAAGCTCGCGTTCAGTCGTTGAAGACGCTGGGCTTCAGACCTGGCGGTGTCGAGCGAAGTGGTAAGATCCGAGATGCGAACATTCAGTATACCAATGTCTTGCTCCTGTTGCTGTGCGCGCTGGTCTGCCCTGTCTTGCACGGCTCGGAGAGCTTCTGTGTGTTCTTTCTCGAGAGCCTCGACTTGGGCTGTGAGATCACAGGCCCGAATTTGGTTTTGTTCGACTGTTTCTTCGAGCCGACGGATACGAACCTCGGATTCTGATGCGGATATTTCGATCGCAGATCTTTCTTTTCGCTCGCTGGCAATTTGCTTTCTGAGTATTGTGATCTGCTGCATATACTTTTCTTTTGCTGCAGCATTCTCGCTCTCCAACTTGCTAACAAGTTCTTCAAGACTTTTCATGTCGTCATGGTACTTATCCAGAGCAGTATTTAATCGGTCGATTCCGACTGTCTTTTCTTGGTCCTCATTCTCCATATCTTGCATTCGCATTCTAGTGTGCAGCATGTCACTTGCAGATGATGCGATGGATTCCTCGAGACTGCTGATCTTATCAGTAGCAGCTTCGTACCGATGTAGCAAGTTATCGAATTGCCCGCGAAGGGCCTTCTCACGGCCTAAGGATCCGAAGTGATACTTGCGCTCGGCTCTGAGTTCTCTTGCCAGGGACTTCACTCGCTTCACCAGCGCACTAAGGGTGGCTTTTCCGTCTTCGAGGCCTACATCAGCAGTCTCTCCGGGAATAGCACGCTCCAGTTCAAGTCTTGCTGCACGGAAGTGTTCCCTCATTTCTGATAGTACATCATCTGCTCTGGCCCCTGAGAAGCCCAGGCTTGAACATTGCTCGCTAATGCCCTCGAGGGTCTCTGTAGCATCTGAGGCTCGTGCAAGGGCAGTTGTTAGCGTTGAAATGACATTCTCCAGGAAGTCTGGTGGCGGGGTTGTTTGGCGAAGCATATCGCCAATCTCGGAGTTCTCAAAGACAGACATTTGCGAGCGACACACGTTAAACAGCTCGTGTTTTTCGCTTCTGGCTGCTTGCAAATCGTGCGCCAAATTATGAACATCATAGTGCTCTGCTTCATCTGGTCTCTCAGTCTGCGTTGAGACATCATTGCTCATTTGCTCCAGTAGGCTCAGACCCTCTGGAACAGGCGAATGACGAAGGTTCGCATGTCTGAATATAGGGGAGTCCGATGTGATCAGAGCGCTCTCATTCAGCATGAACGTGTCTCCATCAGTCTGAAGAAGAGTTGGATCATCCAGATTGCCACTCGAGGCAACCGAGGCTCCGTCGTGGATCAATGTAGTTTGCTCTTCCATTTGCTGAGCATTGCCTTGAAATGATCTCCAAAATGAGTCATATGGGGGTGGTTGGTCTGACTGTCCGGAGCGGCGCTTCACGGATCTCAACTCCTCCTGCAGGGCGTCTCGCTCCTGGAGTAGAGTTGCCAGGGTCTTCTCAAATGAAGCATGCTCTCGCTTCTCGCGTTGGATATGGTTGATCTCGTCACTGAGACCGATGCGGCGGATCCTCCGCTTAGTACGCATGTCGAGAATTTGACGAAGAGGTGTAAACTGCACCACTCGCTCAGAAGATTCATCTTCAAATGGTTCGATTGCATCGAAATCCCGCCGGGGTCCCGGAATCGGAGCTGACTGACGTCTTGACTTACGACTAGGAGTGCCGGGTCTCTTAAGTCTGTCGCTGAAACAGGTGCGTTTCATGGCAGGAGTCAACCCCGTGCATCCGAGGCCGGTCTCATGCAGTTGTGGGCCGGGGTCGGAGAATCTGACTCGTTTCCTAGATCGTTTGGGCGTGGCAGCGGGCTGTGTAGCCGCACTGTCCAGTGCTGCTGTACTCTGTCTGGTCCGGTGAGAGACAGGCGATGTGTTTCGCGAATTGGAGATGGAGCTGTTGCACCGTTTCCTTCCAGCCTGTCTCGTCTCCATCGCGAGTGGACTCGAGCTGAGGCTCGAGGGTGTTCTGTATAGATTGATCGAAGATATACTGCTGTAATAGCGGGCTTGGAGCAGAAAGCTAGTCTGCGCGAACAGGAATAACCGCGTCGTGGCGAATAACAAAATAAAACCTCCCTGCAGATGGTACAACGATTGGTTATAAAGCCACAGATTCTATATATCACAACATAAACAAACAGTGGGGCTCTGCAGGCAGCAAAGACCCCCCCTGCGCGTGCCACTGAATTTCCTAATCCGGACGTAAACAAGCTTCTGGTTCGGGTATGGTGTAGGCCTCAGGCAGGGATTACTACACGGCAAATAAAGTTTCCGAGACTCGCGACCTGGTTATCGCCTTATCTTCTCCATATCTTATCGGCCCCACTGCTTTGCTTTCTGTACATGGGGAGCGGCATTAGAGCCCGTCTTCAGAGTGTGCTTGACTGTCACCCTTGGCGGTTCTGTCCCTTACCCTCACTGTCTTCAGAAATCGCTCCAGAGATGGCTTTCTCTTGTGCCCACACCCTGTGATGTCATCTGCACCACCCCAAGGCCCTGGCTCCGGCCACCTGCAGCCTGACCCTCCTTTGGAACCCACTTTGGACAAAACAAATAAGATGGCTGAGGTGACTCTGGATGGCGAGGTAAGTGTCGACTACCTGAACCTAGAAATATGTGCGATATTCTGACTGGAAGATTGGTTTTCCCTGGCGACAGCAGAGCGGCCGCGATGTGCTTAAACCTCATGGAACGACCGATGACACCCATGACCGGCCCCGCACTCATTCCCTGGACAGCCCTCCGCTACTCCTGAAAATGCCGACAGAGATTATGTTAGAGGTGCTCTCTTATCTGTCTCCGAACGATCTTGCGCGAGCTTCTCAAACTTGCCGATGTCTCGCTCACTATGCCTACGACGACCGCCTGTGGGCCGACCTTGTCAATGATAACCTTCCGGTCCCGATCAAAGACCCGGGCCTTTTTCCCTCCTTCCGTCGCTTGTACAGTGCCCACTCGCCATTCTGGTTTATCCCAAAATACAAGATTTGGTTCGCAGACAATGAACATACAGGAAATTTGATATTGGCTCGCTACGATAACAGACGAGGTGTCATTGAAGCATACCGTATCATCGCAGATCGCGGCCGGCCAATGCTTCGCCTTTGGGCGCATAACCCAGAAGTCATGATCCAAACCTTTGATCCTCAGGTCCTGCTATGGCTTGACGACCCGGTCCTCTTTCTCAAAGATCACGACCCGAAGTCGCAAGTGTGCACTAGCGAAGCTTGGGCGGAAGAACGCCCAATGCCGATGCATTCAGATTCCAATCTTGTTCACAGCACACTCAACCTCTGCCGTCAAGTTCCAGCTGGAGTTTCCCATCCCGACGAACTATGGCCGCCTGTCACTATCCCCACACAGAGCCGCGTAGCCCGGCGTCGGCGTCACCAACAATCCTTCCCCGGCCCCTCGTCCAAGATTGTAGATTTCGCTTTCGCTATTCGACGCTGGCCAATGGCTGCATTCGTGTCGGTGGCACTCCACGATGAAATCTTTGTAACATACGCGACCCTTGATCCAGGGCTGTACACGGCGACGGAAGACAAGCCTTATCAGGGTATCTGGGTTGGGGACTACAATGCCCATGGGTGTGAATTCATTCTCTTCATTCAACAAGGCACTAGTCTGACGGCGATTAAACTCACGGGCGATCCAAACGTCCCCCGCGGAGAGCTCACTTTCAAAGCAGACGAAATTGGTCCTGATTCAACCATTCGCATCGCGCGAGAGGAACCATTTGAGGGGGCTCGTGTTGTTCCCTGTCTGGGCCATGTTGCCGGCCTTGGCTTCCATGACGGTAAGTTTGCCTTGAGTCTCTATGTGCATCTTATATCTGACTACTGGGTATCTTGCTTGTCGGTTCAGATACATTCATCAGCTCCCAGCTCTTCCTTATCTCCAAAGATGAAGTGGCGCACTATTGGCAAGATCTGGGACATATCTCGTATTTCCGGCGTGTCGATATCGACGGCGTTCTTCGGACATAGACTCTTGAGTGGTTGGAGATTTTTCCCACGTGTCCGGCCCGCACGCATCCTCTCCTAGTTCCGGATCTACAATGGCGGTTAATCGTATTTATATCTCAGTATGGTACTAGTCGTACCTCATCTCTGCCGTAATTTCGTGAGAATATTACGAGGCCACAATGATGATCAATAACATGCCAGGAATTTTGGGTACTCGGTCTTTCTTCTCCTTTGAACTTCTGAAGCCCAATCTCTTATGTACCCCACCGGGTGCTAATGGTTAACGGAAGGTGATATGAAAGATTTAAATTCTACAGCGTTATATGAGCACAAGTATTTCTGCTGTGCAGGAAGTGGGTTTCGTACGGAGCTGAAATAATACGTGAACGTCAATAGGTATCCCAGCATAAAAAAAAGGTCCAAACGCCGTGACTTGAGTATCCAACAGGAGAGGCATCGAGATGAGAGAAGAGTCCTTGCGAACCGAGCTGTAGGAACGAAGGAACACGCTGAGCCAAGCCAGACAGTTCTATACAAATGGCTCAACGTTCCTTCAACCCCCGAGTCCCGAGCCGTGTGCTATCAACACCCATGTTTCCGGGGATAAATCGTTGAGCAGAGTGCAGGTATCGTAAGGTGTTTCGTAACAATGCTCGCAGAGAGAATTGGTTGTTTAGCGTCGGCGCTCAAACCAGGGTGAAGCCCCCATGACCGCGACAGATTGGTCCATTACCCAGTCGCCTACCCCGAGGTAGTTGTCAATCCAGCGCTTTATATCTTTGTTATCGGAGAGGGCTTCGGAGTTTAGACTGGGGCTATGATGGCCACCGCGTACAACGCCCGAGCGGGGTACGCGGAGGTCAAATAAGTTAGCAAGAGGTTCGCAGGCGGGGAGCTTGTCATCACGGTTCTTTTCTCAAAAGCACCGGAGGTGAGTGTGGGGTTTGAGGGAGGGCGGTATTTACGTGAGACCAGTTGAGCGCTTGACGCCCGCCAGGAAGGCAGAAACTACGAGAGTGCATATTAGCCAGCTGGATTTCAAGGAAAGCTTCAGAAAGATCTGCTCAGACGTTTACTCACAGAGAACCGCGTCAAAAGCGTAGTGGGTGAGACGGCCGAGCTGTTCGGAGAAACAACGGTGAGGTAAGTCTTGTGCCAGATAAAAGTATATTGGCTGGTAAAGTGAGTTCGTACCATGATTGCGAGTATTGAGGTGGCGGGATGTACTTGAGAAGGCTTCTGGCAGGGTCAAAAGGGTTTAAGAAGGTATCTATGGCCTGCGGACACAGCTGGACATGAATGAGTCTTTGGTAGCATCTGAACCACCGGACTGGATCATGAGGCACTATCACATGACAGCCAGCCTCCGGCATTCTTACCTCAGCCAGATTAAGCTCCAGCCTCAGTGGCTGAGGCGTATTGAGGCTGGTGGCTTATCGATAAGCAGATCCCACCGAAATGCCGTTTCTGTGCAAGTTCGAACTGTCGAATTAAGTGTTAGAATTTGTCACGTTCTGATAAAGAAAGACTCCAATATACGCAGGCAACACTGGCACGATGCGGAGCGCCACCCGCAATGCCCAGAAAGCCAGAAACAGAAAGGCCGGTCGCTGCTCGTCGTTCATGCTCGATTTTCCGCCGTTGCCGACGAGGGGCCAAATTTGCGGTGGGAACAGGCCAAGAGACTTGAAACGTCAAAAGCAAATATAAACGATTGCTACGTAAAGGTGTAGATCCAGAATAGACTGGCCCAGCTTGCTCACCGGCCTGCTAGTATACTTTTCAATATTTTTCTGGGTCTAAAGGTACGCGGGTACTACAGTAGAAAACGTTCCCCAAAAAGGCGGAGATAGCATTGGCCAACATTTTTCCCACCCGCCCCTCACTCGCTTTCTTCTCTCCCTCCCCCCTCCAACTTCGCTCCTTGCAAACTTGCTATCCCCTTTCTGCTCTCCAAATTCAATTAGTTTGTTCAGCAGTCAAAATGGCAGCCAGCTCTTCCCTCGACCACCTTTCCAACCGCATGAAGCTGGAATGGACTTCCAAGCTGAACACCGAGATGGTTCCGGCGAAGAACTTCCGTCGTACCTCCATCATCGGTACTATTGGTACGTCTTGGGGGAAAAACACGACTCTGTAATCTTGAATGAAAGACACGCGTGTGATGCTTTTTTCTTTTTTGCTCGAATCCCACTGCTAACGCACAATGGCTTCATAGGTCCCAAGACCAACTCCGTGGAGAAGATCAACCTTCTCCGTACTGGTACGATAAGCTGTCCATAGTCAATAACCAAATGAGAACTGACTGATATGGGTATAGCGGGTCTGAACGTTGTCCGCATGAACTTTTCCCACGGTTCATATGAGGTGAGATTTTCTTTCTTGCTTTGAGAGTCTTGGTTTACCCCCACCGACCCCCTCGGGCACAGCGCCAAGTAGCCATTCACTAATCTTGACATTAGTACCACCAATCCGTGATCGACCACGCTCGTGAGGCCGCCCGTGTGCAGGTCGGCCGCCCTCTCGCCATTGCCCTGGACACCAAGGGCCCTGAGATCCGTACCGGTAACACGGTCGGTGATGCCGATATCCCCATCAAGGCTGGCACCGAGCTCAACATCACCACCGATGATGCCTATGCCACCGCCAGTGACGACAAGAACATGTAGGATATCCCCCCCAAGCGGGCGTGTATGCTGGAAGACTGGTTCAACTTTGCCCGATACAACCAGTGACTGACGATTGGCCGATCCCCAGGTATCTTGACTATAAGAACATCACCAAGGTGATTTCTGCTGGTAAACTCATTTATGTCGATGATGGTATTCTTTCATTCGAGGTGCTTGAGGTTGTTGATGACAAGACCCTTCGCGTGAAGTGTCTTAACAACGGCAACATCTCCTCCCGTAAGGGTGTGAACCTGCCAGGAACCGACGTAGACCTTCCTGCTCTGTCCGAGAAGGACATCAACGATCTCAAGTTCGGCGTGAAGAACCGCGTTGACATGATCTTTGCTTCTTTCATTCGTCGTGGCAGCGACATCCAGGCCATTCGGGAGGTCCTAGGTGAGGAGGGCAGTGAAATCCAGATCATTGCCAAGATCGAGAACCAACAGGGTGTCAACAACTTCGACGAGATCCTTGAGGAGACTGACGGTGTCATGGTTGCCCGTGGTGACCTTGGTATCGAGATTCCCGCCCCTAAGGTGTTCCTCGCTCAGAAGATGATGATTGCCAAGTGCAACATCAAGGGCAAGCCTGTCATCTGTGCCACCCAGATGCTGGAGTCCATGACCTACAATCCCCGCCCCACTCGTGCTGAGGTATCCGATGTTGCCAACGCTGTCCTTGATGGTGCCGACTGTGTCATGCTGTCTGGTGAGACCGCCAAGGGCAACTACCCTTGTGAGGCCGTGAAGATGATGCACGAGACCTGTCTCTTGGCTGAGGTCGCCATCCCCCACTTCAGTGTCTTCGATGAGCTGCGTAACTTGGCTCCTCGCCCCACTGAGACTCCTGAGTCCATCGCCATGGCCGCTGTCAGTGCCTCTCTGGAGCTCAACGCCGGCGCCATCATTGTCTTGACCACCAGGTATGATGAGAACTCCTGAAAATTCCTCGTTCTGCGCGGGAACTAACAAACTCCCAGTGGTCGCACTGCTCGTCTGCTGTCCAAGTACCGTCCCGTGTGCCCCATTCTCATGGTCACCCGTAACGAAGTCGCATCCCGAGTAAGAGCCTTCATCACCCCTAAGCCTTTCGCAAAAGTGCCCTGCTAACAAGGCATTCTCCAGTATTCTCATCTGTACCGTGGTGTGTGGCCCTTCTTCTTCCCCGAGAAGAAGCCCGACTTCAACGTGAAGATCTGGCAGGAGGACGTCGACCGCCGCCTCAAGTGGGGTATCAACCACGGTCTCAAGCTGGGCGTCATCAACAAGGGTGACCCCATCGTCTGTGTCCAGGGCTGGCGCGGCGGTATGGGCCACACCAACACCGTCCGTGTGGTCCCCGCCGAGGAGAGCCTCGGTCTGTCCATGCAGTGAAATTGACGCCACCGTAGCCTGTAATCTGGATCAGATCTTATGCTCGAATCTTCTTATGTTTTAACGTCGGTGCGATGGTGGGATAAATACCTTGCTTTTATTTCTGTTTTCCTCATTTCATGATTTCCTTTGCTCGCTCGAAAGCCGACCTCGTCCCGTGCGGTCCGGACCATTGCTTGTGTATTGAAGATGTTGATGCATTTCCATGTATATGAGACGAATGTTATGCCTTCAGGTCAAATGCGATACCAGTTAGCTGAGGCATTTTCTGTTTCTTGATTCCTGTTCCGAGCTGAATGAACCAAAGTCCTCGCTGCAATTTGAGTTCCTAGTTAGTTCCGCTCGTGCCGGCTCCGCGCTGTAGATTGGTTAATGTAGCGCTGCTATTGCACGTAGTTATGCGACTGCCTCTGAACATCCTGCAGTATGAGGAAGTATTCAAGGTACTGGGCAGAAAAAGAAAGAAGAAGTTTGCAGCGAAAGATAATCGGGACGCATGACGGGATTGCGGGGGCCCACGAAAATCGCGCCGAGGCTTTCTTCATGTGCTATTAACCTTAAAACGTCTTGACCATGCGTGCTCCCCACGGAGTTCCCACCGACCAGCAATGAGCATAGAATGACAAGATGAGAACATCTAGAAGCCAAAATTCACTTGAAATGAAGAAGAAAGATTATGTGGAGGCGACTAAACAACACGAGGCACGCGATCCAGTTCCGAGATTCGCCGAGGGACTCGGGTTAACGGATTCCCAAAAAGGTACCGCAATGCCTGAGGAAGGGGTTTCCCGTGCGCTTCTCGATCAGTTTGGGACGAATTGAATTTGGGACCCTAAGGACTGCGGAAGATCGATTGCTCCTAGTGGTTGTCTGAATCTAGCTTGTGAATTTCTATGCTGGTTCCCCTGATGTACATGTTTCTACCCACAGCCCATCCAATTAGCACATTGCAGTGTTGAATATTCGACATTTGTGATATGTGCACTGGGATGCCGGACCCATCTGGGTGTTATGCATTGACATGACTGTCGTTATTCATCAATCGTTATGCAAAAGCAAGAAGAAACAAACCAAACTAAACCAAAGGAAATTTCAGTCCAGTGTGTTGTGACCAAGACAACCGTCGCAGCCAAAGGCTGCTCCTATTCCCATCTATCAATGTCCATTTCAGTGACGTTGGATGAGTTGTGCTCGGGGTACCGTGGCAATGACATGGTTCCCTGGAATTGGTTCCAGCAACTAGACTCGTTAGTATGATATGACACAATGCGATGAGGCTGTTCACATACCTCGGAGCTTGGAGAACGTATCTTGCCATTGCTTCTCGGAACCGATACTTATCTCCCTGGGACTGGTGACAGTAGGGCGATTACGGCCACCGCCAGCAAAGCCCCGATCTTTGATCCACGACTCAAGTTTCTTGTCCCAGGTATAGGTGCGAATGCAGTCGATGATACCAACGACCAGCTCGCTCCGCTGATCATCGATCGCAATCATAAGCGAGTAGTCCATAACATTCTGACGACCAAGGAACAGGGTATCGTTCCACACACTCTGGCTGAGCAGTTTCTTCGAGTGTTCACGCGAGAACAGTGGTGTCTCGTAGATGAAATCGACCATGTTCTCGTCCAACAGGACCTCGTCGCGTTCACCGGTGCTTTCTACCTTGCGGTTTCGCATGGAGCCCTTCAGGTCGAAGATCCGGTTCGGGACACGGTCATAGAACAGGTTCTCCATGAGAAGCAAGAACCAATTGAATTCGGTCCCAGTGACGGGGTTCTTGATCGTGACTTGGTAGAAGCCGAACATCTTGGCAATTGCGGACGGCAGTTCGTGGAACAGAGCCTCGGACATGATCTGGAAATAGGCGGGCGCAAACTTCAAGAAAGCCTGCGTCTCAATGGTAGAGAGCGATTTCAGAATGAATCGGTCATCTAGCGTCTTCAAGAACAAGGATCGAGTTTTCCCGCCCTTGGAGTCCCATTTTGCGCAGCGCGACAGCGACTCCACGATCCGGTCGGCCACGCCGCACTTGACGCGAAGTGCATGGAATTGCTCGGTATAGAACACCTTGCACCACATCTTGGCCTGGCCTTCTGTGTAGTGGTATAGGACATGGGTACTCTTGGATTGCAAGAGAGCTTGCTCAACACGAACCTCATTCGCCGCTTCGGTGTCCGTGCCAGAAGTCGAAGGCCCATCTTCGGTCTGGTACTTTTGTTGGCTGATGGCCAGTTGCTCCTTGTAATTAGGATGATCCAAAGTGAATGCCACCAGAGAGCTGGGCTCATCCTCTCGCACAACAATATCAGAATCGGCAAAGACATGATCCATAACACTGAGAGGGTAGTCGAGAGTAGACCAACCACTAGCGGATCGCTCTGACCAGAAATTGGTGAGCATTTTCAATAGCGTCGTACGCTCATGCTTTCCGAGGTCCTTGAAAGATTCCTCTTCGGCCAGTTTGGATTCTTCTTGTGAATCCACAGGATGGAGGTCCTCTGCTGTAGGCCTGTCCTCGTCACTAGCCGCATCATCTTGGTCATCTCCTAGCATGAGTTGTGAGTCGGGGCGAGGTATTTCCTCGGGCTCGAAGGATCCCTGGGAATGTTCGACAGAACCAGATTTCGGGGTAATCTCTTCGGGGTTTGTTTTGCCCATGTAATCATCACTTTTGCGACTTGATTCATCCGCTGGGAGTCGTGGGGCTAAGACAAGTGGCTCTTCTCCGTCAACCCGTGGCTCTCGTTCCCCGACAGCTTCTCTGACATTTCGATACACTTCCACAATGGGCTTAGATGAAGCAAGGGGGAATGCGCGTGACTGTGTACTCCGAGCAGCTCGTCGCTGGCGCTCCCGCTGGCGTTCCTTCTCGAATTCACGACTCAATTGCTCGAAATGCCTGGTCAGACTTGGCACGGACTTGTTGGCCCTTGTGGGCTTCGGAGGTTTGGGAGTAGAGCGCGGGATGAAGGAATGCCCGGAGGGAAATCGACCATTCTTTAGAGCAGTCAGACGCTCTTTGAGCTTTTTATCTGATGATTTGCTGGGTTCGGCCTGGGGAACCGCCGCCGGCTCAATGGAGGTTGAGGCGTATTTCAACATTCCAAAAGGCGAGCTTCTGCCGGATCTGTCTCCCGGCTGCTGTGGTGGTTGAGACTGGGCACGCACAAGGGGAGGTGAGCGCCCCTGAGCGGATTTCCTGAACGCTCCCTCAGCGAGTCGTGGAATGCCTGAAGGTCGGTTTGGCGGGGTACTTGGCGTTCTGACATTTCCGTCCGAGGGTTGAAGCTGGTCATTTTGGAAAGCCCCCGGGCCCTTGGATTGTGAAGGGTCCTTCTGATAGTTGTCATGATGAACTTCATTGAGAGATTGGTCAGGAATATCGCTGTGACGAGGAACCTTCTTTACTTGCGACGACTGATCGACAGGAACCGCCAAGTCCAAAAATCGAAATTCCTCGTTGGAAACAGCTTCATCCTGAGGAGAAGCCCTTTTACCATTGATGGCCTCCGCAACCGGGGAAGATTCATCAACCGGCATTGGCAGCGGAGGCATATCAGCATCAACCGGGGGAGTACCTCGGTATTTCTTGCCAGCATCCTCTTCCACGACAGAAACTAGGACGTCCTGAGCCTTTTCTGGAGACAAGGTCATGCGACGAAGCATTCTGGGCTTTTCATCTTCCCGAACGTTCTCGTCACTTGCTTCGGGTGGTGTATGCAAAGGATCCTCTGGGTTAACAGAGGCATCTTTGTCAAGGAAAATCTTCTTGATCTGCAGCCCTGCCAGTCGTTTGATATCCTTTTCAGACGGCAGAAACTTCTTTTCAAATTCAGCGAAGATTGTATCCCATTCAACCACCCGCTCTTGAACGGAGCGCAACGCTTCATTGAGAGGAATGATTTCCCAATACCGAGAGCCAGTGTATTTGTCTTGCAATTTCTGGATCAAAGCGAGATGGTCTTCTTTGGCCTTTCTCGTCAGACCCTCAATTTCTTTCTCACATTCGCTTAACAGCTCAGGAAGGACGTTCTTGACATTGATGCTCTCTAGACGCGCGAGGACTGACATCATGAACTTGTTGAGACGGTTCTCGGTGCGCATATAAACGTCATTCTTCATTCTGAGGTCATTGTCCACCTTCCAGGTGACACGGGGCCGAGGAACAACGATGTCCAAAATATGAATCTTATCATACTGGATGCGAAGCGCCATGTCCTGGAAGCCAAAGTAGCGTAGATAGTCTCGCTGGAGGTCATGAGGACAGACCTCGGCCCGAGCATGCAGATTCCTACCCCAGAAACATATCTCTAGATACTTGCCAAAGGAGTATTTCCATGTAGCCTCAGACATTGGAGTCACCTGGGTTTCATTTCCGCAAATTTTGCAGCAGCTCCACATCAGGATAGTGTTTTGCATCCCTCGCACTTTGGGCGGATGAGGCTGCACAAGCACACTTACCTGGGCGTCACCATGGACATATTGACGATGATGCTCGAGCATGAGCTTCTCACAGCCGTTAGCAGTACAAACTGTGTTTGCAGTATGACAAAGGTCTTCAACATATTGTCCAACTGTACAGTCAGGCTCAAGCATCACATCATCCCCGTGCTCGTTGTAGAACTCAATGGCGAAGGTGTCTGGGCCAGAACAGGGGATTGACGTAGTAGTACAAACAAGACTATATAGCACGACAATATTTTGATGGGCATAGGGATCAAACATATTGGAGTTTCCAGAAACGTAAGCCTCCCACTGTCGTTTCTGGGTCTGGTAGTGGTAAAGAACTCTGTCATATTCAGCATCGTGAGCCGCTCGAAGAACTTCCTTGACTTTCGGAGGAGCATCGTGAGGCGATTCATGTACCATCTCGGGGGTGATGAGAATGAACTTTTGTGGCTTGGCCTTCTCTTCAAGACTTTGCTCAGAATATCCGTCTTGATCACGTAGACTCTTGAGGTAGTCCAATCGCCTTTCAAGTTCTCTGACACGCATGAGCAAATAAGGAGGCTCGTATTTGACGAAAGGAGAGGCGGACAGAAGCTTGGTTTTGTGATCTTGTATCAGGTTGTTGTAGTATGTTGGATGAGGGACATTGTCAGGGATCTCTATGGAATCCGCGGTGGTCGGTACTTTGTTTGAAACATCCCCAGAGCTTTTGTTGCCTGCGGTGGTTTGGGACGTCCCTACTTCCGTAGACGCGAGACTCTCCGCAGTAGCGAGAATATGGGGCTTGCTCGCAATATCACTTGAGGCTTGCTCATCATCGATACATGACGTTGGTAGTTTTGCGAATTCATCTCGCATGAGGCAAGTTTCAAGCCGTAAATTATAGACCACATAAATCATAAATTCTGTGATCTCTTTGACTTTAGCGAGTATCTTTTCATTTGCACCACGCAAGACGATAGTGCATCCCAGAGATTTCGGGCAACCAGAGATGTACATGTATGTTTTTTTCCGATTAGCGTAGACAAATGTTTTCACATCGAAGCTGCCACATTCACTGTGCAGTGTAGTAGTGAGTAGCTTGTCCATGGATGTCACGATCCTAGTCTGCGTGCACCTTGAGACGGCTTCAAGTACAGAGGGTTTGACATTGTATGCGGTGGCAATGCCGGCTCGACCAAGCAGTTCGAGAGCCAAACCGGAGATATTGTTTTCAACAAGGAGCAGTGTGGGTTGGAGCGCAGCAATTCGGCTGACAAGGTTTTCGAGGAATTCACGTTCCTGTCGAATGACAGGCTCGAGGCTCATGAATTGCTGCTGGTGACGTGCATATTCTAGAGGGAATGTGAGGATCAAGATGTTCGGATGGGAGATGCTTCTTTGCATGCTTTTAAGCGCCAAGTTCTTCGTGAAAACAAGCCCAGATACGTAGGAAGTGTCTCCAGGCCTGCCACCAGGGATCTTTTTGAGTTTAACGTAATGACGAATATCCATATCATCTCCACGGAGAACATCAGGATTAACTTCATCTGCTGCTTTCAACAGAATTGGCATCAAAGAAGTCTCCCAGCTGTCCTCATTTGGCACAGCAGCTTCCGTCAAAAGTTGCCTGAGCAATCTCCGCACATGTTGCAAGCTAGCCTTGTTCAATTCGACCGGTGGTGCTTCTCTGCCCCTCATCGACGAACTTCTCGTCTGCTTCGCATGGCCGCTCTGGTGATTCGCAATTGGAGCACTTTCTGGGATGTCAGGAGAAAATACCAAATCCTTTGAAACCCTGGGAGACGGACGATGTACACTGCTGGCGACACTCAGGTTCCGACGACGTGAAGAACGAGGTAAATTCACAGCCCTTGAGCTGCTGACGCTCGCTTCGTCTGGGTCTCGATAAGACGGGTTCACGCTGGGAGTGCTTCGGTCCCCAAACGCAGAACGACCCTTTTTCATTGCAGCAAAAAGACTGCCAAACAGAGCACGGTCATTTTCGCCTCCGCTCTTAGACAGGTTATTATCGGAGAAAGTAGACATGAGGCTAGGTTGTTCATCACCACTTGAAGCATCATCTGAAAGGTATTGGGCCAAGTCAGGGTCAATGATATTGTCTTTGTGGAAAGCTGGAAGCCGAGAGCCAGAGTTATACTCATCTGCATGACGACGCTGAAATGGCGCCCGGTCGTCATGCCTAGGCTTAAAGCTTCGGATGTACTGTTGATGCGAAGGATGACGCCTATGGCCGGTTGTATGAGGCCTGCCTCCCATTGATGACTTCAGGGACCGGGAAGACGTTGGCCTTGCTAGGGAGCGATCGGGTTTGATTTCAAGGACTGCCGACTTATTATGCCCCTCTCCTGGCCGGCGCGTGGCTGGAATGGCCATCTGTGGGGTCTTGAGGACATGCTCGATAGACTGAGATACAACTGAAGATGAATCATCGTCGTCCACAAAAGCCCGGGAGCCACTCCCCCAACTAAGCTCAGAAATTCGAGGGTTCACAATATTAGGGCTTTGTTCGCTATCAGAGAACTCGGAAGAGTCATCGTCGTGACCATTAATCATCACCTCACAAGGCTTGCAAACACGGATAGACCCGGGTTGACCAAAGCGGATACCGGGAATCAAGAGCGTGCATTTTGAGTCAAAAATCTGCCCACATGTACGACAATGATGTTTCCTTCGAAAAGTTGTGAAAGGCTCCCCACAGTGAAAGCAATCTTTCGCATTCTCGTCACGCATCCAAAAATCCTTGCTAAGTAGCCTGCTCCGGAGCTGGGAAAGCATTCCATCGCCGACGGCTTGTGGGCGGGTCTCCTTTTGTGTCTGCTTGGGAATTTGTGCAACAGCGGTGTTCAAAGACGGCAACGAAGCTATCGTGGTCGTACTCTCTGCTGTGGATGCTCGAGACATCCCGTATCCATGCGATCTATTATTTGGCACTGGGGGTTTTGAGCCTTCTCTTGATCTGGAATGTACCGGGTTGTTTGAGAGCTCGGTATTGCTGACCGCTTCCCCCGTCACTGAAGGTATGCTATTTGATCTGGATACAGAGGCCCGAGGGGAAGACCGAGAGAGCCCCTTCGGTATTGCCGAGATTGCTGGTTCATCATAGCCAAATGACAGGCGAGAGTTCGATCTGCTTTCATTCTGTTGGGGTGTTGACTCTTGCGTCTGGTCAGGGTGTTTAGAACTTCTGACAAGAGCAGGCTGAGAATGGTCAACGAGTCCGGGCTGTTCTGCCGAGGCATTTTTATTGCTCTGGTCATCTGAAGCATTGTTGTTTAAAGCGAAAGACCCGGTACGCTCTAATGAATTTTGCTCTTCATTGAAGCTCTCATGAGGTTTGATGGACAGGACAGGTGAGTGAGTCAAATGTTGACCCAGGACGGATGAGCTCTGACTGAACGAGGGCTCCGTAGGGCCATCCCTACTACTGAGGCTGGCAGAGTCCGCATTTTTGTGACTCTGTGACGTATTATTGAGAGAGCTGCTTCGGGATTGCCGAGTCTGTCCGACCGAATGGACTTGGGTGATGGCAGGATCCGCTGTGCTTGATGGGGCAGTAGACTTTGTCAGGGGTGTAATGTTGTTTTTTATTCCTGGAGACGGAGAGATAGAGGTCTTAGAAGACACACTAGCGCTCTTCGATGATACCTTAGAGCCTTTCGTGGGGTTGGCGTTGGCGTTGGAAACTGCTTCTGGGGCATTTGCTTGGAAGTTTGCCATAACGGGCGAATGCAGCCTTGAGCCTTGTGATGAGTTGGTATGGGACGGGGGGTATTCCGCCATACTGGACGCTAGGTCGGATGCTGATTTGCTCATGGACCGCTCAGAGCTCGGGCTCTTGATTGCAGGCGTCTCTGCAGCACTTCGGTCCGCTGATCTTGTCCCGCCACTCACGATGTCTCTCATTCCACCAACAGACTCTCTGATACGAGAATAAAGCCCGGTGAGCCTCCCGTGTTGATCTTCCAATAATGGTTTGTCTTCTGTGGCCGGAACTGGTGCAGGCAGAGGGGCAAGGTCGTTGAAAAGGGTCAGCGAATCGGACTTGTAGGCAGCGGTGTGCATTTTGTCAAGAAGGGCAGCGTTCATATTGTCTCTTTCAGGCTGGTTCGTGGCTGTCGAAGCCTTTGGCCCACGGTGCCCCAAGGGAGTAGCTCTCGGGGACACAGGTAGGCTTGGTTCATCCTGTGGCGTCTGCTCCATGAGTGCTTGTTTGTTCGGGTTGTCTCTTGGATTCGCTGATCGCCCCGCACAGGACATGAGTGCTGCTAAGAACGAGTCATATGGGGCTTTCACCGAGTCTGGGTAAGAGCATCCCACTGTGCCATCTTTTCTTCTGATAGGGCGTAAATGTCAAAGCCGAGGTATTGATGGATCGGAGAAAAAGTAAGAAGCGACAGAATGATCATCGCCCTTGCTCTCCGCAATCTACTGAATGTTAGTTAACTATCGGCCTAATGACGTGGTGTGGCTGAGTCATCCTGCGCGTCGCGTCCACGCTTATCGTGCGTTATCGCCGTAGCTCATTTTCACTCCTGGACTTCAATGTTCGTCTGAACAGACTTGCTTTGTTAGATAATGCTCACTTCGTGATCTCTTGACTAGAGCAGGAGGCCATGTCTGCCGGCAGTTTGTGCCAAGCTGCCATTACACCATGAGTTCTACGTCTGTTACACCCTGGATCATTTCTTTCTTAAAGGAATCTTTGACGACGTACCTGGATCAGATTGAGCTAGGCGGCGATACCAAGGACGATGGGGATTGTGTGAGTTTCCAGAGCAATGGTTTGGAGCCATGGAGTTACATCCTTTCGGTAAGCCTTGAAGAACAGACTTGCCATCTAATTCTGACATGTTGCTATTCAGTGGGGGGTTAGCGGTACAGGCCATTTCAAAGCTGTGTTGATGGATCCGGAGTGCCAAATAAACGCCGACATCTTCGATGACCCCCAAGTGCAGGCACCGAACAACATAATACCAAAGCACTTTCGTATCAAGCTTCTCGATTTCAAACTTGTTCTAAAAAACCCATCCTCTCACCCTGAACTTTACTTGCACGCCACTCGCTTTCGAATCGACTGGGAGCATGGCGCGCAACGTCTTGTCGCTCCGGCAGGGTTGCGGAAAAACAAAACTTCCAAAGCCTTGTTAGATAAGGTCAGCGGGAGGTTGAAGGCCGCTTCAACGGCTACGAAACCAAAGAGCCCGATCAAATTGATTACAGCATCAGCATCATTTCCTCAGAATGATCCGCTAGATGTACAAGCAGCTTCTTTTTCGCAAATTTCTACACAGCATCTACAATCTCAGGCTCTGCCAAATGATGATCAAAAGCAAGAACGCCCAGGTGGCTCGATAAATCGCCTCTCAACGAATGACTTACTCCAGCGCTTGTATCATGAACCAAAACCAATCATGACCTCCACTGATTCCAAAACAGTGGAATCATCTCAGCCGAGTCACACTTCCAGGCAAGCCAGCGGGCCCCAAGGTCTATTTGATATAGGAGCAGAGCGAACATTTTTCGATCAAACAACCCCTCAGAAGGATGATAGGAGCCGAGAGAGTTCTTTTGCATCCCAACCAGGTCAACCAGCTATATCGCCCCTAAGACCCTGTGCCGATGATTCGACTTCAAAAAGCCTTATTACATCAAGAAGCCCTACCGCCACCGATGAATTCCCACAGGAAAATAATGCTGCATCTGGTTCCCACACTACGACCGATGCGGTGACGCCTAAGCCCGCCTCGCCGAATTTGAAAAAGAGGCGACGCGCTAGTGACGATGATCCATCAGTCAAAAATTCTGATGAGGGTGACAGCACGGTATCAATGATGCAGTCTCCCTCCAAGAAACAACGCCTTGGTGAGCATGCGGAGGGTGCATTTACCCCTCCGCCTGTGCCTCGTGATGAGGCCCCAGAAATAATAACTAGGGCGGTAGAATTAGAAAGTATTAGGGTTCCAGCTCAACTGGAAGTCGACAATGAGGACCTTTCCCCAAGGCCCGACCCGTGGGAAGGACTGGTCCGAATCGAAGATGTTCAGGTATTCATTCCTAAAGACCAGCGGGCTCTATTCGAGAGCCCCAATGAAGCCTGGATTCCCCCAAAGCCAGGTCAACCTATGCCTCACGCACATGTACCGCCTTCGCTTCTGCGGACGTGGAACAATTTTGCCGTCCAAAAAAAACGCGATGCCGAGACCAGAGAGGTTGCCGCGGAGCAGCATCTCCCACAAACTCAAGAGACCTACGAATTCATGGACTCAGACCAAGAGTCACGACTTTCTTGGTCACTGTCACCCGAGCGCACAAACTCCCCATCGGGTCTGCCCCCCCAGTAGCCCTGTGAAGAATGTCTCAGCAAGATATAATCGAGAGTTAAAGTCAGGTGAAAAGCCTACGGTGGGTGAACCTTTGACTGGTATTTTCGAGGGGAATGCTGCCGCTGCTGTCAATCACGAGTCACAGCAGAATCATAGTGAAGCCATGTCACAAAATATCGCCCGGCAACCTACGCCAGAGAAGAAACAAGTAGGACGTCCCGTGATTAATAATGAAACATCGATTGAGGCTTGGCCTTCTTTACCTGTTGACACGAGTCGACGAGAAGCAGATGAACAGCAGTCTTCTCCAGGACAAGGCAGCCAATCACGACACCTAGAAGCAACTCACAAGTCATCAACACCATCGAGTCCACCGGTATCAATTATTGATCCACCGAACATCGAATCGGATAATGAATCGATGATGGAATCATCGGTTCCGCTGGCTCTTGGTGAAGTTCTACCCGATCCAACTCAGTCTAGTCAAACAGGAAAAGATTTCAGAAGCTCAGGAACTTCTCTCTCTGGCTCAAAAGAACGTGTCCAAGTGAGCGAGACACCAGCTTTGTCAAAGGGCCTTATCAAAGGAGCTGAACCTACTTCGTCCAACTCGTATCCCTCTCCTCATGCCCATAAGATCTCTTCGTCACAGTCCCGAATTCTGAATACATTACCGTCCCATGCAAGCTACGAGGGGGCTCAATCTTCGAATGAGGCACCTAACTTTACTCAAAGTGAAGGCAGCGAAGCGATTCGAGTGGACTCTTCGTGGACCCAACCACAAGCCAGCATGAATTCGACCTCTCAGTCACAAGATGCGTCCACCAACTCACAATCCGATGTTGTCCTTGACTCTTCTGGGCCAGCCCAACCGCACCAGATCTTCTCGGCCTCGCATACAGGCTCTCATGGCCATCCACCACCATCAGTAGATGAGCTAGGATCACATGATCATTCCCAGTCACAACCCATGGACACCACTCAAACGTCACCCCTGCCAAATGAGGAGGTCAAAGCTTTGGTAGGGGGAAACCCCTGCCCCTATCCGGTGCAAGAAGCCGATATCATCAAAGAGGAGCCGAGAACAGCTCTATCTATCAAAGACTTACTTGCCGAGTCCCCTCAATCACCAGGCTATTCTAGGCGGCTGTTCATCAGCCAACCTGTCTCTGACATAACCGTACCTGGGAACGTACTTCATGCTGACGGGGACAAAGTTTCCGATGTTTCGTCCGAGCCTGCGAAATCACAAGCCCCTGCCAGTGAAGTGAACGAACCCGAAACCGAACCCGATGATCATCTGCCGGTGATTGGCACTCGTCAAAAAGCCCTCTTTCCTAAGATGGAATCACCCCTGAGCCGCTCACACTGTGTTCACTCCAGAAGCACTACTGGCGTTGGTGCAGAAACTGACACAAATGAGGAAGAGATCGACGAGACAGATATGGAAGACATAGATGAGTTCGATGATACCCGTCATGAGACAGCCAGCGTCGAGCTGGGCGATGAGTCTTTTGTCTCGAATGCTGGTCAACTCGCTGCAGAGTCTGCCTCATCTGAGTCGGAAGTTGAGGATGAGTGTGAAAGCGAGGACGAGAACTGGTTTGTATCACTCCGTCACCTACGCCAGCAGCGCCCGGCTTGGTCTGATGATCCCAACACTCCGTTTAAGCGCTGGGCGGAAGCCGAGCTGAATTCTTTGCGCGACCGCACTCGACGAGGAGGCGCTAAGGTGCTACTTGATGAGAAGGGCGTGGTTCGCCGATTAACGAACAGGTGATGGACTGGTCATCTATTTTGATCATTTTCGAATGTTCCCGATGCGCTGTCATCATGTACATTACCTGATTACTATTGATATCCCAAATTCTACACATATTATGAACCATAATCACCATGTTCACCAAAGTCGTCATATTAGTCTAAACCACTAGTAGTATAAACTCACGCTGGTTCCTGCGAGATCAGACCCAAAGCTGATAGCAATCTTTTGCGCAAGCTTGCTTTTCCCAGAACTCCAGCAGCCTTCGCGCAACTGCTTCTGGCTGCTCCTCTGGTAGCAAATGTCCACAGTCTGCAATCGCATAGCCCTCGACATTAGCCGCAAACCGCTGAGCCATAGCAGCCATGCCCAGTCCAATGGAGCTTGCTCCACCCAGCCCTAAAACAGGCACTTGGAGAGCAGCTTTGTTAAGTTCTTTGTTCTGCTCTGCGCTCTTCGCGTAGGACCGATAGTACTCGAAGCCTTGGCTCATTACCCCGGGTTTTGAATATGCCTCGACATACGTCGCCATTTTTTCTGGCGACAAACCATCTGGGCTCGCCGTCTTCCTATTGAAGAACCAATTCAGCAGCTCTCGTTCTCGACCACGCGTCAGGAGTTCAGGAAGATCCGGAAGGGCGTTGAAAGAGAATTGCCACAGGCGAATGTTCGCCTCGTGGGACAGAGGATACTGGAGTGGTGCCATGAACCCAGGTATTCCCCCATCCATGATACAAAGTGACTTGATTCTCTTGGGGTACTGGACAGCCCAGGGATAGGATATCCAGGCACCCACATCGTGGCCAACAAGATGATATGACTGCTTCTCGTCTTGTAGGGCGTCGTGGATTGAATCGGCCATTATCTTGCTAACGGCTTTAGTGTCATATCCCAATTCAGACGGAGACGACTCTCCCAGTCCTGGAGGATCCAGCGCGTAAAATCGATATTGCTTTGAAAGGGGCTCGAACATGTCGCTGAACGCTTCGGCTGTCTGTGGCCAGCCTGCTAGGAGGACGACAGGCGGCCCTTGACCACCGACTATGGCGCGGATGCCATGAAGTAGGCGCTTGGTCTGCCAAGTAACTCCCATCACTTCTCTCCGAGCATGAGAACTGAGGGGAACTCGTCGTGCAGCTTCAGGTGGGTACAGTTGATTAAGGATAGAGTATACTTTTCTGATACGAAAAAGATAATAGTTACAAGCTGGTGGTAGAAAGATGCTGCAATTTATACTCGCTATGCGCCGTAGAATGACTCACCAGGCGTATTCATTTTTCTAACGGCTGTTTCGATTCCCATAATTGCCAATTTCGCGCGCGGGCCTACTAGTCGCACCTCTTCAGGCATGAAATGAAGCCTTGAATCCCCACTTGGCCCCCACTTGCGGATGATTCAGCCCCGCTCAGCTCCAGATTGCCCCAAGGAGCCTTCCGAGACTTTCCCTTTTGAGAATTCTATGCTGATGGCGACTAACTTCCTTGCGAGCACTCACTTCTACAACTTCCCACTACTATGTTCGTGACATTCAAGTCCTCTAAGGAAGGTCGTAGTCGTGATGCCAGGAGTGAAGCGATGCCTGGAACAGGCACGAAACGGAAGCGGACGACTGTTCTAAGAGCCTGCAATTGGTGCCGCCAAAATCGCGTTAGATGTGATAACGGCCGGCCGTGTGAGAACTGCCGATTGCGAAAGCAGCATTGCCCGAGAGAACCAACGGGGGATCCTAAGGAAATCGAATATTTGCGGTCGCGGATCGCGGAACTAGAAGAGCGGCTTCGAGCAACACCTGAGAGTCTGGGAGGATCTCATTCCGTCCTATCGGACCAATTCACTCCCGGCTGGAGTTGGCCAGATGCATGGCTCAGTGATCCACGAAGCCCGGGAAATCCGCCTCTCTACTTCGGGCCCACGTCTTTTGTATATTTCGCAAGTCGCGTGTGTCGCAACCTAGAGAGTGTGTTCCATAAAGCTGCCTTGGGGGCGAGCTTGAAAACATTCACATTCAATGAAACATCGGGCGTCTTGTCGGACGATAATGGTGAACTACTAAGCAACCCTTTGACCAGAAGACAAGAAGAGTTTCTTCTTGGTTTATTTTGGCAGTCCTACCATTTTGTCTTCCCTGTGGTCGACGAAGCGGACTTTTGCAATCACTATGATTCGCTTTGGAGGGGTGAAGACTATCACAGCTCTGAGTCTCTCGCCCCCGAGACGACCCGAGACTCATCGGCGTTGGCGGATATTGCTTTGGCTCTTTGCATACAGCATACAGCATCTATGATGTCCGACAACGATCCAACGCAGGATGTCTACTCCAACAGAGACGGAGACTGGTTATATCATCGTTGCCAGCGGGCACTTGAGGATCCTAAGACCCGTCCATCGTTATACACCCTCCAGACTATCATCTACTCAATTGTCTATCTGATAAACTCCTCGTGTCTTGATATTGCTCGTCGCTCATTAGCAAATGCGGTACAAACCGCTTACAGTCTAGGGCTCCACCACAACTATCCAAGCGGTTCTGACTTGCAACTGAAGAATACCCAAAAGCAGGTTTGGTGGGCAATTTACTCCCTAGACTGTTTACTCTCGTTCAAGATGGGCCAGCCATGCATCATAAACATGGCCGACGCCACTATCGAACCGCCTGATCTCCCAGGCCCAGTGCCTTCGGAAGCGACTATAAACGGACCTGGGGAATTTAGTAGATTATGGTATTTCTCTCAGTATCTCAAGCTACTGTCAAACATCCGCTCCGTATCCTCCGACATCTTACAAAACTGCGCAAACCTTATGAGCCAAAGCGGAATCAGCTCCTCCGTCCACCAAGAGCCCGCCATTCGCCAACGCTGCTCTGCGTACCTCAAAGAATCGATCAAGCCACTCCACAGATGGGCCCGGGAGGTCCCATCATTTCTCCGACTCAAACGCCAGGGCGATGGCGAGTCCTTCTCCACAACGAACGTCCCCCTAGACTTCGACCACTACATCCCAATATGGGTCCAGCGACAGCGTGCTCTTCTCGAACTAGCCTACCACAACGCGATGCACTCGATATTCCGACTATTCATGAAGATACCCCACGACATCCCCTCGATCTCCCCCCGGAATTGGAGCTACATTCCCCACCACAGCCGACCGAAATGATGTCCATGCCCTCGACCACGCCGTGGCCAGCATTCGCATAATTGACCAGATCCTCTCCGAGGCCAACGTGTTGAACTCCTGGCACGATGCGTATCATTATGCCTGGGACGCAGCCCTGACAGTCTTCGCTTACACCCTCGTGCACCCCCTGTGCCCCTATACGTTCGCGGCGCGGTGCGCAATCGACACAGCGAAGAGTATCTTCGACAGATTCTTCCAGCATGGCTTCCCCACTGCGGCGGCGGCTTCGAGGATCACGGCTGAGGTGAAAGAAGTGGTATACTCGCATGCTCGATCCTTCAAAGCCGGGCCCAGGCCTTCCGGTCCACTATCTATTGCCACTAGGCTCGAAAGCCCGGAATTCAACATGGACTTTTTCAAAACAGGTTTAGACGAGAGGGTTTTCGCACCAGTCCTGGAATTTGAAACGGGGAGACCCGTAGAAGTGGATCTGTTTGCAGGATCTAGCGCGTTACAGATAGAAGGGCTCGGTCTGGATCCCGGTATGGCTCCATTAGACGATTTAGATTTTGTCTGAGCTCTACGTTCTAGGAAATCAAAACTTGGATGCTATTAGCGTGTGGTATTCAATTTTTGAGTAACAGGTCATTCCTCGATAAAACGAGTATCCCAGCCATATACAGGTTAGCATGCAGCTGCAAGCATTAGGTCATCAGGAACGAGGAGGAAATGGTCGTAAACAGATAAAAAGAAAAGGGCCAAAACATGCCAAGCCCACGTGAGGAATGTCATAACGCCATGGTATCACCATCTAACCCGTTTCAGATTGTGTACAGGTATCACATAAAAGGTTCTTTGGAATAAAAGATATCACTCATGAGTGGCGGAAGGGCTCGTAAGCCTCTCCTTGGTGGTGGGCTGGCGCCATAGGGTATGACTCGCCTGGAGGAGGGGGAGGGTAGGAGGTGTGGTAGCCATAGGGCTGGTTACCGTATGGCTGCTGCCCGCCAATGGGTTCGTAGGTGTAAGGGGCTTTCTCGGCGATCAGGCCGCGATCCTTGTTCTTGTGGTTGTAGGGCGAGCGGCCGGAGCAGCAGCACACACTGAAGGTCCAGAAGACGAGGGCACCAAGAGAGAACGCGACAGCGAACCAGGTGGCGATGTAGGCATTCTTGCCGAGAGACAGGGAAATACCGTACGCGTCAAGTGTCTTGCCAAGGCTTCCGCGGAAAACGCTGAAGATCACGGTAGCGGTGATGGAGGCGGCAGCGGTGAAGAGGAAACCAACGAAGGCGACGATGGTGGTAACGCAGCTGCCCCAGCGACTGCAGATGGCGAAGAACCCGACCACGATTTCGACAATGGTGACAATGAAGGCGATCAGGTAGGCGATGTACATCCACTTGGAGACGTTCTTGTAGATGTTGATGATCTTGTCGTAGTCGTCGGGCAGTTCGTCCTTGATGGTGGTGCTGTTCAGGCCCCAGATGGTGAGGGGGTTGAAGTAGAACTCAGCCTTCGGCTTGGAGCACGAAGTGACGGTGTACTTGTTGTCCGTGATGTCGCCCTCGCAGTAGCCCAAGAGCCCGATGTCATAGAAATCCTTCAGGGTGCTGTCGTCCTGGAGTTTCTTAATCAAGTCGGAGACTTGACTCGCACTGACGCTGGTGATACCGTGCTCATTGAGGATATTCTCGACCTCCGAGGCTGTCTTGGTATTGGAATTGCTAATATTTTGGAGGTCAACCTGGAGGATGGAAGACAGGTTAGCGAATCGTATACGAAAGGGGTTCCACGGTCGCGTCTTACTCGGAGGAAGTATAAGTCATTCAGAGTGCTCGAGGAGGCCTTAGTGCATCCGAGGCCGACGAAAATGATGGAGATCAAGGCGGCGATTGTCAGCACGCCAGGCGTGAAGATGCACGCAATACGACTGGCTTTCCCCATGGTAGGTGTAGGGTGAGGTTTGACTGCAACTTGATGTGAAGGTGAAGGGATGGATGAAAGAAGCGAAAAATTATGGGGGCGAATGTCAAGATTTTAACCGGCGATGATCAGCCCTTGTACGAGCGTGCCTCGTAATATGGCAGGGGGAGCAGCAACGACGACAACACCAGCCTCGCAACGAGAGGCGCAGTGTGAGAGACCGCCCAATCAACGCGCTGTTTCAACTCAGTAAAAGTGGGTCTCTGGCCCACGCCACGTTGGGTTTCTATTCGTGTCGTCTGCGCTAAACCATTTCTGGAAAGTGAGGTTCCCGACCCTGAGAAGGACCAAATTGGCAGGCAACACTTTTTCTAATTCATCTCTTAGCACCAAGCTGACGACCTCAATGTGTACAATTTACTTCTTTGAGGGCCCTGTGCAACGTGCTGGCTCTCCGGCCCACATGGTAGGATGGCGCGCCCTCAACATGAAGTCATAACGAGATTGAAAATGAAGGGATGACAAACGAAGTCTACCCCCGCCGAATCCACCCACGTAACCCACATACCATAATTTTCCCGTACCCAACCACGCTTAAGCCTGCGATCGCCTTGGGCTTCACCCGATGCAGGATAGTCCCTTGGCTAGCTTCGTCATCTCCCAGCCCTGTGGAGAACGGTATCTGATCGATTGAAAACCTTTCTTGCCCTGGTCGGCAGACCTAGGGGGAAAGGGACTTACTAGGACAGCCCTATAAAGCACCGGAGCACGCGCCACCCTTGAGCAAAATCGGATTAGGCATCTTTGTTCTCTCTACTTGGCGTCCTCGCATGCCTCATGTGCGCGGAAGAGGCTGTACGTTCTCCACTTTGCAGTTTATTTGTTTCTATATTTATGATTTAGGATAAGGTTCTGTCTAGACACACGCTGACAAACACTACTCCGTAAAGCCATCAAGTTTAGTTATAGTCTAAAAAACAAGCACGGTATAAATAATTTCTGGGGGAAAGGGAACGGTTGCCCCAAGGGAACGGTTGCCCCAACCGTGACTTACAAGATAGTCCCACTGGCAGTGTTCGAGGGTGCGATTGAAAACGTGAAGATGAAGTCAGGTTAGCGTGGTTCTTCGCCTCTGCGTGCCTCAAATCAATTTCTCTCGATGAACTGCTGTGGTCGCATAACTACCGTCAACTAGTCAACTACTTTTTTAGTTATTACGTTGTGCTTTCGTCAGCCTGTAGTCTTGATTGGCCACCAAGCGCAAGGGGGCGACAGGGAGAAAACCGTTTTCTCCCTCCGCTATCCGTTGCAGAGCCTTCAAACAACGGTATGCCCTGCAAATAGCAACTTCTATCGAAATGAAATTTGGAGCTCCTGGCAATCAAGTCGTCCCCCCCCCCCCTTCTCGCTGTTTCTAAATGTACCATTAGGTTATAGGCAGCCGAAGGCCGTTCCTCCGTGGCTGTTTAACTACGCCCTTGCGCATGGCTGGACAGTAGGATCGCCAGACTATAGAGCCTTACCGGAAAGCACCGGCCTCGCGACAGCTGATGATCTGGTCTCATCCTACGAACGGGTTGCAAACTCTCTAAACAGCCTTTATCCGGATTGTAATGGAGACATGAGCCAGATTATCCCCGGTGGCGCCAGTGCCGAGGGTTGGTGCGCCTTGGTCACAGCGCTGCACTTTTCATACACGTTACCGTAGCAAACAAGCTCGATCCCACGCCCAAAGGCTATTCTTCTATTTTACCCCATGATAAACCTCGGTGGTAAATGGGTGAAGGATGTCTTTCTTCCCGGGGCTACATCGGACCCGGTGATAGCGCAATAGTTGCTCCAGGAGGAGATCTCGCGAAGGATTGCTTGGGGTGATATCACGGGAAGATTTCCCACCTCTGAGGAGGAGTTTCGGATGATGGAACGCTCCCTTTGCTATACGCTATACTCGAAAGTGGTGTCTTTGTGGATTTTTTGACGGTATTCGGGTTTAACAAGAGAGTTTTAAGGGTCGGGTTAGAGACGGCAGTGGACGATGAGCATGAGAAGATGCTCCGTCCGCTCCAACTGGGGATCATTCAAATCCGCATTTCCATCAAAGGTTATTGTGCATGGGACCGCTGATAATGAAGTTTCTTTCGAGGAAAGGGAGAAACTAACTGCCAAGTTGCAAGCAAGCAATGCGCTAGTTTATTATTATCCAGTGACTGGCGCCAATCGTATTTTTCGACTTAGAGTTACAGGAATATACACAAGAGGGCGAGGAGCCTGAGCCAAGCTTTTTTTTTTTTGCACAGGCTCTTCAGTGTCTGCAGGAATATGTTGCCAGTTAATATTGCTCAGAGGAGATTCATATGTTCAAGTTCCGAGATTGCCACTAATAGCACGTCCCTGGACGAGACCCTGCCTTGCCGCACATCAAATTGCATCGTGTACCCTAGTATATAGCAGTACTAGACCAGCAACTTGGAAAGCGGGCTGGAGAATATCCCTATGTCGATTCTCCCTGCGACCTTTTCTTTCTCGATCCATGATATGGAGCGGTCTTGAGAATGGAAATGCTGCTGTAATACCACGTGAAATTCTGCCTCCTTGGATGAACTCAGTAGTTCGCACGGCGATACATCACGATCCAAGAGAAGCCCGCAAATAATCCAAATCAGCAACGTTGTCCTTCATAGTAATACTGAAATAAGAGATGTCTGAATGAGGCTTCCGCTATTTTTAGCGATGCTTGAAAGGGCAACGGAGGCTAAATCAGCCCCCAACACGTGGCGGCAAATTGCGCCCCGGAGAGATGGCGCCAAGCATGAACCGCTGTACACGGAACGGAAGGCGGAGTTTTCTATTCTGGACCTTTGCAGAGTGCACTGCAATTCCTAGGCATTGCTCTAACGCCCCCAATATTCAATAAAACCCTGTGGGGAAAACATCGACCTCTTACAATGCTTTTACTATGGGCCTTCTGATTGATCGACAGGGGCTCTAGTTCGATGCCGCTGCGGCTTCTGAACAAGATGGGCTCCTCCTGGACGCTTTTTGCAAGCAATATCAATGGATTTACAGCCAAGCTTGAATATGATATCGATTGTCATCTTCGGATGTTAACATATAACCAGTGGATTCGGCAGCCTTGGGGCAATCATGCAGTGAGTGGAGCATGAGGCCTCCAACAAGCAAGACGCAGCGTATGATGTTAGGGAGAAACACTTTCCTCCTAGCACACTGTGCTTCGGACCATAGATCACGGCGTGCTTGGCTGGATCGCCAGGACTAAAACCCGGCACCCCCGGAAGGATTTCGCCCCGCCATCCGTTTCATGACCCTTGGGGCATAAGCAAGATCCATTATGTTACCTGATCGGCAGCATAATTCCTATTTACCGTATGGCGCACAAGAATCAATGCAACACTGCCCCTGTGAATCAAGGACACAGAGAGATAGCAAATGAACCACATACTGATTAAGCTTCTTTAGTGCGGCCGATGAGATTCTTTGTCGGACATACAAGTACCTTGAACATGGCCCCAATGTTTCGAGGCCGGTCCTATCCTGCAAGCACTTTCCTTGATCTCTCACTGATCGATATCGTTATACCATAATGAAGTTCGATTCGATCAAGTGTGCCATCGTGGTGGCCGCCCTGGAGGGCGCCGTCTCTGCCGCCCCCTCACCCAAAGGTCGTTTCTCTGTCAAGACCTTCAAAGGCCCCAAGCTCGGGCTGGTCTCCCGAGTCACAGGCTCTGGTCCTTCAGCGGCAAGCACCAACTTCATGAACATGACATTTGGAGACCAGACCTTTCCCATGGAGATCGATACCGGCTCGTCCGCTCTTTGGCTCTTCAACACCGGCACCCCTTCCAACGAACAAGGCGGCCACCCTCTCTACAACCCTAATGCCTCTTCTACCTTCCAACTGCAAGATGGGTACTCCTTCGACATCGAGTATGCCGACGGCACCGGCATGACCGGTCCCGTGGGCACCGAGGACGTCACCATGGCTGGTATCACCATTCAGGGCCAGTATATCGGTATTCCCAACGATGTTCGCACCAACTCCAACCCCATCCAGGGTGGTTGTCTGGGCATGGCGCCAAACCCATTTACTATGACGCCCACATCCCAGAACACCTGGCACCAGAACGCTGAGCCCTTGCTCGATCAGCCGGTGTGGACTGTGGACTTCTACAGCACCCAGGATGGTTCTATGGACTTCGGTTACATTGACGACTCCAAATACCAGGGTGATATCGCTTATGCCCCTTGTGATTTCTCTAATGGAGCTTGGTCTTTCAACATCACTGGCTGGAACGTGCCGAACGACTCAGTCCAGACTGGTAGCGGCAGTGTCCAGAGCATTGCGGATACCGGTACCCCCAGCTCCAGCTTACCTCAGGGCGTTCTTGACTACTACTACGGCAAGGTTGACGGGTCTTCACGGTATGACCTTTCTTGATTGGGATTCATTGATTGAAAGGGCGTTATGCTGACCGTCGTATTCTTGATAGTGACTCCTCTGACGATACCGCTTACGTTGTCCCTTGCGATGCCGACCTGCCTGATCTCATCCTCACGATTGAAGGTGGCACTGTGACCATTCCCGGTTCCCAAATGAATGCCGGTACTGTCGATGGAGGCTGCCGCGGCGCTTTCTACATCACTACCGGCGGAGGTAACCTTGGATCGGCCATGTTCAACTCCAACTTTGTTGTTTACAGTCAGACCAATGCCCAGATCGGGTTTGCTCTCAAGGCTTAAGTAGGTTGGGAAGACATGGGGCAGTCAAATCGAGTCCTTAATTGTATATATGCTATATGATGCGAGGGCCATTCATGTTGAGTTGTATGTTCATTCAACCAATTTTGTAGACTGAAGATTCACACAAACAGCCGGCTGGCCAATCGGGAATTTCAAGACAAATGTGCAGCTCTCACTCTGGGCAATCCAAAATCTCATTTACTCATAAAACTGCAGGGCACCCAAGTAGACAGGTCCAGCCTGGTGGATATTCTTCTTAAAGCAGTGATCCTTTGTACCAGGTTCGACCAAATATGCAGTCTGTTGGGTCTTTATAGTGATAGATCAAGTTTGGTAGACCATCTAAATCCTCTCATGCCACATGTCCAATTTTGGCCCTCTATCTCCATTATGATGTACTTAAGAAAGCAAAGTTTCGAAAACCTTGGCTGCCGCAAGGACCTTCTCTTCCTGAAGTCTTTGGGAGATAATCTGCAGCCCGACTGGATGGCCATGCATCTTCTCAGGGTCATACAAGTTCCAGTTCCATTCATCTGTTGGATTCCGGGGCTTGTATAAGGGATCCGGGATATCGATGTCTTTTGACACTGTGGTGACAGGGAATGCGAGGGCAGGATAGTCCAAGAAGTTCCATACTTTGGTATAGCCGACCCAGCTGGTTATATATGTTAGTTTTGGCAGTTTTGGCAGTAGTGAACCGGTTGTTTTCAGTCCACCTACCGGACAGAATTATGCGGAACCGCAGGGTGAGGCGCCACTGGAGCGAGCAGTATATCTACCTTGCGCCCCGAGGTCGATCCTCGAGTCTTATTCCAGTGATCAAGGTACATCTTCTGCAAACTTACCTTCTGGCGGTTCAGCTGCCAGTATTGGTAGACGGATATGGGCTCTCCTCGGTCGACAAGTGCCTTTACTTGAGGTACGAATGGCTCGTTGCAAACAGCAATGTCACGGCGAATATCCTCGCCTCCATCAGCTGTATAGTATTTATCCTGGAAGAATGTCAGATCTTATGTCGTGGTGGTATCTATAGAAGCAAATTGACCTGGACTTTAATAATGTCTGCATGGCCGATTGGATCCCAAGTGACAATCTCGTGACCAGCAGACTTAAGTTTCCCTACGAGGTCATCAAGTGCCCGTTGAAAGGGAGGGTGGATTTTCACCACACCATCGTCTGAAATGACACCAATAGTCAGTGGGCGGGTCAAAAAATCGTCATATATATGCGACCTCCACGGCAAGTCAATGCATCGTGGATCCAGGTCCGAAGGTTGAGAATTAATCACAGCCTTGGTGACTTCAGTAAGCGAGTGCAAGGATCGTGCCATAGGCCCGATGACAGATGGAACGTGCTCCTGCCCTTCAGTAGACACAGAAACATTATAGTATGGGAGCCGACCACTCTGGACACTGTTAGTGACGATTTAAGAGTGCCCACCGCGGAACTTACACTCGGCTTGAGTCCATACAAGCCCATAATACTGCTGGGTTGGCGGATCGATGCGCCGATATCCGTTCCGAATCCGACCATAGAGCCTTTGCATGCGAGCAAGGCGGATTCACCTCCAGAAGAACCGCCTGGGGTGAAGGACGGGTCATTTGGATTGACAGTAAGACCCCAGAGGGGGTTAATTGTTTCCGCTATCTGTATTCAATTTAGCCCATCCTGAAGACGGAATCATTTTTTTTTTTTTAAGAAGATGACCGGGAAGATGCCACACACCATAATACTTTGGGGAACATTTGTTTTGGCGATAACAATGGCACCCAGCCTAGTTAAGAGAGTGACTAGGGCCGCATCCTCGGTGGAAGGAGAGTAAGCCCTGCCCACATAGCCGAGAGTCGAGTCGAATCCTTTGATATCAAACTGATCTTTGAGCGAAACTGGAATTCCATGTAATGGGCCTATGAGTTTGCCTTCTCGACGGAAATATTCATCTAGAACTCTGGACCGCTGGATAGCTTGCTCAAACAGGATTTCCGTCAGGCAATTTGTCTATGCACGGTAAGAACTTTTTGCTGGTAATAAGTTGATATAGTCCTTCATACCTTTTGATGAGACTGAATCGCCCTGTAAATTCTATGTAAGAAATCTGCGTTCGCAATAAGGCTTGGTAGAATTACCGATTGATGTAAGCCAAGGTCACACTTTCGGCGGTCAGATTGCCCGAGGCGAGCGCCTCAAACAATTCCTTGTGTTCCAGAGAACAAATTTCAATATCAATGCCATCACTGAATGACTTTGCTCCCCGCTGTCTCTGCAAGAAGGCCTCGATTGCTTGGGTCTGATCTCGGCGTTTCCGGGCGACAATATCTTCCCAGTCCCCTTTGGAGGGGCTCTTATCGGTCGAACCCATACGGTCGAGACCCAGGGATGCCTTGAAGGACAATGACTCACGTTCCAAGCGAGTTATAGAGATGGCAATGAAGTCAAATTGTTGTGACAGTTACTGTGCGGGGAAGCGTCGTCTCGGCCTTTTCTCCGCCGGGGGGATCTCCCCGCAAGCTTGGGGTCGACCATCGGCCGAAACTCGCCGAGGGCAAGATAACCAGATGAAGAGTAGTGGAAATTGACGTTTGAAAAATAACTGAACTTCGATAATTACAACTCATTTCCGGTCGCCCCTGTGGTAGATGAAAGAAATTTGATCTGCATTGTCGCGCCTATTGAACGGGGGTCCTGAAGATACCATACTTACTAGTGGCATGAAAGGTCTTCACAAGTGGCCGGGGACGTTGTCGCCAATGCTAATGCAAATAATGCAGATCTCAGAAAACTAAGCCTGAATGTAGTCCGTGGAGTTATCTATAATTGAAGAGATCAAACGTACTGGTAGACCGAACTCTTTCCCGAAGATGGTATCATTGGCCTAGAAGCAATGACCTTGCTCCAGTCCCGTATGGAATTGTTACACCAGCAGGTCATCTCTTCCAATCCAGTTTGGAATTGGGCTCAACAACAATCTCACAATTCTTCTGCGATTCGTGGAACCGATCCATTCTTATCCATACGGGAGTCTTTCGTTATAACCGATGACCTAGCAATCACACTCAGTTCCCCTGTTGATTCATGCTTGATCAAGGCTCAATGTGCTTATGAGCCCGGAACCTGAAAGAAGGGGGAGTATTCTTGGTTGACAAGTATATATTACTTTGGGTCTGAACTGGCTTCATATCAACATATTTCGCAATGCAGCCAATTAGCATTTTCCCATTACGTGTATCAGTTCGCTCGTGTTGATTTCATATCCTGTCAGCTATGAAGTAGGATCAATACTGACATAGGGCAGCGTTGCCATTCTCATAGAAGCTAAGCTACCTATTAGTAGGCAAATTAGGCTTAGATATGGAGTATTTGACAGTGACCCCTGGGGCTTAGTTATCTAAGAAGGCCCCGAGACTTGACATAAGCTACGTGCCTGGCACCTGGCACCTGGGCACCTACCGAGGTACCTAGACACCAAACGGTACCTCGGCAGAATGCTAGACTTATTCGTTCATGACCAGTAGGATCACACCCATGAATTCTCCAGTCTTTGAGAACCGGGGGTCATCCAATTGGGGGGTGTAAACTCGACTCCGATCAAGTTTTTGAGCGTGTATTTGGAAAGTAAACCAGGGGGAATAACGGGAGCGGGGCCAGAAGCAGAGGAGGAAATGCAGGGTTGCCAGGGGAAAAAAAGAGTTTGTCGGGTCGAGATAACAATTAGGCAGAAACGTACGAAAGAGCTGGCATTTCAGGGCCAAGAATCTGCTTATTTTGAAGCTTGGAAGTGGTTTGGTTTAATAGCGCCACCAAACCTAAAACTATCGGCTAAAGACTACTGTGTACATGGGAATTCGAGTTGCAACCCTTTAAGGCCGCCTTTCAAGCTGCAGCTGGGTACGCAGGAAAGTGGAAATCTCCGATGCAGGCCGGCGCTCGTTTCCTGTACTCGTGTAGTCTAGCGTCCCAAGCGCAAGTTTGGAACCGGATCTGCTTCTCCCCCCCACCGATCTGCCTAATAAGCAGTGTCCTGGCATTCCTCCCCCAGATCGGGGATCGATGACTCGCTCAGGCACCTCACACGCGCACATCCAAGGGAAGCGTAGAAAAAAAAAAATTTCACACTCGGACATCTGGTATACTCAATGCAACGCTGGTAATCCATGACATGATTGAGTTAAGCGCAGGAACGAGGCACGGGGGAGAAAGCCGATGACATCAAGCCGGACTGATGACGTCGGCGATCGAGCAGAAAGCAACATTTTGCAGGATCTGCGGCACCTGTCGCCCGCCGTAGTTCGCGCACTATTGGATCGTCATTGGATCTTCCCCCTTTCGGGACCCAATTGAGTTGGCTGGGTTGCGCTGGAGAAGCTAGTGTGCTTCCCAGGCGCAGCAGCTCGATCCGCTGCTGCCCGGGCCATAAACCCTGCGATCCCTAGGAGCTGTTGCGTGCCTTTTTCTCACCTTTTTGCTCTCCCTGCTCTCTCCAGCCCCATCAAGCCACAGTCATCACCGAAACGGGTAAAGTTCCCGGAATTGACGACGTCATATTAGGACAGTAAGCCATGACCTCGATCTTTCTCCTTTTATCTTCTCCTGACCTTCTGTCACAGTATTCATTCCTGATCAAAAGCAAAAAAAAATTCTTCTCTCAGGGGATCGTAGCTCAATAAGTGAACTGCAGTTCCCGTTGCTATCCAAAAGGTGAGAATCGGCAGAACCCTCCGCTCCCCCTCATCGGACTAGATCCCTCCCTCACCCAGCCGGTTCTTCTTGGGGCAAAAAAAGTGCTAATACTCGGTCGTTTGAAGCGATTTCTTAGATTCTATCCCTATCTTATTCCTGCACTTCGACTGCCACCTCCACCTCCACCATGCACCGCACTTACTCCATGCGCGCGACTCGCGCCCCGACCGCCTCGCAGGTTGAGAATCCTCCACCCCCATTGTCCACCACCAAGTCCAACCGATGGCTAGGGAAGGGCGGCCTCGGTAAGTTGATTCCAAATAGAAGAATGCGTGGCGTGGTGGTCGTTCCCCCCGTTGAGCGGTTCCCAAAGTGGGGTTCCCGAAACGTGCGGCTCTCGGTCGCATAGTCCCCGTTGTGGTGGAAAACCGCCGTCGACATGGAACAAAGGAGCTTCACGCAATGATATCGATTGAACAGTCAACTGATGTATATCATGGATAGGTCATGCCTTCCGTAAGAACGCCGCGGGTGCCTTCGGCCCTGATCTTTCTCGCAAGCTGTCGCAGCTGGTCAAGATGGAGAAGAACGTTATGCGCAGTATGGAGCTTGTAGCCCGCGAGCGCATGGAAGTCGCTGTATGTTGGCCCTCCCTCCTGCGTCCCTGCTGTCGTTGCAAAGCTAATTTCGCTTCACATATAGCAACAACTCTCAATCTGGGGTGAAGCCGGCGACGAGGATGTGTCGGATGTGACGGATAAGCTCGGTGTTCTGATCTACGAGATCGGTGAGCTGGAGGATATGTTCGTCGACCGCTACGACCAGTACCGTGTCACCATCAAGAGCATCCGAAACATTGAGGCCTCTGTACAGCCTAGCCGAGACCGTATGTAGCTTCACACCGAAACCCACCAGGGTTCTGCCGATCGAGAAAGTTCCCGCTGACATTTGAACCCGCAGGCAAGCAAAAGATCACTGATGAGATTGCCAAGCTGAAGTACAAGGACCCCAACTCTCCTCGAATTGTCGTTTTGGAGCAGGAGCTGGTCCGCGCCGAGGCCGAGTCCCTTGTCGCTGAGGCCCAGCTGTCCAACATCACGCGTGAGAAGGTCAAGGCCGCCTTCCAGTACCAATTCGACGCTCTGCGCGAGCACTGCGAAAAGGTCGCCATCATCGCCGGATACGGCAAGCACCTTTTGGACCTGATTGACGACACCCCAGTGACTCCCGGCGAGACCCGCCAGGCATACGACGGTTACGATGCCAGCAAGGCCATCATCCAAGACTGCGAAGATGCTCTCAGCAACTGGGTGACCTCCAAGTCCGTTGTGAAATCTAGTCTCTCTCAGCGCTCCCGTGCTCTTTCCCAACGTCGCCAGGAGAGCATCAAATCTGGCGGCATCGACCTCTCCCAGCAGGACCAGCCTCTGGCTGGTGACCGCGACTCCTGGTTGCCCGCCGATCAGCACCCCAGCTATGAAGATGGCGAAGATGTACTCAGCACCGTCGACGGCGAGACCCGCGGCCGTGAGGAGGAGCGTGAGCCCATTGCTGCTTAAATCTGAACATGCATCCGATACACTGCGTGTCCCCTCCCTCACGAATGAATACGACAGCTCCATTTTCCCGGGCCGTACCGGCCCTTCGCTCTCGTTCTCGTGCATGGGCAAGTCTCTGGACCGGAGTATCAGGACGATTGTCAAGACACGGGCTTTGGCTCACCGAGTAATCCTCACCAAAGCTCTGGCTTCATCCAATCACGGTTTCTTCAGACCCATGCGTTATTGTTCCTGTTTTTTCCCTCCCCTCTTGTCATCGATTTTCCGATTTTGGTCACGCTCCGACGCCCCGTACCTATGTCGTGATATGCACTCCGCGCTCGTGTTCGTCCTGCCTTGATTCGCTCCTGGTCTGTCTGTGAGGTCCATCAAAGACCCTACATCCTTCAGATCTACGGATTCGAAGGGGGGATTGTGACGAGTATTCGGCTGAGAGGATCACACATTTGCTTCCCTTCTTGTGCTTTTTTGACTCTTTCCTCTTAATGTAATACCATATTGTGCCGGGCCTTTTAAGTGTTTCGTTGGTGGCTTCGACCCGGAGGACTCGTTTTCCAAAGGGCCGAAGCTTAGTAATTCACTAGGTGTTAATGAAATCGTGCTGCTACTTTGGACATTACTTTGAGGACATAAAGCCGGTATATGCTATCTAATCGATGTAGAACTTGAACTCCGTAGAGCTATACGGCTGCAACTTGAAGAACTTCATTTGGATGTACCCTTTGGAAGCAATCACCCGTCGTGTATAGACCTGCACAAGGGGTCTTGTTGCGGCTTAACCTCGTGTACAGGCTCAGTGACCGGCATTGACGTTCAGGATTTTCGTTGGTCATTGCCAACCCTTACGGTACCACTCTCACAGTATCATAAGCCAGCAAAGTCTGTATCAAGACTGCAGACCGAATAGAGGACCTGTACCGGCAGCGTTCCGAATGACGCGCCTTCTATCAGCAAAAATGCATACGGACTCAAGCCAAGCCCATGAATACTAACTACTCGCCTCTTACTCCCAACCACGCAGCACACTACCTCAATTATCTCTAATAGCAACCAAAGTGCCCTCATTCTCACGGCCTGTATTCGCCACTGCCGATTAGGACAGAATGGATCGAAGAGCGGTCTTCCCTTCAGCTCCCACGTCGGCCGAAACAACACAGCCTTCCACGTTTCTGAACCGCGAGAGCTAGGCGACGAGATCAAGCAGCCGCGTGACAGGGTTCTCAGGCTCGTTTAGCCGGCAGCCAGCTAGTAATGGCTGAGAGTAACAGTAGCATTGGGTTATCCGTCGCCAGCAAAGGATGTATGCCAGCGCGACGAGCATGTGAGGAATGCCCACGGCGAGCTATGATCTGCATGATGCGATTGTGTCGAGAGGTGCAATGCCGAAGCTAGGGGGGTTCCGGAGTTCGTTGATCGAGCATGAATGTCCAGCGCCAAGTATGATCCGGCAGTCTGGCAGGCCGGTCCCTGAAGAGCAGAGGTGCGTGGTATGGGAGGCGAGTGGGCGTTCTTGTACGGCGCATCTGCAGGCATCGATAATGGTGGGAAAAGGGTGTTTTTCTCATGAGAGGGAAAGGGCCAAGGGACGATGGGTGCTGGGCGATAGCGAATGGACGGTGAAGCCTGTATGTAGAGGATCAGAAACTCCTCATAATGGTCATCTGGTGACAGCTGAGGTCAAGTTATTTCGCTAAACAGACTTCTAGGCCAAAATAAAGGAAGCTCGGGGGGCTCGTGGTGTCTCTCCACTAGGATAGCCCAATTTGTAGCATAGAGCACGCCATGTCACTGAAGACTACATCTTCCTCGACCAACACGGGTGGCCGGCGCAAGAGGCTCCGGATGACGACTGTGGCATGGGCTTGGGAATCGAGCGTATGTATAATACTACTAATACATGATCGAAGCCTTGGGTTAGGGGTAGTTTAGACCCGAGTAGCCTTGACAGGTGGAGAGTTGCGAAGGAGAAAAAGCAAACCCAAACGGGAATTTCTGCTAGGATCTGGAGAAAAAGTCCGAAAAGTTCATCCTGGTGACACCATCCCCTAATTGGGTGGCAGTGCCTGGAGGCTACTCAGGGATCGTCTATGCTCTTCGGACTCAGCATAACGAAGTTTTGGATTCTAAATGGAGACTCGACAGGTATCATTGAACTCGGGCTTTTCCAAGGGCTTCAAGGTCTCCACACGTAATAGTAGGTGATGGCCCTGACACCGCGGATTATGGCAGTAGGAGGAGATAGCACGCCATTCGAACTCACCAGCAATGGCATCATCGGTGGAGCTCAGCTGTGAAGTTAGGCTGGAGTCTACCGTTGCATCAAATACCGAGGGGAGAGGGCACACAGACTATTAGAAAAAAAACAAAAATGGAGGGACGCTTGCATTTGGGTCCGAGGAACGAGTCGGCCTTGGTGCTTTAGTATACGACCAATAACAAGAACGTAAACCTGGAGCAGAAACCAGTAAACCATGACATCCCCCATAGCAAAAGACACCTGAACCACCTGGTGCAGCTGGCGACACACGAACGCCCGCATCTCATCTGCGAATCTAGACCCCTAACCCTGTGGCCCGGTAAAGCCACAAATCCTTCCACGGACGACAATCAGATAGAAAGAGAAATCCAAAGCGAATTGTAAACAACAGATAGCAAGTGAATGGTCTGTGAGCAACGACATATAGAGAGGAGCCGCGGAAGGGAGCCCCTGGAGGGACGGACAGAATATAAGAACACTGAAGCAGAGACCATTCTTAGAATCGCAGAAACCCACATTCGGGAAATCGAACCCAAACAGTGGGGAACGATAAAGGAGAAGGGTCGTAACATCATTAGAAGCGAAGCCATATCGAGACGTCGATAATCCCCAATTGGTATAAATAATAGGAGAGTATACCAGAACGAGACGACAGATGGCACTACATCGATCAAACCGAGTCCAGGGCGGACCAAAACAAAGACACACCAACACCGACAAGAGTCTCCCAGCGGGTACCCTAAAGTGAACAAGGGAGATGGTACAGACAACGCAGGTCAACCTAGACGAGCTTGAAAAAGGAAAAAGGGGGCGACGACGAGATTTGGATCTTGGCGTTTACTCATCAGTGCCCACGCCCTTCTTTTTGGGCTGAATATGTTTTTGACCGGAGCGACCGCCAGAACCTTTTGGCTCGATATTGTCGGAGGGCGGCGGTGGCATACGGGTGGTGCTAGCCTCATGCTTCTCTGTCAACAAGTTCTTCAACCAACGGTTCTCCATCTCCAGTTGAGCGACGCGGGCCTCCAGGGAGGCATTCTTCTCTGTCGTCTCGCGAACGGTGCGTTCAAGGACCTGCTCGCGCTGCTTCTTCTTCATACGGAAGCGAGCACTCGCAGCCGTGTTGCGGCGGCGGCGGTCTTCTTCCGCTGCCGCGCGGACGCCCTCCTCCTGGCCAAGGGCCGCGGCAATGCGGTCCCCTGGGATGGAGGTGCTGTATCGGGTGTTTCCCAGCTGACCGTTTGGCGGGGAGATAGAAGAAGAAACATCTGAAGGTGTCAGCTGTCCCGGTGCGTGACCGAGGTCATCGGGCGCAAATGGGACAGGAGGGTAGATAGATTGAGCCGAGTACGGCATGATGTGGTCGGGAAGAGAATAGTTGATGGACTTGTCGCCTGTTGGACCTAGAGACTGAAGTAAGCAACTGTCGTTGCAATTGATGATCGTATCTATCTTCATTCGCAGAGGTGGAGGCGGATGTGGATGTGGATGTGGAGGTGGAGGTGGAGGTGAGGAGCTGGCATAAGCATCAAGGGGGGGATAGAAGATGAGGCACATAACCCTTCAAAGGGAAACGTAGAAGACATGCACATCATCCTTTCTTCATCCAAAAGGCCTCTTCATAAGAAAGGGGAGGGATAATGTGCAAGTCAAGGCCCGGCAGAAAGTGGTTTTCGCCTCATATCCATGCGGGATGGCGTGCTCGCTATTGAAGATGGGCACTTCCGGGGGATGATCTCACCCCATTCAAGCTTGAATGGTCAATCACCTCAGAATCTGCATGCTGCTCATTGGCACGAGCTTTAGGCCCAAAAATAGGCAAAATGATGCCAGATCCGGGGTAAATGAGATGTGTTAGGGGTGGAAGAGGATTGCGGGTACGAAGCCACAATATCGGACACCCCAAGTCCCCCCCCCCAGAGTCTGAGGGAGGAGGGGGGTGGGTGCGCCCGACCAGGATCACAGGGACCACGGAAGTCAATACGAGCAAACTGACTGGGATTTCGATACTTCAAAAGATTGGACGAAATGATAATTCCGATTCAAGGAATAGGGAAAATGCTCATCCAGCACGTCCATCCCCAGGGTCCAAGATTGAGCGCCCAGCCTTCAGGAAACACGAACCATAGCCCTGGATGATGGCGCAAGAGATGCAACATCTGGCGAACAAGAAAGTTAAGAGAAATTTTAACACATACCATGATAAGGATACCCTCGAAGATCGAGGGAGCTGCGGTCATCGTCTATACTATCGTAGGAGCTCACTGAGAGGCCCCCCATGCCCTCAGTCTGGTCGTACTCCATGTTGACGTTGCTGACGTTGTTGGTGAATGGGACCAGCCCGGTGTCAGCGTCGAATGAATAGTGTCGACCCTTGGATGACGGATCGGTGCGCGACAGCAAGAAGTTGAAGTTTTCCAGCTTATCAAAGGCGGGTCCAGAAGCAAGAGGTCGGGATTGCTCCTCGGGCATGATGATTGTGAAAGGGAGGAGCAAAGGTAGATGTAGAAATAGAAGAAGAGGAGCCAGGATCCAGTTCCAAACTGGGAACCCGTACGGATGCCCTCGATGGCGTTTGAGCCCTCTTGCGTATTTTAGGGCCTCTTTGGTTGGACCAAATGGAGCAGGGAGGGGCGTTAATTGCACGCGGGTGGATGGGCTTTTCCACGGTCCACCCCCAGATCAGATGCAGGAGGGGAAAGGCAGAGGGATGACCTCGGAACCAACCAATTCCAACGGGCAATGTCCCCTTCTGCCAAAATGCAGGAAAAAGCAAATTGTCAGAAAAAAAGCCAAAATGGTAACCACCAGAGGGCTGGCCCGTCACGAGAAGGTTGAAGGAACTACACGGTGGCCAGAATCAACCTACGCAAAGACCAACTACTACCACAGTGCCGGTCGCATACGGCGCCACTTTGTTCGCCCACGAATCACGACCACAGCCAAACGGGAATAATTGAAAAGGTTTAAGGGGGGCCAAGAGAGGGGGGAAGGCTAAGGGGGGGGTGGAAAAGGTACCCAAAGCTTGGAGATGAATCCTTGAAAGATCAACTAGTCGATGATCTGATAGAATGGAGAAATGTCGTGATCGCGGATTCTGGTTCGCCCGCGGCTCGTTCACCGCTCGGGGGCGAATCCATGTAATCCTCGTAACAAACAGCCTTCTCTCCATTGAATGGATGTCGAGGATCGATGGGTATGTATAAAGGCCGGTCTCTAGATTTCAAGGGAATGAAAGTGAGTATCAGGTCTGGTATGAGGTACAGATCGAGGTTTGAGATCTGATATCCACATCGTACGCCGTACCATATTCGACCAGCTCCAGAGCTCCGTGCAGTTGTACCAGGCAACTCGGCCCAAGGAAAGGGCAACGCCTGGGATTTCAGGGCATAACCCCTTTCGTTTCAGCCCTGACTGGCTCCCCATGCCCTCCCCAGACTTATGCGATCCATCTTTCGAGTCTAACCGGGCCAGCCGGTACAGAACAGCGATCTTCCATCTGCGTGGCTTCTCGCTGGGCCTATCCTCGCGCACTTAGATTCCGGGGTCCACTTCCAACCGAAGGATGACGCGGTCTCCATTCTCCTGTTACAGATAGTCCGTGCAAGCCCGTTGCTTAACCAAAGCCTAGTAGCTTATTATCTCCATCCTCGCTGGGGTAAGTAACTATCTCCATTAGACCGCCATTACATAAAAGTCATCAGGCCCGTGAGACTGCCAAGAATTGGAGCTCGTGTTTGCACTCGATACGGCTTTTCCGTGTCTATTCCGGTACGTCATGGACAGCCGCAGAGAGCGGCCTGACGATAGCCACACGGTTGGATATACGTACCATAGCACGCGTTACGGCTACGCTCTACTGTAGTAGAAATATACCAAGCAGATTTTTCGGCGACTTTCGCGATCAGAGCCCATAAAAATCCCTATGACATGCCGATGTCGTGATCTTCCCTACTCTTAGAAACATGCGGCTGGCAACTGCTTATGGGCCATTGTCACCGGATTGCTTCCGTCGACGATCGGCGATGATCGTGACCGCGCCTTCCACATTAGTTCCACGCTGGCGCGCTCCAACCCGTTCCTGTCCCAAGATGGTATCCTCGGCCACGGTGCGGTAGACCTCTGCGAACCCATCGTAGACACTCCTTCCCACTCCGCCCCAGCAACCCTCGCGATCAAATGCCTCGCCTATGTAGCGCATTTCATCAACCCAGCGGTAAGCCTTGGGACTCATCCCGATCACGCCAGCACTAGTTAGAGCCGCGATATGCGGCGAGTATTGTTGCAGGTGGTCTAGTAGCTCCGGCAGGAGCTCCTCTTGCTGGGCCGTGGAGAAGGATAATATAGAAAGCGCCGTCAGTCCTTTCGTCAACGCCGCGAAAGAGAGCTTCAACGTCGAAGCTGCTCCAATTCGGGCCGAGACTACCTTCATGTTCAAGACGTCGGCGAGGCCGGCAAACGTGGGGGGGGAGGTCCACTGCGCCCGAGAGCACCACGCTCGGTCGTCTCCAGGTCCCGTCGGGATTCGGAGACGGCGGTCCACCTATAATGCCACCGTCCAAAACTCTGCACTTGCATGGGTCTTCTCCGGGCATGCTGGGATCAAGGAATAGTGCTCCTATTTCCTCCGCTAATCGGGAAGATGTAGCGTTGAGCTCAAAAAGGTAGAGTGGACTTCGAGTTGGCTGGCCATTTACGTCCTCTAGTGTAGCACGCCTAGAAGCCGTCTCCGACCGCATACAAGCCTTGGCGATGCGTTCCGCCGTCGCGAGTGCATTGACTGGTGGCACAATGGAGAGGATATAGTCGGCCTGGACCGCGAGTTCATCGTCGGTCGGCAATGCGGTGATATTGGCAGCTTCGATCCGTGCCAGAGTATGTTCACTGAAGGTTGATTAATTCGTGGACTACAAGTGGGCAGTGCCATACTAGTATATGGTCGACATCTATGATCAAATAAGGGGGGCGGATCATACCTCCTACCTTCCCCCACCGTAACCACGCGATAACCGTGGGTCTTGAGCAGCTTGGCTATGCCCAACCCCATATCTCCAATGGAGACTATGCCCACCGTGACTTCGCGCATGATGCCAAACTGGAGTAGTGAGAATGAGCAGAGCGATTTCGTGCCGTTGACTTCAGCAGTCTGCGAACCCCTCCAGGCGGCGGAGGTCTTCCATTTATCATCTTGTCTTCCATTTGTCATCTTGTCTTCCATTTGTCATCTTGGACCCTGCCTCCAGGTCTCAGGGCTAATTGGCGGATATGGAGACATACTAGGCAGATAGTTAAATAAGCTTAAATAGGTGGTATTTAACTAATCATTTAGGGATCGGGTTCATAATAGTCTTTGGGACCGATTTTCACTCTTGCCCCTATTGGGTGCAATCCACACGTTAAGTTGATCTTGGGCCGCCCAGTGGTGCTTGCACGATGTACCGATGCACGTGGTAGATGGAGAGGACAGGACCCTGGTGACGTGGAGATAAGAGTTCATTGAGTCTCAATCGCATACACCGGGAGTGATTATCGTGTGGCTGTTATAGGTGGAACGAATTGTCAAATAAGACTCTTCGGGTATTGGATTCTTCAGAGTCTGCAGAACACTTAGCGTGAAAGGATCGAAAAGTGACATCCGCTCAACCCCGAGCAGGGGGGGGAAAGATACCTCGAAGTACATGTTACTGCCTACAGTAGCGCATGTGTTAGAAGTCCCTCAAAGTACCTCGGGCAGCAGAAGGTGGTGAATCGAAGTTGGCGGAGCCAAGACGTTCCGAACGCCGAACAGCCTCCCCAACTCGATCACTTGCAGTCACAGAGATTTCACGAGCTCCGTGATCTCTGCAAAACTCCAATTTCCAATTTCCCCCGCTTTTTATACGAAGGCCACTGACGTCCGATCATCCCCGCTAAACGGATCACCATCCGTGTGAGTGAAAAAAAAAAAGAGTCTTGGCATCACTTACCAATCCCACGGGGGGGCAAATGCACCCGATGCGTTCACCCTTTGGCATAACCCCCCATGCCATGAATGCCTCCACTGCCACAATGCCTGTGGATGGGCCAGGTAGTCTCGGTAGATCTGAGCGTCCTCGTCCGCAACGCCAGGTGGTTGTTCGTGTTCGGCGAGTTCCGTGGTAACCGCTAACCTATTCTTAGGCCTGTGACCGGTGTGCTCGGAGAAGAGCCAGATGTGAGGTTCAAGGCCCCGGTCCTGGCTGTATCCAGTGCACACGAAGCAAGCTCAAATGTGCGTTTACTGGATTGCAGTCGGGACAGCCTGAGGGTTTTCGGAGGTATCTTCCCCTACATCTTCCAAGAGACCTCCATGTCTCAAATATGTTTCTAAGTCTCCAAGTACTCGCCCTGACCGCCATATAATGCCATAGGGATAGTGCGCAATATGCAAAGTATTTAGAAGATCGCTGCAGAAGGCTCGAGTCACTGCTGAAAGCCACCGGCATCCTGCAGGAGAGTGACATCACCGACACACTGTCCGACAGCGAGGATGCCGATGTAAAAGATGAGTCCTTAGATGGGGCCCAGCGTCCGCGCTCACCGGGCCACTCATCAAATTACTCATGCAATTCTCAAGCATCAGGCCAGGTCGATGGCGCCCGATTCGAGGGAGACATCGAGGCGGCTCCCATTTTCAAGTCACATGACAGTGATGAAACTCGATATTTTGGTTGGTCATCTCTTGACCATCTAACACCTGGCGTGTATTACTAGTACATGTACTAAACTGTGTCATAGGGCGAAGTTGCTCACTTTCAATCTTCTCACGAACCGGAATCCAGTGGATCAAGGAGAAAACGGGGGAAACCGCTTTTCTGAATATCATGTCTCCTAACTCAACGGAGGATGATCCTTGGAACTTGTGGCGGCCGGACGTCTTTCACGACCTCTTTGCATCCCAAGTCTATAAGCCTCTTCCTTCTCGGGCAGAGGTGTTTTCTCTTATCAAGGACTATTTCCGGACAGCTAATCGTCTCTTCCCCTTGTACCACGAAGCCTCATTTATGAAAATGGTAGAGTGGCAATATACTCAGCAAACGTGCGACGACGCTGCTCGCTGGGCCAGTATCAACATGGTGATTTGTCTGGCCTACGAATACCGCTTTTCAAACAATATGAAACCAGAAAAGGACCGTGAAAAGGCTCGGCTGTATTTTAAAAACGCCATTTCAGTCTTTACAGAGCTTTCGTTGCGACGAACAGACCTTCTCAGTGTTCAAGCTATGCTGAGTATGGCCTTTTTCCTCCGTGGGAATTCGGGTAGTCAATATTCGCTGCCGTTTGTGACCGCGGCAATGCGAACATGTCAACGGATGGGGCTCCATCGTGATATTCCACGGCCCGACCTCACTCCAGCCCAGCAAGAGCAGAGGCGACGCGTTTTCTGGGTGGCATTTTTAGTTGATCAGAGGTAACCCTTTTCTTTACACATGTTCATCTCCGGGTCTAATGGCTAGTCATATTTAGTTCATGTTTGCGGGCCGGGAGCGCGCCCTGTCAACATCCCGACGATTTCAATGTTCCCCTCCCATCAGAGCTCGAAGGCGACGACGATCCTGAAGTCTGCAGCAACTTATCATTCTTCCGCCAGCTGTGCCGAATGTGTGTCATCAAGAGTCACATCTATTGTCGGCTTTACTCAGCAAAGGCGCTGCGGAGGGACCCAAAAGAAATATATCAAATTGTTCAAGAACTTCACGCCGACCTCATAGAATGGGAAAAGGACTATCCACTCGAGGAACCGCCTCGGCTTCAACAGAGCGAAACAGATTTTCTGTTCGGATTTGCATCCCTTGGTCTGCATTTCATCTATTATAATGCGTTGATTATGATTCACCGAATACCGCTCCTACTCAATTATTATGTACCAGACCGCGACGACAAGCCAGAGATAAAGGCTCTTCGTGCAGCTCAGACGGCAGAGTCAGCTCGTATATGCGTTGGCGCAGCTCGAAGCACGCTGAAGCTTATTAATAACATGCCTTGGGGAGATATGGCCTGGATTCGGTAATGTTGAGCCCACCGAAGGCTAGAAGTGACTGTCTAACCATTTATAGGTCTCTATTATACTATGTTTTCTTGGCCGCCGCAACCTTGTTCTCCAACATCATTCGGGATACTCACAACCCCGGTAACCGAGAAGACATTCGCGCCATCAGCATGGTCTCGAATTTTTTCTCATCCCTTGCACCTGGCGACGGAACAGGAAATTGTGCAGTCTTCATGACTCGAGTTTGCAATTCACTAGAACGTATTGCAAGGATGGCAGTCGAACGAGATGAAAAGGGAGCCCGCAGCCCTGATATTAAGGACAAGGAACATCTCTCCAGTGCAAAGAAGCAAGCCTCGCGATCAGCACGCAGTAGAGATCGTCGCAAACCTCCTCCCCGCCAATCTTCCCTGCCCTCCTACCGTGATGGTGCTCCTCATTCACATAGCTCCAAGGACAATTCACACACTGGAATGCGCTCAATTACCCTCCCATCCTCCCATTTCACCGACAACGGCATTCCAGAAAACCTCGCTGATCTCCCACCCATCAATTCCAGTGGATATGTCGTTCCTCTGGGCCTTATGGAAAACGACAATCTCAGCCCATCCCTCGCCCCCCAGCCCACCGCCACAACTGTATCCGCAATCCCAGCCGACTACCCAGCCGGCTTAGGTCTATCGCTCGAAGCCACAGCACCGCAGGATTTCCAATCCCCGCCAACAATGTCTCCCTGGGAACAACTGCAGCACACAAACCCAGCCACCAGCGCCTCCCACTCGCCCTTCTCGCAAGATAGCGGCAATGGCCAGCCCAACGGCCCCATGTTCCCGGAATCATGGCAAGTCCCCCTAACTGCGCACTGGCAATTCGGCGACAACCCCTGGGCCGCTCTGCTCCCAACAGTAGCTGCATCCGGCTACGGCGAGGAGATCCAGATGCCTTCCCTATCAGCAGAATCGTTCTTCCAGCCTTCCGCTGCACCCGTGGACCCTGTCGTCCTCGGACCAGAGCAGTTGGCTTCCGGCTCCAATGATATAATGTATAATCCCATGCCACCGAATCAGGGACAGGCGCCGAATCAGGGGGGACAGTTTGATCCTCCATATATGCCGAATGGGTATCTAGGTCTTGGGCTGTTTTGATATACGGTGCTTTGCATGATATCCCCGTTCACAAAGCTTAAAAATTCGTGGAGCTGATCGGAAGCATTTAATTAATAACTCATCGGTTGTTGGTATTAAAGTAGTATCGTGGCTATATATTCTATAATGGCTTTCTAATGGTGTTCAGCTGTAAACGCGTTCTACCATAGGATATAGCCTTCACACTGTAGAAGGACATGATGATATGCCGTATATGAAGAAAGATTGAAAAAAAGTAAAATCACGAGTGGTTGCTATCATGGGAATAAAACGCTCAAGGCCTAGTTACTGAGTATACAAACAAAGAGTAGAAATAAACCGCACCCACCAGAAACGCCATTGCTCCTCCAACCTTCACCAATAATATCTCCGATCCCAGGAGACTCGTTACCAGAACGAAGGGCTAGAACACCGCTTCAGAAAGGTTCTGAACGGCTCTGCACCACATGCCACTGCCAAGGGCTTCGCCACCTTCATGAGTAATATCTTTGCCCAGAATACGCTGGATTTCTTTCTCCGTAAGACCGGACTTGTTGCCAGTACCGAAGCCATAGACTTTCGTGGCCAGAACGTCGATATCGAAGTCCATGGAGCCGATATTCTGGCTTGCATCGCTCTGAGACTTGACGCTGGTCTTGACGTTGAAGTCGACATCAATTCGCTTCGCAATACTGCTCTTGGCAGCGGATCCTTTGTGGCCAGGGATAGATGAAGCAGCATTATGTCCGAGTATGGTGCAGCGAGCTCTCAGGGCAAGGGGGGTGTCCTGGGAGTCCAACAATGTCAAGCGGGTGACACCACAAAACTCGAGCATTCGGGCCTCGTTCTCCAGGGCGAGAGTGCTATCCCAGGCTTTGGAGACAAAGCGAAGGAGCGTTTTGGGTGCAAGTGTGAAATGCTTGATCGTAGCCAAATGCCGCTGCAAGGATTGAAGGACAAGAGATGCGATGGGAGATATGTTTCTGCCATTGACGAAAGCCAACTCTAGAGGAACGTTCTCCTCATCGGCATCGTCGCTGGCGATGCCGGCGAAAGCTCCAGGGTGGAACTTGATCTGGAGCTGGCCTCGGTATAACATAGTCAACAGTGGATCACTGGAAGATCCTGTAGTCGAGGCTGACGTGATAGCCCAACCAGTTTGGCGCTCAATGAGTCGGACAGACGCTTCATTAGAGTTAGGAAGACCGAACACGTTGGTTTTATTGATAGTAGGAATGCTTACCCTTTAACTCGCTGATATCCCGAGCACTCCAGCCACGGCATTCTTCCTTCATCCGTTCAGCTTCCTGGATCTGAGCGAGGTACTCATCGCGCATTTCTGTGCCGGATTCTATGGCGACCGTCTTTCCCTCCAATTCCTCCTGTAGTTGCCGTAGCTCTCGCTTCTTCACCTCAATCTCTTCGTCGATGTTGGAAAGCATCTTGCGTGTTTCTCGCAATTCATCCTGGTCACAGCTCTCCATTTCTTCAACTAAAATTTGAAGATCGTTTGCTTCCTTCTCTAGCAAAGCATGCTTCTCCATAAGTGGAGGGACAGTACTGCTGAGTAGTGCCTCCCGTGCTGACAGAAGTTCGTCGTCAGCAGTCATATCGTCTACGTGACGACTAAGACCCTCTTTAAGGCCTTCCAATAACTTCATTCGCCACTCATACCAGGTGGCTTTACTGAGCAACCGCGCATGTGTCTTGACGTTTCGGAACTGATTGTCCATGATCACTCGAATATCAGGAGGAGCATTGACATACTCTTGGAAAAGGGGAGGGTTATCAGCGTATGTTTCCGCTTCGATGGACCGGATTACCTGACGACCCTCGGAGATATAAGACTTAAGTTCACGACAAGAGTGCTGATACAACTCAAGCATAGGGACGGTGCAGAATCCAGCCGCAACGCAGTCATCGAAAGTAGCTTTGCCCGATTTAAGTAATTTATCTCCAGATGATCGGGTCAGTCTCTTAGTCGCACTGCTTGGCGCAGTGGTGTGTCGTCGTTTTGTAGTTGTCAGCTCCATGAAATGAATGTTTGTCATGTTCAGGAACTCTTGAAGTTGAATAGGCTCGACCTCGGGTGCATCCTGGATGGAGTTGTTTTCTTCTTCCTCCTCCTGCTCGGGTTGCTGGGGGTCTGAAGCCAGATGCAACGCATCAATTCCTTCCTTTAGAGGAGTAGTCGCAGTCTCTGAAGCACTTCGCGGGGGTTGTGTGGGGTGGTGCTCCCTTTGAGAGGAGAAGAGCTACGAGCCCGGCGAGCAGGAGATCGGGTTGGTCGGCGGGTTGTTGCATGGCTGGTAGTTGGCCCAGGGAGTCTCACCCCCTTGACTGGACTGACATCATGACCACGAAGTCGCTTGGGAGAGTTCTCTGCCTCCTCTTCGTCCAAATCGAGTTCGGCGGGGCGTTTCCCGAGAATTCCTCGAGCAGCGCCGACATGGAGACTCTTTCGGCTGCCGATCTTGTTCTTCTTTGGACTGAGGCTTGATATCTTATCCCTCAGACTGGAAGGGCCCTCTCCATCTGGCTGGATATGGCCATCCTCTCTGAGTTCTTCTTCTGCGCGGGCCCGCTCTTCGTCGGCCTGCATTTTCAATGGATCTTCAAAGCGCACACCAGCCCGCGATGGCTCTTTCGGAACAAAATGCGGGGTGTTTTCACCGAGAGATGGTCGTTGGTCAAGCAAGGCGGCAACTTTGGGAGAACCGATCCCTTCTTTGTCGATTCCGAGACCAGAGGAACGTCGGCCCTCGCGCGGCTGGAGAACTATGCGGGGTGTTGATTGGCCTGTAGCCGCATTCTGTTCGAAGATGCTCTGACGGAGCGACTTGCGTCTCTCAGCAGATTTCTGGATTTCAGATCGAAATAGCTGCTTTGGTGAAGCACTGCGGTACGACACATTGGCTGAAGGAGGTGTTTTGCTTGGGATTGTCGGTTTCAACTGAGGCGTTGATTGCTTGGAAGGAGTGGATGGTTTCTTTGAAGGCGAGCGTTTCCGCGTAGCAGATTGAGGTGTTCCGGGCATGCTCGAGGCACTCATGACAGAGCTACGTCGTGAAGATCTTCGAACGTTCGCCAAGCTAGGGCTGCCGTTCTCAGATGCCACAGCAGCAACATGAAAGCTTAAAGGAGACTTTGCAGGGGATTTCACAGGGGATGGCTGAACACTCTCTTGGAACGGCGAACTGTTCAGTTGGCCTGAGTCTACCTCAAGTTCCATAAGTCGTTTGGCTTGGCCCTTGTCCTGGCCTTTGAACCCAGATGGAAGAATGCCTCCAACTGCACCGGTAATCTCCATATCCATGGCCCCATCAGATCCATTGTCCTCTTCGACATCTATACCATCCGATTTCGAGGGCGGAGACGCTGGCTCTGCTGCCTGCGTAATCGATGGAGGAGCTTTGTTTAGAAGGCCGCCAACAGCTGCTGTGAACTCCATGGTCATTCCTTCATCTTCATCTTCATTGTCTTCAAAGTCAGGCTGAGCGGAATTCATCTGCGAAATGCCTCCAACCGTGGTGGTCATTTCCATAGTTTGATCGTCGTAAATGGTCTCTTGGCCCGATGATTTGCGACGAATAGTGCTTTGTCGACGCCCTGAGGGGTTACCAAGAATACGTCCAATCGCATTCGTGACATCCATACTGAGTTCCTCATCTTCATCAATGCCATCCGATTCGGGATCATTTGGGACCGAGGCCTTCGCGGATGGATCCACGTTCTCCTGGTCGACTCGGGAACTGAGATCCTCCCATTCTCGATTTTGGCCCTTTTTGATCCAAGGCTGGAACGCACCAGTGATCTCATCACCGGCGATCTCCATAGACATCTCTCCATATTCTTCGTCCAAAGCCTGAGTCCCGGCTTCTCTTGCGGCCTGTCGCAAGGCTTCGTTAAGCTTGGCACTGGCACTAGTACTCGAAGTTGCTTCAGATTGCATGCTAGAAACAGTGTGGCTGGTCATATCATCCATGCTCATCGCGGTACTTTCAGCGTCAAAGTCATCGTCAGATCCAGATGACTGGTCGCCATCGTCTTCTCCCACGACGCTTTCCACTCCAGTCTCCTCGCTCCCAACTGAGCTTCCACTGAATGGACTGGAAGATACAGTTTCAAACCCTCCTTGATTTTCAATTGACGTGCCACTGCCTCGCATTTGCTCAAGGTCTTGCTGGCGTACAGGTGAGAACCCAAAATCCGACTCGGCATCCCCTGGAGATGAAGGGATGTCCTTCTCCCGGGGAGGGTGCTGGTTGCGGTAGGTCTTGAGAATTTGCGACAGAAGATGCGCGTCTTGTTGAATTAGCTGCAGAGGACGATGTTTGGTCCTCCGGTATCTCAACAACGTTCCATGTATGTAACGTGGCTTCGGGGGCGAAGGACACCCGCCGATTGGCTAAATAAAGCGTTAGCTGGTTAGCGGGAGATATGGAATGTGTATACATACCCATAGATTTTCGTCTGGCTTCTCGCTTCTCCAGAATATTCTGCCGTTCACGATCACGACGCTCCTGTTCATCTCGTTCTTTAGTCGCCGCCATCTCGTCACGAACAGCGGATGCCGCATTGAAGGTATCGAAAGGGTTTGATGTTTCGTTCTCTGGATTGGAAGGCTGCGGGGGCGTAGCAAAGTCTATCAGAAGGCCCTCTCCGCCTGCCTCGTTGCTTTTTGCATTTGTCTGGCTGGGCACGTCACGAGCTGGGGTGCGTCGGCGCGTTTCTTCGAAAGATGGAATATTGCGCACGGGAGAAACTGGTACGGTAGGCTTGAGAATTGACTTCAGAGGGAATGATGCGGTTGACTGCGGTACATCGTTCAGCATAATTCTTATCAGAACAAACGCGCGGGGAAGAGGCCCTTACTTTTCGTCGATTCCCATTCGAGCTTTGTAGAGCATCAAGACCACCGGGACCTAAACTCTTGCTTCGAGACTTCTTGTCTCTCGTTGTGGGCTTTGTTCCATTCTCGAGCAGTGGTGTGGCGCCTATGTCTGCTGTCGCATTCTCTTTGTCAAGACCGGACGTCATCTTCGATCGCGGGACATGAGCAATAGAGCGGCGAGAGCGCGGCCGTGTGGCCGCAGGGTCAGCGCGAGTGGACATGATGGCAGTAGGCACAGAGCTATTCCCGACACATCTTCTGTGAGGAAACGATCGGAATAGAGCTTGTCTGCCGGTCGCATTCCCTCGATGAACCAAATCGCAGTTACCGAACTAAACACGGCCCAGGCGCGTCGCATGCACGTGACTGTAAACAATGGCTGAAGAAATTGGTGCCTGAACACCAAGGCCTGAAGATAGAAGTAGCGGCTGACATAATAGCCCTAACCCGCTATTGGGCTAGTCCCAGTTAGGACTAGTCACCACACAACCGCTCTCCCGCAGTAGAGCCCTTTCTTCGCCTTTAGCGAATCTTCTCGTTCTCGATTGTCCGACCCGCCAAATTCTTCGACACCCGCTTCCTCCGTCGACGACAACACACCGCAACCATGGCGACCGAGCTGACCGTCCAGTCTGAGCGCGCTTTCCAGAAGCAGCCTCACATCTTCCTCAACACCAAGAGCTCGGCCAAGAGCAAGAAGAGTGGCCAGGGCCGCCGCTGGTACAAGGATGTTGGTCTGGGTTTCCGTACCCCCAAGACCGCCATTGAGGGCAGCTACATCGGTACGAACGACCCGCGACTCGAAATTCCCGCCGGTGCAGATCTGTGGAATGAGAGGGACTGGGATTGAAATTTGGAGATGGAAACTAGAGATCTTGAGCCAAGCCATATTGAACAGGAATATTCGTGCAGATGCGATGAAATGGATGCAACGAAAGTGCACTCGCTCAATTACGCTCTCTGGCTCTCTACTGTTGCAAAACAGCGTTTTCCTGATCTTTCGATCTTCAAGACCAGCCCCGGCCAAATTTTACAGATCGTCAATCCGGGCGCAATTTGTGGAACGTTTTGTGCTAACAATATGCCATAGACAAGAAGTGCCCCTTCACCGGTAACGTTTCCATCCGTGGCCGTATCCTGACCGGCCGTGTCGTCTCCACCAAGATGCACCGTACCATCGTCATCCGCCGCGAGTACCTGGTAAGTTTCTCGCCGCGCCTGGTTGAATAAGCCGTTGCTATAAGTATCTGGGCTCACATAAATTTCCAAATAGCACTACGTCCCCAAGTACAACCGTTACGAGAAGCGCCACAAGAACCTCTCCGCTCACGTCTCGCCCGCTTTCCGTGTTGAGGAGGGTGACTGGGTTACCGTCGGCCAGTGCCGTCCTATCTCCAAGACTGTACGTTTTACCCGAATATTTGATCTCGCAATGTCGAATCGAAGTAGCGGTGCGCGCTTTCACGCGTCGCAAAACGCAATTTATATCCGACTTCGACGGAAAGGAGGTCTTATTTGTTAAGCTGGTTTCTAACATGATTATTTTTCCACAACAGGTCCGCTTCAACGTCCTGCGTGTCCTTCCTCGTACCGGCAAGGCCGTCAAGGCTTTCTCCAAGTTCTAAGCGTTATCAGAAACTGGGTGCTCGGAATGGACAAATGGCGAAGGAAGCGGTTTGAATTGGATATCAAAGGATTTCTTAAATAGGGGTCGGGATAGTTTACGAGTTTCCATGTCCCAGATACCTTGCTGAAGAATGTGTATCCACACAAAAAGCAAAAAATATTTCATCGATCCTCCTGCTATGGAAATCCGTATCATAGGCTATGGGCGGATGTGCTCAAAATACTGCATTTTTTCTAATTTTGCGTCTTCGGAATCATTTGTCCTTTTGGAGTCGTATTGGTAACAAAAAGAGCTATCAATTCCCATTCACATTATCGCATTAAGTATTCTTGAACCATCTTTCCGTTGCGGTCATTGTTAAACATTAGTTAGCAGCCCCTCCCATGCATTACATTTCTGACCATACCATCCTTCTCCCCCTGTTGTTGATGCATCACTTCATTCCTCAGTCTGATTCTCTCGAGTGCCTCCAGCGACTCGGAAGAAAGAAGGCTCTCCCATTCACTGGGTAACACATCAAGTTCATCGTTACTCGAGTCGTGGACCGAGTATCCTTCGCTGGGTGTATCGCGTCGTCGATTGGAACCCTCCCGTGAGGCCATTTCATCATCAACTTCTCCTCCTCCTCCATCTTCTTCCTCGCTGCTTTCAGAACTGGTCAAATCAGTCCTTGACGGGCAGTAAGAGGGAGATTTATGACTCTGCTGTGTGGATGATTCCGGCATAATATGATCAACAACTTCCCCATCAGAAGAGCTGATATCAACCTGATTGAATGGCACAAAGTCATATGTACGGTTTATTTCGTGCTTCTCGGAGTGTTTCCAACGCCATTTTGCCCACTGCTCGATGATCAGAGACTTCACTTCGTCTCTGATCTCACGAGGCATATCGAGAAGCATCATGAGTCTGTCAACGGTGGTACTGTGGTTCTTGGCAACCTGTCCCTCGGCAAGCTTGCTATACAGGCGTTCATCACAGCGCTTTGTACCGCGGATAGTGTCGAGTTGGAGAAAGTCACTGATATCGTCATGCCCCCTCGCGATCTTTTCGAGACGAGCCAACTGAATCGTGCACGCAATAGCTTGTTTCGGCACACAACCCCATACCAGATATTCGCCCCGGCCAGACCAACGTGCTGTCCTGGTACCCGTAATATCAACAAGGTCATGCGCCTCGAAAACCAAGGTGTCGAGTTTAGAAGTATCAATAATTGAAAATTTGGCGGCTTTCCCCTTTCGAAGACACCGATGGATAGGCACGAGCAAGTGCCGAGAAAACGAGATGAAGGGGGTCGCCTTCTTCACTTTCGAAACGTGGGTCTTGAAATGCTCTAAAAAACTTTCTTCAGAGATAGCTGTATGGCTGAATGGCTCAAGCTGCATGAACATCCCGGCGCGCAGTTCGTTCTTTAAGTTTGTCCCTTGGGACTTAGCGTTTGACCACCTAAAAAGAACCCTTGGTAGTATCTTTCTAGGCAAGGAAGCAACCGGGGCCAAGGGTTCAACATGGGTTTCCAAGCCATCGCGGGTAGCTATCTCGATATCAGCAGCATGTCCATGGTCTTCTTCATCAACGATGGGTAAAGAGGCTAGGCTTGTAGATAAGCAAGGATCCTGTGGTGATCCAAAGCCATCTTCTTCAACGATCATCTCGTCGTTGGACTCAATCGACTGTAGAATCACTTGATCGGCGGGTCTGGGAGCCCCTCCTGGGTTATTTTCATCAACAAGCATAGAGTCGTCTGTGGGAACAAGCTGATCGGTGGTATCAGTGGTGTCCTCTTGCCAGTCATGTAAATGACCCTCGATAGAGCACCAGAGACACACTTTTTGATGACCTGTAACAAGAGATTCGGATCGGTATTTGACAGGTAGATGTAAGGCCGAAGTAGACGGAGATGCCATATCATGGCTCGAAGTAGGTGACTGGGTGCCCGAGGAGCTGCCGTGGGGTTCCAAAGGCATGATCTCGAAAAGGCCTGGAAGGCCACTCTGTCGAAATGTTAGTAAATCTCCACAGAACGTCGGGCGAATTCGATCTTACAACCCAAAGCACAGATTCTAGGAATTCTTCCGCGAATTTGGGAGTGCCTACTTGATCCGTGGCTGGGGGATAGGACATATTATCACGTTTCCTTTCGGTAGCTTCAATAGCCAGTCGTTGTGCTGATTTGCGGATGACCTCAATGTGGGCTGCCCATATCCCGTCTTTTTCAAAGTCCTCTTCAATGCAGACGTGCCACCACACCCCGTGAATACTCGCTCTCATCCATGACCATTGGGTGCACATGGCGGCCTTTGTTAGATTGTGCTCCAGATGGTCACCGAATATTTCTGAGAGAAGAGTGACCATATCGTCCTTAGTAAGGTCGAAGAAACGATGAAGACAGCATAGTATTTGCCGCATAGGCGTATTCCAACTAACACAAGTTGAAGTAGGCATTGTGAGACGTTTCGAGAGGTTTTCAGCGAGCCGCTCTTTCGGAGGTGATCGAGGTGGAAGGAGGCCCCCCGGAGGAGGAAGAAGATCAAGTCCGCGGGGTAACAAGTGATACAAAGAGTTGAGCAAGAAATAAGAACAGGCACTCTGCGTTCGATTTGTCGAAGAAGGCGATTGAGAGGAGAAAGGTGGACTGGATGAGGTAGATGCGAAGGTGAATAATCTTCTTAAGTCTCAAGGGGGAGAGTCTCCAGATTGACTTGGGTCATCAAAGTTATGGGGGGGAGGCGAGTATCAATGCATAAAGGGCCCTGGGGCTTCAGAAAAGAGTAGGAGCCAGGAAAGGGAAAAAGCAAGTAAAGAAACGAGAAGTTCAGGTCTCCAGGTATGCGAATCTTGGAGAGTTTCGATGCATGGCAGCGGCAACAGACCAGAGACTAAGCTCAGGCCCCGAAATGACTCCCTTGGTCGACTCGACTTGGAGGGACTATCATACTGAAGCGGACCTGGATATATTATCATGTATTTTAGTATTTTAGCAACAGGCAATAGGGAGTATCTAGTACATCAAGTCATATCTAAGAAGCGAATTAAGTAACCAAATTGTACAAGAATCATAGCCGAATATACTTTTCCGAGTCAAGCAACTTTTATGGCGCATCCACGGATGAGGACACTTCAATTGTCCTTGTCACTCCAATCCCACCTTGGAAGACGTTTTGATTGTGATTGCCGAATCCCTCACGCTCTCCGTTGATAGACGTCTCAATGCGTGGGTCGCCCTGGGCGTGCGACACGAGGACATCCTCATCGGACTCTTTAATCCGCACGCTCGTGCGCTTCATTTGATGTCGGTTGACAGACTTGGTGTTACCGGTTTGCATGGTACTCAATTTGTAGTCGGTATCCTTGCCACTGGAGTATTCGTGGGCGACGTACTTCAGCAAGGCTGAGACAGCGGGAAGGCAGGTACAGATCACACCAATGGCAATCTCCGCGTTTCTAAGAGGGTAAAAGATTCGTGTTAGCAGGGCGTCACAGTAGTGATTACTATATCAGACTTACCCAAGCATGTTAATTCTCATGAAGGCCATTGTGGTGTCCGCTGACTGCGATGTCAAGACGATAAGAACCAAACGGATGACACTGGCTAATACAGCCATACCACCCGCGCCCATGAGAGCAACGACACGCAGCTTTTTCTTCTTGGCCATTTGGAGAGACATGGTCAATGGCAGGGGGACAATGAGAATGATCAAATCGCTGACTGAACTGATCACAGCATCGGCTGTGATGATAGCATTCTCGTTGAGGCAAGAACCCTTGACGTCCGAATCCCAGAAACTATTGATGGGAAGACAAATCCGGACCTTGACAATTACCGAAGGGATGTAATAGGCGAGCATCACACCCATGAATATGTAAATAAAGATCACAGCCTTACGGAAAGGACTGAAGACCCGAGCCATGATCCATAGGAGGCAGACCTTTGTTAAATATGCTGTGGGGCCATACATGACTAGAGTCACGTAGACGGTCTAGGATATCTCATTGTTAGCAGGTCTATGCAGAAGAATTCTAGTAATAGACTCTGCCTTTACCTTTTTAAAGGCTGTGAGGTTCTCTTTTGGGACATCATGCAGGTGTAGACCCCCGCCATATTTTCCCACTATAGCCCGTTAGCCGGATTCATTATAGAACACGGATGTTGCAGATAAAGGAGGGGCTTACTCAAAAGCGCAATGACAGAGTAGGCTGTCCCAAGAATCTATTAATGGTTAGACTTTTTCTTCTCATTGGTGCATTCGAGTCATGGGGAACCATACATAGGCGGCCGTGCAAAGCCCTATTCCCCATTGTTAGACAAAAGCCACCCAAACACGGCGAAGAGTATGGAAGCATACTTACAATCCTCCCTGTGGAATCCGCGGAGAATAAAGAGTCGGGTGTACAGTCGTAAGAAGTAACAAATTGTCATGCCCGCAATACATAGTCCCTGGCACCAATAGTCCGCGGTTTGGACAGAGGTGTTGACATGCTTTCCGACAGCTGCATTAACAGCACGTCCAAACAACGCCATAGATTCCACAGGCGCCATTGTGAGGACTTGGATAGGCCTCAGTAGTACATAGATCCAAATCACAGGACAGTCAGGTCACAGGGACACGGGGATGGATCTTTCTTAAGACCACCCACTCCGCTTTCCCCTTAATGAGTTCGAGGGAGGGGGGGGAGGGGGGCCAGGCTAATGATCATCAGCGAACCACTTTGCAATTAACGAACCCGGATGCAGGTGGCAATTTTAGTTTGCCGAGGGCTTCCTTCCGAATTCTACTCTTGATTGTGTGTAGGCCCTTGGCCCACCAACACAGTATCTGCCATAGATGATCTTCTGTGTTAATTTCTCCAAGCCCTGAGCTAGAGGCGCCGGCACGAACGTTCCAAACTCTATGCACAGGACCGGAAGGTTCAAACGCGCTCAGGTCCTCGTGGATGATTCGGCCCCCCGTCCGGCTAGTTCGAGAATCTAGACTATTCCTTCTACTGGACGGCATAGCACATAGCACGAGGCCGTTCGGAATTGGACTGAAACTACAGGTAGCCTTTCTCTGTTCTCATTTTGATTTGAAAAGAGTTTGGGAACACGAGGCGGGCAGTTTCAGATTCATCAATCAAGATATGATGGTCCACCATAAAGCCAGTTGTTGGAACAGTAACAGCTGTCATGTATTTTCTAGGACGCTCGCAACGGGTCGGCCCTGCATAAGCTGTCGACCCACGGGACGGAAAGAAGGCGAGATGGCGGATCACTTCCGATGGGCCGCGAAGAATCATGGCCAGTCAATCGAAGATTGACAGCCCTGGAGTGGGCTTCTATGCGTCAAGCCATCCCGTTGTGGCAGAGAGCGTGTTGACGGAAGGTTGAAAACTGGGGCACAGGATTGATACCAGCGGGTTCCGTAATTACCAGGGCTCGTGGCCTCTGAGGCAATTCCAGAGGGGCGTTGGCGGGAAAAGTGGGCCCCAGACGCGGGAAGGCTGGCCAGGTGGGTCACACCAAGAGTATCGCCTAGCCGGACCCTGAATAGGTATTGGATCCCCCCCCCCACTCTGGGTTTTGGGGTAACCAAGCAAATCATAGAGGGCCCAGAACACACCATGAGGAGAACGGGCATTGTTCATGTCTGCAGGCCAGCCCATGTGCGTACTACGTAGTACCGGGATCCCGGCAAGCCTGGCATGGATCCCGCCAAATTGGTATACGCGATAGTCCAAAGGACGTCTTGGTTACCCACCGGGTTAAGCGCACAGACAGACCCTCTTACTGGGTCTGGTTTTCGCTCTTGTCCGTGGAGGGCAACTGGTACGCAAAGTCCCCTGGGACGGAGGGATTAACACATGCGTTATAGGAGACTGACACGAGAAGTCAAAAATGCATGCTCCAGGATCTTCATGCTCTGGATCTGCGCGTGATTTCTGCGACTCGAGTTACATCTTGTTGAGTGGAGTGGAGTATGTCATTCAAGTAAATTGACTTTGAGCCAGGTCCCAGCAGTCGTCAATCAGACTCCATAGACGTTTAAGTAGGAGCTTTAGCCTTGAACTCAATTGTCTTCGAGTCAATCATGCACCCTCCCTCTCCTGGCAGGAATTTCCCGAGGAAGGATCCGCCGGGAAAAAGGAACCAGGCAAAACCCCACCAGGCAATCCTATCATGAGAATACGAGAACGAATAGGTAGTAGGAAGCTGGAAGCCTCCGATTCTCCGATACTAATTAATTGGTACTTCCGAGCTTTCATTCGAAGGATCCTTTCTCCACAACTGTAACTAGTAATCATTTCTCCCACTTCCGACAACCGCCTACTAGTATCATATGTATTGTAACCGCTGGAGAACATACCTAGAAAAGCTCTTAATCTTGGTTGTCTCCAATAGACCTCCGGTGTAGGAATACACGAGAGCAATGTGCTATTAGTATCTATGGCGTAACGGAGCCAATAGGCGAGATTCCGAGACAGTTAATATATTGGTTTTGGTCGCCATCCGCACGGATATCCGATCCTTCGCGTTCACTATCCGGACTATTTTGATCTACTACCGGGAGTAGCTCCAGTGCTTACATGGAAAAGCAAACCTGGTTTAGAAGATCGCCATCACGTTTGGAGGAGATGATACTCCACCCGGCATGTTCAATGGGACAGACGCCACAAAGAAGCTCCACCGGTGCAGCTCCTGACAGGATCGCGCTAGGGCCTCGAGGTCAAACAGTTCCCCTGCGGAGTGGGTTAGCCGACTATTGACTCCAAGTGCCCTTGCTTTCGAACGGCTGGATGTTCTCCCATAGGACCCAAGGAGTGGGTGCATGGTTTGTTTCAACCTACCGATTGGCATGCCCCATCCCGCGAGCACATACTCGTGGAGAAAGATGTCAGGCGACTGAGGGGGATATACCTAAAAGTGCGTCAAAAAAGATACTTCATAGATCTGCACATCCGTTGCCGTAAATGGGAGCCTCAAAAAAGGTCAATATGGAGCTTACCTCCCAGCTAATCGCATCGCTCGCAATAGCTGCGAATCCAGAGTCCCACAGCCAGCGGAGGACATCCTCGGTAGCCTCCACTCCCGCATGTTCTGGAGCCGGGTTGTCTGAATATGCTTGTTTCTGAGCATCGGTCATCACGGTATCCCACTCTTTGGTAACCCCCACACGGACAAAGAGGATATCGCCCTTCTGAAACGTGATGTTGGTTTCCTTGGCGATCTCCAGGATGTCCGTGAGGCGCACCTGGTGGGTTGAAAACGTGGTGTACTTGATGCCCTTCTTCTCGGCCCACGATGCATAGTCGATCAAGACTCCACGACCTGCGGCCGGTAAGTATAACTCCTGTGATGGCAGTGTCTATGAAAGAAAAGGGGAGACTCTCACCAGCAATGCCCTCTTGTGCCCAATGCTGCATGCCAATCCGGTCATTCTGGCGATCATTGATCTCCTGGGAGGTCACACCCCCATAGAACAGTCTCTCCGTCTGACCCGGGACTGTTTGGGAGAAATGCCGAAGCCCATCCCATTGGCTGCTCTGTTCTGTGCTTGCTTATCAATACCAAGCCGCATCTCCCTGCATCTAAGCCTCTCGCGTCCCGCGTCTCGACTTACGTGGGTTCATGGAATAGATGTCATCGAAGGCTATACCCCCCCAGCAAGGGCACAATCTTATGGTCACATGGCTGACGATTGAGATTTGGATAGTCCAGCTTCGTCAGCTCCCATCCCATAGTCACTCGACGGCCAGTTCTGATCTCGCCTGCTGCTGCGGCCGCGACCCGCTCAGGGGTGAGGATTGCTAATTTTCCCAGACCCTCTTCGCGACTGCCAGGTTCTCCAATCCAAACTTGTTTCGGATTGGGGAGTTCGTCAAAGGGGTATCAAAGGTGGGCTTGGCCATAATGATAGTGTAAGTCTAGTGTAATCTTCTGGTTTGGAATTGAGCTTTATGGAATCTCGGAGGTACTACGCCATCCAAGCGCCCGGAAAGAAGAGCTTAATATGTCCCCTCTTCGGGTGTCGGGCAAGGGCTTCCTTGCCGCGGAGCTTCTGGGAGATTCAGGGAAAAGCGTGCTAATTGGCGGCGAATGCCAATCTCGGAGGAACGCTTGATAGCGCGTCAACGGAGTTTTCGCATTATGGAGCATCAAGTGTCCAACTCCACTCGCAACATCCGCCCAGGCCGTTGCGGTGACTATCAGGAGCACTAGACCCTGAAGGCGTTCCAAGCAAAGTTGGTAGTGACACCAGTCAGGATCCCCCCAGAGTCTCCACTGCGGTACATCCGATGCTCACAATGGAAGGATTGGCGTTTATTGACCCCACATGCTGGCAAAAGCGTCCTTACCGACTACTTGCCCAGTCCACTGGCGCTGCACACTAATGCACCACAAGCCTTCGAGCGAGCTCTACCCTTCCGAGTGGGGATCTCCGGCATGCGTGTACCACTCTGATTATGCCCTACAACCTCTAATTACCCTGTGGAACCTCCCCACTTTGTCGTATCAAGGGAAGCCATTGAAAAAAGTTTGGACGTCCCTACCCATGATTCCGCCCCCTCATTCTAGTTTGATTGAGCCATTGGATTGCCTTTTGGTTTCAAATGCTGGCATTTTTTGTCCCCGTGGTTTAACCCCTCACATTCCTGTTGCCTGTACAGAGGAGAGTCAGTGAAGATGACAGACTCAATCAGCAACTACAATAGATTGGTCACAATCTTTGTGGCCATTGGTTCATTGGTATGGCAAAGTCCCCTCATATACCACATGCGGGCGCTAATTCGTCCCTTCCCTCCCGGTGCAGACCTATGGCTACAGCTCCTCAATCATCTCGAGTACAATCGGTCAGCCAGGCTGGTTCGCCTACTTCAACCTCCCTGTGGAGGGAGAGCCTGGCTATGAAAGCATCACTACGCCCGCGGAATCCACTGCCAACGGCCTATTCAGTGCCGGTGGTGCTGTCGGATGTCTGTTCCTGATGTGGTCCTGCGACTTCTTCGGCCGTCGCGCCAACATCCAAATCGGCGCGTTCCTTGCCATGTTCGGTGGTGCTCTCCAGGAGGGGCCAATTCTCTTGCTATGTTCCAAGCTGGAAGATTTGTCTGCGGTCTTGGAATTGGTCTCTTGGTTACTGTTTGCCCCATGTATCTGTCCGAAATGTCAAAGGCCTCGCGTCGCGGCTGGCTCGTCGGCCACCATGCTATTTTCCTTGTGTTCGGCTATATGCTGTCGTCTTGGGTAGGCTACGCCTGCTACTATGCTGAGACTACCATCCCTTCCTTCGGATGGAGATTCCCGCTGTGCCTCCAGAGCTTGCCGCCGTTAATTCTGCTGGCCGGATCGCCGTGGCTGCCCCGTTCCCTCGTTGGTTGATCCAAAAGGGTAAGCTCGATGAGGCTCAGGATGTTCTTCTCAAGCTCCGTGCTCCGGATGAGCTGGCTGCCCGCGAAGAGTTTCTACAGACCAAGGAGCAGATCGAGCTCGAGGCTCAAAAGCTCGCTGAGTATGGCAACATCGTCAAGGCCATCATCAAAAAGCCATCGTACCGCAAGCGTATGATCATTGGTTTCCTGACCCAATGGGGTGCTGAATTCGGTGGTCCTTTGATCATTGTGAGTTTGGGTTCCGTTGCTTGGGCGAGAAAGGTTTACTAATTCAGTAATAGAACAACTACCAAGTTCTCCTCTACACGAATCTGGGCGAGACAGGTGGCATGCCATTGCTTCTTAGTGCAGTTTGGTTGACCACAGCTGGTGTGATCTACAACCCTCTGGGTGCTTGGCTGCATGACAAGGTCAACTCCCGCCGTAAGATGTTCATGACTGGATTCGCGGGTATCATTGTCACTACTTCCGTTCTGGCTGCTATGACTGCCTTGTACGCTGGCACTACCAACAAGGCTGGAAATGCCGTTGGTATCTTGTTCATGTACCTGTACTTGGCCATGCAAGGGTAGGTTCTCCCTATATAACCCTTTGCAAAGGGGCTGGGACTAACTTTCATCAGAACATTCTGTGACACCACCATGTACCTCTACGTTTCTGAAATTTTCCCCACCGAGATCCGTCCCATCGGTATGGGTTTCTCTCTATTCGGCCAGTTTGCTGGTAAGCCCAAGACCCCTTTTCCGGCTGCCTATCCAAACAAGCTAACCTCGGCGAAGCCACGCTTATCCTTCTCGAGACCGCGCCCATGGGTTTCAACAATGTTGGCTGGAAGTACTACCTCGTCATTATCTGCTGGTCTGCTTTCTTTATTCCCGGTAAGTCTCTACAGCTCTATTCTGGACATCTTTCATACTAACTGCCGCTGTAGTCATCTACTTCTTCTGGCCGGAGACTGCCCGCCTCACCCTGGAGGAGATTGCTAAGAACTTCGGTGATGAAGTTGCCGTCAACCTCACTGACGCAACAGAGGAAGAGAAGGCTCAGCTAGACAAGCGCATTATCGAAAACGGAGCTGGTAAAGAGCTTCAGGCCTAATTTCGTGAAACTGGCGAATCGTGGTTTTTTCAATCCTCCCACAGCTTGATCATTGCAGTGCCGCCTTGCTTCTCAAATATATACCCAGGGTGGTGGTTTCGGAACCTAGAAGTCCTATTGGACGCTCACCGTGAATAATACAGTCATTAATTTTCCTTTTTGTTCCACTGACCAAGTCGATCGTTTGTAACAGGGATTTTACTTTCTACTGTGATTCTTGCCAGAATATCTGCCAAATTAAAGCTTTGACTAAATTTATAAAAAAAAAATCATAAACTTCCTTAGAATGGTAACCTTGAAGGGAGCGATATGTTCTAAAAGTCATGGATACATGTTTATGGCGATCGTAATATCAGGCCTAAGGTGCCAAGCCACGTTCGAATTGGGATCTAAGCCAATCAGTGGCAGATTTTCGGGGTCGATTAGTTACGTCTTGACCGTGACGACTCGGTGGTTAAGCGCTCTTCCGTCGCAGATTTTTCTGAGGTGCCCATCCACATCGGTTCTCCCGTGGGGTTAATTCTAAGTCATGTCCCTCTTCGGTAGGAAAAATGCGGGTGGAGGTCTGCCCGGCGTTCGGGTACGTCTTTCTTGCCATTGCAACCAGTCTTAGGGTAGAGGACCCCGATCCAACACTAGTGAATCGGTTGAATATCCATGACCACCTCCCTGTACGCTCTACTGACCCATAATTGGCCGCGCTAGACTGTGGTCTCAGTGCCCAGTCGTTCGAGCTAGCCTTTTTCTGTTGCATATTGGCCGGAACGGTGAACGATGGGCCCTATTATAACATTGGCTAGTCCGTAACTAAAATATCGCAGGCGCTCTTTCTGTACAACTTGGAGGTAGGTGATGTCAAATACTCCCAATCTGTGAGATAACACATTTCAGGTATGGGGATATCGACCTAATTGTTGGGCTTCTCGATCTTTCATCCATGATGCTCAGGTACGTCGAAACCTCCAAATCTGGTGCGCTCAACCCTGGATGTGGGTTGCTGCCAGTGTTGACTATGATGGATTCAATATTTGAGGCATTGGGCATAGACTTAGTATCAGGAAATTTCGAACAAATGTTGCAGGCTGCCAGGTATAATGAGGGTAGGACTTTAGTTCCCACTATAGAGCTAGCTTCCGTCCTAGAGCCTTGTGTACACTCAAGGAAAGAGGAGTGGCTGACACGAGAACAGTCCTCCCAGAAAAGGTCATGTACGGACCTGCTTGGGTATCTGATTCGGTATGAAGTGGCTTAAGGCGCGTAGGTGAGGTAGGTGAGCAGTTATGACCATGGATGTGCATAGGGAGTGACTAAGAATACCAGGGGGCCTGCCTCATATCGAAGGAAACACTAATTATCGCTCATTAGGTGCACATATTGTCTGAATGTGGTGCTAGTAAACTACTTCAGACCTTTGTTTGAGAAAATACTTGACACTTGAAACACTGACAGGTCGGCGGCCAGCCACAGCGTAGTAATTGACTACATATGAGAAAATCTTCTACTAATACCTCCAGCCTACAAGTCTCTTACTGGTAGCCATTAAAGCCGAAGTACTTTTCCAGGTAATCTGACATGCAGTCGCCCGTGTAGACATTCTGAATCATGAAGGAATGGTCATGAGGACCCGTAGATTGGCGGTATATATATGAGCACTAGCCCTTGTAGAGTACTGCTGCCAGTGGTGCATATTGGAGGATATCTAGACGAATGACCTGGTACTAGTACCTCCAGGTGTGAAACTTATTTAAGAGGCTGACAGAGCTGCAATAATACACATATGAGCTGTTACAAACTACGTCAAAGAGTGAAACCACTGAAGGTGTACGCAATGTATGCGAGGATCCTCCGCTGGCGCTAATCCCAATCGGTCCAGCGAGCGCCCGATTCAAGACTCGCGCCTCACCTCACGACTTGTCTCTTCAGGCCTCCTCCTGCTTTTCGCCCCCATAATCTAAACCTTACAGTCTTCTTGTCCTCTGGCCTTGGGGACTTGCCTATTTCTTCATCCGGCTCTCTCGGCCCTTGTCTCCCAACCCCTGGAAAGTCTCAGCACCGGACCCCCGGCTTCCGCGATGACCAAATAACCCCCTCTATCAGCAACACGAGTGATGATCCAGGATCGACGCGGCTCTTACGGAAACATTGATTTTAGACCGGAGACTTCAGACCTGCTCTAACGCCCGTAATTGGGGCCCCAAAAGTTCTATCCGCCGTTAATCTCAATTCAGGGAGAGCAGGTGCCCACCTGCTTCTGATATCATGACCAACTTCGAGAAGTCGGTCAAAGGAGCCACAAAGTTGAAGGTGGGCCTGGAAGCGAATAACAAAGGGAATCAATCGCATGCTCACACAAGTCTTCGTATAGCTTGCGGCTCCGAAATCGAAATATGTCGAGACAATCCTGGTAGCGACGCACTCTGGCGATGCAGGTGTCGCAGAGGTCTTCCGAACCCTCCAGCACCGACTGCGCGACTCTGCATGGACGATCGTCTTCAAGGCCCTCATTATTGTCCACCTCATGATACGAGAAGGTCAAGAAGACGCCGTGCTGATCTACCTTTCCGACAATCCCAAGAAGATTGCGCCCAGCAATTTCTCCGAAGGTAAGGTCACCGCCATGGAATCCTACATGTGGCATGCCACTGATGAATGTACTGTACAGCGCAATCTCAAGGCCGCAATATTCGACGATATGCCGACTACCTGATTACCCGCGCGAAGGCGTACGAAGCGACGAAGGTCGATTATGTCCGGAATGGACCAGGGCGTCTGAAGCGGCTGAGCGTGGAGAAAGGCCTCCTCAGGGAAACAGAAGTCGTACAGAAGCAGATTCGTGCGCTACTTCGCTGCGATGTATGTGAGCTCCGGGTTCTGTGAATTGGGCGACTCATCTAACATTCACGCAGCTGTTGACCGACGAACCCGAGAATGAGATCAGTTTGACCGCATTTCGCCTACTTACCCTCGATCTTCTCACCTTGTATTCGGTGATGAACGAGGGAACCATCAATGTCTTGGGTAAGCACTGGAGTGGACTCACTTGTGGCATGCGTTTCTGACCAAATGCTGCAGAACACTACTTTGAAATGTCAAGGCCGGATAGTGAACGTGCCTTGTCCATATACAAGACGTTTGCCAGACAAACGGAGGAAGTAGTCCGGTTCCTGGGCGTTGCGAGACATTTTTCATCAGCCACGCGATTGGAGATCCCGAAACTTAAGCATGCATCCACCGACTTGACGCGCCTGCTTGAGGATGACCTGAACGACCCGGACTTTGACCTCCGCCGACGCGAATATCTAGCTGGGAAAGGAATAAACGCGAACGACAAGCCAGGCTTTAGTCAACGATCTGCCACTTTTGACGAACCCCAGGTTGCTTCCAAGCCGCCACAGTTGCCCGAAACTGGGCAGAAGAAAGCACCACCCCGGACCTGATTGACTTTTTTGAGTCTATCGACCCAAATCCACAGCCAGTGGCCCAACAGAATATCTCGCAATACCAGCAAATTGGGTTCCAGCAACCGCAACCGCAACCGCAGCCGCAACCGCAGCCTCAACCAGCATTTTATGCACAGCAGACAGGGTTCCAGCAACAACCCCAGCAACAGCAGCCCCAGATGGTTGGATTTGCCCAGCAGAACCCATACGGAGGCTTCCAGCAACAACCGACTGGATTCCAACAACAACAGAATACCGGAAACCCATTTGCGCAGCAGCCGCAACAGCAGCAGAATATGGGCAACCCATTCGGGCAGCCACCAGCACAGGCTCTTCAAGCCACACCTACGGGGGCTGGATTTGGCGGTTATTCCCCACAGCCTCAGTCGTATGGTTTCCAATCCAACCTGTCACCCATCCCCCAGAATGGGACTACGTCGTTCCATCAACCCCAGGCCCAACAATCCCCAACTACGTCCAACCCCTTCCGCCAATCTATGCTGGTCAGTCAACATACAGGCCCTGCATCTACGGCTCCTGCCAAACCACTCCAGCGGCAGAACACCAACCCTTTCGCAAAGCGGCTCTCTACGAACGTTTTACCACAGTCTACTGGCTTTGGTATCTCTGATCCAACACAAGCCCCCCCCAGTTCCCCAAATCCCACAATCACAGTCTCCACAGCCACTTGCACCCCAACGTACGGGGACAAATCCATTTTCTCGCACTTCATTGATGCCACAGAACAGCGGGAGCCGTCCTCAGACAGCACCCTTAAGGCCTACGGCAACAGGGACCAACCCCTTCCGGCAAAGCCAGTTTATTAACCAGCAAACCGGACAAGGGTGGCATATGAGCGGGCAGCAGGGGACGATGGGGGGGATTGGAACAATTGGAGACCGTGCCCGTCTTTCCACGCCCGGGTATGGCTTAGCTAAATGTTTCGTGTTCGACAGTACGCTTTGAAGGCTAAATCCCCCACCCTTTCTCATATGCGTCCGCTTACCTATCATTCGCGATGGCGCCTCGATTTATTCTATCCTATTTTGCTTTCTTTCTCCTTCAATCGTGTCATCTTAAGACTCTTGTGTTGAGCATAAGATTTTACGCCCGTCCGGCTGGGTCTGCACTGCGGGAGCAATTGTCGTGTAACGCTATCGCGATGATTCCAATATGTTAGAATAAGCAAGTTGAAACGTTAGAAGCATTCGATAGGCAATGATATTCGTAATTCTTATGCCCCTTCCCCCCTATTTTATGTGGAGAATGGTCTCATTCCCTGCTTTCAATACCTTGAGCCTGATGCACCTGCTCGAAAACCAACCTGATCGGGACAACCTGACAGGGGGGCGCACGGCTCAATGCAGGGGCAAAAAAAAGTACATTGCTCTGCATACAAAGGATTGCGCATGAAATACGACTAGTAGCCTGATGTCCAGGAGGTGCCCCGCGTGTAGCCTAACGGCTTTTACGAGTCATCGATCTCGGCATTCAGATCTGAGGTCGGGCGCAACTCCTGGAGGATTTGGGAAGTCCAGGCGCCTCGTCGATGGACCAATCGTCCGCCCCCGCGGGCTCGGGCTGAGTTGCGCCTCCTCTTTACTCTCCAGCCCACGAGACGCCACGGTATAATTTAAGACCAAGCCTCAAACCTTTTATTGTGATAGCCGTCCTAGCGTCATAATCTTATGATACGCCGCTGATGATCTACGAGTGCAAGGGTACTCCGTACAGTAAGCGAAGACGCGGATCCCGTGGGTCGCAAGGCGCAGGGCTTTTGCGGCGTAAAAGATGGCAAGCTTGTATCAAACTAAGTTGCGAACCGACCGCTTCCTCCCACTGAGGAATCTCCATATTTGGGCGTTTGGGTGTACAAAAGATGCTGTTCACCACATGGAGTATCTCCACCTGGAAGACACTGCTAGAACGGATGTACTCGTGCTCGCATCACCACCTGCTGCTCCCCGACGTTCGTCTCGCTGTTGCTCCACTCTTAACGGCCTTAAGAAAGTCTAGATCCAATAGATGCAGCCGGGCGTAGTCGTGCATCCCACTAGTGCGGCGCAACTCATGATTCGCCCACTGCCTCGATAAACGTGAAGAACTCAATTTCCTCAGGTTCTAGTTATCGCGCTTCTGGCTAGTTGTCAAGCCCCCGCTCTCCCCCTTCCCCCTCCCCAGGGTTCATAACGAGGCTCTTCTCCTCCTTCTCCTGCTCACCTCCCCGCTTCCTCGCCACCCTCCATGCCAGTGCTTGGTCAAAGCTCTTATCATGGACGCCAAGGGACCTTTCGACGGGCATGAGCGGACATTGCCTGTGCTGTCTCGACCTCCCGTGGAGTCCTGGCCGACCGGAGCGACCCCCCCACTCCGATTATTATGCTCTCCACAATTCGACTATAGCACCAGCAAACATCTCCTTTGACGCAGCCGTGCCCCCGACGACATACTCCGCAGCCGTACCGCCAGCGGAAGCCTCGACCCCAGCTCCACCCAAAGCCTCCGCGAGCAAAAAGGCCCAAGCCCCTGCAGCCTCCACTAGCGCAGATCACAATGCTGGCACCAAGGTTCGCAAGCAGCGCAAACCTGCCAATGCGTCGACGGGCAAATCGACTCTCTTCTGGGTCAATACGGACCCTGAGTCTGCCTCGGGAGGAACGAAGGAGGAGACATTGAAGCGTATCCGCTCGCATGTCATGTCCGAGCATAACCGCAAGAAGCGCCTGGAGAATACGAAGCGATATAAGAGTAAGACATGGAAGCATCTACCCTTCCAGCCCCCAGAACAGATCGCCGGGGCTATGGGCCCGCCGCGTCCGCCGCCAACAGTGCCGTTGACTTCCCCGTCTTCGCGGCCGCGGTCTGGGTCCGCCTCCGGGTCGGCCTCCAGTCATCGGGGCTCCTACGTGGAGACCCCGGTGATCAAGTCGGAATTGGTTCCCGTGTCAAATACGGTCATTTATCAGACGCAGGCGATCGCCGAGACGGAGACGTGGGATGAACATAACTTGGAAGACTTTGACGGCGTTGTAGGATACCAGCCGCAGGCAACGGCGCCCCCGGTGTGGACATATGTGGGACCTGGTGCCCATGACCCTTTTAATACAGGGCACACTCAACTTACAGATAGGATGATGCGTCATTTGCAAAATTGTAAGCTTTATATACGACTCAACGCATGCGCCCGCCCCCCCCACTAACGGTGATGTAGTCCTCTCGGAATTAACACAAGAGGCTCATCCCCTACAAATGCGATATAAACCAAAACTCCAGGCACATTGGTCGACACTCATCCAGCGCGACCCTGCTATCCTACACGCGACGATTTGCATGTCCACGTCCAATGCAGCTATGCAACGGGGTGAGCTGCCCATTCGAGATCCCAGCCAACATCGCAGTGCGCTTGTGGTTGATACAATTTACCACCGCGGCGAAACCATCCGATTGGTAAACGAAGGTCTATCAGACCCGGTGAAAGCCTCCAGTGACGAGCTGATCGCCGCGGTGTCTACGCTGTTAATAATCGAGGTACGCTCATACCTTAGGAGTCCAAAAGAATCAAAATAGACTCTTTGCTGACGCTTCGCAGATTGCATCGGGCAATCCTGACTATCTGAAGATCCATCTCGCAGGTTTACGACAAATGATCGGCCTGCGGAAGAATTTCGCAGACGTCCCATCGGATGTCCGGTTCCAAATATCCTGGTTGGTCTCTCTTTGCTTGTCGACATTTTGTTGAAATAGACTGACCTCGTCCTCAAAAGGACTGATATACGCGTCGCTTGTATGGCTCTCACGAAACCTATATTCCCCTTTGTCCGATCCATCCGGCCTGCGGGCTTTGAACTCTTCCCACCCAACGATGATGTTGCACTACTCGCAACTCGGCTATACCCGCTGATGAAGATCCCAGGCATCTTCAGCGACCGCTTCTCCCAAATCCTCAAGGACCTGGTCGAGCTCTGCTGGTACGCAGAATGGATCAAAGGCACCACCGCCTACAGGGAATTCAATGACGAAACTGAAGACTACTTTAACTTTGAAGTGCTCTCTGTCGAATACGCCCTTCACACGGACCGGTACACACCTACCGGCCAAGCCAAGGGTGACAACTCCATCGAGGGCTGCACCCGCCTCGCCTGTCTCTGCTTCCACAACAGCGCCATCTGGAGCTTCTACCCCATGATGGCCCCTCTCCTCCCCAAACCCATTCTGGCTCTGCGCACCGCCCTGGAAGCAACCATCCCGAATCAACTCTTCGCGCTCTGCCACGAACTTCTTTTCTGGCTCCTCTTTATTGGCGCCGCCTGCAGCCAAGTCATGCCCGCTGAGCGGTCGTACTTCGTGTCGCAATTGGCTGCCGCCGCCCGTCTGCACCGCATTAGCACTTGGCAGGAAGCTCGTGTCATCCTACTAGGCTTTTTCTACACCGACCGTGTACATCTTCCCATGCTACGCCAGATCTGGTCCGAGGTCCAGCTGCAGTGGGATCTGTCGCCGGTGTGATCGAATAAGCTGGCAGCCTTGGAGCTGCCCTGTCTGTCCCCACCATAATGTAATTCTTATCTCTTTCTCCTCCGTAGTAAATACCCGGTTCCACTGGGAAAATGGTGGGGCCTTCTCCTGGCTTTGAATTTGATACTGTACACTAGAGCGGACTTGAACAGTCCTTTCTCTTGAGTTTTTGAGTTTTCTTTTGCAAAGGAACGGGCAGGTCCCGGCTACTAGTAATGGATAGTGTGAATACAGCTCATGGATCGCCACAGCGTGAAGCTCTCTTCCCCCTTTCGCCGAAGTCTCTGCAAGAAGCTTGCCCACCCTTCCCTACACTATGATCAGCAATGAACGATCCCGTCCCATTCCCGCATAGTAATCACCGGACCCTCACCGAGCTGGGGGCTCAGACCAGCCCGTGTCAACATCTCCTAGCAAGAAATGCCGCAGCGAAGCAAGTCCGAGTCTCCGCCGACCCACCCAGCGCCGAGCGTGGCCGAGCTTCCCCGTCGGCTGGAACTCGGAAAGTCATTATAGGGCGTTTCGAATTTCTTAAATGCTCCTCCCTAGTATGATCTCCTTTTCCATTTTATTTCAATTTTGAAAGTCCTCTTTTTTCCCTTCCCCCTCTCTCTGTCCCCGTCTTTCTTACCCTCATTATGATATTTTGCCTGATTTTTGGTGAACTATCTAGCCTCACCCTTGGCGGCGAACCTCAACTCTAAAAAGCTCTGGATGTCACCTACTTGGCAGTCGTTCTCCGTGATTGGCAAGGCAGAAGCATGGCTACTTTTCGAGCTTTTTAGGAGGCAAGACCACATTGCTGTGTTGCGTGCTATTAGCATCGACACGGTTAAAGATGGGATCATCGCAGCAGGGACCTCAGGACGGGCTTCGGAGCTTACATGCTCCTGCCCTTGCGCCATTGAACCGGCTAAACGGGGCATACAATGAAAACACAAAACACTGCAAGAGTTCTTTCCCTCTTTTATTCGAAGCTCTGGAATACCTTGGACATGATACCGAATACAGGTCATCAACTAGAAGGTTCTCTCTACAGGTACGCAAGACTGTCATGATCATAAGATGTGGATTATTAACTAGGCATAAAGACAAGGCAAGGAAAGTAGATTCAAGGAAACACGAGGACCGAATACGATCCCCCATTACACCGAGCCGACGAGGGAAAATAGATCCCAATTTCTGCCGAACCTGAACTGTGGCTATACAAGGCCCGAGAGCGTTGTCCGCTCACGGGAACACGCAGAGAGAGCCATCACCCTCGCAGGAGACGACAATCCAGAGGCGGGTATCAGAAAGACAAACATTTACCAAGCGACATTACATCACATCACTGCCTCTTCACGTCTACGAGTCAAAGCGAAAAAAGAACGCAGCGCACTCTAAACGTTCTCGCGCGCGGTCTTCTCGCGGCGCGAGCGACCGGTCGGAGACCAGGGGAAGTGGGCAACAGGGGTGATGAAGAAGCTGTTGCTGGTATCGGCAATACCGGCCAGAGCGTTGTACCAGGCGGCGAATGCAGCCAGCAGGCCGAACATACCACCGGCCTTCTGGATCCTGGAGTCGGGGGCGTGGCCGTTGCCCTGCAGGTAGGAGATACCGAGCAGGAGGAAGGTCAGGTCGAGGAAGAAGAAGAGCAGGAAGAAGGCGACGGTGGACTTCAGGGTGCAGAACAACAGAATGGTGGTGAAGATAAACCATCCCATCAGGAAGAGGCCCATGGAATGGTTGAACTCCTCGGAGCTCAAGCCGCCGAGTTCCTCGCCGATTTCGAAGCCGCCGGGGGTGAGCACGATGGCGAAGGCGATCCAGAAACCGCCGTAAGAGGAGAGAGCGGTGGCACCAAAGGTGTTACCGACGGCCATTTCCCTGGGTGGTGTGTTAGTGGGTTCGTCTTGTTGTGGGAGTGGCTGAGGGGTGGCAAGGAGCTTCCCCCCGTCCTATCCAATTCATAACAGTGACTTTCTCGCCTCCACGCCTCCCCACTTCGCTTGGGTCTGGGTATCGATTGGATAGGACTGGCAGAGCTTTGCTTTTGTTGTCAAGGATCGCGGGGTCTCAAAACGTACCACATGCCAGCAAGCAGCTGGACGAGACCGCCATAGCCGAAAGCGAGGCCAACGACGATGTTAGGCATGGAGAGATCAGCAGCGCCCATGTTGATGGCGCTGAGGACAAAAGTGGTGAGGGCGAAAGCGCTCAGGCCAAGAGGAGCAGGATTACCGAACTTGCGCTCCTTGACATCTCTGTACAGACCGGGCTGGAACTCACCACCGAAGGGGCGGAGAACAGCATCGCTGGCGTTGACGTGGGCGAGAGGTCCGTAACCGAAGCGAGCGGCCGCGCGCGCGACAGAGTGCTCTTCCGCCGACATCTGAGGGTAGACAGAGGCCCCATTGTCTTGGGCAGAAGACCCGACGTCCTTCTCGAGGGCGCCATTGTTTGTGGCGTCAGTTGCAGACATTGTTTTTATATTTTTCCTTTCCGAATCGAGGGATTCAGCACAGGTTTGGGAGAAGATTAAGGAATTGGGAAAAATAAAAGGTAAGAAGGGAAGTATCCAGCTCGCTGGACAGAAAAAAGAACCCTTACGATATAACTCAGTTATACAAGGGAGGGACAACGATCAAATCACTAGCCTCACAGCGCTGCTGGACAGGAAAGATGAAGATGGGAAAGAAAGGTGTAAGGGAGGCGGCCACGGGAGCTAATATATCCTTAACTTGCGGGTGTCCAGCTCGGCAGCACCAAGGTGATCTGAATCCGGTCGCAGGAACAGGGACCATGAACCGCTACCCCGAGAAAGAAAAAAAAAAGAAAAAGCCAAAAAAGACCAGAAAAAAAGGGATAAAAAAAATATGGAAAGCACAAGTGGAGTCCGCGACAAACTTACTTTTGGGTTCAATTAATTGCAGTGATGTGCAGGCTCAGCCGGGCTTAGTCCCACACTAGCAGAAGTTATTCTAGCCGACCCCAACTCTCCCGAAACAGCGAAAGCCGCGCGAGGCAGAATTTGGAATCCAATGAAGCTCGAGGACGGATTACGGGGGCTACGAGGGGACTGCACGGCTAAATATGCGACCGCTGGCGAGTCGACGGACTCTACGCTCTGTGGCAGCAGACGTGCATGGGGGCGTGTGCGAGGGAGTCGGCACCGTCTCAGAACGAGTGCCGAACGGAAGCAAAAAGACCCACGAATGGCAGACATACGAACAGGGCACGGGGGTTGCGGGCCTCGGCCAATGACGAGAGCGCCCATGCCAGGACTCAGCGGATCCCGGGGAAAAGGAGCAAAGAGGCAAATGAAAGAAAGACGCTCGGAGTGGGGAAGGATCCGGGGTTCCCACAGCCACTTACACGCTGAACTTCGATCGCCGGGAGCTGCAGATTCCTCACGTCCCAGCTCCCAAATTTCGCGGAACATGGTTTCTGTCCACCGATCGTGAGTTGGGACCGACACGGGGTTAGGGAAAGTGCAGGTAGCACAGTGGAGGACAATGGAGTGAAGCTATTATTATTCGTCTCAGGTATTGCTTGGATCGCGCAGCTGCTCTAAGCCGGAGTTGGAGTCGGTGGCAGCAGCTTAAGAGACTAGTAGGTACTAAAAATGCTGCATACCACATCTCCTTCCACTCCTCCCGCTTTCTCCGCCTCCTGATTGGGCTCTGCGGTGATGTTCAGATCAACGGGGGAGAAAGTGGGCCCACCCTTTGGGGAAGCTGTGAAAATTATGACCACCGACAACCGTGAAGGGAGTGGGATGGGGTGGTCCCAAAGTCCCCGTTGTCCGGTGTGCACTCTCATTCGGCCCGCTAGCAGGGGTGGGGGGGAAAAAAAAAAGGAGCCCGACCAGGGTGGCTCTGAAAGAATTGGTAAGACCAACCCTTGGAAACAGTACAGAATCCGCTAGGATTCCTGGGGAATTGCAAGCATGTGCGATCTCTGGGGTAACTAGACGTGCTTGTTGATCCGTGATCCGTCCAGCGGGGAAAAAGGCAATCCGAGGATACGTTGAGCGCCTTGCAGCCTCGGCTGAAACTCACTACTCACCCTGAATACTCCGGCGGCCGATCGACCGGTCAAATTGGCGGTCGCGTACAGTATGTTTCATGACAAATACAGTTGCAATACGGGGGGAGCGTTCGCTTTGCCCTTCTGGTTACGGTGATGTCTTTTCACCCCAACCCCAAACTGGCATCGGGTGATACGAAACAATTACGGGAAACGTTCCAGTTACAAGTGGAGTGTGACCATCAAATCTGGTCAAGGCTTGTTACGACGGTCTCGCAGCAACTGTTTCTACTCCGTAGTCCATTGTACATTTGACAAGATACATATTGATGCAGACACGGCACGAGCGTCAAGCCCTGGTCAATTGACTGTGCAAGCGCGGCACACGGGAACACCCTCCGCGCGCGCTAAACCAGGCCTGGTTATCCATCCGGCAACGGTGGGGAAGCTTGGGATCGTATTTGCAGCCAGGACTCTCGCACCGCGCATCCAGAAGTAAAGCATCTCGGCTGCGCTGAAGGTAGCAGACTTGCTAGCAGGTGTTGCTCACTACATGACAAATGCTCACTACAAGCAGCCTCACGCGAAAGGCACCTGGGTGGATCATTGTAAGAGTAGTTCCCATTAGAATCTCACTAACAGCGTAGAAGGTCCACAGGCAATGAAAAGGAGGGATCCGTGTTGCTTTGGCCTGCGGCAGGCCCTTCGCGGCAGGAGGCCTTCTGTATCAGATCGACTTCAGCCGGAATCGGGAAAATGCCTGAGACTCGCAGCGCCACGGGAGAATCGCAATCTCGCATGGTCCCTCTTGTCCCGTGCGAGCAATTGCCACGGTGTGACCGTGGTTCTGAGCGAGAGAAGGAGTTAGCTGATTAACAGGCATGAAGTTCTCCTAAAACCCTGTCTGGATTGGCCCACAGCCCTGTTGAACTGGACACGTGGTGTGCTAATGGAATGTCAGCATGGAATGTCAGCCACTAACCGTTTTGGTGCAGGGGTGCATCGTGAAAGCTTGGGGCTGTCAATGTCTCCCCATCTCCAAGTATCAGCTCCAGATTCAATACGGGTGTTAAAATTACACGTGGTTTTTATTGTTTGTATGTGTACTCCGTATATGTATATGAATTGTAATCATGCCAGGTTCTGTCCGCGCGCTAGGAAGAGTCTCTGCATTCTGTCGATGACCGCCACGTCAAGTACATGAGTACATCCCAGACACACAAGCATAGCACAGCCCACGGGCTTTGACATATTCCACTCGCATTCTTCGCGAGTCCAGAGCATTCTCAATGTCTGACCTACCATACCGGGGGCGGGGGGGATGGAAACCTGAATTTCAAGAGTGTCCAGTGAGCCCGCCAATCCTCCACATGACTGGCTGCCACATCGGCAACCACGAACCATGCGGTCCACCCAGACACAAAGATGCCTTGGGTCCAGCCAACCAGCCAACTGTGCTCTGGAAGACTCGGCCATACGCAGCGCTGAACCTAAATGCCGTGCGGGGAGAGCTTCAGTCCTCCATGAAGAGAGCTGATCACACGTCATAAGCAGACCCAGAGCTACAAAAGCCGAATGATAAAACTGAGCGAGCAACTGCAGATCTTTGCAAATCTTTCCAGAGGCAGCATGGCCGTCTTGCCTTTTCCCCAGCATCATCTGGTTTCGAGGGGCCCCGCAGCCGTGACGCGGGGAGCGGACTTGCGGGACGTGGAAGCTAGTTTTGGGTTGCAGACGCAAAACCGAGCAGCGAACCAGCATGCGTCACGCGCGCCGGGAATCCGGCACGAACAGCGTGAGCCCGCGGATTTGGGACTCTGGCCCACCCTGCGCTTCCATGATTCGAACTCTTTACTGCGTATTGATCGAACTGGTAGCCGAGTCCATTGTCCCCACTCGCAACCGATGCAAGTTCCCTTTCGGCTCGGCGGAGCGGAGATTCGGTTATGCGATCATCGGGTTACACTTGGTGCCGAATCCTGCGACTTCAAGGACCGGGGATTTCCCCAACTCGCGGGGACTGAATGCGGGGTTGATGTCATTAGGAGTGCAATCAAGCACCCCCTAGTCGTGCTCCAGTGCGCCAGGGAAGGCCAATGGGAACTCTATTGAGGGGAACTCACTGAGCTTACCATATGCAGCCTTATCGCTGTTCCGTTGGAACGGATCCTGCGATCCTTCGACTAGAGCACTTCTTCTCCACGAACAGCATTTCATAAATTAGATCATCTTCCTGATCCTTCCTGGAACATGCCACCTTGAGACAATTGGATACTCGATACCTAACGGAGAAGGATTCAGTCGAAGCGATGAGGTCATCGATCCCTGTGGCGCTAGATCCACGGTCGCCGGGAAGTGCTCCCGGTCAGGAGCTCAATGCGCCCTTGGGCAGCTCCAAATCGATGCTCGATATCTGGGGAGCCGGTATGAATTGCATGAGAGAGGGCAAGCTAACATAATGGGTTCTAGTTCAAGCCATTGCTACAATCTCAGATGAGCCGACCGTTCTCCCATCGCTGGCTCCGACTATGCTTGTTTTTACAAGGGTAGCACGAATGATGATTTCAGAGAAATAATTGTGGTCGTTGGTGATAAGCGTGTTTGGGACAAAGCGGATGTATTTCTTGAATGCTAGATCCTTTTCTATGACACGTTGTTCGGGGTGGTCTGCGAAACCGGTCTCTAGCATCCCATGGGGACTCGGTTTCTGGAGATCTGCTATGCTAAAAAGCAACTCCCGAAGAACTAGTGGTGACCAGTTGTGGAAAAGATAAGAGCCTAGCTGGAAGAAGGGCGTTCGACCCTTGCCTATGAGGTCTTGGCGTCAATGGGCCTGGATTCCATCCAAAAGTCACGTTTTCGGCCTGGGTGTTTTTACCAAATCTGGTTCCTGGCCATTCACGTATTTCCGAGTTAAGTCGGGTTTGACTCTTGAGTTCGCCACTGGAGCCAAAGGGGAGCTTAGGATGATTGTTGCAACCCATCGGGTCATGAGAGCATGTTGCCCCATAATTTTGACTTGCGCAAGCTCTTGCGAACCATCGGTCCCTGCCCCAATCAGCGGACGTCTCTCTGCTCCTGCCTCTTGCAGGTTGAGATATCATGGTAGGCAGTAGCCGGTGTTTTGCTGGAATGCCGCCAGCCAATCAACTTTACCAACATGGCTCAAAGCTGCAGAAACCGGTTGGAGTTCTATGGACTGTTCTCATAATATTGCCGGTTGATACACTCCATGTGCCTGCTCTACTATCGACCAGACGTGCCATTCGACACCCCACTGAACATAGCGTTTTCAGTAGCCGGTTTCCCGGTGTGCTTTAACAGCCCGAAGCTCTGAATGCAGAGCTTCGAGGGTCTTGCTGGTTCTTGGCCTTTTTGAAAGCCACTGCTTCTATTGTCCTTTGGTACTTTTGGCGCATCAGAAGAAGTCACGGATGATACCCAATGTGGGGTCGTCTCTATCAAGCACTTATCTCTTCCATCCAGCCTAGAAGACACTAACGCGCACTACCTTCCTTATCAGGTCTAACCATCAATCGCAAGGCCTTGCAAACGAGGTCTGTTTATCGGTGGCCTTATCTGTATTTTCACTGTTGGCCTTGCGAACGGACTAGCTCCGGTACTCATTGGCGGACTAAACCCCGTTCCCCGCACGGCATCTCGCGAGAAAGAGCTTCTTGAAGGGGTATCGCGGCGGCTGTTATCAGTGCAGAGCGGCAAATCGGCGCTCTGGTCAAAGGGCTGCGAATGGCTAAGTATGGCATTGCTGCGGTTGAAGACCGTATTTAGAGCTGGGGAACCTAGCTTACTTCGAGTCGTTTTGCTCTATCTATCTCTAGTGCAGACTGCAATTGACGGCTTTCATTCATGATACATCTCCTACACTTCCGTACACGGACCTTCTAAGATATGGGATCCCCTGACGAGCGAGGGCCATCGGTCGCCACTGAGTCTGTCGGTGACATCAAATATGCTTTGGTAGAAGGCAAAGCCGACGCGGCTCTTGCGTTCTTGCACTCCGAGGGTACCGCGGCTGTAGTTGATATCAATGAGAAAGCCCTTGTGCGGAAGATTGACTGGATGATCGTGCCCCTGATGTGGGCGGCTTATAACCTGCAATATCTGGACAAGGTGTTGAGTAGGTCGTTCGGAATTTCCGGTGTCTTGTGGCCACTGGAGTCGCTAATTCGTGGGAAGTTAACTATGCGTCTGTCATGGGGTTGCTCCAAGATACCAACATGCGCACCAATCAATACTCGAACCTCACGCTGGCATTCTATGCCACCTACTTGGCCTTTGAGCTCCCCACGGGGTACTTGATGCAGCGGCTACCTACCGCCAAATATTTGGGCGTGAATGGTATGGATTCCTCAGACAGAGGCTTAGGCGTGCAACTGAACTAACCGGGCTAGTTACGCTGTGGGGACTGATGACCACACTGAACTGCTCTGCACAGAACTTCGGGGGCCTCATGACTCTGAGAGTACTCCTGGGTTGCTTTGAAAGCGCAATTGCCCCCGCGTAAGCATGACCCACGCCCCTGCGGCCGATCCACCACTGACACCTGAGTAGACTGATCCTGATCACTTCCATGTGGTATAAAAGAGACGGTGCGTTGGTATCGAAGCATCGAAGACCTCAGGCCACCGTGCTAACTGACTCCCTGCAGAACAACCCACGCGGATGGGTATCTGGTATCTGGGTACAGGCACCGCGTCCATCATGGGCGCACTCGTTGCCTACGGCCTCCTCTTCTATACCGACCATCGGTTCAAACCATGGCAGGTCATGTTTCTGATTTTCGGACTCATTACAATCGCCACAGGCATCTGCATCTTCATGTTCCTGCCCGACAACCCCATGACCTCTCGACTCACCCACGAAGAGAAGATCCTGGCGATCGAACGCCTCCGCGATAACAAGACCGGAATCGAAAACAAAAACTTCAAATTCAAGCAATTTGTAGAAGTCTTCCGCGATCCGCAAACCTACCTAATCATACTCGTGGTGGTGGCATCGAACATCCCCAACGCCGCCGTGAGCAGCTTTACATCCCTGATCATCGAAAACATCGGCTTCAGCAAGAAAGAGACAGAGCTCCTGAACATCCCCAACGGCGCTGTCAGCATAGTGAGTATTCTGACCACCACATACTTCGCCGGCCGGTATAACCAGCGGTGTTTATGCGCAGCCGCTTCCTTATGCGGTGGTCTGCTCGGAGGCTGCCTGCTTGCGTTTGCACCAAAGGAGCAGAAAGCAGCTCAATTAGCAGGGAATTATCTCACCCAGATCACTGGATCCTCGTTGCCCGTCCTGTACTCCATTGCGGGTGCGAATACGGCGGGTCACACCAAGAAGGTTACCATGAACGCGGTGTTGCTCATGTCCTTCTGCTTGGGTAACATCCTGGGCCCGCTTACGTTCCGTACGAAGGACGAACCGAATTACATCCCGGCGAAGATTGCGCTGGTGGCGACGATCTCGGTGGCGATTGTTTTTGTCGGCCTGCTGAGGGTTTATTATATGTGGGAGAATCGGCGGAGGGATCGACGCGCGGAGGGTGGTGAGCATCAGGAGAATTCGGAATTCCTGGATATGACAGATAGAGAGAACCGGGAGTTCAGGGTAAGGATTTCTCGTTCAACTACGCAAGACGGACGCTGACAACTCATAGTACAAGCTGTGATCCCCATACAAGTTCGGTGGATGGGCCTAATTGTACTACGGCGCGCTGGGCTACGCAGCTTCTTGGTTTTTGGGGAAAGAAAGAAAGAAAGAAAAAAAAAAACAAAAAAAAAAAACACAATGTTGCCGGTTATCGATGCGATGAATATGTAAATGATGTTAATTATAAAGCTCCAATTACAATTAGCAAATGCAAGCCCGCTCCAGTAGATCTAATCTAAAATGTCTAATACAGTGCTCTTGCTCAGTCATCTCATGCAAGGCCGTCAACGGTAGAGGCCTTGAACTCCGCGCTGAACTCGTAGTCGATGTAGCCCTTCGGACTCTTAGGAACATAAAATGTGTCTCGGTCGTAAGGCGAAAAGGCGATGTTCTCCCTCACACGGAACGGCAGGTCCGGGTTTGAAATAAAGGATCGCCCAAAGGCAACCAGGACATCGTAGTCCTTGTAAGTGACATCAGCGCTTTGGCGAGCCAACTCAGGCGTGTAGCCACCAGCAAGGATGACAGGACTAGCGCGAGCATACGCCTCAAGGAAGAAACGCAGATCGTTCTTGGTGTCAGTGTCGGCATCCGTATTGCCATCTACGCGCGGTTCCACGAGATGCGCATAGGCAAGTTTGAAAGGCGCCAACGCCTTTGCGATGTGCGTGAACTGCGGCAAGGGGTCTTCCATGCCCATCTCTTGAAAATGGCTGAACGGGCTCAGCCGGAGACCCGTTCTATCAGTGCCAATCGCCCCGCTCACAGCCCGAACGACCTCGAGCAGAAACCGAGACCGGTTCTCGATGCTACCGCCCCACTTATCAGCGCGCTGGTTGCTGACATCTTGGATGAACTGGTCGATGAGATAGCCGTTGGCGCCGTGGATCTCCACGCCATCGAACCCGGCCTCGATGGCGTTGCGAGCGGCCTGTGCATAGTCTGCGATGAAGGCCTCAATCTCCGCCTCAGTGAGAGGATGGGGCTTGGGGGAGCCGCTGACGGGGATGTCGCTGGCTGATACCAGATCCAAGCCTTCACTGGCGAGAATCGCCGGGTCGGCCACACGGCCGAGCGCCCATAGCTGGGCGAAGATGTATGACCCCTTGGCGTGTACGGCGCTGGTCACCTCTTTCCACCCACTAATCTGGGCGTCGCTCCAGAGTCCAGGAACGTTATTGTAGCCTCCAGCGCGAGGCGAGATGAGGGTTGCTTCGCTGATGAGGAGGGTTCCAGGGGTGGATCCTCGCTGCGCATAGTAGTCCTTCACGTAAGAAAGTGGAACGTGATTGTCGTCGGCTCTGAAGCGCGTCAGGGGAGCCAAGGTGATGCGGTGGGAGAGTTGTGTGCGGCCAACATGGAGGGGCTGAAAAAGCTTCGACATGATGGGGGGATTCGGGACGGGTGAACTTTTCAAACAATAGTCTAGTCTGTGAAGAAATTGGAATTCTCTACAGGGTCTACATTCGATACTTTTATACGACAGCCTGGTGGTGCAATCCTGATAGCCATTCTGAAATGGGTACACTTCTTGGTGGAGTTCAGACGATTCCCGGACTTCCCGGGTATGTGATGGATTTATAATTGAATCCACGAATCCAGTGGCTAAGCACAGAACAACAGCTGATAAATCAAGAGGCACAAAATCCATGGATCTAAGGGCACTAGGAACTACTCGGCCTCGCACGGCCCCACAAAAAGAAAAAAAAAATTCATAATTCGACGCGATCGATATTAACTCCGTTCCCTGGTCCGGCCAGGAAGTTCTCCTCTCTAATAAAAATGGCTACGATGGTATCACTAAAGACGAGCATGAATAACTAGCTCCACCAGACGCCGATGCTAAATCAATCTCCACAAAATGTGCCTGTACATCACCCTTACCCCTCTAGCTGGCGCGCTGTAGCCTCCAATTGCGCATTGAAAGCACGTATCTGGTTCAGCAGACCCCCCCCGAGCGCCAGGGCCCTGGCTGCTCACATCGTCGGCCACACTGCGGAGCATGAACTCGAGATCGGCGAAGGAAGGATCTGAACCTGAAGATGTCTTGTTCTGGCTACGATCAAGTGCGAGATCCAGGCTGTGGAGGGAATTGTTGATCGTGGAGCGGGCCTAGCATAAGACGTTAGATGTTGCTAGGTACGCAAACTCAAGGCCCAGAGGCCCATGGGTGGAAATACTCACTGTCTTCGCATTCTCCTCTTCCCTGTGCTTTTCACGCACTGCATCCATTTGTAACGCAATATGCTCGCGCTCTCGCCGGATCTTGTACAGATGGCTTCGCATATCCATCATGTCTCGTTTCCCTTTCTTAAGCTGCATGCCAAGGACGAAGTTGCTGTCGAGCATCTCGCTGAGATCCAACAGACGACCATCGAGCTCCGAGCCAAAAGCCTCGACAGCTTTCCGCTTGCGCGTCCATTCAGCTCGTCGGGTGGGGTTTGTCTCGTTGGCAATACCCTCTTTGAGTGTTGTTAAGGTTTTCTCCAGCGTCTCGCGGCAGATTTGACTCAAAACATCGGCAGGATTGACACCGCCGCGATTGGGCAGTCGGGTCTTATGGCGTGTGGAGAGCTCGTCTGCAGATTCTTCGTCTTCGTCTCCAGAGCCACGGGACGTGTAAATCGAACCAAGTGCAGATACATTGGCCAACCGGTGCACTGTGACAGGAACGGTTTCGCCCCGGGGCTCCCGATGCTTTCGGTTTGTCTCCCTAGCAACCGCTTCTGTAGGCTCTTCTGCGTCTGGTGAGCCCTGCTCGGCCGGGCGCTTGGTCTTCTTGGGTCGTCCTCTTCGTTGACCTCTTGCTGGCTCAGGCACTGGTTGCGACTCGGGTTCTTGTTCACTTGGTCTTTGGTCGTTCTTGTTGGACCTTCCATGCCGGGATTCTGATAGCCCGGCTGACACCTCAGCTTCGGGCTCTGCTTCGGAGGCAGGCTCCTGCTCTGGTTCCGCAGATTTTCCAGGTAGAGGATCGGGCAACTGGGATATCTTCGCCTTCTTTCTGCCGCGGCGAGGATTGCTCGCAGACGGCTCCCTTGTGAAGCCTACACCGTTGGTTGGATTCGTTGGCTGAGCGCTTTTTTCTGACACGTTGCCCTTTTTCCCACTAAGAGATGGCCGCCCTCGAGGGCGTTTAGCTTCCGAGATGGGCTTCGACCTGACTTCCTGTTGCTCTGGCTCTAGCTCCGGTTCTGGCGCAGGCTCCTCCACATGCGGTGGCTCGCGGCTGTTTGTGCCACTTTTCCCCTTGCGCTTCGTAGTCTGTTTCGATTTTACATTAGACCTTTGGGTTTCTTGCTCTCCGGTAGAGATAGGTGCATTGCCGCGCTCGGTAAGGGTCATTGGGGCATCGATGCTAGCTTCCTGGGAATCATTCGCGCTGTTCTGCGAGGATTGCTTCTTTTGCGCCTTTTGATCTTTATTGGCAGCTGGCGAAGTAGACTTCCGCGGCCTCCCCTTTGATCTTGGCTGCTCCGAACGGGCAGTCGTGTGTTCCATTTCCGCTGCCGGCCGAGCTTTGCGCTTGGTCTTCCTTGATGGCCCGGTTTCCTCGGCCGGCAGCTGTGTCTCGTCTGTTACAGTATTCAATGGGACTGTCTGGCCACGAAGCGCGTCATCTGGAATGGATATAGGCGCCGTCACCCCAGGGTTGTCCGGCACACCTTTTCCAGATTCTTGCTCGTGTGCCGATAATGGTGTAGCCTCCGACTCCCCTTGTGTGTTCCCCGCTATAGTCGGTTCAACCGGTAACGGTTCGGTCGGTGAAGGCATAAGGTGTTGGGCATCTGGCAAGATAGTATCTTGCGGTGATATTTCGGGTGCCGCAGTTGTAGCATCTGGCTCAGCTGTAGCGGTATTATGTGCAGTGGGGTTATTGTCATTAGGTCTGGGTTCTCGAGTGCGAGAGAATGAATCTGCTGGTTTATCTGGAGAGCCTTTGTCGCGTTAGTATGCTATCCGTAGCCCATACAGGTACGGTTCTATTCCACATACTGATCTTTCTTCGCTTGTTGCTCCATGGGCGCATAGGCCCATCATCAAGAGGTACATCATATGGCGAAGGGCGGGCAGGAAGTTGATTGCGCGCACTCCCTGGGGTACGCTGCGAATGTGTTGCGACCGTGGGTTCGGATTGCGAGGCATTGGGCGTTGTGGTAGGAGCTGCTTCTGATCGCTCCTCAGGTTCGGTAGGTGTCGCAGAAGCATTAGAATCTGGGAGACCAAGCGCAGGTCCCCCAAATGAGAATCCAAAATTCACTTCTTTTATTTTGCGCGTTCTATCTCAACGATTAGCCTTTATTGCTCTGTTATGGTTTCGCGGGGTAGATGGCACGCGTACCCAGCTCCGCGCTGCCGCATCTGCAGCCGTTCCTCTCGCGCTATAAGAAGTCAGCAAAAGTCCTCGTTCATTTATACCAGGTATGTGAACGCACTTCCAGCTTCCATTTTGGAAGAATGGCGTCGTGTTCGACGCGTCGGTGTTGATGCGGAAAGAGTTCAGAACGGCCGGCGGTCGGGCTCCAGTCGATCGGGGCCGATCCAATTTTATCCCAGCTTCTCCGCAACGTTGCGATACTTGACAACCATCAATCGATCGCCCTATTCATTCCAAATGGGTTGGCTCTGGGGAGACAGCAGCAAGGACCCTGTCAAGGAGCTTGATCCAAGCCTCCGGAAATATCTGGAGCAAGAATCTTCCGACAAGCATGTGCCAGCGCATGAAGTGAAGCAACCCTCGCCCGCTCCGTCAACACCACCGCAAGAGTCTGAGGATTCTTCGAAACCGAAAGTCCCCGCTGCCTCTCTATATCAAGATGGCCGATATGCGCACCTGTGGAAGACTTACAAACCCCCCGGTAGATGCGACCGACGAGAGCTCAGGCGTCCGCGGGGCGGAACGGGTGATTGAAAAGTTCAAAGAGCGTGGCGATACTGTGCAGCGTGCAGCAATGGAGAATTGTGCGCTCGAGAACGAGGCTTTGGCCTTGTGTTTCAAGACAGGCAGCTGGCGCAAGCAGATCGAGTCGCGATTGACCGCGTGTTCTGCGGAGAACCGCACTTTCTCTCGATGCTTCGCTACCCAGTCGGTAGGTTCCACACATTGCCACAATCCGAGGCGACGAGAAACTAATACTTGCCATCTTACAGAAATTTTTGCAGGCTCTCGGCTATGCAGCTTCCTTCGACGAAGACCCGGAGAGGGAAGAACGGATCCAATTACACGCTGACAAGCTGTACCACCAAATGCTTGACTATGAGAAGAAAGTAGAGGAGGCAAAGGCTGCTGGAGAACAGCCGCCGCCTATACGATCGCTATTCCACCCCGAATCACCACCACAGCCTGAGGTGCCCGCTGCCGAAAAGAAACCATACAGCCCCGTGGAGATCCCCGGCGGCGAAGCTATACCCGATGGGTTCAAACCTTCGAAGCCACTACACCAGCTCACGCCTCATGAGCGGGAATTGGAGATCAGACTTCACAATTCCCAAATTGAACAGCACAAGCTTTACGCCCAGGAGGCGAGCCCCTTCATGAAGGGTCATGATGAGGCCAAGGAAAAGCGACGAGCAAAGGCTGTCAGCTGGTTTGGCGAGACCATCGGCAATTGGATTGCATAATCATCGCAGGCATTCTTCCTCTGTACTATAACACTATCTATCTTCTAATGAGACATCTCGATTATGGCATGATCCGACAGGATCTTCGCATTGTGTGAACCTGAATTTGTCCGTGGATACTCCGGGGCTGATAGATCACCTGCGAGTGGGCACTCAAGTGCTGGCATGTCGCGGATGACCGTTCATCTATATATATACCTGGGCTCCCTCACCACTGGACGGCCAATCCCTGGAGTTCTCGAGTAACCGAGGTAACCATGAACTGGGTACCAGTACTAGTAGATTAAGTAGCAAGCAATGCCATGGACCGAAAAGAAAAGCTGGTGCGGAATCCTTGGGAAAGGTTGCGCCCCCTCGTGGTGAAATCAGCGCCCGCTGAGTGGCCCGCAATCTACAGTAGTAATCGCCCTCGTGTGTCGGTCGCGTTCCCGCGCAAACAACTCGAAGCATCATCGAAACTCTCCTCCTCCCCACCGCCCCCTCATCGTTCTTACCCCTTTTTTTGGGAAATCATTTCGACTCCTCATTGTTGAAGTGCTGTCTGTCTTTTCTTTGATCCTGGACCCTCGCCGAATATCCCCTTAGACTGACCCTCCACCCGCCGTCTGAGACACTCTACCAAGGGCTTGACGATTACTGACCTTTGGTCACTGTGGAATCAACCTTGAGAACCCTTTCTGCGACGCCGGCGGCCAAGGAGAACAGCTCGCGGAGCTCCAGGACTCATCATGAAGGCCTCCGCGTTGCTGATCTCATGGCACAATGACAATGTCCCCATCTATTCCGTCCATTTCGACCCCAATGGCAAAGGTCGCTTAGCTACCGCTGGCAAGTACGTACTCTCGAACACTTATTCGTTTATTTGAAGTATAAACTGACAATGACTCGTAGTGACAACAACGTTCGAGTTTGTCTCCCACAATCCCCATATCCTTCACTGCCTCGTCGACGGCTTCTGATCTGACATATCTATAGCTTTGGCGAGTCGAATCCACCGGCGAAGAACGAAAGATCACATACCTGAGCACCCTCATAAAGCACACCCAAGCAGTCAATGTGGTACGATTCAGCCCGAAAGGTACGACCACCCATAACCCCCATTGATTCACCAAAACATGACCTCACCTTTCGTATAGGGGAGATGCTCGCATCTGCCGGAGACGATGGGAACGTTCTGCTTTGGGTGCCGTCGGAGCTCCAAACCCAGTCGGGCCTTGGGGAGGATTCATCCGATGACAAGGAGACCTGGCGAGTGAAGCATATGTGCCGCTCATCCGGGGCCGAAATCTACGATTTGGCATGGTCGCCCGACGGGGTATTCATCATGACAGGCAGCATGGACAATATCGCTCGGATATACAATGCTCAAAACGGTATATAATGGTCCCTAGTCCGCCATGTGCGATGTATCATTGCTGACTCTTATCTCTCAGGCAAATGGTACGGCAGATTGCCGAACACTCGCACTATGTTCAGGGCGTTGCATGGGATCCGCTCAATGAATTTGTCGCCACGCAGTCCTCAGATCGATCGGTCCACATCTACAGCTTGAAGACCAAGGATGGCCAGTTCACCTTGACCCCGCACGGCAAGGTCCTCAAGATGGACCTGCCAGCCAAGCGCATCTCCTCAAGTAGTCCCGCTCCTCCAGACCCCGCCAACAAATCCCAGCAGGCCATGAACAGCTCAATTGCTATTGCATCCCCCGCGCCTTCTACCCCCGGTACACCAATGGCTTCTAACTTGCCAATGGATCCTCCCCCGGTCTCTCACAGCCGACGTTCATCATTTGGCTCTTCGCCGTCGATCCGACGCTCGGCTTCTCCAGCTCCTTCCCTTCCTCTCCCTGCTGTGAAGCCCATGGAGGTTTCATCTCCAAGTCTTTTTGGCGGACTCGGAGTAAAGAATGCCAGCATTTACGCCAACGAGACATTTACTTCCTTCTTCCGCCGGTTGACGTTTGCTCCCGACGGAAGCTTGCTATTCACACCAGCAGGTCAATTCAAGACGACTCATGTCTCACCTACCGACTCAACCAAAACGATGGATGAGATCATCAACACCGTCTACGTTTACACGCGGGCCGGCTTTAACAAGCCGCCAATTTCTCATCTTCCGGGCCATAAGAAGCCTTCTGTCGCTGTGAAATGTTCTCCAATATACTACACCCTCAAGCAAGGAACCCAGGCTGCGAAGAATCTCACCGTGGATACTTCGACTGGCGAGTCTATGTTCCCTCCCTTGCCTGACCCTGTTGTTCCGGGTGGGGGTATTACCAGCCAACCACATATGGATCCCCCATCTTCAACCCCTGCGAGCAGCGATGCGCAGAAATCCCAAAAGTCTCCAGAAAATAACACTAATGATGGAGGCCAGTCTCCAGCGCCAGTTTTTGCTCTGCCATACCGTATGGTATACGCTGTAGCCACCCAAGATGCCGTTCTTGTCTACGATACGCAACAACAAACGCCCTTGTGTGTGGTCAGCAACTTGCATTTTGCAACATTCACTGATTTGAGTTGGTCAAATGACGGCTTGACCTTGATTATGGGCTCATCCGATGGCTTCTGTTCTGCGCTTTCCTTTTCCCCTGGTGAACTTGGCCAGATCTACACAGGACCGACCGGGCCTAGTTCGAACACTGTCAATCCGGGCCCAGCATTAACGAACAACACCCCACTTCCTACACCGACACATGCTCCATCGCCTGTAAAGCCAACGCATGCTCATTCTGGGAGCAGCGGCGGGCCAACGGCTGCTAATCCTGGACCCGCGGGAGGGCCAGCTCCTCCTGCTAGTCCTGCACGATCCAACTCGGTTTGCTCGGTGGCTACTCAAGCCTCGGCCCAACCGCAAGCCCCTGTAGTCAACAACCCGACCCCGATACTTGGCTCGGTCCCTCTAGTGACAGCAACACATTCAGCGCAGCCCTCTGGACTGCCTCTCACCACCCCGCCACAAACTCCACTGCCATTAACAGGGGGGACGAGTACTTCTACTGGTAGCGTCCTCGGCAAGCGAGACATGCGAACAGCAAGCGAGTCCGAAAAAGAAGACAGCAAAGGACCGGACTCGGCGGTTCCAGCTCAACAACCGAAGAAGCGCAGAATTGCTCCTACTCTTGTCTCGGTCGACTCAGCGTCACCAAAAGAAGACTCCGTGTCATGAGCAATGGGAAATGATCTTACCTTCTAATAGTGCTTCACCCAGCCGCTTCATCCGATGGATGCTCGAGCGGAGCCTCAAAGAAAGCCATACCAGCCTCAAAGAAAGCCCCCCGAAGCCGCAAGGTCTCTGAAAGCTACCATCCGGGCTTGAGGGGTTTCCATCTCGCCATGTATTCTGGATCTTGTCCTTGTACCGCACCCTTACAGTGGCTTCATTTTCTTCTATCCCTGCCCCTTTTTACTCGATGCATACGTTAAGCACGAGTAATGTGATATTTATGGGCATTTGCTTTCACGGATCCCCATTTCTTCTCAGCGCAGCGTACCCAGCTGCCATCGGTTATGCTTGGAGTTTGATGCGATTTGATTCTCATGATCTTATCATGCCTTATCTGGATGTCTGCTCGTACTGTGCAGATATCCAACGTTTAAACCTTATCTTTGGTATTATTCCGCTTTCTCTATTCCCATATATGCGGCTACTGGTTGGTGGTTAGTGTCGAATGAGATTGAATTGTAGCAAAATTCAAAAACAGGAAAATCAATCCTTGAATGTCCTTGAATTATTTCCCCAGGAGATATACTTGTAATGCTAAGTAGGACCTTTTGTTGATACGGACAAACAGTGGGGTCCTTCACACTCGTGGACCCACGTCTTCTGACTACCTAATACGTACGTATGAGATGTAACTGTATCCATAATGCATATTCTGAAGTTATCCCGTGTGGCATACTATATATTCGATTTCCTGGGTTAATCCACGAGTGTCCATATTCCAGAGAAGGGATTTCCAAGTAGACCAAGGAAGAGAAGCAGAGGAGGTATTACCGAAAAGAAAGATCGAATTCGCGGGAAACAGTCAAAAAAGGAACTTGAAGACAAGAGAGGAATGCAAGGTGCAAAGACGGTGATAAGAATAGAACTAAAGCGGATAGAATCCCCGACAGCCCATTCAGTCCTTCCCCGGAGCCGTCAGTAGCATTGGCATCAGAAAGACTTTCTACGTTCATGAATCTGTGCCCCGCGAGGGACAACCAACAGCTTCAGTATATAGAGCAATTTCCAGCCTGCTGGTAACACAGCTTCTGCCTCTGTGGCATGTTTCCCCGTCGTCAGAGTTGTAACGGAGCGAGCTGAAGATTGCTCTGGTCCGTTCTCAGCACTCCGTACGGACGCTTCTTCGCCATGGAGAAGTTGCCGTGGCTGTTTCTCGACCAGTGACAGGCGATTAGCCCACCGGAACAATGACTCATCGCCACGAGTACTCCCTGAAGCAAATATGAAATCTGGTGCTTTGTCGGCCGGGATGCGAGTGAGTAGAGTCGAGGCAGCTTTGGCCTTTGATGCGGCTAGCGGCTCGACGCTCACTGCAGTGGTGTCGCGAACAATTCGGATAGCTTCACTGCCACGAGCGCCGTTTATCTGGTCGGCTAGTTCGGAGGCCTGGTGGGCCGCGATGTCTGGGTCCAAAGCGTGATCATAGTGGAAGGTTAGGGAACACTGGCGCTCTTCGATGGAGCTGCCGTCGGTGCGTTCTTGGAAGTATTCCATTACCTTGCGGATGCCGGCACGCCATGCACTGGTGCCAGTGACGTCGACGAGAGCTTCCCAACTGGTTGAGCAAGAGTTTAGTTTCACGAAGCAGCCATCCTCGGCGATAAGCCCGATATGTGGTGGAAGATTCTGTGCAGCTTCATCCATTTGCGCTGGACTGCGGTTGCTGGTTAAATAGATCATGTTACTGGGATCCGAAGCTAGCGTTTGAAGTAGGTCAGCTGTGTCTAGGGATATGGATGATTGGGTCCGGGTGAGTAGAGAGCCATCTTCAATGAAGAAGAGACGTCGGCGTGAGGCGTGGTAAGCTTCCTGGAATGCATCAATGCGAAGGGGAGTGACTGCTTGTGTGTCGCGAGACTGTTGCATGCTGTGAGCTTCATTGAGGGCGGTTTGCAGGGAAGAGTACCAAGCAACTGCAGAATAAGGGGTTTTTCGTTCCATAAGGAATTGCCAATTACGCTCTTTATGTTCAGAAGACATCCCCAGAGCAGTGTTGATAGCATCAGCACATTGCTTGTAGTCCCACGGATTGATGATGAGCTCATGGCCTTGGAAGACAGATGCGCTACCCGTAAACTCGCTCAAGATTAGAGAGCCATGCTTCTGGGCAACGAGCTGGCCGTCTTGGCAATGAATGAAATCGTGGCTGGTCAAATTCATCCCCTCGCGGAGGTTAGTAGCCATGTATATCTCCGCTACACTCAACAGAGCTAAAAATTGAGAGTAGCTGATGTCCTGGCGCAATAGGACCAGCGGAGAATGAGTGAGTGTCGAGTATATTGAGTTGATCCTCATCGCGACTTTGGAGACTTGTGCCTCCAGCTCCGGAACCTCCGATGCAGAAGACGCAATTTGAACAAGGACCACCTAGCAGGAATTAGATAATTTCCATTGCCCTTTCGACAGAAACTCACATTCTCTCTCCATTTTGGATAGTTCGCCAGAAACATCTCATAGGCCAGGAGTTTCTGTTTGATGCCTCCTGCGGCATCAAGCCTATCCCGGGCAACGATTAGGTGCTTCCCTTGATATCTTTCGGTAATAAGCAATATCCAGTCTTTTACTTCAATAGACTGACGAAGGACATTGAGTGACTCATAATCAATGCCCATCGGATAGCTTTTGACGTGCACCAATCGATCGTTGTATTGTACTCCATCAGCAGAGACTTCGAGTCGTTCAAGTCTGCTGCAGGAATGTACAAAGTGGTAGCAGTATTCGTCTGTTTGAAACCCGAGAAGGTCGGCACCAAGAAGCCCTTCCAGTAAAGCATCGCGCGGATTCAAACAGCGAAAGATCTCCGAGGAAGGAAAAGCCGTATGCATGAAGAAACCGATTTTGGCCTCGGGCAACCTCTTTCGTAGCATAGACGGGAGCACGAAAAGATGATAGTCGTGAACCCAAATGCAGTCCCCAGGTTTCCAATGTTGAGCGATTGTTTCGGCAAAGGCTTGGTTGACCTTGTAATACTGTTTCCAGGAGTAATCATCGTATTCATTGTGACGAGGGCTCTCTTGCATCTGATAGTGAAGAGCGGGCCAGAGTACCGAGCGACAGAAATGCGTGTAGTGGCCTTCGAACTCGCTATCACTGACGAATACCGTCAACGATTCGTATTCCTCCTGCAGGGTTTCGCTAATGAGGTCCCGCGTCGCATCGGGCAAAGAGTCGGTCGGCATGCCCAGGGTTCCAACCCACGTCTTCTGCTCCAAGATACCTGCATCTTCTGCAGCGTGAATGGCATTCTGAAGGCCTCCATGACCTTGTTCGGCGGCCTTCACGGCCCAGTCCTCGGCAGAGAGCAGCCCACGCGGACTCCCGTGTTCAGCGGGGGCTGGCCTCCCCGCTCCATCCAGGAATACAGACTCCTTGGAGCCTTTACTCGAGCTCGGTCGGCTGAGAATGGAAGGTTCAGGATGTGTGGTGGCCTTCGAGCGGGGCTGGTTGAACTTGCGGCTCTGTCCCCACGGCACGGCCCGGGGCTCGTTGGGCCCAGGGCCATTCGGATCATCTGCGATTGGAATCTCACCAGCGGATTGGGAGGCATAGGCCTTGAAGATTCGCTCGTCCTCTGTACGTGCACCAGGTGTCAGCTTCAGGCTCCCTGATCCGACCCGAGGCTTGCGATTGTCGGCCAGTCGCCCGATGATGGCCTGGCCGGGTCCATCAACTGAGGCGTAGCTAGGAGAGGATTTTCGGCGGTGTGGTGTCTTCGGCGTGGCTGACTGGAAGTCGATGGTGTATGGCAGAAACCTGCATGAGTGTCAGATATGGCGGGGTGCGGGGAAAGCGCGGGGGACCCAACAGGGACGCAATGAATACAGTCATCTTGGGGGACTCAAGACTACTTGGCTTGGATTATAGTCAAGAGATCGCAAGAGATATTTATAGAAAGCCGATGCCCACGGAGATGGTCTTGGAACCTGGAAAGAGGAGGTCATGTTGCAATGTCGGCCAAGGAATAGAGTTGCTGTGTTCCCTGTGCTTTGGTGCTTTTCTCCGTCGCTCCGTCCTTTCCCCATATTAGCTGCCCGGCCTTTGGATATACCTCACCACGCTATACCCGGTATTAGCCGCTCGCAGCGTCGGTTTACTGTGGTCCGGGATGTCTTGGAGAGAAATGGGAATATTTCTTGCATCTTTCTGGCCCGACGACTCCCGATGTAAGTTCTTTGCCGGGGCGCCGTGCATTATGTTGTCAGGCCAGGGCCACTAGCACTAGCATGAAAGCTGCATCTCTCTAGAACAACTACCACCTCGGAAACGTGGGAGTTCAATCTGGCATATGGGTGGCCTATCCTATTGGTGCTCAGAGCCGAACCAGCTGCGGATGCTTCGGAAATATCCTTGGATCATCAAAAACCGGACAATACAATGTTGACATGCGGTTGAGAGACGGCGGGAGATTCCTTCTACCCACTAGGCCCGGGTAGTTAGCCTCGGCTAAAGGGAAGAACAATGCGTAGAGGCCGGTGTTTTGTCGAAGAACTTCGGAAGGTACAGAAGTCAGCAATTAAGTTGCATTTCAGTGTCCGATCGGTGTCGAGAACCAGCTATCGAAACCAGTTAGAGGGTGCAACATTAAACTTCGACAGGAATGCCCTACAACAGTGATCTGATCGATAGGAGGCATCATTCCATCTCAAGTGCTGTTGAAGAGTGGTGGTCAGGTCATTCGTTCCAGGGATATTGTTCGAATGTCTCAGTGGGGTGTCTGTCAGGCTAGGAGTCGGTCAATGAGGGCCATGCTTCTGAGTTGCCGGTCGTGTAAATAAGATTGTCGGAATATCTGGTATTCTAAACTTAAGTTGATCCCCCGTGTCTTAGATCACGTCTCAGAGTTTGCAAATCATTCGGGTCTTTGCCTCTAGGCCCTAGGAGCGATGTCACCCAATAGATTCGAGCATATGGACGAGATATTCCCTACGCGTTGTCTTACGCAATGGACCAAAAGCTTGTGCACGACCTTACGCGGAGACAAGTCCCTGGACCCACCAGGCCCGTGCCGAGTATAGATACCGCTGTAGCTAGGGAGAACTCCTAGAATGATGTGCATCTGCCGATATACTCCATATCTGAAATTGCAGAGGGGAGAAACGGGTGAATCAATAGCAGGGATCATCGGTCGGTGAAGGGTCTGGGAGCCAACGCGCGTCAGGGCTGGTGAGGGTGGGGTGGCTGGACAATCAGCAAATGAGATTGGACTGACCCAACCGTTGCCCACTTATGATTGCGGCATTTGTACCGCCATCGGCACGCTCTAACTGGATTCGTCGAATGACAGGCCGGCTTGATATACGACATTAAGTTTGAGATGAGACTCTCACTTCACTCACCAGACTGGTGCGTACCTCGTAAAAATTCCCGCTCCTTCGCGTATACCTGCCCGATGATAGGAAACCTAATTGCCGCGTGGGAATCCTCTCGCAGCGAGACCCGCGCGCCGAAGCACTTGCCATATAGAGCCTAGGAATACGTATGTGATATGCATGAAGAGATAATGTGGTTACGTCTTATTGCACTCAAGTCGATCAGCTTACGCGGAGGGGATGATCTTATACACGAATGCCACCGAGTTTCAAACACTGGGAGCCACTCCATACATTGAGTCTGAATGCACGTATCTTGGATCAAGCTCCATCGACATCACTGAATTTTCTCGGATTAGTCTTTTATCAAAGCAAACTTCAGCTGCAGCCTTTCCCCACTCGGTGGGCCTCGCTTGCCTTGGCTCTTGCGTCGTGCATACAACTGATAAACGGATTGCGACATCTGAATCCGGTATCGGTATTTTGCAATTGCGCCACTCAATAGAGATCTCGGGTGAACTGAAGCATTTGAGGAAAAGAAAGTCGAATATGCCTTAGTAACACTAATATCAGCACATAGTGATCGGACATCGATCCCGAAGCCGGGTCGCGGATGTCCTAGCAAGACAGTGCTATATACTTCGGTACTCTCTTCCAGCACTTCGCACAAAAAGAGTTAAGACGGATTGGTGCGACCCTCGAAATTTGCAAAGTTGATATGGCCAATTTATCAGAACCCCAAGGTCCTGCGTCACACAAGTCTACTCAGGTGAGAGGTACTGAGAGAAGTGAACGGCGTAGATGAGGTGGGCCGGTATAGCTCGAGGTTATGAGGGTTCGGATGCACTTGGCACCTTCAGCCGTTAGTCTGATCCGCCTGGCTCGGAGGTCAGTCCATTTTTAGTTGGGATTTGCGTCAATTCTTGGAATTGGATGAGGTTCATGGCCTGCACGAAATCAGCAGTGCTATAGTCGCGCTGCGGTGGGCCCGCTGTGCCAGGAGGAGCGAAGCTTTGAAGTCTTGGCCTCTTGGGCCTTGGCGCGGGGACATGCTTGAATCGCTCGGCAAAATAAGCCTTATTTGCGCTCGAAGCCCAAGCAAAGCGGGGACCGGGTTCCTTGCATGCTGCCAATCCAAAGACGCCATGGCAGGCTTGGCCGAATCCTCTCAAGTGCGTCAGTCCATCAAGGTTTTGTCGAAGGTCGCGCAGAAAGCATTGCGTAATTGCCTAGTAGGCCGGGCGTCCTTGGCAGAGTCATCGATACGGCTACGTTTCCTGCATGGCACGATCTAGGGTACCAGAGTGAAAGAGGGCATTCTGGAACGATATCCATGAAGCCTCCCAAGCATGGGGAGATGGGATAAACGGAAACTGGAAATACTCATTATACCATTCCAGCAACGGAGCTTTGTTTGGGGGCTGCGGGTGAAGCTCGAAACACTTGAAACACTTGAAACACTCCGCCCAAGTCCAGCGCAACATGGCTCCGGACACCGAATAATATCCGCGAAAGATATTTCCAAGTCGGACCCCCCGGATCAGCCAGGCTGCCTCTCGTTCCACTGCCTTTTTCTGCTGACGTTCATAGTTTCTCTTCGAAGAATTGCTGCTGATGCTGCTTGCTTGGAGGCCGCTCCATCAAGAGGTCGAGAATTTCTCCAGAATCTTTCGCGTAGATCATTTGCCGGAAAGAAATAAGCATTGAGACGAGAGAGAACAATTACAGTTTAAGCAGACACAGCACCCGTAGACCCGTGGACGAAACGGGTTCGCTGAGTAATGGAGGACGTGGCCTCTCTCCAGGGCGGGGGCCAAAAGTGGGAAGCGTCGGAACAAAGCGCGACTTGCGAACCATATGTGTCGGATGGAGCTCGATCACAATAAGTCGTTTAAGGGCCGCGTTACGAGCTACTCTGCAGGAGATTGTCTACGCAGCACAAGGAGCGATTGGACCCCGAACGTGAAGTGAAGGTGGAAAGTGAAAGATGGAAGTATATGCCGTGCCATAGGAAGGGGTGAACTAGTATGCACCTATGCGACCGCGCATGACCGCTGATCTACCGAGCATGGACTACGTGTTTCGCTGACAATGATGCACTTCTCCCAGTACAACGGACCAGCGGCAGGATGGAGCTCCCCCATATTCCATGTAGTAAAAGTCTGAACGTCAAGACCGTCCACTCTACACGTAGAGCCTCGTCGTCCAGTCGAAGGTTCCAAACATTGCACGATCGACAGGAACATCGGGCCATACCAGAGAGGAGATGCCAAGCCCAGGTATGAGCAAAGCCCAAGGCAGGAGTCTGGAAGCGGAATAGCGCCGTGGGGCCTCAACGAGGCTCTAGCCCGATCGTGCGAGTCGCCAAGACGGACGCTTGCGCGTCTCCGCCACCAGCGCTGGCTGGTGCTGCCCCATTAAGCCCTGTGCGAAATTGGAGAGGCTTTCGAACGCGTAGACTCAGGGTTTGGGAGACAGTCCAGACACGGGACGATCGAGATCTTCGCCCAAGCCACACATGCCCTCATATTGACGTTATCCATAGTCTGCAGTTCCCCCTGTCATGATCGTGCGATTGGCATGTCATTAGACCGAAAGAGCAGGTAAGCGGGGAGCGCATCGAATCGAGTGGAGTGTCGGTTACAGGGCAAAGATGCTTCTTCAATTGAATGAGTGCGTAAGTCGTTGTACAAGTCGCTCTAAACCCCGTGCGTCCGCCAAGTCGAGGAGAGAGTACGTGTGCAAGGGAATAAATTACGGGAAAAAAAGGGTCTTTTTTTGGTCTTGGCTTTTTCCAGTTTTGCACACGCGGCGCAGGTGCGGAACCCGTGATTGGGGCGAGAGGCTGACGACGCTCGTAATACAGCGGTCACGCCAATACATCCACTCCCAAACCCTTTTTACTATCCATACTCCCTCAATACCTCCTCCTACTCCTTCTCCAGCACCTACACTCGACCGGTTCCGACCACCTCGTTTCAACCCTGGAGCAATCCACACTTCACCCGCCCGCCGGTGACTTCTCCCTAACCCGAACTTCACCATGGCGGATGGCCGACACTCACACCGGGCGCGATCGCAACCGGCCGCCAATACCTACGATGCCTCCACCTTGAGCCGGGAGTTCGAGCAGCTGATGCGCAACAAACGATTCAATCAACTCCAGGAGGATTCTCGATTACGAGCCCGATCACAGTCACCCGCCCCCGTCGGCTCACCTATCCCGCCACCCTCGCGAGCACCACCACCACCTCCCGCCGTGGGCGCTTCGCCGCGGCCTTCACAACCCGAGCCTACTCCCACTCCAGCCCTCCGCGGTCTTCCCTTGATGCCAACCCCCCCTCAGGACCCGGCCTCTATGAAATTCTTCAACCTACTGAAGGGGCTGTCTGTCACTCCTACCAAATACGAAAACCCCGGTCTACTGGACGAGGCCCTCATGACCATTCCTCTCGATCGGATCTACTCTGAGGCCGAAGAGGAGAGCCTCATCATGCAGGGGCAAGCAGCCAGCATGGGCAAGAAGCCAGAATGGGGCTACCAGGATTGTGTGATCCGGGCATTGCTAAGGTTCGTCCCTTCCCCCCCTCTCCCAGGCTCTAGACCCCCATAGACCCGCCAATTTGGACTTACATAGCTAACCACCCCTTGTTTTGCAGGTGGTTCAAGGGCTCTTTCTTCCAATTCGTTCTTAACCCTCCATGCTCCCGCTGCCACATGCCAACCATCGGGCAAGGCTTAACCCCTCCACTCCCAGATGAATCCGCCCGAGGTGCGACTCGAGTCGAGCTTTACCGATGCTCCGAGCCTACCTGTGGCGCCGACGAGCGATTTCCTCGTTACTCGGATGTGTGGCAGTTGTTGCAGACTCGTCGTGGCCGTGTTGGTGAATGGGCCAACTGTTTTAGTATGTTGTGTCGCGCGGTCGGGGCCCGAGTCCGTTGGGTGTGGAACGCAGAGGACCACGTCTGGACCGAGGTCTACTCCGAGCACCAGCGACGCTGGGTGCATGTGGACGCTTGTGAAGGTGCCTGGGACCAGCCTCGCCTCTATACTGAAGGCTGGGGCCGGAAACTTTCATATTGTATCGCATTCTCTATCGACGGTGCGACTGACGTCACCCGTCGCTATGTTCGCAACTTCAGCAAGAACGGCAAACCTCGTACAAAGGCTTCCGAGGAAGTTTTGTTGTGGTCAATCCAGGAGATTCGCCGCATGCGACGTGAAGGCAAGGACGACCAGCGTCGCCTAGCCAAGGAAGACGAGCGAGAGGAACGGGAGCTACGATACTTCACGGCCTCTGCTCTCGCAGCAGAAATTAACAAGCTACTTCCTCGTAGCCTCACGGCAGATGAGCAGAAACACGCCGATGCTCTTCGGGAGGCTCAGGCTAGTATGGCTAATGAGCAACCTCATCAACCTGATGGGCGGTAAAGCCTGGGACCCGTCGTTTGCGATCAATGCCTACATGAGGGGTTACGAGACCCCTATGCAATGGCCCTTGACTGCTTCCCAGCGATCCAACAATAGCCGATCGGTGGCTACCACCGAGAGAAAAAAAATATAAAAACGCAAAAGGTTGATTGATGCCTAACCCCTCAAAAATCAAAAACGCCTATATCTGCGAGGGCACTTCTCGATACCCGGACGAAGGTCGCTACGGTCGCGCCAAATCACCAACTGCGCCATGAGCTTGCTAAGCCATGTTATAGTTAGGATGTCACCTCCCTGGTCAGATACCGGGACATGACCGCGACCGAATCCAGCTGGGATCCTGAGATGTGTACGCTCCATCTGATCCGACATTGGAGTTGGCCTCCTGCACAGGGTCCACTCGGGTCACGCTATCGATGTTGCTCACCGGTTCTACCCTTCTTGACCGACGAATTCCAACGCAATCATTTGCAGTTCCTCTGTCTCATCCTTCCAGACCGGTCGCTCTGGAAGGGAAAGCAGCTCCGCATTAGCCGGTATGACAACCTATTCTGAGGACTTTGCTTCCCTGGATTAAAAATCCAATCTTCTTTCTTTTTGCATCATGGGTTTTGGCGAGCATGGTCTGCGTGGCGCCAGGTAACGATTTCATTTTATACCATCGGATATCACGTTTTGCCCTTAGTGGCATTGTACGAGACACGGTCGCAACCATTTCCATTTTTGTTCACATCACAGAAAACGCTCTAGCAGCTGTCTTTTCCCCCCTGGGAATCTTTCTACCCTGTCTTATCTTCTCTCTACTACCTACGACCTTTACTAAAATACTATATCATTTAATATTTTCGCCAACTACGTCTTATCTACCCACGTCTTATTCCCAATAAGCTCCATTAAGAACCTTCGAATCCTCATTTCCTGACAGTCTCAGCAAAAAATACCAAAATTACCTGTTTGATTAGGATGTGCGATCCTCCCCCGCGATGGGAGACTAGTGCTGCCCCCCTGCCGGTGGAGCCGGCCACAGCCAGTGGAGTGTTACGGCCGTCCACAAAAACCAGATTGCAGAGGCACTCCCCCGAGTGAGTTGGAAATAGGGGCGCGACACAAAGACCCAGCCCCGTCAGTTCGACCCTGAAACAAACTAGTTCGCAAACTAGTCTCGTCTCCTCCCTCATATTCCCGGTTATCGCACCGGCCGAACGATCTATACAAGCACGGGCCTTCCCTACAAGGCAGATATTATTTTTAGAGTCCATGGCGCCGGGTGGGTCCAGGGTCTGGGTGGAAACAGGTTAGGGCTGCAAGAGGGATCATTGTGGGGGGGATACGCTATGTTTACGTGGATTTGGTTGATATGCTGGACTTCACCTATTGGGCCATACAATTGTAGCCTGTAAAACACGCCTGAGGCTGGGGGGTGGCTTTGAAGCTTGCATTTGTGGAACTCTTATGGTTACAAGGTAAACCCATTGGCTACACGTGGGCTGTAAATCTGGCCCCTTCGAAAAGGACGCAACGTGATGTCAAGAACCATGTTCAGAATTTCCCCCCCCCCCTGGGTTTTTTTTTTATTTTTCATTTCTTGCTTCCCTCCCCCCTAGCATAGCATTACAACGTGGGCTCGACTAGAACCGATTGCGTGCTTCCGAGAATCTAAACCTCGGTAGAAAAACCCTATCCATGACATAGCCATCCCTAGATAGCAAAGCTGTGTGGATTTTTTCTTCATGCAATACTACATACTTGCACCTTAAGTGACAAGAGCGCCCGAAAATCATGTCTTAGCTGCAAACCCCCGGTATCTAGGATGGAAGAAATTCCCCGCCATGCGCAGTTCCTCGTACATATCGACCGTATCTACTTGTAAACCTACAAAGTTGCGCATCATATCCCCACAGCGCACCCTCGACACGACACAACACGACACGATAACCCGCTCCACTCCCCCCTCTTGCCACAGAACCCTCATCAGACCCTCTCCCCCCTCCCTTTCACTGCAGTGAGATGCAACAGTCGATCCCCCTCCGCCGAAGGTCCTCGCCTATCCACCCCACCTCCGCCTCGTAGTACGGCATACCCTGCAACCGCAGATCCCATGCCGCAAGACCCCTTCCTTCCGTGGGACGCGATAGGCGCGCCGCATCCGCATCGACTGGGAGCCGCGCATAGGAGGACCAGCACGAGCGCAGGGGAGGTCGTGCCCTCGTTCTCGGGGATGCAGGACCATCGAGAGAGGACGAGGAGCTCAGACTCCCGCAGTCCTCGTCCGAGCTGGCGGATCCCGAGCTCGAGCTCCCGCTCGAGGCATAGCGGGGGCCTTTGCCGTGGTCTGCGGGCTCGCTGTGCGGGGGCAGGGTCAGGGCGCGCAGCGGGTCCAGGAAGACGGGGAGTTTCTCAATGGGCTCGCTGAACCAGGTGCTGCCGAGGATGAAGGTGAAAGAGCGCAGGCCAGGTAGGTGCGAGAGGGAGGCGCAGGTTTCGAGCCACTGGGCGCGGCCGGCGGAGACGTAGATCGTGCGGACGGGGTCTTTGCTGGGGAGCCAGTGGCCGGGGAAGGACCAGCGAAGTTCGACGGAGCGGATGCTGGCCCAGTGGTCGGTGGGGATTGTGGGGCGGAGATAGGGGAGGGACCAAGGGTTGCTGAATTCGAAGGTGGTGAGGGTGTAGAGGAGGTGGATGGATTCGTTGTATCTGGATTTGGGAGGGAGGCGTGTTAGAAATAGAGGGAGTAAGTTGTTTGCGGGGTTTCCTTTTTCTTTCTTTTTTGCTTTCTTTCTCTCTCTCACTCTCTCTTCTTTTTTTTTTTGAGGGTTTGGTCTGAGGAGGGAATTGATATCGGGGGTTATTGAGAATGCCGTGACGTGCGCAACTTACATTTGTCGGCAGGTTAATGCTAGCCCTAGTAGCATGTCCCCGTTATTTGCATTGATCAGATCGCCTTCCTTCACAGGCTGAGGGATTCCACCACCATTGCAGATTTCGCAGAAGGGATTGCGTGCTCCCTGCTGAGTCTTGATTTTGGCCGATGACGGCATGGTTTCGCGGAGAGGGCACACAATGTGCCCCAATCGTTGATTACGCTGAATTATGTGTATACGTCGTCCTCCTAGAGCCATCTCCCAGATGATGAGCCGTAGCTCCGGCGAAAGACGCGACAACAGCCCGCATTGAGGTTGGGGCTGCGGGTCTGAACGGGTTCGGCGGCCGGAGCGAGGAAGAGGAGGAGGCTTATTACCTATGTCGCGTGCAGGGAGTACAGTGAGAAATCAGGACATTCAAAGACATTCAAAAGGCTCCAATGTTGAATTGGCTCATTGGAGCCCCCTTTATGGCCCGAAGAGCCATCTAGCTGAGCAAAGAACAGGTACTAACTCTGATATCGTTGCGCCAGTACATCCTCCCAAGAAAAGACACCGTGCTTGGTGCGGGCCATTGTGGAAAGGAACAATCAAGGCAGTAAAATGTGAGATCGCCGAAGTCTTTATGAAATCATGTATGAGAACGTCCGATCAAGCCAGGGGCTTGGCCGCCTGGAGAGGATTCCATCCGGGATGGGAAACAACCGGGGTAAAATGCAGTATATAGCTTGTTTTCTTAAGCCCCAAAAGTCGAACGACCTTAGGACCCCGGAAACCAATGTCTGTCCGACGTCGGATACTAGTCGGTGAGCACGATAAAGGATTTGGGAGATAAAGGAGTCTAGATAATAACCCGGTCCCACCGATCTCCTAATCTGTGGAGATACGTAAACAGCCCTCGGTTGATCGACAACTCCGTTCTTTTTCCGTTTCTGCTGGAGTCGCGACTGGCCTAGTGTATGTGTGCTTTATGACACCTCCAAATGTATGAAAAACGTCCGAGCAAGCCAACTTGAACCACAATCCAACCCTCGGACCGGACAATTCCTCCCCCCTCCCCCCCCAAAACCCTGCGTGCGGTAATGTCCTCCCCGGATCACTTCGCCCCCTCTCCCACTGCCCGCTCAGACTCGCACTAGGGAGCGCCGAGAGTATTCATCGGGCATTCGACCTTCAACCCCTGCCCCAGTAGCGCCATCCCCGCCGGCTGGAGCCGGTCAATAAAGGCAGGGGCCGGGAGCGTCCCCACATAAGCGTTGAAGTTGTAGATCCCGCAGACACAAAAGTCCACGATATCTTTCAGGCTGGACCCGGAGAAAACGGTCTGTGCCTCACGCGACACTGAAAATTGCTGCTTGCCAACCCCCATTGGCGCCGTCCACGCACTTATCCCGGCGGGGGCTTGGAAGGTCTTCGCTTGGTCGCCGGACTGGACCTGGACGGTGGCAGGGGACTTTAATAGGGCAGTGACGAAGACTGAGTCGGCCATCGTCTCCCAACCATTTGGCCGCCCAGTGAAGAAGTTCCCGCTGTCGTGGTGAGAGCTGCCTGTCATTGTGGTGTCGGTGGCGTCGCAGTCGAGGCTGCGCTTGGTTGGCCGGTACCAGTACACTAGTTTCTCGTCTTCGATGTAGTCTAGGACTGTTTCGGTTCCGGCTTTATAGGCTGCGATGAAGGGCTTGGACATTTCGAGCCAGCCGCCGTGGGGCCTGTGATGTCATTAGTCCATGTAGGTGACAGTATGGTTGTGGAAAGTTTGAGGGATTCAGGGCCGGAGCTATGGTTTTGGCTGCAGCTTACATGTCCATGACCCATTTCGATGACCCGTCGTCAGTATGAGGTGAGGAGAGTGGTCCGATATAATGGGACTCTCCATAATCATTCCAGGTTATAATCTCAACAAAGCGAGGCTTAAGAGCCAAGATCTCACGCCATCGATTATACCAGAGCAAGTCGGAGGGAAAGACCCAGTTTTTGCTATAGGAGACCTCTGGCCCAAAATGGGTTGAAAACCATGCAGACACGGCTACAGACGATTCGTTACCTCATCAGACACAAATGACAAAGGAATGAAAAAATGTTCCCACGTAGATCATGTTAACTCACGTGCAATATAAGGCTTCCCATTTAAAGCCTTTAGGTAAGCCATGTCTCCATCAGCGACAGTGATATTGTGGCCCTCACGCGGGGCCCTATTATTGCCATCACTCGGCCAAGCCATCCAGTTCAGCGCGCCTTGAATTGCGCTGAAATCACCCTGGCCCGGGTGGAAGTTCGGAGCAAAAAACAGATCCTGACCCGCAGCAGAAGTCATAGCCTCGACGTCTATGCCATCTCCTGCGAAGGAAGAGACAAACACCTTGCCATCGACGAGGAGCTGGGCGGGATGGCTGGCATATTGTTTGACTTTGGTGCCAACAGCCGCCGCTTGATCTTTGCTCCACCAGTTAAAGTCGAAAGAGAGAATATTTTCATGTCATTCCGAGCGGCGGAGTCATAGGCAAAGCCAAGCTGTGTATCAGTATAGGAGTCTGTCCCGATGTTCAGGGCAAAAGCGTCGATGCCGAAATCTTTGGCTCGTTGCATGTCGCCGTCGTATTCGTCGGATCCCTGGCGGTTGCTGCAGATGCCGATCTTGTCATTATCAGCGAGGATCCTTCGGGCAGGAGGCCTCTTGTGTTGTTATCACTAGATGAAACATACCATGAAATGGCAGAAAACAAGTCGATCACCAGCTCCTGATGGATCTTCGGAGAGGGAGGGGAATGAAGCCGTGGCTTGCACCCTGGCTTGTGGGCTTGCCATGGCCAGCAGTAATAAGAGCCCACTTAAAAGATATAGAAATAACTCCTGCAACATGTTTTAGAATTATGATCCACGAAAAGCCCGGTGATCGGGATAGGTGATATCGCGGGTACGCTTTACCTGAGATCGACACAAAAAGCGAGCAATTGGCTTAAGTATGCCTATAGAAGTTCTGTAAGACAGTAGCCCTTGAGCGTTTCAGAGTGGTCGAAGACAAAGGGAACAGTCCTAAATCTTGATTCAGCGCTGCCAGGCCCAACAAAACAATCGAGACGCGTGCTGGAAGTAGGGATGAAGTTTTCAATGCCACTCTTTAATGATCATCAACCTGTAAGTGTAGGGCCCACCAAGTGAGCAATTAGCTAGTGTAGTATCACCACGTCAGGTGGACACATCTAGGGTGTAGAGGAGCAGCCTCCTTAGCGCGCAGTTTCAAGGGAGACTTTCCGGTGCCCGTGGCGTCCCACTCCCGTTCTGATTCGCTCGCCTGGCCCAGGAACACATGCTGGCGACGTTCTTCAACATCACGATAAATCCTCAGTTGGACCCTGAAAAGCCACAGGGCGGATCTCTACTCTCATATTCTACTCCTTCTCTTGAGCTACAGTTCTACAAATCTCAAGGCTACAGGCAGATATCCATGAAGATGAACTTGCCATCAGCCGAACTAATTATCAGTCTGCTTGGTACATAATGCCTCGCTGAATGCTCCGGCTTTGCTCTACTAGGAGGAAACAGCTTTCGATATCAGCTGAAAACGGGGCCTTCTTGAGCTCTGTTTGAACTCCGTGGCGTTGGTAGCCAGGTATTCGGAAGCATGAACATATAACTGTATCGCAACTGCCTATGTCCAGCCAGAAGCTATTCAAAGGGGTCTGTGCTTTGGAGAATTATCCTGAGTTTGAAAATCTGAGCCTTGGTTCTGATATCTTATTTCTATTCTAAACTTGAGGTTTTATTGTTCCCTCGCCACCGTAAAGCTAATCTCTTGTTCGATGTAGCAATGAAAAGGCCCAGGTAGCAAAAGGTAATCTTATGGAACTTTACCGCATACCAAATAACTCCTTAGAGAACAGCATAAGCCGAAACATAGCTCACTGAGCTTTCAGAAACATCCTCCACGTCCTCACTGCGTTCATACCGAAGGAAGTGAAACTTGCCTTGATTCTCAGCCGGCTTATCGGCCGTCACAGCCTCCAGGGCGGCCATAATCACCCCAATGGGGTGACGGCCACAAACGGTGTTATGAGTGCTATCTATAGCGTCAAGGAAGGTCTTCGTTGAGCCTGTCGTGATAGCTGCCATGGTAGCAATATCAAATGCCGAGATACTTTCATGTATGGCGGGCTCGCCCGGAGCGATGCGATCTTGCCGACGTAACATTTGTCCTGCGGAGACACTCTGAATATCCTGAGCAACCACTTGGGGGTCCGCGCCCGGCCGAGGCAGTATGTCGCTTGAAAGCGGCAGAACAGGGCCTGGCGTCGGAGCCTGCGGGACGTAGTACGTGTAGCGGAAACGAAGACCCCAATGGCAGAAATCGGAGCTAATAACAAAGGCATTCTCAGGATCGGCTAGGTAGGGAGCTAGGAGAGTCCCGAATGCCTTTTCGGTGTCTGCCGATGTGCTGCCCACCATGATAGGAACGAGCGGTGGGTACTCGGCGGGAGAAGCCTTGGGGTATTCTAGCTGGAGGAGACGGTGGATGTATGGGAGATGCATCTCGATGCTGTGTTCCTCCTCATCCACCGACTTGGACATGGTAGTAAAGCTGAGCTTTGACCCATTTGATTTCGTAGCCTGGGTCGCTAGGAGCTTGGTGATTAGTTCAGTATCTAATGGGAGCGGCTCATCCGAAAGCGGGGTGTAGTAGGATGTCACTTTAGGCAGGGCCAGTGTTGACAGAGGGTGGTGATGAGATGGCCCGAGGATGAAGATTCGCTTTCTGGAAAGTCATCAGATGGCTTTATTCTTCACTAGTATTGGGGCGAAGTAAGCTTACGCCTTGGACAAGTCAAGTACTCTGTAGGCAAAGGCCGCACAGGGACCTGAGTAGGAAAACCCTGCATGGCTAATGATTATATCTTGATTAGATGATACAAGGTCCTTCCTGTGCGCTAGGAGGCAGCATACGGTGCGATAATGATTCGAGCCCCGGGAACTGGGAGGGAATCGATATGATCCATGGTCTCCGGCACCTGGCCGAGCCATTCATCCAGCTGGCCTGTCAAAGTCTTGGCACTATTTGAGTACCACGACCCCGCATGAAGTGCTGTTCTAGATGGCATGGTGGATACGCTGTTGGGACTGGTGATGGCGGGGAAGCGGAGGTGTGAAGAGAAGCGGGGGCTGGTTCATGCGGGCCGAGACATCACGCCCACGGTATACGCACCGCTTGCATGCGCACGAGCTGCTACTATAAGTCTTTCCATCTGAACAGTTAACTCCAAGATAGATAATCTTGATAGGGGTTGTCTACCGCTGATCCAAAAGCATGCTTGAGAGCACATGCTCAGGCTCGTTGCTCAACGGGAGTAATAATGAGTCACGCTCGTCTAGCTGTCCACCGGTATTTGAGCTGCCTCATACCTCTCAATTGACTTCTTTTTGGCCTCGACCACAATTGACTGGAAGTTTCTAAATTTTCAGTCTTATTCAGTACTCTGGAGGATCTCCGCCATGTCATCTATCTTCACACCCCCAGAGCATTTCAGTATACCAACGGAACGCCTGCATATTTCCTACCTAGCTCCAGGGAATAATTCCCACAGCAGCTTTCTACATCACATTTGGAACACAGAAGAGTTTGTGAAGTCACAAGGGGAAACTGGCCTTGATACGGTGGAGAAAGCCGCCGAGTTCATTACCAACAGAGTTCAAAGCGACTATGGGAGGAATCGATACGGGCAGATGCTCGTGTCCTTGAAGCCTTACCCTACCGCTTCATTGCTCGAAAGCACACCGATAGGGATCGTGTCATTGATGAAGGGTGATGGCAAGGATGCGTACACTGCTCCTGATATAGGCTATACGATTCTCCCTGAGGAGAACGGGAAGGGATATGCTACCGAGGCAGCGGCTGGTCTGATCGCTTATGCACAAAATGAATTGGGGGTAGAATGTGTGCTTGGGTTCTGCGATCATGAAGACAGACGCAGTCAAAGAGTTTTAGAGAAGATTGGTATGGAGCTCCAAGGGAAGCGGCATTTGAAGTTTTTTGGAAGGGCGTATAGTGCTGTCTACGCATTTCCCGGAGTTGGAGACTTGAGAAAATATGGAATTCACGACGATGACTAGTATATGCTCCTATGTCAGATGATATAGAAGAACAGGTCTCGTTGACGTTGATTTCCTAAGCACCAGGCTGGTGGAGGTCCCAACGTCAGGCATCCGTGGCTGGCATGTCGCTTCCCCAATAATCCACTAGTACTTATGTCTTCTCTTCACAGGGTTCCAGGGTCAACGCCATTGCTTCCGCTTTCAGCTTGGCGCTATCTTCGAATTCAGGTGATTTGAGATGCGTCATACTACTATTGTCCTGCAGATCGTCTTGTCAAAAAAAGAAAGTTCTGGTAGTGTAAGACATGAAGATGGCTTGCCTGTTGAAAGCTTTCGGTCTCTTCCTTGACTTGGAAACCCGTACACCGAGGTACGGGCACATACTAGTACATTGGGTTACTGTTCCTTTGCAGACTTGGCGTGGCCAACTTCAAGTCCAAGTTCGCGAGGTGTTGGAGATTTGAGTAGCTTCTACTATAGTATAATGCTATGTCCTAGATTGAGATCTCACTTTCGAACTGAGGGAAAAGGTAGAAGGGATCTACTGGAAAGTTCACACCAATACACTTAGCCGAAGGGCATGCGGATCAATGTGGGGGGGGGGGGCCCTGGGAATTCCTCGGTCCGCAATCCCTGGGCCCGCAGCACGTGTAATTTTGTATAAACGAACATATAAAGCCCACCTCTGATGAGGAACGACTACGCCATACTACAAATCTAAGGTGAAGCGTTAGCGCTATCAAGTGATAAAAGCCATGGAGAAAGATGCAAATATCCCCGTGACGGTGACAAGCACTGCCGTATCTGACAACGCCGCTCCTAAGGAATTAGTGTCGGTGGTGGAGAATGACATCTACTTGCTGGGTGGCCAGGTAGCCATCTTATGCCAATTTGCACATCCGGGCCTCGCAAAGGGTACCTATAAGCATTCTAGCTTTGCAACGCGTATCTCTCAGCGCCTCTGAAATACCGCCCGATTCCTCAACGTGGTCGTCTGTGGGACTCTTGAGGAGAAGGAGGCCATCTTCTCGGTCATCCACAAGTATCACGCCCGAGTAAAAGGTGATGGCTACGATGCTGACGATCCCGAGCTCCATAAATGGACCGCTGCAACACTCTTCTTCTCCATCATCCTCGTACGAGAGGCCTTCTTTGGCGAAATTCCGCGCAGTGAGAGGGAGGTTCTTCTGGAAGAGTCGGCTGTCTTCGGGACATCGCTCCGCATGCCTATGGAAATGTGGCCTGAAACACTGGAAGAATTCTGGGCTTATTGGGATCATAATATCGCCACTTTGGAGGTCACCGACATGGCTCGCAAGCTAAGCCGGGATCTCCTGTACCCGGTAAATCTGCCTTTTGCAATGGCTGCGTCTATGCCGCTTGCTCGGGTCTTGACTGCAAATTGGCTTCCGAAGCGTCTTGCGGAAGAATATGATTTCCGCCCTACGCCGGCCAGTCACTTGGCATACCAGGTTTTCGTGGCATCGGCTCGTATCACATATCCATGGATCCCGGCTCGATTCAAACATATTCAGCATGATATCTATATGGAGGATCTGAAAAAGGCGGTTGGGAGGATCAAAGCGACGGGGCACTGGATTGAAACCTGATCACATGGCCCCGCCAATGGTTAATGTTTACAAGCATAATGAGGTTGACGAATTTCTAGGTGAGTTTACCCCATCACAACCTGATATTTGTTCGTAAGCAACTGACGACTTTCACTAGAATAACAACTTAATGTAATTGAGATCCTTGCGACATTGTCTGCATTACAGGGGTTTCGTGAGTGCTATGATCGCTACAATAATCCGCGGCTCGGTTTTAGTATGAATCGTGGTCGAAGTCCGAGTCCTGCAGGCAGCCAGGAATGACACGCCATAAACGAAACTCGGATAGTTAGTTAAGATACCGCGGCTGATAAATGTCTATTTCAAGGACACCGTAAGCTTCACGATATTCCTTCCTAAACTTCTAACATAACAAAACACGAATGTGCAATATTACCAAGTCCGGACTAGCGTGACATGAACGCGAACGCGCGCCCGGCCAATTGCATTCCGAAGATTGAGGTCGCCCTCCCCAGCCTTCCTCAGTTCCAGATGCAACTCCACACCTCTCTCTACGGGAGTCTCAGTGCGCTATTGTCTTCCCGTAGGCCCCTGTGACTCTGTAATAGAATCGACTCTATATTCTCGCCATAATGTCTCTTAAACGCAAAGCCTCTTTTTCTACAACACAACCGAGCTCGTTCAAACCCTCGCCCTGTGACTGGGATACGACCGATAACTCGAAACATATGAACAGCCGCACTCGAAAGCGTTTCCGGGATGGTCGCCCTAGCGATGAAATTGTCTATGGTGAGTACAATCGGCTCGCGATATCTCCATTGCCGTAGGCCGCGGTCTATAGCAACTCGATTCATTGCTCATGCGATATAGAAAAAACCCTCCGCTGGATCTTCGCAGCGCAGAAGCAGCAGCAGAGTAGTACTCCGATGGATACATCCGACGAAATGATGGAGGCAGAACAAGTCAGTCCAACGCCCGAGGCAATCGATCCTCGACAGCAAACCCTGCTCCAATTCTTCCAGCCCCGAACACAACCAATGCTACCCTTTAAACCTTCCCGTGAGGCGCTGGCGCCCCGAGCAAACGAGACTGCGATTGACCAAGCTGATGCTATGCGCCGACAAACATTCGAGCAAAGAAACTTGGGAGTCCCTAATGGCAGCGGAACTGCAAGTAATGGATTTAACCAGTTGGGTACCGAAACGGATATGGATATGGACGTGGATACAGACCAAAGCAGCGAAGGCTCTAACTTTGGCTCAAAGATGGGTATTGTTGGTTGGATGTAATACTTATTTCTGTCGGGAGTTTTGCTTTCCACTTCATGGTTGTGGTTCTTGATCAAGATCCACCAGCGACCAGTGGCATCAGTTTGGCGTTGAGGGATAATTGGAGATCTCTCGGAATGGCAGGGTGTGGAGTATTGCTCTAATGACTTCGTTCAGTATCAGAATTTTACCATTGATTTGCTTTGGTACTATGTACCTTTATCAACCTTAGCTCCAAGACCCGTGTATCGTAGGAGGGAGCTGACGAAGGCAACAGAGAAATTTGTGCATAGAAGCCAGCGCTATCTCCATTGACACTCCTCTCCTTCTCCAGAGCTCTTTGAGCCTCCTATACAAATCATGTCCCTTCCAAGTTGTCAATGACTAGAGCGAGTCCAACATTGGACCTGTCCCCACTTTTCGCCTGAGGCAGAAAGAGCTCCGCGTCGACCGAACTTTCACCCCGCTAAAACTTAGTGGATTGACTGCTTTGTTGATAACTTCAAGTTCCATACTAACACAACGCCGCGTCATCTGAAACGTCACGGACTACAGATTTCAGTTCGCAGATTAATCAGGGCCAGAAAAACCCCAATACCATCGCAATTGATTGCTTCCTTGTCCGCCCCTCCGCACCACCAAGGCACCCCGCGATGGCCACTGACGCTGAAAAAGGCGCCCAGTATCTGGAAAGTCTGCTTGGTCAGGTCCTCCGTATACACACGACTGACAGCCGGATTTTTGTGGGCCTCTTTAAGTGCACAGATGCTGTAAGTCTCGAGTACCAACTGAAGACGCTTGGCATCGTGTGATCCAATCCATCATCAATTTACTGATCCAATCAACCTGTAGGAGCGAAATATCATTCTCTCCAACACACTGGAGTATAGGCCTCCAACCCCCTCCGCTGTGCAGGAAGCTGCTCTCAAGGAAGCACAAGCAAGAGAGAAGGCTGAGACTAAGGCTACAACTGTCAAGGTCAATATGACCAATCGTTTCATCGGTCTCGTGGTCGTTCCGGGGCGTCACATCACGAGGATTGAACTGGAGGAGAGGGCTCGAGGCCTTTGAAGCAGCAGTACATTTGGAACTTGCTCCCGAGTCCTCTTGCCCTCCAACTACGCTGCGAGGCACACCTCCGGCCAACAAAGGGGGCAGGGTGGCTCTTTTCCCGCAATCGCACTCCACTACGTCTCGATATAATTCCCCACATCATGCATACCGCTCATCCTTTGGGAACTAGCTTTTCGAGCCACTCGAGATCCGGATTGGAGCTGTCAAAGAAGCCTCGAAGTGTTATCTAGCCTGTCATGTCTGTCGCCTCACGAACGTAGCACGTGGCACACACCACAGCTGCAGATTTGGAATCGCGGGCTTGGCTGACGACTCCACTGGTGAGCATTCGACCATTGAGAGGGCTTAGAGAGCTTTAAGAGCTTAGTTACAGCTGATAATTGGTCCTGTATTCTGGGCAGAGGGGGCGTAAAAAAGCGGTGTCCCCGGGTCTCCCTCCACCCCTTCGGCCTCCTGGGCGGACAGATGCGTCTGTAAAGAGCTCGGACGGCGGCCCTTCTGTCTACTTCACGACAAACATCCGGGGATGTGTAAATGTGTGGATCTTTGGACATCTCTACTTATGGGCTCTTATCTCTTATTCCCCTGTGGCACATGTGCAGGATTCCCTGGACACGGTGGGCGTAAGCGTAAGCATGGGGCTAGATGATGCCCGTTGGAGCATATTTCCTTTTTCTGTCTAGTCGAAGATGGTGGCGGCGGGAAAGGGATGGTTTGACTAGGTCGAGAACTGGTTTCAAGCCTAGTTCCCCGCCGCCTATAAGGATGTGCTTGGTGGGGGATGGGCTTGGCTTTTGCCTCCCCTTCGTGCTTTCTTTCCCACCGGGTGTGGCCGGGAGAAACTAAAAAAAGCCAACTGGCAGTGGATGGATGCCCTGCAGCGATATCTCTCAGTTTGAAAGGGCGAATGACTGGAAGCGGAGGATGAGTTGCTTATCACCGGCTGGGGATTGCCTAAACATGAAATAGTTAAGCGTTCACCTGAGACTGTATCCCCGCTCGCGACGGAAGCTAGAAACCTAGTCGATAAACACTTCCGTAAATCGGGGGAATAGCAAGCGGGCCTAGACGCCTTCGAGGGCCCGGACTTGTGGAACTTGGTATACAAAGTTTTCTGGTTACGCCCTCCAGGGCCAATGACCTCTAGGCCCATAAATTCTCCCTTGCGATACACCTTCAAGTTCCCTCGAGTAGAAACCCAAAAACCACTAACTCCAGATTTAGGCAACCGCCGGCCCGCGGATGATCCGGCTTAGGTAAAGGGTTAGTTATCCACCGGGGCACTGGGCACTCTGTGACCAGAACAGCCAAAGCAGCAAGACAGCTTCTGCCGTATCTTGGATGTACCTCTCCGCCCACTGAAGTGTGTCTCTGTACTTTCATCAACCTTTCCCCTTCACCTTCCGAGCTTCAAGCTTTTGGTGAACTTCTTTTTGACGGTATGTGTTCTCAACTTGTCCTGCAGTGATCTCTTAGTGCACGATGAACATCCTCCCCAATCCCCGTATATAATGACGCATGCATCCGGGCTCCCCTCCCACCCCGAAAAGATTTGCCCACAACAAGCCGCAATTCCCTCCCTTGCTGGCATTCTTTGCCTTGTGAAGCCCTCCATCCCTCTAATCCCCTCGTGGAGCTCAGCCTCGCCGTCATCCTGTGATTCTGCAGCCCGAGGCTAATATCATCGTGCAGAAGGAAGCTTGACTTCGCTTTGGAGGCAAGCTTCTTCCATCTCCACTTAGAAAACCCCGCGTCTTCTAGCCCAGCTGCCCATCCCGTCATTCTCTGCGTAGTCGCCTCTCCTAGCTACAGCCGCCTGCTATTACGTGCTCGCAAGCAACACGGTCGCTCGATCTTTCGGTTTTCGCGATCATCCTCCGCCCGTCCCTGCTCGTGACTGCGATAGCCTGCAAGAACCATAAAGCACTCCCTCGGGTATCTGCAACCTTAATATATCCTGTGGCCAAGAGCTCCATTTTTCCTCGGCACCTGGAAGCCAAGACATTCCGATATCCAGGGGGCCCTTTCTCGGCGTAGCCGGTTGAAGCGCCCGCTGTTTGTGCGATTCCTCTCACCCAAGCTTGGCACACATCCTAGCCTCGCAGCCATGGGGCAGACGCATTCCAAAGGCAACGCTGGCTCAGGCGACCCGCTCTCGTCGTACCCGTCCTTTTCGAAATCCGATACCAAAGAATCCATTCGTTCCTTTCGAGGCTCCATCCGCTCGAAGATCCCTGGTGCGCGGCCCAGCACCGACAGCCCCCGAGCCTCTTCCACTGCCCTCTCGCGAACTGAAAGCGCCAATGATAAATCCGATGCTGGATCGATCAAATCCACAAACAGCCGCCCAGGCTCCACCGCCGGCGCATCATCAGCCCCAGGATCTGAAGGCCCCTCTCGAAGTGGCTCTCCGGAGCCTCCACCATCTCCCTCCTTGTCACAAAGTTTGCAACGCGGCCATAAGGATGTGAATGCCATGCAGCAGAGTGGCGAGGTGGACCACGTGTCAGAGGGCCCGCCCAAAGGCGGCGCACCCGCCCCAGGGACAGCTGTTGTGGGCGAATCTATCTTGCTCAAGCGTGAAAATCAAGTCAACCCCATCCTCGACTTTATCTTGAATCCTCCAGTGGAACACTCTGGCTCTCCGGGTATGGGCATGGGCGCATTGAAGTCCATTGACTTGGATGACATGATTTCGCGTCTTTTGGATGCCGGGTATTCTACAAAAGTCACCAAGACTGTTTGCCTGAAGAACGCCGAAATCACCGCCATCTGTTCCGCGGCCCGCGAGCTTTTCTTGTCACAGCCTGCCCTCTTGGAATTATCTGCACCGGTCAAGATTGTCGGTGATGTCCACGGCCAGTACACCGATCTAATCCGTCTGTTTGAGATGTGTGGATTCCCGCCAGCCTCGAACTATCTCTTCTTGGGTGACTATGTCGACCGGGGGAAGCAAAGTCTGGAGACAATTCTTCTGCTCCTGTGCTACAAGCTCAAGTACCCAGAGAACTTTTTCCTGCTTCGAGGTAATCACGAGTGTGCTAACGTCACTCGGGTGTATGGGTTCTACGATGAGTGTAAGCGACGATGCAACATCAAGATCTGGAAGGGATTCATAGATACATTCAACTGCCTTCCTATTGCTTCTATCGTTGCTGGGAAGATCTTCTGTGTTCACGGTGGTCTGTCCCCTAGTCTGTCGCACATGGACGATATCCGAGGTATTGCGCGACCTACCGATGTGCCTGACTATGGACTTCTCAACGATCTTCTCTGGAGTGATCCAGCGGACATGGAGGAAGATTGGGAGCCCAACGAGCGCGGTGTGAGCTACTGCTTTGGCAAGAAGGTGATCATGAATTTCTTACAACGACACGACTTCGACCTAGTGTGCCGAGCACACATGGTTGTGGAAGATGGGTATGAGTTTTACCAGGATCGGATTCTGGTGACCGTATTTTCAGCGCCAAACGTAAGGTTCCCTCGTGAAAGTCCATATTGCTTTTCCCCCCCTTTCTTTCTAACCGATTTCCTGCAGTATTGTGGCGAATTTGACAACTGGGGTGCGATCATGTCTGTCTCGGGCGAACTGCTCTGTAGTTTCGAGCTCTTGAAACCGCTGGACTCGGTCGCGCTCAAGAACCACATCAAGAAGGGCCGAAAAGAGCGAAACAGCTTGATGAACAGCCCTGTAAGTTTCTCTTATTCCTTCTTCCCCTCTTCCCCTCTTCCCCTCCTTGCTTGTTATCTCGTGCCAAGCGAGTGCCCGATGCAATGCAACGACGCCGAGACCCCCTTTCGGCCTTCCGCCTTTTCTTTTCTTTTTTTCCTTTTCAGCCGCTAATCATCTTCGCAGCCCGCACTTCCTTCGGCTCAAAGCTACTAAATTGACGACAATCCACTTGCTCTGCGTCTGCATCGCATACAGTTGTACAAGCAGCCGCCGTGGTCTCAATACCTCTTTTCTTCCTACTAGGCTGCATGGGGATCGTACCATTATCGGGCTAGTGCTAGGCTGGGTTTCAAATGGCACATTTCGATCCACCTTGTTGAGCTCGATTGTCCATTGGGACATCGTTTCCTGGAGCGGGTGGTCCAGGGCCTGACCCATCTAGATCAGCACCACCCATGTCGGCCAGGCAGATCTGATCCTTCGACAACCGTTGATCATAGTCCAGAACAGACCTCGAGCATGGTAGGCTTTTGCATTAGGTACCTATGACTAGGTATCCATATCATGTCGAGTTGGTTGACTCTAAAAACTCGTGGTCTTATTGGCCATTGTCTCGCCCGGTGTCCCTATATTGTCGGGTCTGGGATAAGGAAGCTCTCCTCAGCTGGTCTGATTCGCGCCGGGTTTGTACTGGCATATTTTCTCTGCTCTGATTCTCACGTGTATCTACTCTTTTCTCCTACTTTTTTTCTCTTACTTCTTTTCCCTTACTTCTTTTCTTACGGATCCTGGCGCCGAGAGTCTTATCTCCCATCAATCTATCATTACCAAGCGGTACTAACCCTTGAACATGTCGTGTAGAACCTCTTCGTAGTCTTATAACCACCGCTTGATATCTATTCCAGCGAACTTAAGGTTCCACTACTCATAAGCATACTATTACGGCCTCTCATCTCTGCGAAAGCAAATGCTTATTTTCCTCCCAAAACCCCCTACAAGCTGTATGCCCCCAATGCTCCGTCCACCACTCCCCAAAACTATCGTTCACCTCCTCATCAACCCTCAACACACGCTCATCCCTCCTCAGTGCACAAAGTGCACAGCCATGCGAAGCCTTGATGGCCCCTTGCTCCGCCCTTGCCGTAACAACCTTCAGCGCCCCGGGATCCGCAACAACAGGCACAGGCTTCAATCCCGCGCCCTGCATAATTGAGCTAAAGAGGGGCGCCCGCTCGCGCCACAGCTCTAGCACAACGACCGCGTCTTGCGCCTCTTTGACGTCTTCGTGCTTGTTTAAGGTGTTAAGTTTCATGCCGCGGCCCTGCGCGGGGCCAATTCGCATGCTTTGCGCGAGGAAGCTGTCGCGTTTCCAGCGGAGTTGGCGGCCGGCGATTATGCGAGCGCAGGTGCTGAGGGTGGTTGATATGGCTGCTGCAGTGGTGGATTTTAAAGCGGGGGATGCGCTGGGCTGCTTAGCTCTTGTGGCTTCTTTTTGGAGGTTCGTGAGGCTTGTTGTGAGGAGGTCGAGGAGGACAGATGGGGGTGGGATGTTGGTTGGGCGGACATTTTCGGGGGACTTGACGGTGGTTCGGGATGTGAAGATGTTGGGGCTTGGGGTTGTGCTTTCGGAGACGGATTTGGTTTTCGTTTTGGGTTTGCTGGAGATTTTGGGGGGTGGGCTTGGGCTTGAGTGCTGGTGGTGTTGTGCTTGGTCCGTCGGTGAAATCGTCCCGATCTCCGAAGCTGTCGTCGTCCCAGGCTGATTCTTGGGGAGTAGTATTGATGGGAGGTTTACTTGGTTTCGGTTCCGGCTTGGGTGTGGATTTGGGTGTACGCTGTGTCGAGACTGGTTCTATAGATGGGCCATCTGTGAAGTCGCCCCAGTCGTCGTCTGGGTTATCGTCCCATCCGGGGTCTGACTGAGATTTACCGGCGGGGGTTGGATGCTGCCTCTCGGTTGTTTGGCTAGGTAATTGCTTCGCAGTCGGTTTCGCAGGGGGATCAGCGATTGACAAGGAGTCCAACAGGTCTATTGTAGCAGATGTTTGTATTATCGGCGCATGTTGAGTCTTTGATACAGAGACGGATGGGGCTGGTTCGGCAACTTGAGTAGACTGTGGTCCTTCAAAGTCTCCCCAATCATCTTCGTCGTCACCAGCGGGCTCGTCAACCGCTGCGTCGAAAAGCACGTCGCTGTTATCTTGCCGAGGCAGATTGAAGAACTCGAAGCCTGGTGGTTGCTGTGGAGCTGGAGGTATAGCCTGCGTCGCTGGGACTTTTGGAGCGGAAGTACGCAGCCAGCCATGCGATGGCCCAGCAGACTCATTGGGAGATTCATACGAAGGTTGATCGAAGTCGTCTATCAGTAAGGTTTGCGGTGGTTTGATCCGGGGTTGACCCGCGTGGGTTTGCGGAGCTGCAGAGCCTTGCCCAAACTCGGCTAACAAATCCGCAGACATTTGGGGCGGAGGGTCATGAAGGTAAGGGAGAGGACATGGATTCGGTATGTCGACTGTCAACTAGAAGGATTCGCCTCTTCGTAGCGTCAAGAGATTGAGGGGAATATTGTCATGTTGCAGGCGGCCGAAGCGCTGATAAGGAAGTGTGCATGACCGCCTTCCCCTCTCCCTTTACCTCCGCAACAATCGCATGAAATGAGAACGATTGAGGAGACTCGGTAAGCACACGCACAATATAACCTCAGAGGGGCAACTGCTGATTTGCTACAGGAAGAGGTGGGAAATCTTATTCCTCGGAAATGACACAACTTCGGATCTCCAGGCGGCGCTGCGGGCTGAACAGGGCAGGAAGTTGTGCAACGAAGGACTGAGGTCGGTTTGCTGGAAGGTCCGCTACCACCAAATGCTTTGACTGAACTCTAAAACTTACGTCGTCTAAGTTATTTCTGCTCTTCGAGAATATTGACCGTGAACGGTGGTCGGAGAAGCTTGACGAATCAAGAGACGCATACGGAGCTCTGCGAGATCATTTCCTGAGGAATATCGAACACCCAGATGATATAGAGTCGACGATAGATCCGCTGGCGGATGAAGAGGAGGTATGGTTCTTACGAAAGCACTGTGTTGCGTTATTCAAGCTCCAAGTATGACCCACTGACTGAGTTTATCGCAGTCTCCGTGGCAATCACTTCGTAATGACGAAAGGCTGCGCGGGGAGATAGTCCAGGACGTGGATAGATGTTTGCAGGAGAATCTTTTCTTCCAAGATCCTGCGACTAAAGCAAAGCTGACAGACATTTTGTTTGTTTACTCGAAACTCAATCCTGACGTCGGGTACAGGCAGGGTATGCACGAACTGTTGGCCCCGATACTTTGGGTGGTTGACAGGGACTCCGTTGAAAAGCCGAGCGAAAGATTAAATGATGCGAACAATGAAGAGGATGGCTTGATCCTGGATCTCTTGGACTCGAAGTTTGTGGAGCACGATTCATTCACTCTATTTCTCTCTGTTATGCAAACAGCACGTATTTATTACGAACACGGAGAAACAAAGACTACCAATGGCCAGGTGGATGTCATTCCGATTGTCAGTCGATGCGAGTACCTACATAAGGAAGCCTTGATGATTATCGACCCTGAACTGGCAGAGCACCTCGAAGCAGTGGAGGTGCTGCCGCAAATATTCTTGACGTGAGCCTTCTACGACTATAGACAGATGGACGGTCAACTAACAGTTCCGCAGTCGATGGATGCGCCTTTTGTTTGGTCGAGAATTTCCGTTTGATGATGTCCTCATGATGTGGGACGTATTCTTCGCCCATGGCCTCCGTTCAGACCTGGTGGACTTTACGTGTATTGCAATGCTGCTTCGGATACGCTGGCAATGTTAGTTAACAGGAGACCTCCTTTCCATCAACGAACTTTCTAACTTCCAGAAGTACTCCAAGCGGATTACTCAGGTGCTTTATCAATGCTACTGCGGTATCCCTCGCCACATCCATACGAGCCTTGCGACTTCGTGAACGATGCTCTTTATTTGGAGCAGAACCCAACTGCTGAGCGTGGAAGATTCCTTATCTCCCAATATTCAGGCAAGTCCCCAGAAAGTCCAAAGCGTCAGCAAACTATGCGGCAAGCTAGAAGAGCTCGTTTATGGCAAGATTTTACAAGCAACAGCGAAGGTGGAATACTCGCGCGAAACAGCCCTAAGAGCTTTGAGAGCTTATTTCAAGATGTTTCTCAAGGGATCCAGCGACGTACAGAGGCTTGGGGGGTGGCCAAAGCGGTTCGAGGTGCGGTGACCGAAGCCAGGAAAAATATGCAAACTATGCATTACGAACCTCCACCACGCATGGCGGCTGGCAAACCTCAAAAAAAGCCTTCCACAACATCACGCATCTCGCAGGAGGTGTCTACACCTACCGTGCTCGGACTGGATAAGAAGATCCGTCTTCTAGAAGAGCGAAACCAGGAACTGTCCACTGCACTTGCGCAAGCTCTACAAGATCTACGATCTGAATTGACCAAGGCTAAAGAGCTGGATCCGAGCTCCAATAAAGCCATGGAACAAGCATTGGCTCGTGCAGAGTCTGTTCGCCATTGCCTATTGGACCCTTCACGCCCAGTAGTGGCCGCCATGCCGGCTCAGGTACCAGTACAGGACAAGACCGAAGGACAGCCAACCAGCGTCGACCAAAAAGCCCCAGTGGCGCTGGAAAATCAGCAAGGCACGCACTCTATCGCGGATGCCGGCGGGCCGAGCGCTGAGAGTGGAGTTAGTGAACCTGTCAGCATCGCCACAAGTCGTCAAAAGGCCCGAAAACCCCCCCAAGACCCAAACGCTCTCCGGTCAGGCCGCCGGGGAGCGGGCGGTGCGGGCGGAACGGACGCCTGTCCGACCTTCCCTTTCTGACTCGGGATTTTCCTGGATGCTAGAAGGGAGCCGCAATGTGTCCAGCTTTGTTAGCTCGGCCTCGGTGCCACCGGAGCAGACTCGACACCAGGACCATGCCCGAACCAAAAGCAATCCGCTCTTCGGTAACGGGGACGACAAGGTTGACTTGGATACCGAGCACGATGAACTGGCGCTCCGTAGCCTCAGAGGGGACCAGGAGCAGGGGCCTCTGTAAGGGGGGGGCAGATGGGTTCGCCTGGTCATGAATACTTTTATCGCGATTGCATCTGCAGACGAGGCGAGATCCGTTCTGTTTGTTAAGCTGCTTTGCATTCATCGTTTCGTCATTAGCCAGTTCCTTGGGGCCCTGGAGTATCGTGGTGATGGATGTGGCTCGCACTCGGAACTACCGGCAGTCAAGGGGCTTTTACTGCGTATTTCCTTCCCTAGGCCTTCTAGTCTCTGAGCAGGCGAAGCTAGTTGGGATGAAGACATCCGCTGCATAGTTCCGGGACCGTATTTTCGCGTAGGGCCGCCAAGTTGATCCACTGGAGAAAGAGACCTTTGGAATCCGGGACTTCCGTCCAGGTCCAATGTATGAAGTGAGATGCCGGCATGGATATTCTGAGCATAGAGTCTCAAGCTCTAGAACGGTCTGGAGAATCGAACTGGGTTCGAATGAACGCAGCAAGGATTGGAACCCGACATCCCACATGGTGCCAACTCCCGCGCCGATCGGTCGATCCGAAATCCAAATCCCCTGTAGTTTTGGGGTCTCTGTGCTCTCCTTTTCGTCTTGACGATGTATTGCTCTCGATGTAAATCTCTTTCCAGCATATCTAGACATCAACGGGACATCTTTGCATCTTGGTTATACTCGGCCTATAGAAGCCCCATTACATCACATCCGGCCCCTTTTGGCATCGTGTTCGCTCAGTTCGCTCAAATCCCCACCTGAACCCCGCTACGTCCTTTAGTCGCTTGTCGTTTTTCCATTCCTTTTCTTTTTTTCCTTCTCGAGCCCCCATCATCTGCACACACGCGTGCCGACGCCACATATGCTGGGCTCTTTACGAGGCAGCTGCCCTCTGCCCTTCCGCTGACCCAGTGAATGACCTCTCCTTCCATGCTCCCTCGACCTTGAGCCTCATTCCTTTCCATCCCCTCGGGGAATCATCATATATTCCCCTTTCCAAAGGATGGGGTCAGTCTATAATGCTGATGGTAAGTCTGACTCGTTTCATATCCCTAGAGAGCGGGGTTACAGCAAGGGTGCGAAATGGCGATGCGCCCGTGGAATAAGGCTTCCCTTTGAAAAAGGGAGAGACCTGAGAAACCACCCCCTCGAAGCCTGCCGGTCGAGAATGAATGACTAGCAAGTAACCCCGGCGAATAAATCTCGTTGTGAGATTCATCTGACCTTCGGAGCCCTTTTCCCCCTCCCCCCCTCATCACTTGAGAGCATCACCCCCGGGGATCACGTTTCTTGTTTCGGGAGGAGGAAACTATGCTGGTGCCAATATAGATAAGCCTGGGCGCTGATCATCTTTTCTGCAGGCGAACCAAGTCCTTTGTCGTCGCCTTTGGGCCCCCTCTCCGAGTCGCCCGATTTCGAGTCGGGCTTCCAGAAGCTCTCCTTGCAAACTGACCAATCAATGAGAAGCTCGGCCAATAGCATCTCGTCCGTGGGATATGACACTCTTTCGAGGTAAGCCGCACTCCTGAAACAGATCGGAGGTCGGGCATGGTGATTGATAAACGTAGATCCCCATTATTCGACAACGAGCATGGACTGGGCCCATCCGGGCTGGACCGCATTCGCCAGCAGCCCTCGCGAGTCCTGACCCTACCGAACATGTCCACTTCCTCACTGGCGCCTTCTACTTCGGGTCCGCGTCATACTCCGACAATGCGCTCGAACTCCTCGTCAAGAGCTCCCACCGGGCATATGCCGCTGAGCCAGAACTTTGGAGACCTGGAGGACCTTCACCGATTTCCCTTGGAATCATTACACTCGTTTTCCTTTGCACAGCAATCGGAGGAATTACTGCAAACTCGACAGAATATCCTTAAGCGTTCCATTGATTTCATGCGTGATCGGATGGGATGGGCCGCCAGCAACCCAGCTATCGTTAATGCCCAGGCCAATGCGACCGGAGATTCGGAAATCCAGAGTATGGTGGACCTCTTAACCCGGGCCCATGTCCTCGATGAAGACCTTTCTAAGCAGTTCCATGGACCCATTACTGGACCAGCTGAGATCAATGGCGACAACATCTTTGAGAAGACCTTTTCCGAGCACAGCACATCGCCTGTGAGCTCCCGGGATATGGAAAGAGACACTTCACGACTCTCAATTCCCTCTCTTCCAGGTTCGCAGGCCACATCTGACAGCTCTCAGCTGCTAAGCCCCGTCAACGAGCGTATCCCCTCATCCAGGTCGGACTTGCTATCGGCGCCCTCGTCTCAGGCGCGTAAGCTTAAAACGTACATACACCGACCTCAATTCCGCCTCAATCAAAAACAAGCTGATGGACACTCTAGCGCAACCATACTCCTCCTCGGGGGACCCTATCGGGTCACTGAGTTCGTCCACCACTGGATTAGGCCTTCCCTCTGCGTTGCATACCCACAGCAGTAAATGGACACCACATCCACAGGCCGTATTTCGGACCGAAGCCCAAGCGCCATGGACTATCATTGCAGCCAATGACCTTTCTTGCCTTGTATTTGGAGTGACCCAGTCGGAAGTCCGCCACCTCAGCATCTTAGAAGTTGTACAGAAAGAACACCGGGGTTGGCTCGAAGCCAAGCTCCGTGATCCTAGCACCGATGCCGCTGCCCGTGCGCCCCTTCAACCGGAAAGGCCCAACATCCGGGCGGTAAATCCCAAGTTTCGGGGTCTGGGCAATGGTGTAACCGCGCAGTTGCTCAATAAACCTTCGTCCCGTGAAAAGGCCAGCCGTCGAGCACAGACCGACGATGGATACGGTTCAAGCACCAGGAATGCTCGCAACCCTAATCATCCGGCGAACAAGTCGCGAGGTGTTCTCATCTGCGGCGATGTCGTTCCTATACAAAAACGAGATGGGGCGAAGGGTTCCGCAAGCGTGTGGGTGATGGAGAAGCGTGGCGGGTTGATCTGGGTTCTCGAGGAGATCACGGAGAACATCGCCATTCTTCACTGTGATCCGTCCTGGAATGTTGTTGATGCTCACGGAGACATTGACAAGATCTGGGGGCCCTCTGTCATCCGCAAGGGCCAAGCCATCACCGAGTTATTGCCTCGTTTGCCCTCCGAGTCACTCGAAACAACACCGGAAAAAGGTCTCTCAAGAATCATCGAGACCAAGTATTTTGCTGCGAAGACAGCTGCGGGCGTGTGTATTCCAGTAGCAGTGGGTAAAGGGGAAAACGCGAATACTTTACAGGTTTCCAGTTTTCCTCATGTGGCGGGCATGATGGTTATATCCTCGGCGTCTCTGAACGTGATCAGTTCGAATTCTGTGTTCTCCTCCGCGCTGTTTGGTCAAGAGCGTCCTGAGGGACGTAATATCAATGAGTTGATACCCGAGTTTGACGAGTTCTTGGATGTGTTGACGGAGGAGGACAACGTCCCCTTGGTCGATGGCATTGTGATCCCCGAGCACAGTTTCCGTCGAGCGCGAACTTTGTCGATTTTGCGAGATGGGAAGGCTAACGCCGCCTCGGTATTCACTGAGCCCAGCGGTCTATTGGCTCGACACAGGGATGGGTCCACTATTGTGGTGGATGTTCAGTTGCGAGTAGTGAAGAGCGGGACGTTTTTTTCAAAAGAGCAGGCCGAGAAGCTGGAAGGGCGATCAAGTGACTCCGAGGACAGTGACGACACAGTGGCAGTGACTGAGCTTGTATATGCGCTTTGGGTGACTTATTCACGCCAACTCCACGCAGCTGGTCCCGCCACTCTTTCCTCTTCCATTCCAACCTCCAAGCCCAACTCCCCATCCCCGGCTCCTGGCGGGGATCCAGATCTTACCTCTGCGGACGCGGTAGACACTCGTGGCTCCTCAGTCGAGATCCAAGCACCCAGCTCCTCTCTCAGTCAGCAGCTGAGTGAAGCTGCCTCTGAGCCCCTCACCGATAAACCCGCGCAGGCCATGGCGGAAGTCAAGCCCGGAGAGGCGAAGGAGCCTCCGCAGAAGAGAACCATCAACGACTATGTGATTATGGAAGAAATGGGCCAAGGTGCATATGGTCAGGTCAAGCTCGCACGTCTCAAGAAGACCCCCCCCGAAAAAGATGGTCTTGAAGTACGTCACCAAGCGACGCATCTTGGTCGACACGTGGACTCGGGATCGCAAACTGGGCACTGTGCCGCTCGAGATTCACGTACTTGATTTCCTGCGTCGCGACGGGTACAAACATCCTAACATCGTGGAGATGGAGGGGTTCTTCGAGGACGATATCAACTATTACATTGAAATGGTACCCCATGGCCTGCCAGGAATGGACCTCTTCGACTACATTGAACTCCGCGCCAACATGGATGAGGCTGAGTGCCGCAATATCTTTAAACAGGTTGTCGATGCCATCCACCACCTTCATACCAAGGCTCTGGTAGTGCACCGCGACATCAAAGATGAGAATGTGGTTCTCGATGGAGAGGGACGGATCAAGTTGATCGACTTCGGGAGTGCTGCTTACATCCGGAACGGCCCATTTGATGTGTTTGTGGGAACTATCGGTATGCTTGCCAAAAAGAAAAAGCTGGAACCTGTTCTTCCTTTCTTAACTGTTCTGTCTAGATTACGCCGCCCCCGAAGTTCTCCAGGGCCGATCATACCGCGGCAAAGAGCAAGACATCTGGGCCCTGGGTATTCTGCTCTACACTATTGTGTATAAAGAGAACCCGTTCTACAACGTCGACGAAATCCTCGACCACCCTATCCGCATCCCCTTCCTTCCCTTCTCCGAAGAATGTATCGACCTGATCCGCAAGATGCTCGACCGTGACGTCGACAGTCGCTTGACCATCACTGAAGTCCTTGAGCACCCATGGATGATAGCCGAGGTCGAGGAACAGGCTGGGCTATGCTTTGTGCGTCATCCTTTTTTCTTAATGACCGCCCACCGAGAAAAAAAAAGACACGATACCCCATGACGTTTTGTTTTCCACGATGATGATAGCAGACTCCGTTCTCAGGGGCTTCATTTTATTTTGCATTTACGTTGTTCTGGCGGGGCCATGGTCTGCACAAGAAACTCCCGGGATATCCGCTGCACGGGCTATGGACTATGGGCTACATTATTGGAGCTTTCTCCATGCCAAGCTTTGCTCCTAGTGCTTCTTTTTCCCTCCGTGTACCTAGACTTTCGAAGACAGGACTGGACCATAAATGATACACTTTGAAACTCTCGGGCCTTTGATCCCGTAGTTCGGATGTAGGGTTCAATCAAAGCCCCTTTTACTCGACCAGAGGACTTGACTATCTAGGATGAAGGTGCAAGGTCCCACCCGAACGGGATTCCCGGTCTCTGGTTTGGGTAAGTTGTCTGTGCTTACGAATATGAGTTGAGTGAGGGAAGAGAATGACAAGACCGATTGGTCATTGCAAATCTCCAGTGCCCCGCCATTTACCGCTAAAATTTAGCATGATTAGCTGGTGTAACACAGCCGCATTTCCCCGGGGTAGATATTACTCCCACCAGGACCGGCTATCTGTAAGCCAAGTGGTTGGCTGAGAAGCCAACACAAGCATTGGCCCACAAGCGGCTCCCCCAGCTTCAAGACTAACGAAGGAAACCATAGTGGGACAGCGCAATAGCGCGATAAAGTGGTAGCGTGAGCAAAGGCCTCACACTTTGCCAAAATGGATACCAAAACGTACGTCTCCCCCCCCCCACTCCATTTGCCTCTCAAAGCCATCCACATTCCGTGCCACGGGACCCAATTGTACCCGATTCCCACAACATGGCCAATCAGCAAGGTCGGATGCTTATCAGGTATTGGTTTTCAGGTACATGAGGGGATTTTTGTTCCTGGGATCCTGCGTGGGATGAAGGGTTGTTCCAGTCAGCCGACGAGTCGCGTGGGTCAGACAGTCTGTGCCACATGAGGACGCAATCAGAGACATGTGGGGGGGTTTGAGGGCGAGAAACGCGAGAAAGAAGCCACTGGGAACACTTTCCCTGGGATTTTGCGGTGTCCTTGTGGATGCCTGAGGATTAGAAGTACCTGATACTTCCTGCTTGGCATTTCAGCAGGTCGCTAGGGCGATGCGGCCAGTAAGCGTAGAACGTACCGGGAACTTTGATCTTTCTCAGCGAAATCCATCTACAGTCTGGCATTCCGCACTTTTGAGATTCTTTGTTGCTCCCCTTTGATATTCTTTCCTCAACCATTCCCAGCTGGCTACACGTTGGCTTCCTCCTCTCCCCACTCCCAGTGCCACGGTTCTAACGCCGCAGGCCCCCGAAGGTCCATCTTGTCGCCTGTCAATAAACCCCACCCTGAAGGCCTCTTGGGTCGGGGGCTCTCTCCTTTTTTCCCCCTTAGCTTCAACCTTTGAGGTGTACAAGTACTCTTTCGCTATTTGGCTACTTGAGGCCAGACCGCTCACTCCACGCCTCCTGTGTGCACACCATGGTCGTCTGACGCTTGAACGAGCGCCGTTCGATTTTCTTATCGGTCATTTCCCCTCCTCCGCAGGCCATACTTGACCCGACTTATTTCTCCTCCCCATCATGGCTGCTCCGATCGACGAGATCACGGCCCTGAACCCGGTCTCCTCAGCCGGCCAAATTCCCCTCGAACAACCCCCAAAACTTAAGGGCCGCCAGAAACTCCTCCAGAATCTGCAGCGAATGTCGTCTAGTCCATCCTTGACCCGCCGCGGGCGATCTGCATCCGCTGGTTATCGGCGGGACCATAAGGCTTCCTTATCGTGTGTCTCGTTATCGTCCACATACTCGCCCTGTCTGGGAAACGGCAGCTCATCACAGTTCTATGGCTTAAACCGCCCTGCTACCCCAGGATACTCCGTCTCACCGGGCCCAGATGCCCACATTAACTCTCGGATCCGTGTCGTGGGGACCGAGTCTCCTGCTGCTGGCCAGCTGCGGACGGTGCCGTTGCCAGTAGATCTGCGACCGGGGTCCCGCAGTTCCCCACGCCTCACGATGGAAGAGGGCGATGCGCTCGAAACAGCCCTCGAGCTGTCCGAGCCCCAGGTCAGCCGTGCGCGGGATTTCTGGGGCGAAATGCCTGCTGAATTGAAAACGGAGATCTTTCGCTATTTGACGCCGCTGGAGATCGTGCGCTGCTCGGCTGTGTCCAAGCAGTGGAACGCGATGTGTTTTGATGGGCAATTGTGGTCGAAGGTCGATGCTACTGAGTACTATCAGAAGATCCCTAGCGATGTCCTCGTTAAGCTTATCACCTCGGGCGGCCCTTTTGTAAGGGACCTTAACCTTAGAGGATGTATGCAGCTGGATGAGAGGTGGTCTTCTGATCGGGATCGCATCACGGATCTGTGTCGCAATGTCGTCAATTTCTCCTTAGAGGGCTGCAAGATTGACTCGGTTTCGATGAATTATTTTCTTATTCGCAATCCTCGCTTGGAATATGTCAATCTTTCCGGCTTGGGGAGTGTGACGAACAAGTCTTTGAAGACCATCGCGAAGTCTTGTCACCAGCTTCAGGTCCTAAACATCTCGTGGTGTGCTAATGTTGACTCCAAGGGTCTCATACGAATCATCCAATCATGCACCAAGCTCAGGGATCTTCGTGCTAGTGAGGTTCAAGCTTTTGAAGACCCAGAACTCGCTTTGGAACTGTTCGAGCGTAATACGCTAGAGCGTCTGGTGATTAGCCGCACTAACCTAACAGAAGACTGCCTCAAGATCTTGATGCATGGCGTTGACCCGGAATTCGATGTCTTAACAGACCGCCCGATTGTTCCACCTCGGCGTCTCCGCCATCTGGATATCCACCACTGCGTTCTCATGACTGACAAAGGTCTAGAGAGCCTCGCGCACAATGTTCCCGACTTGGAAGGGCTCCAGGTCTCGCAGTGCCCGGAGCTCTCGGACGATTCTATCATTGAAGTCGTTCGCACAACTCCTCTTCTTTCCCACTTGGAGCTGGAAGACCTAGAGAACATCACAAACGCCGCTCTTGTCGAATTAGCGAATTCTCCATGCGCGAATTCCCTTGAGCACCTAAATATAAGTTACTGCGAAGCACTCAGTGACACGGGCATGTTGCAAGTGATGAAAAATTGCCCAAAATTGCGCTCTGTTGAGATGGACAACACCCGTGTCTCAGACCTCACCTTGATGGAAGCAAGCTTCCGTGTGCGCAAGCGGGGATACGGTGAAAAGCATCCCCAGGTGGGCCTCCGGCTAGTGATTTTCGACTGCGCAAACGTGACCTGGGCCGGCGTCAAAGAAGTCCTCTCCAGCAACGCCTACATCCCTCGTGCTCGTAAGCCTGTCTCAGCCGTCGTGACGGTGACTCAGACATCGGACGCTGGTTCGTCCCCAATGACTACGACTTATGTCACCCCCGCCTCGACTCCATCCCCTGCACCCACGTATCCAAACGAGATCATTCAGCTCAAGTGTTTCTACGGATGGCAGATGACGGTTGATGAGCACACTAAACGGGTCCTTCGTGGAGATCTCGCCGCTGCTAGCCGACTAGATCGCAAATGGGCGGATTATATGATGGCGACCGAAGAGGCCGGTGCCGCCGGCGCTGGCGCGCGACGTAGACGGCGACGGGCTCGCGATGCAGAGCGTCTGTATAACGCCGATGATGCCGATGATGATACGCTAGGCGTTGGGAGCGGTGCTCCCATCGGCCGACGCCGTCGCGCTCAAAGCGGTGGATGCTCTCTGATGTGAGCCCGGTCGAGCGTTTTGCTTTTCAGTTTGTGGCTCGCCCCTCTTTTCACTCCTTCTTTGGCACTCCTCTGGGCCTCTCGGTTATCGGATCTTTCGCAGCGGGAAAGAGCTCTCATAAGATCGACGCTTCATCCATTAGCGCTGGACCGCTGGCACAATCGCTCCTGAATCATGAATTATGAAATACGACTCCTGGATTATTCCGCTTAAGGGCTTGACGTGGATTCCCTATTGAAACAACGCCATCCATGCTGGCAATGGGTCTCTCGTTTCCAGTCCCTGGATTGCATCCATCTTCGTTGTGCGTTTTCTATTCTATCTACATCTTTGGCGTTACGGCAAGATCAGATCGAAGCTGCATTCTTACGGACATCTTTCTTGGATATCTTTTCCCCCTTATTTTTGCTGGACTTGCTTTTTACTGGAACCTCCGTCGGCTTTGCTTTTTTTTTCCCCGCTCAACATGTTAGAAGGATGGATATCGGAGTTTGAATCCTGTTTACTTTGAATCTTGCTATATGCTAGCCATATCAGTTAACTCCAAATCAACGTGTAGGATGGCTGTGAAATTTGTCTTTCTTTTTTTATGGTGAATACGTCGCGTAAATGGATACTCCAAGTCATTCAAGTGGTGCATCGTAAGTCCGAGTTTTAATGTGCTTGTTTCTGACTTGAACACTACCAGTATAGTGTCAAAAGTTTGACCCTAGAAGCCATATACCGCAGATCAATCCATCCACTGGATAGGAAACAACCTTTAAATCTCATCACAAATTGCGCTCAATTCTTCCCGAATTCTTCCCGGTGCAAATAGTGTAGTACAGTTCTTCATGCATTCAAATGACGAGAAAATCATGTCATAGCTCAACTTGAAGAAAGTCAAGTCAGATGCTGTTCGCAACAGTCCATAGAGGACCCAGGCACATCTCCGAAGTCATATGCAAAGGGATTCAAAAACAGATCAGACCATGCAAAAAGTTCATAAAACCCGGGAAACTGGAGTAGAGGGAAGGCAAAGGAGAACAGAGCAGAGGCACAATCAACGCAAGTTATCCCTCGACCATTCTTTCGTTCAACTCTCTTGCTTTCTCGCCCGCAGCAACCTGATCATTGTTAGCCATATTGGTGTCGCTGGTGGGTACTTCCGCGAATCCGTTCACTCGTCCTTTCCACCTCCTCCACAATAAGCTTTACCTCTTCATATTCTGCATGCTCCTGATAAGCCTGGCCATTCGTATAAGTTTCCATAGGTACGTCCTTGCTCTCAATGTCGTCCGCTACTTCAGCCGTTGGCTGAGCTTCGTTGGTGGCATCCTTAGCGTGTTGTGTTTCAATAGGATCTTCTTCAAATAGGATGGAGTGGCCATTCTTCTCGACAACATCAGAAGTGACGCGCAGAATATCTTCATGCTGAGTGTCATGGGCGACCTCAGCGTCAGACACAACCTTGGCCTGCTCCTGGCTCGGGCCAGGCGAGTGCTCCTCCGCCTGGGGCTCATCATCCATCGGTTCATCCTCATCATCTTCCTTCTGAGCTTCTTTTTCTTTCTGAGGGGCTCCTGCAGCATGATTCTCAAGCGTTTCTTCCCGATCCTCATCTTCCTTGACGAAATGAGCCTTGCCAACAATATGTCCTCCTTCCCAGACCCCGGGACTAGCCTGGTTCACGTACGGAGCACTCCGCGCAGCCTCGTAATAATTCCCGCTAATATGATTGTCCCTGTAGTAAGAGCCCGGGATACGCGCAGCCGACATCCCACCACCGGGAGGCCCAACATGGACCTTGTAGCCACGGAACTTGACCAGCGGCGCAACAATGAAGCCCTCCGGCATGGGGAGCACCGTGCCATGCGTATGCAGCATGGACACGACGTCGCGGGCGCACGGCGTCTTCTCCGAATGCTTCTCGTAATCCGTCGCCTTCACCGGCTTGTGCACGTACATCTGGCGGATCACACTCCGCTCCAGCTGCACGGCGGCGGCGGGCGCGACTACAGGCCCGATCGTCCACATCGGCCAGTTCTTGGTGTTCTGGTGGGTTTTCTCGCGCAGAATCCAGCCTATCCAGGAGGCGTGCTCGCGACCTGTGAGGACGTAGTAGCCCCGGAAAACAGGGAAGAAGGGGAGACCGTGGGCCCAGACGATAGGGCCCGGGCCCGTAGGGACGCGGTCTGGGTTGATGTCGCCCTTGGCGGAGAAGTCGTATGGGTAGTAAGAGGCGCGGTCGCCGACCTTGACCCATTTTGTGGCGAGGTAGACGAGTTCATCGCTGAGGCGGGTGTAGGGTGGTGGGAAGACTGGAGAGCCCCTCTTGGTTCTGGGGATCTGGGTGGCGATGGGGAGATGGGCTTTTTCCTCATCGGAGAATGGGCGGCCGGCTTCGTCGCCGGTATTTTCCCACTGCGTTTCTTTGACGGTGCTTTTGTAGGTGTGGAGGCGTTGCAGGCAGTCGGCTTTGTGGTCCTCGAGGGCTGCGGCGAAGCTGCCCATTTCCGTGGCCTTGCAGGCCATAAGGCCGCTCTTAAGCGTAGTAGCCGGCATTTTGGTTTGAAAAGCCCAGATGGTATCGAGCGTTTTCTGATGATCGAGTTGGACGAGGCAGAGCCTAGCAAAAACAAGGTTAAAGTCGAGGAAGTCCAAAGGTAGTGATCAAGAAGGAATCGGATCAGGAGCCAGCGAAGTAGAATAAGGTAGAGAAAGATAAAAGAAGCAGATGGTCAGTTGTGGGAAGGTGAAGGTTTCTTCAAAACTGGCAGTGGAAAGCTTTCAAAGTTGTAAGAGATAGCTCGATGACCGGTCGAAAGGTCTTGTAGAGAAGAAGAGTATGCCCTTAGGGAGGCACGGTGGGATTGTGTGGATGGTTGAGATAGAAGATCGGTGGCTGAGGGTATAAGATGCTGTTCAAGGCCCTGGTAGTTCGCAGAGTTGCTGGAGGCTGAACCAACTTGAAGTATGATGGGATGAAAGAAGTTGTAGCAGTAGATGAAGTCTAGAGTTATCACAGACTAGATCCTGTACCGTTGGAATATGTCCAACAATCAAGTCAACTGACATAGAAGGGCCAAGTAAGCGATTGAGCAGTCAACTAGACGTGGCCGCGATTTAAGTCGTTTGTACCAAGCAAGCTTGAAGGAAATTGGCAATATAAACCGAGGGAGTAAGCTTTAAATGACGAAAATCTGCATAATTCGCTTCTTCACTCCACTATTCGATTACGACTGTTGTCGAAGAATCTCGAATTTGAAATCAGATCGAACATTGAACTTCGATAATAAGATCAAATGATCCGTGGGTTCTAAAGCCGCTTTTTGAATGGGAACCAAGAGGAAAGCAATATGGGAATTCCATCATCTGGAGTTCAGAACAGCGAGAGACTGGACAGACGGTGGAACAGCCATAGTCCATGATGGCAAATTTGGCAATCGTGCGAGCGAGATTGGTCTAGACAAATTGGTTCGGTATAAGACACGGCGGAAAGCATGGGTTGGTATGAGAAAAGTGATATTGGAAACAAGGCTGCTAACGAGTTCGTCTTGACAGCTGGTCCATGCAATGCTTGAATGGGATATCGAGTAAGTAATACAAGAGGAACTAGACACAACCGATTCACTCTTCGAAAAATCCGCCATCACTGTCATCTTCCGCGGGCTCAACAGCCACATCTTGTAAACGGTCTCTTTCGCGGCCATAGTCTTTGCGGGCTTGCTTGTCTCGCTTGGCTGGAGCATTTTTGTGGGCATGTAGGTCCTTTCGAGACTTCTTTCCGTCGGCGTCTTCTTTCTTCGACTTCTGCTTGTTCGCAACGGGTAATGGCTTTTCGCGAACTGGAATGGGTTTGCCGTCGGCGGATATATTCATTCTGCCTTCTCTAAGATCGTCCAGTGTGCCTTCCTCCATACATTTTTCCACAACGGACCACAAAGGAGGTTTTGGGCCTTCGGACTCTGGCTTGGGATCCGAAGCATCCCCATCTGTTTTCGTATCTGTTTTCGCATCTCTTTTTGGGTAGAGTGAAATGTATTTTTCGGGCAGTGGGCAGTAGATAGTATAGTTGAGGTTAACACGCGCTTCATGGATCTTGCGCTGAAGGCGATCTTTCTCTTTTAGAATCAAGATCTAGATTCTTCTCCCGGCGGAGGAGTCGGTTCAGCTGCTTCGTAGCAGTCTTACGGTCTAGTCAATGCCAAATGGCGTTAAAAATTTTCGCTTGGGTTGTGTAGCTGATATTGTGACGTACCAAGAAAACGGACGAAATGATATTTTTTGATCATATGCGACCGCTGTCGTCGTGCTGTTTCCTCCGCGAGGTCTTGCTCGTAACCTGCAAGGGCACGCTCTTGTAATACGCGCGCATCGGCTGGCAATGTTCCCTTGGCGAGGAGTCGCTTCACATCCCGAATCCGCTTCTTCAGCTCATTGACGGAGGGGTATTCTTTTTCTTTCCGTGTTCCGGAAGCTTTCTTAGATCGTGTGGAATCAACATCGAGTTCCTCCTCACTGCTAGGGTCTTCGAATTGGACGTCTTCGTCGGACTCGACTTCGGCCTGACGATGCTGCTTTTTGCGCGTAGTGGGCTCATCTGAAGCATCGCGAGACTTTCGCTTTGAAGACGCGCGAGAATGTCGAATATCTGACATTTTGAAAGACTGAGGCGGTTCCGAAAGCGTGAAGTCGAGAACCCAAAGATAAAGAAAAATTAGTTTATCAGCTCGGTGCAGCATCGGTCCGCGCGCCAGCTCTGTACAGCCAATCAGCGTTCACCCAATCATGACGAGGGCAACCCTCCTCCCTCTTGCTCTCCCCGCATGATTACAAGCACCTTCACCTTTTCCTCGATTGGTTAACTGGCTTCGTGAATCTGAGGCTGCGGCCTCTAGTTAAAGCTCGACTATCCCTGCGCTAGGGATGTACAGCTCAATGGAGTCCGCAATACGATGGTCGCCAAGTTCGACCGCGGCCGAGCAGCGATTCCTGTCCGTCGACGTCACAGGCAAAGCTTTTCGATTATGCAGAGTCACGAATTTCGATGGCAGGAACCTCCAGCATGAGGTCATCGAGACTCTCAAAGATCTCCCTCCCTTCCGCGCGTTCGACTGGTCCACCTCGGATGAGAATCTGATCGCAGTAGGTCAGTCGTCTGGCGAAGCTACCCTTTTACGTTTAAATGCCGATACAAAGGATGCACTCTCTTTCCCTGTTCGCAATCAACGATACTGCAATGCGGTTGCGTTTAGCGCTCATGGCTTGGTTGCCTCAGGTCTGGACCGAGTGCGCAATGACTTCTGCTTCAATATCTGGGATGTGAACCAGCGATTGGGCGCTGCCGGCGGAACGAAGGGTTTCCCAGAGCCACTCAGGAAACTCGCGAGCTCAGAGCCTATCACGAGTATCAAGTTTTTTCGTGACCAGCCAGACACAGTTGTCACGGGTGTGAAAGGCCAATTTGTGAGAATATATGATCTACGAGGTTGGCACTCCCGGTACCCAAATGATTTGTTCCAGCCACTGACCTTTGTATTTCCCTGCAGAGGGCCCAGGCAACCCGTCCTTGCAGTTCCCTACCCACTGCGTCCATAATATTGCGATCAATTGGCTTGATGAAAACTACATTGGCTCCGCCGCCACGAACAATGAAAGTACGATCTGTGTTTGGGATAGACGTGTCGGGGCCCGTTTATCATCCCCCTCGGTTGGCTCCTCCACAAATGGCTACGAGGCGAATCAAGCGGTGCCTGCGCTGCAGTTCAAAGATGTATTTGGCTCCAAGAGTTCAATTTGGAGTTTGCGATTCTCGAAAACCAACCGGGGATCCCTGGGGGCTCTATCTAGCACTGGACATCTGAAAACATTTGATATAGCCAAAGACTTCTTACCAGAAGAATACCGTGCGTCTATAGACGAAACACTCGGCCAAGGCTCGTTCAAAAATTATGCCGAACCGGTCTACACGAAGTACGTCCGGGACGTTCGGGCTCCATTCGATCACCCTGCTCGAGGGTCCAAAGAGAAAGAGCGAGTTGTCGCATTCGACTTTTTAAACCTCAGTATCTCATCGCAGCCAAGTGCTATTGCCATAGACGGCAATCAAGAACCCCATATAATTACGGGGCGCCCACCCTGCCCACCGATTGCTTTGTCTTCTCGAGGAGCGTTAGCTTGCGGCGTTCCATCTGAGCTCTCAGACTTCAGAACCGTCCGCCCTTGTCCGAGCAAATCTCACCCATTGCGAATGTTGTAGAGAACATCCGAGCACGTGTCCTTCCTGGTACACCGGTCCATGACGCAGAAACTGACGGAGAAATATCTGCGTCGGAAGACTTGCGTCCGGATCCTATTGCAAGCAGAATATCGCGGGAGCGCTCTCTAGCTGTAGGGACCCAAGGAACGCTTCTTTCTGCAGAAGAAGCTCTCGCCTTGTCAACCGTGAGCCGGTTCAGGTGCGAAGAGGGCTACTTGTTTGATGAGGTCCGCAATCAAAAGATTGTTGCCGATGATGTCGCTCTGCAAGACTTTTGGGCCTGGGCCGAACGTAAGTTCTCATCCGGTGTAGTCTGGTTTCATTTTCATTTTTTTTTTTTGACACAACAATAGGTGCTCGCGCAGACTCATCAGGCCTGTCAATGGTGATCAATGGATTTGACATGAATTATCTTGGCGTTAGCAACGTTTGGCTTAATGACTTTGGTTAGTCCCGGAAAGTACTGGCTCCTTGGTTTGACATCTTTAACTCTTAGCAACAACAACAGGTCATGGAGTCGAAAAGCGGCGCATGACGACAAAGGGGGACGACAACCGAGGCATTACCGACGCCATAATTCAACTTCCCGAACACTTGAGTCTTCCGGAGACCAAATACTGCCAGACCGAATACCCCGAACATCGCCGGGTGTGTCTTCGCCTCTGTGGAGCAGCACAATCCTATGGTGAGCTCGAGGATATCGTGAAGTCTCTTTCTGAGCAAGAATCAGCACACGAAGGCGGCCGCATTGGCAGTTTTCCAGCAGGAACCAACGCTCGCGTATCTGGGACTCCGAAGCAACAAACCCACCGGTGCACATAAACTTCTTGCCATGGCCATTGCTGGATCTGGTGAAAACAGCGTCGATTGGGAAGAAACCTGTGCCGAGATCTTAAAGGAACTGACTGACCCATACGCCCGAGCCATTCTAGCTTTTGTAAGCAAGGGCGACTGGAACGATGTGATCAGAGAGACCACCCTTCCTCTCAAGTACCGGGTTGAAGTGGCCTTGCGCTGGCTCCCGGACGAGGAGTTAAGCGAGTACCTCAAAAGCGCCACCACGGAAGCAATGCGCCAAGGCGACATTGAAGGCGTGGTCTTGACCGGTCTTGGCCATCTGGCTATGGGCCTCTTCAAGTCCTACATCGATAAGTTCAATGACGTTCAAACACCTGTTTTAGCCATGAGCTATACAGTGCCCCGCATCATCAATCATCCTTCTTATGTTGCCCAGTACGAAACTTGGCGCGAGACCTACAGAATTCAGATGAACTCTTGGAAGCTCCAGCTTGAGCGAGCCCGATTTGATGTCGACTCTCGCCGCTTCGCGGTTACTGTCGATGGACGCAAGCTCATCCCGCCCCCGCCGCAGCAAGTGAGTCTGACTTGCAATTACTGCACGCGTCCTCTCGCCCAAAATGACACGGTGTCGCAAATCTCTCCCACGGCTACCACCGAGACCGTTCACCCAACAGTCGGCAATCCGCTCGGGTCCGCAGCAATGTCTGGAACAGTTTGCCCTAAATGCGGTCGACACATGCCGCGGTGTGGTGTCTGTACTCTCTGGCTGGGCTCACCGGATCCGATGTCGCGAGCCGGCATCGCTGCTGACGCAGATCCAAAGGCCAAAACGGCTACGGAGACAGAGATCATGCGTCGATTCGTAGTCTTCTGCATTCATTGTAACCATGGCTTCCACGCACATCATGCCCGAGATTGGTTCATGCGACACAAAGTCTGCCCCGTTGCTGAATGCAGTTGTATCTGTGATCGATAAACTTGGTGGATACTTTATTCCCGTGGCTGCATTGGATGAGACATGTTCTGCATTGTTTGGTTTACCCTATACCCCGTTCTCCAGTTAATTTTGCTCAAGAAGTTTTGCATTTTGAATCCCATCTTAATCGCGGGCAGCGATCGGGTGGATTGCCGCTATTGCGCTAGCTTATCGTAACTTTATCCCCGCTGATAGCTAGAACCGCTCAACATCTTGCAGCGTTTCTGCTATCGCTTTACTCTCCTTTAATTCTCGGTCAATTGATGGGTCATCTGAAAATACATCGACTGTCATCCGTGAGTCATGCTTCCATCTGTTTCATTGACTCACTCGAGACTTGTGGCTTAGCTCTGACGCATCAGTGCCCCGCAGAAACTTTTTAAGCTCCGCAAAATTCTACTATCTCCCCGCACTATACTCGTTCAAGTCTCCAGAACTCCCCACCATGGCACGAGGCAACGGGGAGAAAGGAGGCCGAGGAGGGCGAAGCCATGGCCAAGGACAATCCCGAGAGGTGCAAATATCCAAAGCTCTGAGTCTACTCCTCCCGGCACGCCGCGGAGAAAGAGGGGCTCAAGATGAATGCCCAGGGTTACGCCAACGTCGCAGAGGTGGTATGTTACCTGGAAACTATATCAGGCTGTTTCCCCTGGCTGTGCTAATGAAGCGTTCGTCCAACAGCTCCAATGGCGAAAGCTCAAGTCCATCAAAGCCACCTTTGACGAGATCCGGCACGCGGTCGACACCTCCGACAAAAAACGGTTTGCGCTCCTCTACATCCCCTCATCTGAGGTCGCAGGATCAGAAGGCTCCCCCATGGCCGCCCCGAATTTCGATACCGGTGCAGTCAGGGAGCCCGTCTCGACAGAAGAACAGTCGAGTGCGACAGCGCAAGCGCTCGCTGTTCCCGATACCGACCCCTCACATTTCCTCATCCGCGCCACGCAGGGCCACAGCATGAAAAGCGTAGACGCCTCCTCTTTCCTCGAGCCGCTTTCCCTCAACGATACTCAATTGCCGGACACGGTCGTCCACGGGACGTTCTACGGGGCTTGGCAGGCCATTCTGCAGTCGGGGGGGGCTACAATGTATGGGACGACACCATGTGCACTTCGCGACAGGGCCGTCCGTGGAGTCGGTCTTAGCATCTGTAGAGGCACAGAAAGGGGGAGCGAAGGAATCCAGCGAGAAGACGGTGATCTCAGGGATGCGCTGGGATGCGCAGGTCCTGATTTACATTGATCTTCGGAAAGCACTCCAGGCTGGGTGTCCGTTCTGGAGGAGTGAAAACGGGGTTATCCTCAGCGAAGGACTCTCTCTTCCTCAGGCGGATGATGCAGATGGAACACCTGCCAAAGTGGTCCCAGTAGAATTCTTCGATGTCGTGGTGGAGCGGAAGGCGGGATTGGGGAAGCTCTGGGAGAAGGGGAAGGTCTTGCAGGAACTGCCCACGCATCTGGTCAACAAGGGAACTCCCAAGCAGAGAAAGTAGCCGCTGCACCATAAAATAAAATCATCGCACATCGAATCACTTCAGTTCAGGATGACAACTGAATCAAGCCAATGATAAGCCGTCCACATCCGAAATGCGGGGGGGGGGTCGGAAGCGTACTGCGTTTGCACGATTTCAGCCCTCCAATTTCCCCAGCGCCTCCGATCCGACCTCCCGATTCGGGACTCTGGGCCCTTCCGATTAAGTCTAGAAACGCGTCTGCGGGGTTCTTCTCGAATAAGCGTCCATTCGTTGGTCAAGCTTGCGGAGATGAGGATGGGGAGGCTGTCAGTTGACATTTCGGATCATCCGGTCTGAATATTAAAAGCTGCGCCGACCTTCAATCCTTTTGCAGTTCTGCATATACGAATAGTAAATCCCGCAACCATGGCAGCGCATCGTTTCGATCCCACGTTTACTGACAATGTCATTAACGCCATGGGGCCCAAGACCTCGCCTCGCATGCGCCAGCTCATGACCGGGCTTATCCGGCACGTACATGACTTTGCGCGAGAGAACGAGCTCACGGTTGATGAGTGGATGGAGGGTGTCAAGCTGCTGAATTGGGCGGGCAGATGAGCGATGACAAGCGGAATGAAGGGCAGCTAGTATGCGATGTCATCGGATTAGAATCGTAAGCTTGCATGCCTATGGACCGCAAGGGCAAGTGTCTAACTGGTTCCTGACTCTGCGAAACAGCCTGGTGGATGAAATCACATTCAAACTTGCCGAGGAGGCACCAGATGCCCCGACAGCAACGGCCATTCTGGGCCCATTCTTCCGCGCCGATACGCCGTACCGAGAGAACGGCACGGATATCGTGTTCACGAAGCCCAAGGACGGCCAGATGACCTTCATGCACGGTCGAGTCCTGGACTTTACAACGAAGAAGCCGCTGGTCGGCGCCACGGTCGAAGTGTGGCAGGCCTCGACGAATGGCCTTTACGAGCAGCAGGATCCCGAGCAGGTTGAGTACAACCTGCGTGGCAAGTTCAAGACAGATGCCGACGGCCGCTATTACTTCTATTGCTTGCGACCAACTCCGTATCCCGTCCCGGATGACGGTGAGTATTGTTCACGGGCTCGTCGCAGAGAGGACCTTACGGGGCTGACTCTATATAGGCCCTGCTGGGAAGTTACTCCAACTCATGGACCGCCACCCCTTCCGCCCTGCTCACATTCATATCCTTGTAAGTGTTTGCTTTTTTTTTTTTTGGTTTGAGAGGGTAGTGGCCGCGACTAATTGCTTTCCAGGTCACGCTTGACGGCTACCGCCCACTTACAACTCAGATCTTTGACAGCAAAGACCAATACTTGACCAATGATTCGGTCTTCGCAGTTAAGGACTCCTTGATTGTGGACTTTGTTCCCGAAAAGATGACCCTAAGGCTGCACTTGAGCTACAATATGATGTGAGGCTCGTAGGCGATGTGGCGAAAAAATGGTGCATGAACAAGCAATCGGAGTTTGAAGATTGATAAATCATGTTTTCTTACCTTGCTCGAATTTAAGGCAGTTTCTTCGTTCCAATCATTGCCAGTGGATGTCATCCTCACAAAGGCATTTAGTCACACTACCTCGGTACGACTTAGTACATGAAGAAAACTCTTAAGATAACCACCTCAGCCGTTGAACACGGAAATATTATTTTCGCAGTAATCTAATTAGGCGCAAGATTTGCTAGTACGACCATGCTGCCTATTTAGTCTTGTCAGACCACTGCGCAATCAACGCCCCCACTTCATCAGCCGCCTCGATGCAATGCCAGTGTCCCACGCCCTTCAACACCTCTAAGGACTTGACCACACTAGAAACATGCTGGAAGATATACTGACACCCCTCCATCGAAGCCGACTTATCTTCCTCGCCCGCAATCAGCAGAAAGGGCGCTTTCACCTGAGCATAATCGGGGGGGCTGGGCACTCGCAATCGCCCGACAAAGAGCCGCATACCCCTCCGCTTTCTGCCCCAGTAAAAGCTCTCGGATAAAAGCCCGCTGGAGCGGAGTGCTGCGGGAGCCAACGGCCGCGGAAGGGATGGAATTCGCCATGGGCTCCATTCCCGCTGGACCACGAATCAGTATTTCAGTATTTCAGATTTGGCTACTGGCAACGTGGTTGTACAACGCACCTTCGAGCACGGTCGCGGCGCGCTTCTCCATCACAGAGACCAGGGTCTCAGATGGATGGGTCGGGCCGATGGCGATGACGCCGGACACGCGCTCTGGATATCGTGCGCCGAGCTCTGCCACGACGAGCCCGCCCATTGAGTGGCCGACGACGACGGCTTTGGGGATGTCCAAGGCGTCGAGGACGCCGATGACATCTGCTGCGATCCCGGGGATAGAGATTGGGTCATTGGTGTAGGGGGATCGAGCTGCGCCATAGGTGTCGACTGTGATGCAGCGGTGGGCGGTGAGATGGGGGATCACAGGGAAGTAGTAGTTCTGCGATGAACCCAGGCCGTGGATGAATATGAATGTCTGGCCAGATGAGGGGACTCCCTCGGGGTGGGAGTCTGAGTAATGGAGACTATGGTGATTGGACTGGATGAAAGGCATTGTGGGGAGGCGCGAGGCTTGAATGTTTTTGAGCTTCGATTAAATAAATCGGCAGGTGTATATAAACCTTGAGAGGTTGCATCACCCGCAGCCGATGGGTGGGGATTTCGGAGGCGGGCCCGCTCAGTTCGGGTATGGGCTCCGCTTGACATCAGCGCGTCTGGATCAGGAAGCTCGGGACGCTGAAGGGGTTGGAATAGCTGGAGTTTCTGTTTGATTGCAATGGAAGCCATCGCCATAGGGGTAGATGTGAAGTATGGGCGATACTCGTTGAGCGTAACTTTGTCACTTGGCGGGCCCGACTTGATGTTCTCGCCTGCTATATCACATTTGATTTGCTCCCAGGGCTAGTGAACAAGCAAAAGCTCGGCGGTAGTGGTTTTATCGCGATTGCCTTTTTGTCATCGCATGTGGTCCATAAAGGATTGGAAGCTCTATTAATCTTGTGGACCCCGATCTCCACCATGGCCTCATGCAGATACGGTATGGAGACTCATTCTGATTGTGATAGTGACAGATCTCAGGCAAAGCTGAGCTTGCGGCATATTCTGAATTGCCATATGTTCAGGTTAAAGCGCCTTTAATAACTCAACCCGGGGATAAGCACTGTACCGGGCCTACAAGGGTTTTATATCCGCCTGGATAAGCTCACTAAAAGAATCACCACAACCACGCGCGAAGACATCTTCGAGAAAGTCGGCAGTCTCATCTCGAAACGAACTTCCCAAGGAAAGCCCGGGAGGGGGGAGTTTGAGCTGCTCGGCTGGCGGTTGTCGTCGCGGGTGCGCCGGTATATTGTCCGAGGGTGGCTCTCTTTGTTCTGTGATATTTGGCCTAGACGTTCCAGCTGCATCCGCCTCTTTCAAGAGACCTTCATCGTTGAATACGGAGCAATCTGAAAACTCATCGTCTTCATCACCTTGTCGCTGGCATGTATCTTCATGAATTGCTTCGCCCGTGTCTATTGTGGTATGCGGGCCGAGGCTTTCATCGGGTGTTTTGTCATCTTCGGGGGCGTTCGAGGGACCGGCTCTCTCGAGGGTAGACATTTCTCGTTCGAGCTCTTCGTCTAAATCATCAAAGCCATCCGAATCTATTTCGGTATCGCCTCCTGCGTTGCCGTCGTCATTGCCGTCATCTGCACTTGCACCGCTGTTGTGTCCCTTGCTGTCCTTGACTGCTTCAAATTGTAGCTCTTTGGTCTGTTCGGGGTGTTCTGGCTGCGCAGGCTGCTCGGGTTGCTCGACATTCTGGGGTTGTGGGGGCTTTTTTGTAAAGGTCATGAATCTCGACAGCAGTTGTTGGCTGGACGGGAACTTGAGGCTCTCGGGATCAGGCGGGCCTTGTCGGCGTTGCTCCTCGCGGAGCCTTGCATCCTGCTCGGCCTTCTTCTTTTTATTGGCAATGCGCCTCTTTTCCTTCTCTCGTAGTTCTCTAGCGCGTTTCTCGCGGGCTTCTTCGCGTTCGATGCGTTTGAGTTCCTCGGCGGAGAACCGGAAGACCTTGTTGCTGCGTTGGTACCGCCGTCGGACCGTGCTGGATTTTTCAATAATAACGCGCCGCTTCTCGTCCGGCATAGTGAGGGCACATTTCGAAATGACTGTCTTGTGAGGAGCCCAACCATAGAGACCAGGTGTGGTACGGGGGAAATGGCGGGAGGTTTCAGACGTGAGACTGACTTTGTTCTTCGTCGGCAATACGCTGTGCCGCCGGACAACAAACTGCCTGATTGGGCGGTACGTCATTCTTCCGATTTACTGCCAGCGAGGACTTGGGAACTATTTACCACGATGTGTTTCTGATCGCTAACGATTAAGCCTGCATTCTGCGACTACTGACTATTTTTACTTAGATCTTGCAGTCCCGGACAGGGTCCCAGCACACAGGCGCATACTCATTCAGCGTCAGGCTGGCCATGTCCTCCTCGGACAACGTGAAATCAAAGACCCCCGCATTCTCTGCAATTCGCGACTCGGTCACCGACTTGGGAAGAGGCACATATCCCTACCAGAAAAAAAAAACGGAATTAGTATCTGCCCACCGGATCCACGAGACTCGAGAATCGTACCTTTTGCAAACTCCAGCGGATCAGAATTTGAGCCGGGGTCTTCCCGTGCTTCGTAGCCAACGTCTGCAGAACTGGCTCCTGCATGCGCTTAGCCTGCACAAGAGGCGAGTATGCCTCAACAACCACATTGTGCTCCTTAAGCCACTGCGCAATATCCTCACGAGGGCACCAGGGGTGGATCTCATACTGGCCCACGGAGATCTCGCCGCCGCCGCCGCTCTCGATGTAAGCCTGCAGTTCCTCCAGGTGCTGAATGGCGTAGTTAGACACTCCGATGGACCGAATCTTGCCGGCTTTCTGCGCTTCGACCAATGCTCGCCAGACACCGAGACGGGCCTCCTTGCCGCCGTATGGTGCGTGGATCAGCACGCTAATGCATCCGTTAGCATCTGTACAGAGTTCGGTCAGGCCGTCCGCTTACAGATCAAGGTAGCCAATATCGGTGGTCGCGGCAAGACTTTCTTCGATGGCCTCCTTTGCCTTCTCGTAGCTCATGTATGACCGGGGCACCTTGGTGGTGTAGAAGACCTGCGATCGGTCCAAGCCGGATTTCTTCACGGCGGAGGCGCTTTCCTTCTCATTCGCGTAGGCTTTGGCGGAATCGACCTGGGCGGTGTCAATACGGTGCAGATGGGCTATACAACTGAGGGCTGTGGCTCACATGGCGGTAACCCAGCTCCAAGGCCTTCAGGGTAACTTTCTCCGTCACATCAGGGGGTCTGGTAAGGTGTTAGGTGTATGCTTGGTTGGGCTTCCTAGAGCTGAATTGACGTACGTCTGGTAGACCTGGAGGGGAGATGAGAGGTTAGCTTGCAGGAAGCTCTAGCAATCAGGTCGGTAGGACTTACCCCGAAGCCAACGACAGGGATCTCGTAGCCCGAGGCCAGCTTGTAAGTCGATTGCAGAGAGAGTTTAGACATGGTGTGCGATGGTTTTCTTAACGTGTCGGGGAATGAGAAGAAGAATTGAGCTTTGGGCCCCTCTTTAAGTACTTTTAAAGCTTGGATGGCAAATTCCCCGCAGGCCACTTCGGGCCCGCAGTTCCGTCACCCCTCAGGGACATCTAGACGACACGCTTTGCGGGTCGTACGTTCGACTGGTGTGACGAGACATGAAGTGCATATCACTTGGTTGTAAATTACAATTAACCTCTAGCAACAATCTGAAGGTATATGATTCCTTGCTAAACTCGCGGGTAAGCTAATAATGACAGCTAGCTGATAAGAAATCCTAGACGCTATTGATAAGCGACGCAGGTGTAACTTGGTCTTGGAGGGGCACAATGCAATTCAATTCTTCCAAAGAGTTATCTATATCTTCTGTCCGGAATTTATGAAATGCTTATAATTATCGAGCGTAGAGATGCGCTGCATGCCAAATCGCGTCATCTCCATATTCTGCGTTACTCGAGGCCGGCTTCGGATTCTCTGCGAATGCTGTAGGATCTTGCACAGCGGCGACGTATTGACGGAGATGTGCTTGACGGTTCCGTCAGCAAACTGACAATTAAAGCAGTACCTATCTAGTAGTAGCAGTACATTGTGCTGGAACTGATGGAAATGTCATTTTGGCGTCAGAGGCAGCTCCACATATACCCCTCATGTGCCCCCACTTTCTGCAGACTGAGTCATCCTGCGTTACATCTCCAGGGCTCCAGGGGCTCTAGGCTGTTCTATCAGGTAAAATGAAACTCTACGGGCAAGAGATGGATTTGGCAAGTCATTACTAGCTAATGCTAGCTACCATCGGCTTTTTCGAATCTCGATCGAAATAAGTCAGCGGACTGACGTTCGTGTTTCCAAAGGCATAAAGAAGTAAGCACTGACTTTGGGCGCCATCCTGACCTGGGCAAAGCCAACAAGGTCCTTGACCCGCAGTATGCGGGCTTCCCATTAGGATGCTTTATGGTTGTTCTGAGGTATGATTCGATCCATCAACTGGCGACAAACAGGACAACCAATGATCAATCCGAAAACAAATGGGGTTCCATGCAATTCTAGGCGAAAGCACCCTCCTATTTCAATATCCGTATGATCAAAATATTGAGACAGGCAGGAACTACTTCCTCTAGTGCTGTGCTACCGGCGGCATTCGGAATGATGAGCTCTGATCGTACTCGATAAGGTGTGAGAAGCAAGCAAGCAAATCGCAGCATCTCGTGTTTACCATGAGAGGACTAACGTCAAATATCTTTCGATAAGTTTGTCGAGTCAACTTCTCCGTCCAGCAAGCGTTTGTCGCTTCTTTTCATATGCATCGTCTTGATTGTCCAACTATTAGCAGCTAGTATCAAGGGCCTCTCCCAATCAAAGAGTCCATCACATATCACCTTTGCAACAAACAGATAGTACGCTAGCATACGATCACCTGGGGTCCCTGGATATTCCACCTTGACAACACGAATGTATACCCCAGATAATAGCACAGGGTTCGTTAAAAATATAGCAAGCCAAAGCCTTGAAAAATGACGGAGGCGGTGAATCCAGACAATATTGTGCGGGGCACCCAAGATGCGACAGGATCAGCAGCGACGCCAGCTTTCTTCAGTCATCTTATCAAAAAGACCAGGAGCGTGATATACCCTACCATGCGTCTGGTCAAGAATAAAATCGAACATAATGGCTCGGGCACGGTGACCTTAATGCCAGAAGAGCCTGAAGACATGGTATCTTGCCCCTCGCATCTGGAAAGATCGAACGAATCTATGACTGATTTGATCATAGTGGCACGCGTACAACCTGATTCGACCAGGGGACCTCCTGCGCGCAAGTGCCATTCGCCGTATCACCACGACCCAGGACACAGGCTCCACCTCCTCTGCCCGAGTCCATCTAAACCTGGTGATCCGAGTCAAGAACCTCGATTTCGACCCACAAAGTTCACAGCTCCATGTCTCGGGACAAATTGTCAATGAGACAGCTCATACCAAGGTCGGGCAATTCCATACCCTTGACTTGGAGCTCAACCGCAATTTCACGCTGGAAAAGGAAATCGGCGCACAGGGCGAGGGCGTTGGTTGGGACAGTATTGCAGTGGAAATGCTCAAAGATGCGGTGGATGAAGGCGGCAAGCGGAAAGCAGAGGCTGTCGCCGTTATTATGCAGGAAGGCCTGGCTCATATCTGCTTTATCGGCCAGTTTCAGACCATCTTGAAGCAAAAAGTGGAGATGTCTGTTCCGCGGAAACGACATGGTGGCGGAGAGCATGATAAAGTGAGCATTCTTGGCCTCCCCCGGACTTTGTCGGGACCGTAGCAGCTAACCACTCTTTGGAAGGGCATTAATAAGTTCTACAAAGTCACACTCGATACCCTACTTCGACAGATGGAGTTCAACACCAGCATCACCTCCGGCTCCAATAACGAAGCCGTGAAACCCGTTCTGCTGGCTTCGCCAGGGTTCGTCGCAGCGGGTTTCCAAAAGTACATACAGGCCGAGGCTTCATCAACGCCTGCATTAAAGCGCTTACTCCCCAGCATCGTCGTTGTACATTCCGCATCTGGATACACACATTCATTATCAGAGGTCCTCCAATCGCCTTCCGTAAAAACGCTTCTGGCCGATACAAAGTACGCCCGTGAAACCAAATTGATGGACGACTTCCTGGACCAATTACGCAAAGAGACCAATAAAGCTACCTATGGCCCTCGGGAGGTCGAAGCAGCAGTGGACCAAGGAGCTGTCGGTCGTGGGGGCGGCGTGTTGATCATTTCCAACCATCTCTTTCGATCGCAAGATGTGGCGACCCGAAAACGGTGGGTGTCGCTCGTCGATCGGGTACGAGACGTTGAGGGAGGCGAGGTCCGAATCCTGAGCTCCGATCACGAGAGTGGAAAGAGACTCGAAGGCCTCGGTGGAATTGCAGCATTGTTAACATTCCCGATTGCCGACGAGGATTTGGAATCCGATGAGGAGGCTGCCGATGCCGATTGATTGGAAGGCCCCTAGATATCATGCCACTGGCCAGGTAGTACCAAGGGTCTAAGGGAGCCCTGTCGCCCATGTTAGAAAGAACAGTGTGGGGGAAAGGGTTTGCAAATCTAGATGCATGGTCGGTTTCATCAGTCGACCACTTCCATGGCTATTTTCGTCGCCGATACCGATAGACAATTAAAATCAAGATAATCGGGCAATGTCTAGTTCTAGGTGCACCTAAGCTAAACTGTGCCTCGCCTTGTATTACCAGTATTGACTACTACCTAGGTAGTATAACTCATCTTACGTCAGGCCACCGACCAAAGTGGCCGGGCTAGGTTATAACCCCGGACCTGTCACTCTCCCGGTACTAGTGTCTTTCAAGCTTTCCAGTGTGTCCCGATAACATGCTCAAAACAAGACCGGGTTGCCTGAATTTAGCGCCATTCCTGCTCTTGCAGATCCGAGGATCCATTCGTCAACCTGACATCATGAAGCCACTGCTGCAAATGGCCGTTTGCGCATACCACCCTGCAAGAGAACTACTCTTATCGATACGCCCGTTCACCGTCCTGCTACGCCTCGCAGCCTCCAGCGCACGAGTCATTCAGGCGCAAGTGAGCCTGGGCCGAATCTTTCGGGAACAGAAATAGCCCAAGTCTCCCAGATATAAATTCCAGCAGCAGGAAAACCCAGACGGGAGATCATCGGGTATAAAACTGGGGGGGCGCGACTCTAAAAATAAACCGATCAGCCTTGCCCGGCCGGGGAAGATCTAGTCCCGACTGCGAGCTGATTGGCCGCAAATTACCCGCTTTAGGACTGGTTCATCCATCTGACCCACGATCGATTTTAGCCGCATACGCTAACAGGATAGGCGAAAGTTTCAGCTCGGTTTCAAATGCGACAATTGGCTCGATTTCTTTTCCCCGATAATGAATTGTCTAGGTTAAATACAGGCTTGAGAAATGAAGGTAATCAGAATGCGCTGGACCCCATGCATGCAACGCCAAGAAATGTTCGCGTGGGCGAGTGTAAATAAAAGTGGATATCATCGTGAAGAGGTTGCCGTGTATGAAGAAAAAAAAATAGAAATAGAAATTTCCGAAATAGCGTAGGGCGCCTTACTCCAACTCTTGTGAGTGTGGCCGCGTCCTTTTGCGCGAGGCTGGGATCGTCGGGGATAGCTGGTAGTCGGATAATGCCGATGGCGACACGCTCCTCGTTCCTTGCTGCTTGCTCTCGAGGATTTTGAGTTGAGCTTTGCAGGCTTTGGGTGAATAGTCTTTGGTGGAGCCTAGCTCTTTCATCTGGTACCATCAGCTTATTGTACTCTGACATCACCGCCTCTGAGAAAAAGAGAAAAAGAGGGAAAAAAAAGAAAAAAGAAAAGGCAGTCATACCTTCTCTGCGATAAAGTGGTACTTTTTGGCCTCCCAGATCTCAGCAGCGTTGAGCAAGAGCTGGGTCTATAGGTTTCCGAGGATGATTAGTATAGTTTCCACAAACTCAAACATTAAATCCTTCGATGGCAGAGGGCTGGGGACCCGGGCCACATACTCACATCTTGTTCGTCCCACCGTTGTAGCCTCTCTCTCCGGCGCAGGAGGCGCATCTGTAGTCTTGCTTCCGAGGCATCTTTGTTGAATCGGCCACGAAACATCTCGCGCACCACCTTCCAAGCGGTATTCTGATTCCGCAGCTCCTCAACGAAGTCATCTTCTTCTTCAGCCTGTGGGTCACGGCGGCCCCGGCCCGGGGGCGCGGGGCCGTGGTTGAATGGGCTGCGGGAGGCGAGGTTTTTTTTTTTCTTTTGTTCAGTGCGCTCAGTTCCTCCCGGATTAGGAAGGACGGTCTTCGAGTCCTCGTGTGCTGAAGATTGCGAAAGGGCACGCTTCACCCGCTTGAGGGGCGGACCCTGCGGTGATATACTGGACGAGTCACCCAGCCCGTATTGTAAATCATCCGGGGCGTAATCCACATAGCTGGCGCTGGGAGCAGTCGTCCTAGGGTATTCACTGGGGAAAGCCGCGGTGATACCCAAGCCCTGGGGCTGCGTGGACTCGCTAATAGTAAACCGGTAATCTTGTGGAGCATAATCTGGCGAATGATGGCTGAGAGCTGGACTGGGACGGAAAGAGCTGTCGGGAAGACTAATGGGAGTCAGGATAGTAGATGGAACGAGAGATTCAGTGCAATAAGCGGCATGGCCCAGGAACGGGGGATGGAATGTTGGCTAAAGATAGCACACGATCAGTTTCAGCAATCTGTGATGAGTGGCCCCGGAGAGGGGGGGGGGCGCGCTAAGGCCATACCGTCGTTTCAACGCCAGGCCATTGGGGTTGGAGGTTATCGTAGAATGAAGAGACCTCATCGGCAGAGCGGGCAGCGTCTTTGCGAAGCGACATGGTTTTCCCGAGGGCAGGTAAACCAGCCAAAACCGTAGACTGTCATTCAAGGGACGCCTCTGCTCCACCGCGCGCTTGATTGGGAGAGGAACCGGCGGTGGCAACGATATGAAACACGATTAGGGTCTCCGTGCAGGCGAAAGGTGTCAAAGGGCGGCTGCTGAGGGAGTATGATGGGCTGGGAAAGACCAGCGGCTAATGTAGATTAAACGGTATAGAGGGAAAGAATTGCGCTTCAAGGTTGGACGACCGATGTCTTTCACGGAACACAAAAAGAGAAGACGGGTTACCTGAAGGGAAAGATTCTTATAGATGAAGAGTCCGATTTGGCACAGGCGGGGTCCAGGGGAATAAGATATAGTATCGATGGCCCCTCTTCTAGACTGACCTTTCGAGATATCACAGCCCGCGGTGGAATGCCTTGCGAGGCAGGTCGAACAAATCTTCTGGCTGGCTAACTATAGGCTCAGAATGCACTAAAATTCCAAGACAGTACCGCCCATGGTAATCGCAGTGCATTAGAACCGCTCAGGGAGGCAGAGGGCTGACACGTCGAGGGCCTGTATTTAAGCGCCTACATTTCAATAGCTCCATTTGCTGATATACGGCGGCTCCGCCCCCATCCGTTGTTCACACCCTTCTCGGCTGATGAAGGAGGGTGTGTGGACTCAGCATCTGCATAGAGGGGGGTCATCGAGCTCCACAAATACCCTTTCTCTTCAAGGCAGGATGGGGGGGGGAGGGAAGAATAAACGTGAAATAAGCTGGGCCAAAGCCCCCATACCCACTGGACCCGAAGCGGACTAGTGCCAGGGCGAGTCCCCATTGACGGAATCTGATTAGCCGCTGGCCAGGATCTTCGGGGGTAATTTGGCTTGATCTGACTGGTTTTGTTTTTCGAACAGGAATTTTATATTTGAGTATTTTATTTGAGTTCTCCAGCACCAGCGCACCATGTGGTTTGACAGGGATTTCCGATCTCCAGGGCTACCCCCCTCGTTCCCAGGAACGAGTCACTATGACCCTCGTGCTTGGTACGGGTCATGTTCCCTGTTCATTGTGCTGGGTTCATCATAGCCTCATCGATTGTGTCCGGTTGACATCATGTCGATGCTTCGTGGATCCTGACTACATGATCTGCGATTGGGCTCGGGCCACAGGGTTTGCAGATTACGCTGAAACCCTGTTTAAAAAAGCCGTCGGGCCCCTTTCATATCCGAAGCCCAGTACAGAACCCAGAGGAGATCGGGGGAAGCACATAGGCACATCTAATGACCGAATCTGTATGTGTCTCATCCCGGGAAACATTGTGACCATCCGCCTGGGAACGGATGGTTACCTCCAGCGGCTCATGACTGGACCAGACCCATGTGCCGGGGGCCGTGAGGCTGAAAGAGCTACCGCGCGCCGCAAACGTGGCTTTCTCGTCCGGAGAATTCATGGCCGCTGGTTAAGCGCCGGGGAGGGCCCTTGGCCCCTTGCGGTGCATCGAAGAATCTTGTTTGGGAGGTCCGCCAATCGTAGCATCCTTCCATTAACCGCAAGGCAGAGCGGTAATATGAGAGTTTACATCAGATCCACATGGGCTTAAATGTGCACTCCTTGCTCGTTAAGGGCAGAGGTTAGATAGGTTCCCCCGGGGCCATGTGTGTGGTCTGCTTCCCGCCGCCCCAGTGCGCGCGCCCCGCCTTCGTACTCCCCAAATCGTATTCGGCCTTCTTACGTAGCCACTTAAGCGCCCTCTCTCGCACCTCTTTTCCTTTCGGGCCTGGTTTGAGGTCAGGTGTGCGCACAAGCAGGAATCCCTTTTTCTGGAGGAAGAGGACGCCTGAAAATTGGAATGGGGCCAGGGCAGAGACCATTCGGGCTTGTGAAGACAAAGTCTGCAGAGGATGTGCAAAAATGCCCCGGAACTAATCTATTGGATATTATTAGAAATGTAACGCGAAGAAGAACATCTAGACATTCGAAACCCCAAGGCAGAAAACCGGAGCCAGATGTTTCTAACAATGGAAATTTGTCAGTCCATGCGGGGCGCTGCAGACACCGCCCGGCCCCACCGCGACCAGCAAAACAAGACTCTTCGACGTAAGGGAGACATCAGGCGGGATGATTTCATACGTCCACGTGTGTTACACGCGGACACTTATAGATGTCAGACTCGTTCATGAGAACTCTCCATGATACCTTCTTGGTCACCGGAGGACCTCCAGAGGACTTCCGGGGCAGCCCGTAAAGCAAGCCAATGGCAACATAGGACATCTCGGCGTCATTTACTATTCAAGCCGCGTACGAAAGAGCCCATCCCTCAACAAGTAAAGCCCACTACAGTAATTAGAGGCACACTTTGTCAGATGTATCAAATAGCCACAGGTGATGCCGAGAATATGGTATCAGATACTCGTATGACGTTTTGAAAGATTTGCGAAACTCAAGTACGGCTGTGCGTATTCGCAACATCCTCCTCGTCCTCTAACATGCCCTCAAGATTGTCGTCCTCCACAGCATGCCCGTGCTGCTCAAGTGTATCATCCGCAGCAATTGAGATGCCCCGAGAGCCCCATCGGTTAGTATTGGGGCGGGCTGCATCCCCTTCTTCAGCGTCATGGAGACGTTCTTCTTCATCGTTTGACTGCCGTCCCACACGGATGTTCGTGACCCGGTTGACCAGCCAGCTCTTGCTAAAATCGTCCGAGTCGACAATGGCTCCGTTGCGGAGCTTGACTCGCTGCCGCGAGTAGTACACCCAGGCAAAGTCAATGTAGAAAGCCACCTGGGCGATTCCACAAACGAGTGCTGGTGGGTCCCAGAAGTGTTCCTTGCCGAACCCACGCACCAGCCAGTTCAGGATGTAAAAGCCGCGGTACGAGCCGAGCGCCACGAGATAAAAAGAATCGATGACAGTGGGAACGGTGGTTTGGCGCAGAAGTATGAGCTGCGGCAAGATGGCAACGGACTCGAGGATCAGGGAAAAAACGCGGGTCAACTACGTTGTCGGGTTAGTGATATCTGCCTCACGGCTCTGTTCGAGAATATCTGACCTCCATAAACCAGTCCACTGGCCACGGTCGTTCAAGGATCCAAACCATCGGGGGCGCCAAGACCAGAGATCCGACCACTGAATAGATGCCGAACTTCCATGCTCGCTCCCTCTCCCTAGTTCGAGGGTAGACCTTGAGCATGATGACTACCACATAGATAGAACTCGTGATGAAAACAATCTTCCAGATCAGGTTCCATGCTGATTTGGTCTCGAAGAGGTCGAGATAGCGAGTGATAAACACGAGGCCGTAAAGCATCTGAGTGATGAGTGAAACGCCTACAGACGCCAGTGGTCAGCGATAACCCCGAAAAATAGAGGGAGCAGCGTTGGGAAGATTTACCTTCAGCGCTCTTGTTCTTGTGAATCGCCCATATTAGAATCCCGATCGAAGCGACATGGGAAATGTCCGCCAGATATCGAAACACATTCCACCCCATGATCGTAGGGATGGCGGGTTGGGGCTGCGGGGAAAGCTAGAGCTCAGCTTGAACTAGGCGGGGGATACCGAGATCAGATGGTCGTATGGATCAGAACCTAGAAGCGCCTTATAGGGGCAATTTTCAGGCGCTTCTCAAGCTTTAGATTTGCTTCCAGGCGGTATGTTGTCCTTTTGAGTTGAAGCACTGCAGCGGCTGGGGAGCTGTTATCTATTCGCCGAGCTTAGGCCGCGTGTCCTCACGTGATTCATGCCGTCAGACGCCGCCTGTCGATCGAGAACAATCAGTGAGTATCGAGTAATTATTACATCTAAATAAACAGTATTTCCACCTATTACCCACTAGTAGAATTCCATTTATGCGAATGTCGAATTCAAGTTACTTCAGTAGGATGTCATTTTCGAGTGAAGAACTGAGAACTGAATTAGGCCGCGTGTATGGGCACACGGACACATGCTTATTTGGGCGAATGTGTACCCTGCAACTAGCCTTACAGGGTGAAAGTAGAGCATCTACAGCTCATAATGATCCTCTATGGCATCATGCTATCTAGGGCTGGATCCCATATTTCATACTAGTAATTCAAGTGGAACCTCTGAAGGTGATCTAGTATGTTTGGTGGGCAGGAGATATATATCCGCGACTTTGCATTTTGGAGGGTTCCAGGCATCAAAAACTTTGAATTAGTACCGAGAAACGTCTAGGCAGTGGATTCATCAAAAAATTGAACTTGACGGCTCAGATCCCTGATTTCCAGCTTGACCATAGCACTAGCCCTAATGGTGAAGAATCACTGGCATGATTCGCAGGGCTTGAAAAGCCGATTGTACCAGTAGTACTTAATATCGTCGTTGTCCCGTCCGATCATCGGAAAATCATAACAAAACCGCTCTATCTCACTCTTGACGATGAGGAACATCTACCATTATCAATGATCACAGGATCCTCCATTGCAAACGCATTCCTTTACCAGATTTAGTCAGCCGAACTTGACCCTCCAGGGCTCAGAGCCAAGGGTCCGATCTAAAGCCCGTGCGCACTAAACCGAATCGAGTGCGCCAGTACTATGCTAGCCGTTTATAGTTAGTAAGGACCGCAGCATTAAGGGTTGGCAGATCCCTACTAGCTTCAATAATTATCTCCGAGGAAATATGGCTTCGCTTTCTGTGCGATTCGAGAGGCTCAGTTTCATTAGGACTGGTCGCCGACCCTGTTGATAGAGCTTTGCGAACTTAGGTGGCGAGACCGGGGATGCTATTTCGGAATTGGTCACGAAGCATGGTAAACTCCACGATGCGAAGAAGCAGGGGTCTCTTTAATTTGAGATTCTAGTGCATAGATGCGTTTAGATCTGTGAATCGCTCATACACCCTTAGTCCCAGTGGGTAGGTGTCATAGATCTGTCACTGCCGATAGTCTCTCTCATCAACTCGAAAACTCGTGCGGGATTACTTCTTATAAATATCGTCTTTGGCTGTTGCCGCGGTAAGTAGTTTTTCATATTTATTTTTTCCTACTTTTTTATTCATTATTTTTGGATATATCTACGCGGTCGGCGTTCCTAAACTTCTGGTCCGGTGCATTTCCTGGATTCCTGGATTCCAAGTGGCAGGTTCCTAATAAGCAAGCTGGATAACATGCCAGAACAGTATCTGTGAAAGCAACGGACCGTGAAAAAACCAGAATACTATTGGAGGTGCAAGCTCGCAAGCCATTCCAAATCAGTCTAGGCCCCACTAACGGCATAATGGTCTCTGACATGCCAATTGTGTTTCAATCGCACGATGCCGCGCTGAATTTTTGCCTATTATGCACTGGCACGGATTATGCAATGTAATGATAAATTACGACGGTTGGGACAAGGCATCCGAGACGGGGACATGGAATACCACCAAGAAAGGGAATGGACTCATGTCCTGTTACTCATAGCGCCAGGTGTTGATAGTTATAAGAATCTCTGTATCACGTAACAGCTACACGATCGGGTTTTCGGGTCTCCTCCTGGCAGCACTGCTGCGATGCCAGGACATCTCCCTGGGGTTAAAAGTGGAGGCTCTACTAGGACGTTTACACCGTGTGCAACCAACCGAGGAAGGAGCTTTCCCGACCTATCAGGTCCTCAGCGTGGCGAGGGCTGTCAATCGCCAACGACAGATGGGCTGTGAAATACACGGAATATCCCAGATTCAAGATGACGCGGTTGGGCTTCCCAAGTTCCCGGCATATAATAGCCAGTCGATCAACTCTCTGCTGCTTCACGGGAAATACCGAGGCAACGGAGAGCTCTTCACGGCGCGTGTATCCATTGACCTGTGATCTTTGATGTGAAAATCAATACTATGATATATTTAGGGCCGAGTACATGAGTCGTTACATGGTGATGTCAAGCGATGGCACGTAGCAACGTCCTTGATGCGACCTATGCTAGAGCTTGGCAATACCATGACCGTCGCAGCAACCTGTGCACTGGCCATACTCGGACCAGACTGTATTGTCAATCCTGAAATTTGGATTGCTACTTTTAGCCAAGAGTGAACATGCTTAATGGAATGTGACTTTCAGGAATGATTTCATCTCGTACCATCTTATCGTACTGCAGTGTTGATATTCATGCCGCCAACGGCGATCTGAAATGTGGACTCTGCCGTTGGGTAGAGTCCGGATAGCTACATGAATCTTCGAGTTCGTCGATCGTGCATGTGTCGATCATACAGGATTTCTATTGCGCGATCTAAAGAGCTAGAGAGCCGAACTAAGCCACGAGAGCATATGAACCATCCAACCAACAGCCTTGTGGATGCTCTCACATGCAAATCTTGCCCGTCGAGGTAACCATCTCGAACACCGGATTTTAAATCAGTCCTACTCCTACGGCTAGGCTATCTGGCACATAATCTTGACAATTCCACGCAAGCCAGAGGCGATCGATAAGAATACCTTTGTCCCCTTCTTCAGAACAGTTCCTTCCATTCCCTCAATATCTACATCGTTACATCGCTACATCGCTAACCCCCAGTGTGGACTCTACAATGATCATCCCCGTTTAGTGTGAGTTAGCCGCATAATCCCGGCCCTGTGACGCTCCTACACCAAACTGCAGGGCGCAAGTCCAGAGGACATCTCATTGGCACGTGGCTGGTGACGATTTAGGCCCGGCGCCCTTTCTCCCATTGGCAAATTTGGATTTGCCGCGTGGCGTGGCAATTTCTTGCTCCTACGTGAGGAAAAGTGGAAAAAAAAGACTTCTGCGTTCCTGGAGTGCTCCATTTCCGGTAGGGTGGCAGTTGGGCTTTTTGGACGCGTTACGGAGTCTCCGCCTAAGGCGCAAAGAGGAGAGGGGCTTGTTAACAGCGTTATCATTTGAGGGGTAGGAGGGGTGCCAAAACAAAGCTGTGCTTGCTGCAGTCTGTGGCTTGAGTTAGTCTGCCAAGTCTCGGGTTGGACGGAGTCAGAATTGAATGGCACGGGAACTGCGGCTCACCAGAGCTCGCAGCTTCCGCAGTGATTGGATCGAGAAATCTCCAATATCAGACGCTCCGGGAGACAGCCGGCGGACAATGGGCAAAGGATCCTCGCACGGGTGTGAGAGCTGGCCGGGGGACCGGATTCTGGAACAGGCCACTCGCGGGGCTCATCGGCCTAAATGTCTCAATGGGAGTGCCGGGGCGAGTCCGGTTCTGCTTTCTGCATAGATTTGGGGGTCGCTGCACGAGCGGTTACAGGAGGGAGGAGGGGGGGGGGTTGTCTTGTAGGTGGAATGCACCGGAAGATTAGTTGATGTAGGTTGGTGGACACCAAGATAGCTCAGTTTGTTTACCGGGCGATCTTCAACGCGAATCAGAGGGAGATGGTAGACGCCCTTAAAAACGATCTAGACTCCGTCCACTTCCCCCCTCTTCTGCTTCCGCGACAGAAACTGTCGACAAGAGCTTTGCTCCTAGGAATAAGAAACAAGAGGAGAATCCAAAGGACCAGGCCCCACTCAGACCATAGCCCGTAGCTCGAACTTGGTAGCCCGTAGCTGGTAGCCCGTAGTTGGTAGCCCGTAGCCCGTAGCTGTGCGTGCCAACAAGCTGCCCCGGATTCCCCCAACCGTGGGTGTATGGCGATATGAGGTGAAGTGCATCCCCCCCCCCCGCTCACTCTTCCTTCCTTTCTCTCTCCTCCCTTTGTAACTTTCCCCTTCTTCCCCCCCACCCTCCTTTCTTACCTTTTTCCATCCCTTCCGAGTCAAACCCACTCTTCCAGCCTCATGTTCTCCCCGTATTCGGAAGAATTCGAGGTCCCCGATTCGACTCTTCGACCATGCGATTTTGACCTGTGAGCTACCCACGGCCCCTATCCTGCTCTTCCCCTCTCCTTATTATGTGCTACTATGTTTTACACATTACACTGTCTACCTTCACGCTTTCTTCTCTCTTCTCTTTCGCTTAGCAAACTTTTCACTCCTCCCCATTCCCCCTCTCTCCCCGCGCGCGTACCCTGCCCTGTTTCCTTCTGTTCCCGATCTGGTTTTGCCTGGGATGCGCCTGTGTCATCGTCTTTCAGTGTAACAAAGCCCACTTCCCTAAAAGTTGATCCACGGCGCGCCTCACAGAACTGGCAACCTCCCCTAACGCGACCTGAGTGTACAGATGCAGGTGATTGGGTTTCCTTCACCATGTCGTAAGTCGTCTATGATCTCCGTTGGAGGGAGACCTTGGCATCTCGCGCATGAGGCTCTCATATTTTCGCGCCTTCTCGTTTTTTCAAGTCAACTTTTGTCCGCTCTAACGCTTTCTTCCTTGCCTTGCTCTTCAGGTCTCCCCCGACTTCCAAGCGAATCAAAACATCCGCGACGACCAGCGCTCCTTCACATCTCCTCGCCCAACAACAGATCCATCCGTTCCACCGGGTGCCAGCTTTCGAGAGCATCCCCATACCCACAGCGCCCATTCCCCCGCAACAGCAGCAGCAGCAGCAGCAACAACAACACCAACAACACCAACAACAACCATCTGCTTCTCGTAAACGCCCGTCCTCGCCCACGGTGAGCTCCTCCGCTATGATGGGCACTCCCATGAACCCGGGGGGGGGCCTGCCATCGAAGGTGACCCAGGCACCCTCCCCGCCCCTGTCGAGCCCGCGCCGAAGAAGAAAGGTCGCACCAACACCCCTTGGACAGCGGAGGAGGAGCAACGTTTAAAGACTATGCGCGATGCCGGGCGCAGTTGGAACGAAATTGCAAAGGTGCGCCACCAAAAGAAATCTATGGAGACTCGATCGTATCACGCAGGTTGCTAATCCCACGCGTCGCAGACTTTCCCCACACGGACTGAGGGCAGTGTAAAGAAACATTGGTATAAGGTATGAACGCTCCTTGCATTTTTGCTGAGTAACTGCGGACTTAGACTGACCTCGCCTCGCATCAGGATATGCATTACGCCGAGTTTGCAGAGGATGAGGTACGTTCGCGAAGGAAAGGGTCTGTATACTGTGGTCCAAACTAATCCATAGCAGTCTGTGAAACTCCGTGAAGCTATCAAAGAATATGAAGCCAATAAGTGGAAGGTCATTGGCCAGAAAGTTGGAAAGCCTGCCAAGGTATGGATCGCATTCCAAGGATATCAAGCCAACTGTCTAACCTCCAACTAGGCATGCGAGCAATACGCAAAGGAACATTTCAAGAACTTGTAAAGGGTCAGGAGGAACCCTATTGATGAAGTTATGATCTTTGATTTTCTATGCATCTTTTACGAATTTGGCATTCCCCCTCTCTGGATTCTGCAATTCCAAGCGACGCGTGTTTCGTCAATAGCTAGGGCTGTTGATATTACAAAGGCGAGATGGAGTTGGGGATTCTGGTCTTGTTTTTTCCTCCCCATCTTATTATTTCCGTGAGGTTGCCACTTTTTTTTTCTTGTCTTTGGGGGCGTTCATGCTTCTTGGGGCCAATTGGGGGCTTCGGCCATATCTGTCGATGAATACTACATGATTCCCAGGGATAATCTGCCTATAGCAATGAATCTAAGCTTCAAACAATGTGGGGGATCTTGTAGCCTCTGGGCCGCCGATCTTCTTATCTCGCATCCGCGGAAAGCGGCCTATCAGTCTTAGAAAATTTCCCCGCGGCCTCCTTCTCTCTCCACATTCCTCTCTGGATCGTAGCCATTGTGCTCCTGGCTCGCTGATCAAGTGATCTTGTTTCATCTTGTTTCCAAGGTATCTCTCCGGTCTTGGGAATACATAGACCGCCACCTCCATCAGCCTGCTAATGCCCAGACTTCCTTCATAGTGACTCATTGGAAAGTGACACCAGCCGCCTCAAAACTATAACCAGACAATGTCCGAGTACACAATCCCGCCCACTCCTCTCCCCCGCAGCTAGGGATTCCGCCCAGTCTTCAAAGTAGCGAGTATCGCAAGATCAAGGTACCAACAAAGCCCGCCTGCATGCAGACCGGTGTTCGGCCGCTCCCCGCGGCAAGCGGGGTGGCGACCGTTCTGAGAAAATACGGTTGAACTTGATCTGGATAACTCCAGCGAAAGAACTCATGCGCGCTGCTTCCCTTCTTCAATTTCCTCGCTCGCGAAACTGACGATCGTACCAGAATGGCCCACGACGACGACATCGCCTCCGTAGCTGTGCGCTCGGCCAAAGACGAACCCGCCACATCGCACCCTGTCCCCCCCGCCGAAGGTACGAAGAATGAAGCAATGTTCTCCGAAGCAGCGACGGGACAGAGAAACCCCGTCGGCTCACGGCTGGGTTCTTTGCTCCACTCGTTCGAGCGGCAGCTCGTCGAGTATAACCTCGAGGCGCGCGGCATTGAGCGGGTTGCGCCAGAGGACCGCATGAAGCGATTGTCCGCGATGTCGTATCTGCAGGCGTTTCTGCTGTGGGTGTCGATCAACCTGGCGGCGAATAATATTACGTTAGGTATGCTGGGGCCTGCGGTGTACGGGCTGAGTTTCCGGGACTCAGCGCTCTGTGCTGTCTTTGGGACTTTTGCAGGTGGTCTGGTTGCTTCGTGGATGGCTACGTGGGGTCCTGTTTCTGGGATCCGGACTATGGTACGTGAATAGCATGCAGAAAGCCTGGGAGCTGGAACCCTGACCTGTTGCTTAGGCGTTCGGCCGATACTCGATGGGATGGTGGCCGAGCAAGGTTGTCGTTCTGCTTAATCTTGTGCAAATGATTGGGTATGGCTTGATCGACTGTGTTGTTGGTGGCCAGATCTTGTCGGCTGTTTCTCCACATGGCAGTCTGTCGGTTGCAGTCGGTATGTTCATCGACGTGGTTTAGTAGGCCTTTTTTTTTTTTTGGCACCGGCTGACCCGTGCAGGTATTGTGATCATCGCTGTTATCAGTTGGGCTGTGGCCACGTTTGGAATCCAAGTTTTCCATTATTATGAACGGTATGGTCAATTCGGTGCTCTCCATGAAAAGTGCATGCTAATAGGTTGATCAGATATGCATTCCTTCCGCAATTGATCGTCTTCTGCATCTTATTTGGCGTGTCGTCAACCAAATTCGACCTAGCCACTGCCACCGTGGGCGATGCTCGAACAGTAGCCGGTAATAGGTACGTCCAATTCGACCCGATATCGCATTCCAAGAACAGACCTAATATCCGGACCAGGCTATCATTCTTCTCCATCTGCCTCAGCGCCGCAATTACCTACGCACCACTAGCAGGCGATTTCTTCGTCTACTACCCTGAACAAACGTCCCGAACCAAAATCTTCACACTCACTCTAACCGGCCTAGTCATCTCCTTCACCTTCGCCCTCGTGTCAGGAATTGGCCTCGGCTCCGGCATAACCACTCACCCCGAATATGCCGCAGCATACAACGTCGGCCAAGGCGCCCTGATTGTCGAAGGCTTCGGTCCTCTCCACGGCTTCGGTAAATTCTGCTCCGCAATCGTCGCCCTCGGCCTCATCGCCAACACCGTCCCTCCCACATACTCCTCCAGTGTCGACTTCCAGATCCTGGGCCGCTATGCCGAAGCCGTGCCCCGCGTCATCTGGAATACCGTCGGCGTGATCATCTATACCGCCTGCGCTCTCGCGGGCCGTGAACACCTCTCGGAGATATTCACCAATTTCCTCGCCCTCATGGGCTACTGGGTGGCTATCTGGTTCGCGATCGTGCTGGAAGAGTACCTGATCTTTCGCCGTCGGTGCGGGTACAATTGGGCTGCGTGGCGCGATCCCAAGAAGCTCCCCATTGGCATTGCAGGATTCATCGCGTTTGTCGTTGGCTGGGTCGGTGCTATCCTGTGCATGGCTCAGGTTTGGTACATCGGGCCCCTGGCAAAGCTTGTCGGGGCTTACGGTGCTGATGTGAGTGATCTATCTTTGTCTTCTTGCCGGGAAAAAAAAATTCTCTTTGTTTTCACTTTTTCTTCGGGGGGATCTTGGTTGCTAACATAGCTTAGATGGGGAACTATGTCGGTTTCTCGTGGGCCCTGCTCGTCTTCCCTCCTCTTAGATGGCTAGAGCTGCGCTTCTTCGGCCGGTAATTCTCATCGGCTATACTAGGTGGATGTCGACACTGCATGCCAAGCTCCGTTTGCCGACTTGGTTCAAAAATTAGAGTTTGGTATTATAAAAAGTTATGTCATGAGGGTAATGGCGGCGTCTTTAGTCCTTTGCGGGATTGGCTCAAGTCGTTATCTCCTACCAGTTTGCATCACATTAGTAAATATCAGGATATCTCACGCTAGTACTAGTAGCTAAGATTTCATGTTTATCAATTTGCTGTTAAGATCTAGATTCTTCGCAGCTAAGGATATCTGGCATTAGCACATGGCCAGCAAGCTTCGAGTTAAGCATATGACCCGGAATAACAGGCGAAGCCGAAGAAAGTCTCGAGGTGCTTTTTCGCTTACATCGACCAAAACGAAGCTTGTCGTTTCAACCGGAATGTCAAGTCAAGAACTAGAAAGATAAGAACCAGGAGTACATCCCCTCACATCTCATTTTCGACTTCTAGACAACTATTCTACAAAGGAGACGGGAAGCAGTCGCAAAGACAGAACAGATACAGGCACTCTCGCTTGCCAGATAGGGCCATTCACGGTATCAGAAACGATCCTAGCACGAATCTACCGGTACCAGTACTCGGGCTTGACGTAGTCGGCGAAGGTCTTGGGCTCCTCGTGGGGAGGGTGGTGGCCGTGGCCGTGGTCGCCTAGAGAGAGATGTTAGCATGCTCAGATCCGAAGAACCAAGCACAGATCGGATTGAAAACGTACTGGAGTGGGCGTCCTCCTCGGGTCCAATGTAGTTGAGCTTAACGACGTTGCCGCACTCGTTGCAGCGCTCAATGGGGCGGTCACGGGAGACCTGTGGGAAGCTTAGATTAGCTATCTCGCCCGAATGCATGAGTCCTGGGTATACAGGTGGATCGTACAGTCAGCCAGTTGACATGGTGGGAGTCTGCGGGGAAGCCAGTGCAACCGGCATACTGCTCGTCACCGGCACTGTTGACGATGATGGGGTTGTCGAGTGTTCCTGTAGATTTCACTTGTCAGCTGGCTGGGTGCCGGGGGCACTGTAACACCGCGCATATGCGCGGCTGTATACAGTCCCATGCCGCGGTCGCATTTCACGTACCTTTGCGCGAGGCATCCAGAGGACGCATGTCGAAGATGTCGATGCCCTGCATCTTTCCGATAAGCTCGAGACGCTCGAGACCGGTGGCCTGGATGTAGTCGGTGGGAACGGTTCCGGGCTTGGCACCGGGGGGAATCAGATCCTCCTCAGTCTTGATCTCTGCAACAGAAAAAAGTTTCCAGGTCAGTTTATCTTTTTTTCGATCCTGGTAGCCTTGCCCAAGCAAGCAAGGTAGGGTCGTTGTGACTTCGACGCGGAGGATCCGCAATCCGCGTTTCCGATATCTCCCGTATGACGATTGCACACGAAATTGAATGTGCCAAGAGCTCAATGGATAGCTAATGGAATCTCCCGTTCGAAGACACGAGACAGAAGACTTGTTTCCGCAGGGCGGGCGTAAGACGAAGGGGGTACTAACCTTCGAAGGAGAGGATCTTGGCGTCAGGGTTGCCGCCGGGCTTGTACTCGCTGCCTGTTTCGACGGAAAATACATGTTAGCTTGCAGCCGCAAGATTGAGTTACGGATTATCTCGTTGCAAAAGAAAAACCCTTCCAGGGAGCAATTGGGTCGGGGGGGATGGCAGGGTCGGCGGATGAGTTGGATGAGATCGGATCACACCACCGGGGGGGGGGAGTCACGTACGGCGCACGACAGCAGAGGAGAAAGGGCGCTGGGCAAGGGTCAGAGCCCGAGCGGGAGTGCGCCTCACAAGGGCAGAGGCAGTACGCTGAAGGAACATTGTCCTGGTAGAGCTGCTGATATTGGGGGTGGAGAGGGAAGGGCTTGGAGGATGGAGGGTTTGGAGGTTTGGAGGTCGAGGTTTGAACGCAGCGGGCTGACGGGCTCTCTGATTGGTTCCGGCTGGGCCGGGAGAACCAATCGAAAGCGACCAAAAGTGGCGCTGAGTCAGCCAACCTGATGGGCTGATCCTACGGGATACAGAAGGAGCCAACTGCGCAGAACACCGCATCGGGAAAGAACTAGGGCTCAGGGCATTGCGGTATACAAAATCCCAAGGGAGGTAAACAGGCAGTAAGAGAAAGGATATATGGATACCAAAAGAAACATCACCCCAAATGGGAAGCCCTCTCTCGGCAAGCTGCAGGGGTGAATCCATTCCCGACCTTTCCAGCAATAATGCGCCACCGATCAGTCTCGTACTCATCCATAGCCCGATGAAGCCGTTGCACCTGTTCTCTATCAGCAACTGGAAACCGTGAAGAGGTTAGGGTTATCAGAAGTAACAAGAGAGTAAGAACTTGAGAGACCAACCATATCATCTGTCCAAACTACATCCTTCGCCTTCAACTTGGTACAATATCGTACTTGTAATGTCCCACTCGTCCGCCCGGGGAAGAAGTCCGCGATTTGCTTCCACGTCAAATTCTTGTCTTCTTTAAGCTCCACCAGCAAAGCATCTTCTTCTGGCGTAAACTTAAGCTTTGGGCCCTTTGGCCGGGGTGCTGGCTCTGGCATCCCCGGCTGGCCCACCACACTGGGAGGCCCTATCTGTAAGGATGGGGAGCCAGAACCCGGGCCATGAGGCCCGGAGAGCAGAAGAGCCTGGGGAGGAAGACGGTGGTGATGATGCTGCGGAATGGGGAGAGGGAGAGGAAGAGGGAGAGAGATCGGGGAAGCGAACCCGTGCGCTGAAGAAGCGTGCGATTCCGAATGATCGCTGTGGATAGGGAATAGCAAGTCGGATTCTGGCGCAGAGGCCGATCCATCCATATGCATGGGTTGGATCGGCGGGCGCAGTCCGATACTGCGATCCATATCGCGGCTGCCCTCTCCTTCACTGTCCGAGCGCGACCGTTTCCTACTCGCTGGGAGGGTCGCGAGATCGTAGCTGTAGTGTGGGGGATGGAGCAGCTGGGGCAAGGGACTATAGCCTGGCTGTGGCTCATTATGACCGTTGTTGGCGTGCGGCTCGGGTAGAGGCAATATGCCCTGGGGTTGAGAACCGTAAGAGGTTGGGTGGGCTTCAGGCTGGTAGGAAAGCCCGTTCAGGAATCGATCGCGTAGCGGCTGGGCATCATAAATCAAGTCATGGCCGTCAGGCTTATTCGCGTCCGAATAAGTCACCACATAGCCTCGATACGGGTCTGTCAGTGTCGCGGACATACATCGACTATGCCAGGAGGGCCCGGCCAAATGGCGAATAGTGGCTAATGGGTCAATATGGGAATGGGCTCAGGAAATTGTCGCTCCCGGAAACGGGACGCGAGACGAATAATTGTCCCTGTTATCACATAAGATGCCGATGTATGAGGGGTGAGAGGAAGGCCGGACGTGGCAAGAAAGAAATAGATTTTAATTCCCACCAGGTTTACGACTGCCAGGGTTCAATGCAATTGGAGGAGGGGGTGGACGAGGGAGAGGTCCGTGAAGATGGCCTTGCGATGACAAAATTTCATAGAGGTACAAAGACGTGGAAGCCCGAGTGATCGAGCATAGTGGGGGAGACTATGACTTGAAGGGGCGAGCTGAAGATCTCTGCAGAGAAAATAAAATACAACAGACCCGCAGGGCATTCGAGGATCCTTTATGTTTTAGGTCCTTTCCTTCTGTTGTCCACCCCTGTCGACTGTTTACAAGTACCTCGCAAAAGCTTTCAGCGGCCTGAGTGCAAAGGCAGTGGTGTGTCAGAGTGTGAACGGCCTCCATCAGCTGAGCTATTCGCCTGCGCAGGTGGTTGTTTTCTGGGTATGAGATGCAATGGGCGCGAAAAAAGTCGCTCACCAAGAGCCCGTCGGCACAATATGATGAACAAGATGCGCGCTTTCCAGTGTGCTTCTCCTATACAAGGCCTTTCTAAAAAGTTGCTCTGGCAAATCCTCTGCCACCCCGGGGGGCGCTCTATTTTTCCATTCTGTGGCTTTTTGTCTCTTTTTGGAGTAGTTCCCCTCCCTTCGGGCCAAATCAATCGACACGGGATAAGACAGCGGTGTCAAAGGACAATTGGACAGGGCTGGAACCGACCTCATCCGAAGCAAACCCCCATCCAGATCCGTATCGGAGTTGGAGACGATGTGACAAACATCCAATTCGTTGGGTAAGAATCCCGGTCAATCGGTCTACCCCTGTGAACTTGACGGGTGGATCTGCGGGCGCGGCCGGTTGCTACAATATTGGTTAGCCAGAATCAGCAACAGGGGTCTTTATTCGCTGCGAGGGTCCAGATGACAGCAAAAGAGGGGGGCGATCCTCTGTTGAAGCAGCAAATCGGCAGGGAGTTTCCCAAAGAGGAGGAATCAAGCCATCGAGACATGGGCCTGAGGAAGTAAACATGGTAGCCTTTAGCCTGTTGTTATACTTTCTTTTTGACGGAATGGTTCGCAGCAGGGCGGGTTGGGGGGGGGGGGGGTGCTCGAGCCGAGGAGGGCCGCTTGAGACTAGTTCGTCACTGGAGACGCACCTCACATCCCGGAAAATAGAAGCCCAGTAGCTTTGACCCAATCATGGCGACGCTTGCCACCTAGAGAAAAGCCCGGCATCAAAAGGGCCTGAGAATTTGGAGCCGGAGGGTGGGGAAAGGACCTACCGAGGGAAAAAGATTCGGAGAGGCAGCCGGGCTCATGTAACTGCATATGGCCCGTCCTCCATACTTCGCCTCAGGTCCTTTTGACTCAAATCGTCTCCACCTCCGCTCCGTTCCAGCTTCGTGTGATTGAGGGGAATCCCGCATTTGGCTTCATCAAAACCCCCACTTGGCGTGACGTGATGATGGACCCCCGTTCGACACGAAAGCTTGGACCTCTTCCCATGGGATTGTGGTGGCGCATGGCCGATGACCTGAATTAATCAGCAACATCAGGGGGAGCCCTGGAGGGCATGGAAGTTCCGGGGGCGATTGAGCGGAGTATGCTGTATGCAAGAGATAAGGTGGGATCACCAATCAGGAAAAGGCAATCATCGCCCTCGGAACTAACGCAGCTCAACAGGCAGGAGAGGAAAGAACGACTCGATGCGCGGCGGTGCTAGTAGCCTGGGATGTAGGGAACTGGAACTGGTTACACCAGCCGAACAAAAGGGGAAGCCAGCCACGATACGTCGAATCTCTAATCTTACCTCAATCCCCTGCGCCTTTAACCGGTTGGTATTGAAACCGTGGGGTCTTTCGCGGCTTTACAATGCTGGCATATGGCTGATTGCCAAATCATCCGAGGCCGTACCTTTTCTCTGGCTGTGCTGGTAAGGGCGACCTATGGGAAAGTCATGCGTTACTATATGGCTAGTAGGAAGGAAGAGCTCTTTATACCAAATTCAACTATTGACCACGGTCATAGTGACGCTATAGGTGGTCAGGGAGTCCGGACACGCACGGGCATGTGGTTTATTGCCAGCGTCAATGGAGGCCGACAATAACCCGAAACCGTGACGATGTTTGCTACAATCCTATTATTCGCGTTTCCCTGGGCATTGAAATGAGGTAGTTTTGTCACTCCGGTCCGCCTGGAGCCCTTAGGTCAGACGAAAGCCGCGCGATCCACCAGCACAAGCCTGCCTAGGGCATATTGAGCTCTACCCCTAGACAGAACGGAGGAATGAATCCAGAAAGCCCTACATTCTCCGATGGAGTAGTCCACTTAGGCACTTCAAATTATGCTAATTATCATACAACATTGCGGGAGGGGAAAACAGAAAAGGGGGGGAAGCCAGATACAGGAAAATAAGAATACAGACGCCAGTCGATCGAGGGTAATTGCGGAGTACAAAAAGAGAAGCTGGCTTTTGAAGATAGAAGGGGAAAAAAAAACACATCACGCGTCAATTTCACTCAAAGTTATCGGTTCGGTCAACCCAGATATCCTCCAGCTCGGCAAAGTTCTGGAAGTGCAAGGGACGATGCTGGTCATCGTAGAACCGTAGCGGGGTATCGAGCTTCACGTACACGGGCCGCTTCTCAACGCTACCAAAGGAGCTGCCCATAAAGCTGTAGTTCCAGAGATTGTCATCTGGCACCAGGAAATAACCACGGACACGGTCGCTGAGCAACAGCTGGCATTTCTCACCCATGCTGGTGGAGAAGCCCTGCGGCTGATCCGAGGACATGTCCTTGTTCTCGGCACCCCATTTGTATCCCTCAGGCGTGAGGCTCCACGCGGACAGGGAGACCGATCCGGGAGTGAAAGAAACCGTCATGGTAACGGTCTTCTTATCCCAAGAAGGGTGTGCATTCATGAGGCGGGCATGCTGGGTTACGTCCGCCGCGGACATATAGGGAGGTTCGCTTCCAGAGACAGTGTGGATGAGACCCAGGGGCTCCAGCTTGTTCAGATAGTCGTGCTGGGGTAGTTCATGAGGCAGCTGAACATCGCGCGTGTTGCCCACCTGGGGCACCATGACAATGGTCTTGATCTCCTTCACCTGCTCGTTGTCGGGCGGGGAGGTACCGTAGATGTAGCCGGTAACTTGGACCCGCAGATCGGCAATGGTGATGAATCGCTTGAGGATGTTCTTCGGCATCACGTATGTGTAATTATCCTCGCGAATGTCCTCAGACGAGACGTAGATGTTGTTCGATCGGGTCCGCAGGTTGGACGTAGCGATGGCACGAGTACGCCATTCGGTCTTGGATGCGAAAGATTGTTGTTCGTACTGAGAGGTGGTGGTCACAATGATATCTTCTCCCCGCGCGTTCTGGGTCTTGGTCGTCACAGCAGTGAGTTGCTTAGCTTCCTCCTGCTGCTTCTCAATCTCGGCAGCCTGCTGGCGCTGCAAAGACGGCGCACTGATTTCCATACCGAGGATGATATCTCGCACCTCACTGCTGGTCAAACTCTGCACGTTGACATTGTTCTTCTTGCCGTAGTCGTTCAAGATCAGATCGCGCAGCTGCACTTCGACCTTGATCCAATCCTCATCAGAGAGCGAGGGCCACACGTGATGCTCCTGCGTGAAAACTGTCTTGTCCGGCCGGAGAATGATCTTGGCCTTGTCAATGTTGACATGCAGGGCACGCAGGATAAGGATAAGTCGAGAGAAGGCGGTGTATGGAGAGATAGATTTGAGCCATTCATCATATAAGTTGAACAGCACCATCCGAGGCCCAGTCGCTTTAAGAATCATATCCGCAATCTTCTCGACCTTCATAGCAGCCTGGAACGGCAGTTGAAGCTCCGATGCACGGATGGAGATGTTCGGGAAGTCCAGCAGATGGACCTCGAGAGGATCGAGCAGACCCTTTCGAGTGACGATAAGCTGCTTCGGCTGTTCTTCCACGGGAAGGGAACGGATCAAAGCCGCAACTTCTTCAGCGGTCTTCCACTTGGCCAACTGACCCAGACGCTTCTGGCCAGCCCAGACACTTGTGTGGATGATCTTCAAGAACAGTTGTCCAGTGCGAGGGTTGAAGATGAAGATGGCACCGTTGATGGGCTTTGTCGTCAAGTTACCTTCAAAGGTCTTGTGAATGGTGACTCGGTACACATTGGTGTCATCGATGAAAAGCTGGACTTGCGGGCTAAAAAGCTCAGAGTAGTTTTGAGAGTTCAGGAACTCCTGGTTGCTCTCCGACGCATACAGCTGCAGACCCTTGCGAATACGCTCACGCAAAACGTACAGGGCAGGGTTGACCTTCATGATCTTTGCCATAGCTTGCTGGACGAGAGACTTGAGGCCGGGGAAGTATTGTCCATAAGCCGAGTACAGATTGTATGCAAGGTCGATTCCAATCGTAAGACCTGTGGCCGTGGGGTAGGTAGAGCCACTGTCAGTCGTGTAGTCGAGGTATTTGGAGCGGATATAACGTTCAATATCGTGAGAATCATAATCACCATATCGAAGCTGCACATCAAGCCAGAATTTGCTTGTCGTCGTAGACTCATAAATATCCTTGGTATCATAGAGCAGGGATGGTCGAGTCACGTTCCATTTATTCGTGGCAAAGAGAAGAATGTCAGCACAAGAGCTGTTCATCTTGTATGATTTACGAGGATGAATGGTCTCCTTCTGAACAGCCTCGATACCTAGCTGCTCGAGCTCCTGATCGAATACCTGGCACAAGTCCATCACGACAGACTCGTGAATCTTCTGCCACAAGTGAGCACGGAAGATTTGTATCAATGAGATCTTCAAGGTAGGAATCTTGCCGTGCAAGAAGATACCAGTGAGATCCAGCTGAACCTGGAAACCAACGTAGACGTTTGCACGGTTGATGGTGGGAGACCACCAGAGGGTGAAGCGACGATTAGGGATCTGGTTCAAACCGGATCGCTGGGCGTTCGTGAGTTTCTTGAACTTCATGCTCTCTTCGAAACCTGAGGCCTTTTCCCAGAAGAGACCCTCCCAGGACGGGAATGCCGTGGCCTTGAAAAGGGTGTGCTCAAGAATGGTTTCAACACCACCAAGGGCTTGGATGACATCGGTACGGTAGGCGTTCAGGTTCCAGAGCTTACCATCATGTCTCTGACTAGTCCACCAGAAGGGGTTGCTCTTCATCAGCTGATACTGCTTAAACTCAGCCCGCAGTCGGAACCCCTTGTCGAAGCTAAGAGTACTGCGGTCCTTCTGGAAAAGTGTGTTGATACGCGGGAGACCACGGTCCCAGCTATCCTCGAGATCCTCCAGAGTCAACCGACGGTTCTGTTGCTGGGCCTCCATTCGCTTTTGAGAATATTCCATCCACACACGCTGGGAGTCAATGAATTCAGCTTCCCAGGGAATGATGTAACGGAAGATGTTGGGGATCAGGGTTTCCTCGTCATGAGACATGCCGGCTCTGAAATGTGTGATACCGGTGTCAGTTTGCTTAGACCAGCGCTTGTCGCTGGTGGGGATAAGGATGTGGGATCCGGAGATCATACCAAGACCTCCGAGTTCCTTGGGTGTGTAGAACACAGCTGGAGGGAAACGGGAAGGCATCTTGGAGTTCAGGCCAATCTTGACACGGGTCTGAATCTTAGTTTCACACTTAACAATGGTGTCAAGAAGGTTGACTGTGGACACGGCAGCTTCACGGTAGTAGGTGAAGAGAGCAATGAGAGCGGTGTTCCACTTGTTCGCGATCTTGGTGAAAGTCGTAGATCCAGACGACATGAGGATTTGCCGAATGCGGTTATTGAACTTGGCAATATCCTCCTCGGTCACCTGCAGGAACGCATGGGCAGTTCGCTCTTTAGTGGTGTTATCCACCAGCGACCACACACTGTCCTTAACCGAAAACTCCTCGTTCTTGTTGCGTATCTTGGGAAGAATTCGGACTTCAAAACCATTCATGGAGAAAAGCAAATTGGGGTTATCCTTGCTGTACACACTGACGAAAGTGTCGTCCCAGTCAACGGTTGTGATGGATCTGGGAAGTCGGTTTTTCATGTCCCAGAAGACGGCACGGCCAAGGTTGACGTCGTGGCGCATCAAGCGGATACGGCAATCCCGCGGCCAGCACTTCTTATTCTTGTAGCCAATAACATTCTCAAAGTTGGGGTCAGGGTTCTCGGTCAAGAAACGCTGAATCAAGTCGCGAGATTCGTCAGCAGTGAAGCGGTAGAAAACCCAGATTTTATCGACATAGCGAGTGTACAGACGGATCGGGTGTCGCGTCTCAGTAGCTTTGTCTCGGAACTGCAAGAAATCATTGGGACTCTGTGGTGGGCCAGCCATCTCACTAGCTCGGTTCAAGCCAAGGAGCATCAGGTCAATCATGAGGCCATAGAACTGGAACACGAAGCCGGAGAATTGCAAACCGCGGATCAAACCGTAGGCGTTTGTGTGATTCATATCCTTATAGCTGAGCTGGACATTGTTCTTGGACGTAATGTAATCCGCCAAGTTGTGGTCCATGATCAGTCGGAGCAGTCGGTTCAGCATGGTCAGATCGACCTTCTCATAAACCTTCGACAGCTCGGTCTCGATCATGACGTTGGTTTCGCCTTCAGAGGTTTCCCAGACATTTGACAGATTGTTGATGCCTTGGGCCCACTTGTACGTCAAGAGAGGAGGCACTTCAGAGTCGGAGGGCTTGATCCAAGACGGGAACAAGTGGCGCTGTTCGGCCTGGTACCACAAATATTGATCAAGGTAGGCGTCTGTGATTTTCTCGATAGGCTCGATGTCATAGACGGGGTTGATGGTGTTGTAGTTATCGTTCATGTCGATACCAACTTCCTTGAAAGCTCGCTGCGTGAGGAAGAATCGCTTGATTCGCGCCAATGTAGTTCCTGGGGAATCATAAGCCTGCTCAATCAAGGCAAGCTCCTCACGTTGACTCTGGTTCAGCCGGCCCTTCACAGAGTAAGATTCGCGCAGGCGCTCCAGGGCCAGGATGAGAATTTTAGTGTCATGCTTGTAGGAGGAGCTTGGGAAAGGAATTGGGGAGTACTTTCTGGCCTCTAGCCAGTGGACCATGGTGGAGTAGATAGCAACTCCTTCCTCTGAGGACACATAAGGGCCGTCCTTCAGGTAGTTGTGCTGACGCTCTTGTTCGGACTTTAGCCAGAGACGAGTCAGGCGACCCAGGTTCTTCTTCGCCACTGTCTTATCGACAGTCGCACCACGACGAATTCGCTCACGATTGTAATGAGCCACAGAGATCCACCAATCGGCCTTGCTCTTTACGTAGCGAAGGATGACGTTCTCGATGGCAGCCGGCAGACCAGGGACCTTCCAAGGGATGTTACTCTTCCAGCAACGCCAAGCCTCAGACAGATGCTGCAGAACAATGTTGATCTTGTTCTGCTTGATTCCCTCGGGCATCATATCCATCAGATCGGCCATGACCGACGCACGAAGCTCCAGATCGAAGTGAGACTCCACACGTTGCTTAGTGACAGTCTTGGCGACTCCCTTGCTGTGACGGCCCTCGAACTGACGAGAGAGCAGGTTTCCGAGCCATCTCTCGAGGAGTGGGATGATACCACGCATGAAGAACAGCCAAACACGCCAGGCTGGAGCCCAGAAACCACAACCAGGGCCCTTGCCGACGGGGCCCGAGTTGAAACGGTAGTAGATCAAATGCTTGAGATCCTTGCAGGTACGAATCTGGTGCATAAGCTTGTACTTGTAACGGTACATACCGGTCAATTGGCCCACATGGTTGAAAGCATACATGATACCATCCGCGAGCTGGAAGGCATCGACGTTGCCCAGCCGGTACTGGACCTGAGCGTCGACAATCAGTTTTGTCAATCGGAGGATTTCTCGCATCAAGTGGAAGGCATTTCCAAAGCGAGACTTCTTGCGCTCCTTGGTAGTCAGGGTCTTGACTGGCTTCAAGTTGAAGTTGTAATCCAGGTGCAAATATGTCAGGTTCTTGCGGTGGATCAGAAGATTGAGCATGTTGTAACCCTGGCGGCAAACTTGCAGACCGGCCTCGACCCAATCGATGGTGGTTTGCTGGAAGAACTTTGTAGATTTGAGGTTCTTCATGAGGTGCTGCCTCTTCTCCTTCTTCTTCTTGCTCCGGTGCAATTCGTTGAGCACGTAGGACTTCAGAAGCTTCTGGTAGGACACGCGGACCTTGACCGGTTGGCCCTGTGGGCAGTGCTCAAGATACCACTGCTTCACAAGGGGCACATCCTGAGCACGAACCATCTTTCCGGAGCGCTTGTTGAAGGGATGAGGAGCCCACCATAAGGCGATAGCAGACGCTGTTTCCTCGGTGTAGAGCTCCTCATTATCCAAAAACGGAACCACATCATCGGGGAGCTCGAAGTCATCTTCATTTTCGTCGCCAAAGATCTCGTCCTCGTGGCTCACGGTAATGTTCTTTGGGGCTACCGAGCGCGAGGAAATCGGGTTGATGACAGGGTCGAAGTAAAACGCGGGAAGGTTCGGGTCATTGGTTGGAATGTACACTACCTGAGGATGAGAGTACCAGGCGATCTTGACGCTTCGGGGAAGTGTGTTGTAAAGGTGAGGGAAGCTGACCCGGTACTCGGTCCGAATCGGTGTGCGGAAAATAATGCGGTCGATAGCGTTGAACTCGCTGAAATCCTCATCGTTGGGATCAATATCCTTGTAAAGGGGCTCAAAGCGTGGACCACCAGGAATAGCGACGTTAAGGGCCTTTGCTGTGAAGAAACTGTCCAGATCGAACATGTGGAAATAGTTCTTGTCGACCACATCACTCAGAAGCTGATGGCTCAGTCGGTGTAGCGTCGCCATTTGAGGTAGCGACAGGTTCCATGTTTTGTAACTCGGTCCGTTGACATGGGGGGTATCAAGAAGGGGTCGATTTTCATAGAACCATTCGTATACAGGTCCATCGTCGTCTTCATCAAGATCCTCCTGGATGGGCTCCAAGGGCTCGACGCCTTCGATGTTTTCGGAATATGAAAGAGGCGGTTCTTCGTCGTCAAAGGGAGGGAAGCGCATGCGCTTGAAATGTCGGCGATCACTCTTTTCACGACGCATAACTGTCCACATGGTGGCCCACTGAGCGTGGAAAACCGGCTCAATAACTCGAGGAATCTCATTGACCAAAGTAAGGCACCCATTAACGTGATAAAGGACCTTGACTTCTCTAGATGCCTCCCATGGCATGGGCATGTTTTCTAGAAGCTTGAAGACGGCGTGCGGCATGAACTTCAACGAGCCAAGATAGCTCCGCTTTTCAGTGCTGAACTTCTTTTGTGAAACATCACCGATATCCTTCACGATCTTTCGCAGATGTTCTGGAGGCATGTCCGCTTTCTGTGTCTCCACGAACCCTGCCTTGCGCTTCTCGCCAAAGCGATTGCGCTGGGATCGCAGCCACTCATGCTTCTTCTGCGCAAACTTCGCAACGTTGGGATCGGCGGGCGGCTTGTATCCTGGAGGCGGCGGTGCCGACGGTAATGGTGGAGGGGCAGCACCCCATCCTGGAGGAGGGGGGGAGGAGGCGGCACAGATGCCATGATGGTGTTGATGGGAGTACACCCTCTCCCTGGCCGCGTGGATTTCTTAGCTCAAGAGTCGCGTCGTGTCGCGTCAAGAACCATCGACCAAGGGGCGTAGGTCAAAAAGAAGTGTTGTGAGTAGATGGAGAAAGGCAGATTAGATGACCGCCGAGATGAAGAAGATGGACAGCACGGGGTGATGCTGTCTGTCTTGCTCTCAGTCTCTGCTCGGGCAAACTTGCTCCCGTCGAACTTTGAGGTTTGAGGTGGCGGCTCCGTTTTGCGCTAGTCCTAATTAGGGTTAGCGGCTTCTCGCCAAATCTGCGCTAGAGCGAAACCCACACAAATCCGTCCGTCTCGACATTTTACCGTCCACAACCCGACGACGACAACGCCCTCTTGACCACCGAGGTTCAAGCACAGTCAAAATGGCGAACAACAGACTCCAATACGTGAGTATCTCTTGATAACGTTGACTTCAACAGAATCAAAGTACTGACTGGGTTTTTTTTCCCCCTTCGCACAGCGCCGCCGCAACCCGTATGTGAAAAATTCCCCTTTACGAACATCCTTCCTGTCTACGCCCAAATCGACCATGGATACAGCGCAGACTCCTTGAATAGTTGAAACTGGGACAACGTATATTGACGGTTCTCTCCTGATAGCTACAACACGCGGTCCAACAAGGTTCGCATCATCAAGACCCCCGGTGGTGAGCTGCGATACCTTCACCTGAAGAAGAAGGGCACCGCTCCCAAGTGTGGTGACTGTGGCATCAAGCTCCCTGGTGTGAGTAATTTCCGGATATCCTTTGAGGCCTTGTGATCGGAGTGTGAAATTTGTGCGGATGGCCATGCGGGTGGATTGAGCAGCCTCCATCGAGAAAAAAAAAATTCGATCGGAACGATTTAATACAGTTGCGACGCCTTCAACATCCACACATATTTTTTTTCATTCGACTACTCTTACTATCAGCCTTGCCTAGCCAAAATCAGCAAACTGACATATATACTACAGGTCCCCGCTCTCCGCCCCCGCGAGTACGCTCAGGTCTCCCGCCCCAAGAAGAACGTCAGCCGTGCCTACGGTGGTTCTCGCTGCGCTGGCTGCGTCAAGGACCGCATTGTCCGCGCCTTCCTCATTGAGGAGCAGAAGATCGTCAAGAAGGTTCTCAAGGAGTCCCAGGAGAAGGCCGCAGGCAAGCGCTAAGCATGTCCATTTCGTCGGTGTTGGTCTTTTTTTGAGGAGCGAACGTTACGGAAAAAAACGGATGGGATCGGTTCTTTTAGAATCTACAAAAAGATGATCAGGAACCGCGAGCTACCGAGTCCAGAGTGTGGATCGGGGCTATGCAAATGAAACCCAAATTTACAACTTCATGAGTGATTCCCACGATATTCGACTATTCTACAATGTTTGTGCTGCGAATCTCTGTAGTTCCTGGAGCATGCGTGTTCCTCGTATTCTGTTCTCCGTCCACCGCTGTGAACGACCCCACTCCATAATCTTCAGGGTCAGGTCCACGGGTTTCGTTTCGGATAGTGGAATGCCCTGCGTAACGTAGCACGTAGTATTGCTTAATCGTCTCTTGCATCGGCCTCCTCAACTTCAATTTCTGCAGCCCAAAAATGCTCCCTATTGCCGTGCCATCTGCGCCTGTCAGCCTACTTATGCCACTTACAACGCTCACACCGTCTAGGCCCCTGTGCCAGCAACATCAGAACATACATGAAGCCAAGCCTGACGCCTCGCAGGGCATTAAGTCTAGACCCTGTCTCAGCTCCCAGGCACCGGGCCTCTGCACAGGGCACTGTCAGCAAAAGGGGACCCATCAACAAGGGGGAGGCAACAATATCCTTGTCCGAGGAATTGGGGTAGAGGCCAGCACAGCGACCAGCGGTGTCAACACCGACTTTGACCGCTTAGCCTGCGCAAAATCAGGTTCAGAACCTTGACAGTGCCCCCGGGTCTCGGAGATTGGAGGCGGCCGGCAAGATGGTGGAGGGAGAAGAGCAAAGCCCGAATCTATAAAACAAGCTGATATAGTTCGGGATCGGGGAGGAAGTTATAGGCTTTCCGGGAAGGCACCCCCTGAATCAGCAGCTGCACCGCCTCCAGGGCTGGACCGCCGTTTTCATCTAGACTGGCCAATTTGGCCGATTCAGTGGAGAGCAGCTGGGGTTGGCATGGGATCGCACGGGAGTGTTAGATGTAAAGGATTAGAAATCCGTGGGCCTGGAGGGTCAAAAGTTCACAGGTTCTTTTGAGCAAGCCTCCCCCAAGACAGATCTAATTACGGCAAACGGCGTCTTCCTCTGAGATTTCCGGTTGGCTGGTCTTTTGTCAAATCAGTGAGGGTTCCCCCCCGGGTCTGAGTCGATCCTAATATAGTAAAGGCGGGCTTCTATTAGTTCGGCAATTCTGGCCGGCTCGGCGTATTCTGCAAGCTGTCCGAACAGGTGACATGCAGGACCTGAGGAGTACCGTGTTGCTGCGGTAAGGACTTGAATTTAGTGGCGTATGAGGCGATCTGCCACACGATATCCGGCTCATCGGGAGCGACGTGGCGCCTTCGATCCGAGCTCCCGGGTGATGGAGATCATGAAGTCTCAGAAAGTCAACGATGCGCATTAGGCACGCACGGGATGGAAAGGCCCGTAGCGAACTGTCAAAAAGCCGGGAACATCTGCGTCCTCGTCTCTTGCCTTCTCTAGCCTCGGCGCTTAGCTGAATGAGTGGATCGAGCTGACCGCTTGCCGGCCCAGAGGCTCATATCTGCAGGTTCTGCAGATCGGATGTCTTCCATGACCCCGCCAGGCTGGTCCAACCGCTCGTGAGAGGAGAAGGGATGCACATCCAACGAATCACTGTGAGGGACGGGCCGAGCTGGGAAAAAGCAAAGTCAAAGGAACTACATAGTGTAAATAGAATTCATGATCCAGACGTAATACAGTCGATCTGGGCTCGCGCTAGTGGGCCTTCTGCCGTCTTATTCGGTCGGATCTCCATGATCGATTGGGGAACCCATCCACTGCCACGTAGCGCATGCACAACTGGCTTGTCCACGCGCTAAATCGAAAAGGAAGGAAAGAGAAGAGAAGAGAAGAGAAGAGAAGAGAAGAAGGTGAGGGGGGGGGGATCGCTTGTCATTGGCACCCGCCACCTTATCGAATTCCTATGGAATACGAGAAGCAGCGGGTATGTATCAAGGGTCACGAGAGACTATGAAGCGAAGCCATTGACTTGCTCCTTCAAGGAACTTGCCTCATATGTCACGGTCATGCTAATTGTCAGTCACTAGTATATGGTTGATGGCAAGATTATCAAAGTGCTGGTAACGAATTCAGGCTCGATTGAGACCGCGCGGAGTCTTGATCGTACTCAGTCGTGTCAACGGTGGCATACGGTTATGCCGCGATTGGTGCCGGGCCCTTCGATCAGCGACGATCGTTTTTGGCATCTGTAGATTTGCAGCCCATGCCATAACCCATGTGCTACCATTTGCATATATGATATATCCGAAACCAGGTAGGTGGGAGTGTGGGATTTCATCTTGATTCGTCGGGTGACAGCAAGCCCAAAATATGCTATCAGCCGCAGGAGGCCTTCCGAGATTAATTCCCACGTTACTTTCAGTAATAGTCTGTCGGTACTTCAGGTTGGCATGTCTTTGACTGTGGCTCGCCCGATCTTGGTACTTTCAGTCTCAAGAGAAAGGACGCCCCAGCCCATTGAAATCACTAGTACACCAGTACCCGTGGGGCCTGCAGTTCTCTACATCTGTCAGGACAGTGGCAAACAAGGCCCTGTAACCTAAAGCCCGGGAACGGGGGCTGTCAGATCTGGAACCGTGAGTCCCATGCATCTCATCACTTGCATTAAGAGTCTCTGGAGCAGGGCTCTTACTCCCAATGGATTGTAACCTCAAATTTTGTCTTCAAAGAACCTGAGTCCAGGCCACCTACACCGCCTGGTTCATGATATACTTTGAAATAGTCATCTTGAAAATTCCCGCATGTGGAGCACTGGAGCAGCTTGTTTGGCTGAGTAAACAAGACTGAATCGTGCTTGTAGGACTCGAAGATATTGGATAGTACTCGCAGCAGATATGACTTTTGCGGTGGCGAGGTCATGACATATTTTGCAAGTCTCCGAGCCAATCCCCTGATCCAAGGATGTCACAGCACCGTGTCCCCTTGCTTCGTTTAACCGCAGTTCGTTCCTGGTTCGAGGTACATATGGAGAACGGGGTACCTGGTGAAGTAAAGGGGAATAGCGCGCGCGACTAAGTTGATAGATCAAAAAGAGAGCAAAAAAAAAGTAAATACTTAAATTCGATAAAATAACCTAAAATCCGATGACAGACTCTGTAGTATTAGTGAGTACTTGCCGTGGAATAGCTGCCTGAGATGATTGGTGGCTAGAAAAGCTAAAAAAAAAAAAAACCAAGGCAGGCCAAAGATAAGTAGAGAGGCGTGAGGAGTTTCTCTTCGTGGAGGTCATTGCGTGCACAAAAGGCGGATGAGTGATAGCAGACGTCGAGTGTGTTCCCCAATTAGACACGAGGGTGTAACGAAGCCCGTGCTCTGCATCCATGGTTACTAGTAGGCTGCACTATAGGGTCATTTCAAAGGGCCCAGGCTCCACAATCCCCATATTGTTCCATGCTATTGTATTTTAGCGCTCGGCGGAAACAGCCACCTGGTTTCCGATTCGATGGCATGGGCATGTGTCGGAAACCCAGCCAAACTCCGGCATTCACCAAGCCGGAAGAAAAATCCGCCTGTCAAGGGCTGACTGGCAGCATGCACACTCAAGAGTTCATCCGTGGTGGATGCAGCTAGATGTGAACGCCCTAATTTGAATGCATGAAGCTCCCCGAGTTGAGCGAAGAACGGGATAGTTGACGGATAACGATGGAGTGGATCTCGATGCACAGCCAAGGACTACACAGCGTCCCCCAATTTTCCGTCTGAGAAGGGCCGTGGCGAACCAGTTCGAAGTGCAAAAGTTCGTGATCAGATGCTGCGTGGAAAACCACTGCAGATGTTACCAAGGAGTGCTGACTCATTGAATTCATTCTCTCGCGTCTCCGCGGGGGTTCTCGTAGATGGTATCATATAGTTATATACTTTTTGGTGAGATCTGTGTACATATCCTACACCTACACACAACTGGGCATAATATGCAACAAACCGGCCTTTGGCACCGCGAAAATTTGAGAAATTACACCATAAACATCCTCCCAGGACGACAGATGACGACGTCAGACATAAGGCCCCCAAAGAGACCCGTATCGAATTGTATCGAAGGCTGATCCTGGGGTCCGGAAGCTGCTCTCATGTCATCTGCGACGCCGATCTCACGCAATAAGCCAGTAACGAGGCAGAGGGAGACGATAACGGACTGAATTATGACCTAATGCAAAAAGCAACCGAGGCCAAGTGATCTCCTCGGCTGAATTGACCGTATAATGCTTCATGCGAAGCAGAACCCTCCCCCCCCGGGCAGAAATGACGATAGTGCCTGAGCCAGACGATCGAACTCGCTGGACCTCCCACAGAACCTCCCACAAAATGCATGAATCCAGATCCACAGATTCGACAAAACGACCTGTAAATTAGTGGGGAATGAATCATCGGATGATCAGCAGTACGACACCCGGGGGGAAACCAAGCTTCTCCGCCGCCTATTGGATCCCGCGGACTCAGGTGGCGGAGGTGCCGTGTCGGATGTCATATCGAGGGCCTGATGCAAAGCAAAAGTGGAGCTGTGGTCTCATTGGAGAAGCAGTCTGCTGCTATGCCGGCTAATGGCTAATGTAACGGAGGCACATCTGCACCTCCGAGACAGCAGGATGCTAAAGAAGACGCAGGCGGCTTTTGAGTCGAAGTCAACGACGTCGAACATCTAGTGTTCAGAGTAGATAAACCCACATAAGGGGAGGTGGTAAAAACTTCTCCAATCGCCAGGAGCATCTACTGCATCGTCAAGTTCCCCGAACCAAAGAAAAGTCAGATTACACCGCGTGCGTGGTGTTGATACTGTTGCTGCAGCCAATCCTCTTGGCACGCCAGGGCTGACGATTGGGAGGTGGGGGGATCCGATACCCGGAGAGTAAGTAAACACCGGTTGTCGATCCAGGCTTCCAAGGTTGCAGGGATTTGATGATATATAGGTCTCCCTAAAATGGAGCGAGTATATTGATAGTCCTTTTGCTGGCACATCTGGATCCCTCTAACGGCCATGCCTACCTGCCAGACAAGTAGAAAGAGGAGGAGGGGGGGGGGGAAAGATATAAAAACGTTTCAAGTCCAAGCACCACGCCCCGAATAGAGATCTCGGAGTTGATAGATTAACATTTAGAATAAGAAGACTGCCATACGTAAGATAGACAGGGAAAAAAAATACATGTCACTCCTTTTGAACACCGGTTTTCCATCCATTAGAACAATGCAGCCCTTCTCTAAGATAACCGAAGGCTAAGATGGGATCGCAGTTACAGCTAGTGAACCCCCCAAAAAAGAATAAGAAACCCCAGAAACATAAAAAATCCCATGCCAAATTTTAGGGGAAAAAAAGCAAAGAAGGTTTTCCAAGTACATAGAGCTATGCGTGTCAGAAGGGAGAGGCTTCCACTTGCCAGAGCAAACATCAAAAAGCAAGGTCAAAAAAAAAAAAAAAAAAAAGAAAACAAAACAAAACAAAACCCGTTCAAATATTCCCCATTTTCCAGCGTGAGAAAAGACATTGACATCGTTCGGAATCAGCAAAGGACTGGAGCCAAAAGGCGAGCTTGTGCTAAGCTAATTCCATCCTGAATTTTGGTAGTGGAATGAAGAGCCGTCTGAGCTCGGGTTGGCCCCGTATTGGTGCATCTGGTCTGGGATGTGCGGGGGGGTGGTGCAGCTTATCACGTCGTTGAAGCCAAAGGTCTGCACGTAGGTGTTCGACGGCCAGTGAGCACCGGTCAAGTCCATGGGTGGTGCAGGATAACCCGGGGGCAGGCTTTGCGGGAAGGCGCCAGCACCAGCTTCCGTGATTGGCCGTGGCTGAACACAACTAGCCAGCGTTTCTGGTCGGTGTAGTGGGGTGGGTCGTCGGTTGTCTTGGTGGGAGGACCTGGGCTTGCTCCTTCGGCCAGGGCGTTCACCCCGTCGCCCTGGTTCGGGGTGGTTAGGAATGGGTGCTTCCGTAGTATTGGATGGCTTGCGGCCTTTAATGTCCCTACGGTAACGCGTGGTCGACTGTATGCCGTTTTGAATGGCCTCCTCTGTGAGACACCAGTAATTCATGGTTCGCTTTCCTCCAGGGCTACCGTCTCGAACAGCGATAAAGCCCTGTAGAAACGTGGCATTAGTATTCGTATCATGGAAGAATTTTCCAAGAGATGAGACCACCAGCTGCTCCTCACTCTGAAACCCGGAGTGTCAGACACTTACAGCGTTCATCGAAAGATTGTGCCGTATGCTATTTTGCCATCCTTTTTGAGTTTGATCTCGGCCCTTCCCGGTGTTCTTTTCAAACCACTCATAGATCTTCTGCAACGGGAGCCGCCTGTCAGGTTGATCCATCAAGGCCTGCCAGATGAGCTGAGAGTAAGGGGGATCGGTGTGATTATCATCCTCACTCCCGCCATAATCAGAGGTCGTCTGAGGCGAAGCACTGGTCTTCATATTGACGGTAACCGGACTTGAAGCACTGTAAGGCTGAGGGGAAGAATGGTAAGAGGAGATGGAGATGGGAGAAGGAGAAGTGCGGGGTGTTGCATTAATATGGGCCATTGAATCGGATTCTTCCATTTTAAGCTGATCGTGATAACCGGAGTGTGAAGACCGTGACCCCATCCATGGAGCACAAGCGTCAGACACCCTCTCGAGAGAACCATCACACGCCTCTTGTCTCAGGCCGGGGCTCTGGGGCCCTATGGCGGTAGGAGACGAGATCATCGGAATCGAAATGGGGTGGGAGTCCATATAGACCGGCGCGAAGTAAGTAGAATCCGGGCCGCACGATATCCGAGAAGAAGGTTCGTATGGCTCGGGAATAGCACGCCAAAGGTCACTATCCCCGGGACAGTGATAGAATTTCATTTGCGGAGCCGATCTGGATGCTGCCCAGAGCTCCGCCGGGGAGCAGGGATTGTATGGCTGCAATGGCTTCACTTGGAACATCCCATCATCGGAGGGTCTCGTTTGTACCAACACAGTGTGCTCGAGCTCCCGCTGGTCAGTTGGCATCTGAGCCAGGTGGAAGGGGCTGACTGGAAACGAACGGTCCATGGTTGCTACCTTTGATGTTCTGGAAAGTCGTGTGGCACTTCTAATGAGAAGCTTAAACCATACCCTTCTTTCAAAGCAGACGAGAAGGGTTGAAGGGTTAGAAAACAGGCAGATAGGAGTAACTAGGGGACAATGCTCTATTGAAAGACCCTAACCACCCTCCACATGGATCTGTGTACTTTGTTCCTTTGTGGTATTTCGCGATTATTTGTTCAGCTTTTTCCAGATTTTTATTTTCTTTTTCTTTTTCCCTTTTTTTCTTGCTTTTCCCCCCCCAACTCTCCTGCCGCCAGCTCATAAGGCACATGTTCGTTTCCGCAAACTGTTAAATCCTGCAATCCGGCGAGCAAACCGCAGTAGGCATGCGCTGTAAGGTTTTTCGGAGGGGATTCCCGGAGGACCTTTTTTTTTTTTCTTTTTCTCTTTTTTTTCCTTTTTTTTTTTTTTCTTTTTTTTCTTTTTTTCTTTTCTTTTCTTTTTTTTTTTCGATCCTTCTCGTCGATTTGCTTTTTTTTTTATCTTTTCTTTCTTATCGTTTCAGGAGTCCCAGGACGACAAGGACAGTGGAGAAGGTGTGAAGGTGGTGTGGAGGAGAACGACAAAGCTGCCCTCTATAATCATGTTTTTTCAAGTCATCTTTGCGCTTTTTCCCCCTTGATTTTTGGTCCTGTGGAACCCAAGTTCATAGAAGATCCCGCAGGCCATTGAATCCAACCTAAGGTGCTACGGCAGCCAGAGCCGAATCGGGTTCGGGGATAACTGTACACAGGATTAGCGGCGACCCGCAGACCAAAAGGCCGATTTGCCTCTCGCATTCTGGAACGTGGTGACCCAAGAACCACAGAGAATGGCTATATCTCTAAATCACTTCTCCACCTCCAGAATTGCTAATCAAGCCGGTACTTTCTTTTTCTTTGGCCTGCTTTCAGCCAGCCGAAAAGTCATGAGTCGCGGGTGCAGAACGCCGCAGGCGTGCATTGTGCCACCGGAAACCTGGTATCGTCCACCGTGCTGCACGTAAAGGCAGGACAGGATCCAAGGCGATGAAGTAAAGGAGGTGGGAAAACGACAGAAGAAATAGTTAAACAAGAAGGCTAGAAAATGACGAGTTTATCCGATCTTGCGTCACAGGGTGCGTAGGAGGTATTGTGCTTAGTTGTTCTGTCGAAACCCCATGCTTTAAGACTAGATCCGGCACCGTGTGGGGAGCCTGGAGAGAAAAGAACCGCATCAGTTGGTAGCGCAGTGAGATTAAGCATTTCTGACATTTGAGCTCCACGCGTGGACCGAGCGTAGAGTTTCGAGGGGGGGCTTATTGAATGCGAGATCTCTAGGCAAGAGGGGAAATGTTTCCAACCCAATCAGTCGCGGGGTTACGGGATTCACAGGGTGAGGAGTCGCTGGAAAATACAATCAATACAACCCGAATCTATGTCTTGCACCAATTGCCACCACAATCTTCTCGCGCCAACCCGAGATGAGCTCCATGTGGAGTAACATGTCGCGCAGGTGTTACTTTCGGTAATAGATCTGAGACAGCTTGTCAGTGGTGTTCTCGTGGCTGAACAGTTCTCCTGGAGTTAACGTACCCGCTTAAATTGGAAGTGGAGTTGCAGAAATACCCTGTGCGACAATTAGAACGTAAAGAGCAGCCAGTGGAGAGAAGAAGTCTACGATCATCCGTGGGAGGCATGTGAAGTTGTCGAAGGGGGCAGGAAGGGAAACGGGAAGGATAGAAGCCATGACCTCCAGGATCACATAGAGAAGGAACGTACCTTGTCGAAGGTGCTCTTGAACCCGCGCTCACGCTTAGCACTGTAGTCCCATTCTTTATCGACGATACGGAAAGCAAGATCCTCGTACGGCGGCCCGGCCATGAAACGAATCAGACAGGTGTCTTCCTCGCCAGCGGCGGCAAAAGACTCGCCGCGCTTGCGCCCGTTTTCTCGCTCAATCTTGTACGTAGGGGCTTTGGTCTTGTCAATTAGGTCGGGTAGAAAATGTTAAACTTGTAACCTTGTACCACCTTGGGAGGCGGATTATCATGGTCGTAATGGGTTTGATTATACTTATTCCACTCGTAGCCCATCTGTACACGATTGAAGTACCGTGGTTTACGTGGTCGATACTTGCTAGCCCACTGAGGCTGTGATGTGCTCAGGGCCTCCTCGCCCGTAAAAATCTCTTCGTTCTCACTGACACCTTTGGCTAGCTCTCTCTCGTACAATGCCTTGGTTGCCTGTGAGAAATCGTCATTTGGAAGAGCAGAGAATCGGCCGGACACTGTGGGAGCTGGGGTGCTAGTAGAGCTCGAATTGGCAAGCGCCATGGTCGGCTTCTCAGCGGTTCGCTGTCGTAGAGGTACGTAGCCCATGCGAATTATTTTTTGGCGCTCGCGAGCCTGTCAGATAGAGATCAGTACATGGGGTCGAAATATGACCAAGGACTGACAGGGGCACCTACCACTTGGCTGAGGAATGCAGACTCATCCATGATTTCCAATCCCTTGTCTTCTGCACGCACTTGGAGTAATGGATCGGGATCCAAATCCTTGAAGTCCGTCTCTGTCGAGGTAGCTTCTGAAACTACCGGGGCAAGAGGTGCCAGCTTTTCTCGAATTGACTCTGCCTCTTGTTTTTGCTGTTTCCTAAGGTCGCGCACCCGCTCGTCGATAACTGCCTGATAAACATTTCTCAATCTTGCCCGGGCCTTCCACACCAATAAGCTCCGGAGCAATTCCTCCCAGTAATCAGTGTCAATAGGCTCATTGGAATTCAATTTCCTCTTGACCTGTACCTCAAGGGTTTGTAATTGTTCATAAGTCTTGGGGCTGAGCAGCCTATTAATGTCGGCAGCAACTGAGCTGAGAGCGCGTCCTTCCGGGGCATTCGTTTTCAACCGATCCCGGCAAATCACCTTCATGGTCTGCAGAGATGTCCTGTTAGTATTGCGATCAAGGCTCAATCAAGCCAAGTCCGAAGTAGACGTACCTGCCAAAAGTCTTTGTTTTGCGGATTGGTCTCGAGTTGAACAAACGTATCAATGTCCTTATCTAACTCCAGCAGCTGACCTGGCGACAGTCCCTCAAAGACGCCATCTGGATCCACCACATCCAGCTCCGAATCAGCGATTTCATCATCCAGAGGGTTGCGCGTAGGATCGATAAAACGCAGCGTAACAGTCAGCCAGTCAATGGGCTTGGCGCGTCCTTCCTTCACGCGGATCTCTGCCTTTTTCTTGGCCTGCTTCAACACAAACATATCCTCCTGTGAGACCCATTCCCGCTCTTGCTCGTTCTCTTGTAGTTGGTTCAGTCTCATCTGGTCGCGCATGTTACGTGGCTGTTGCGACGGCCCCGACCGTCTATCCTCCCATCTCCTGTCCGAGGTTTGCCGGTCGCGCCATTCTCGGTCGTCTCTGTGGTGCTTCTGGGGCTGGCGCCAGGGTGGCGACCGTGATCGGTCGCGGCCGCCTGGCCTGCCAGAATTGCGGGAGGACATGGGATGGAGAGATTAATGCAGAGATAAATGTATTTGGTCGCTTGTTCAGGTGGGAATGGAGAGATCAGTGGCGCAGACGCGAGGTCGGGGAAAAGTGAGCTTGGAGGATTGGCGGAAGAAGTCAGGCTGTGGCTAGCCGGTCCCGCGACTGTCACTTACTAGGCAGCTTCCTACTTGTAGTCCCCTTTAGCCCCGGAGATCTTCCTTTCAATAACTCTTCTCCGTGGTGTTTTCTAAGTCATGCCTGGCAAATGGCGTCGGCTGCACTCATCTCAGAGGGACCTTCCCCCGCTGCTGTTCAAATATTCATGGACGCGCCAAGGCTACGCGCTCTACGTCACTGATTTGACCTCTATCTGGGCTGAGCAGCTGTCCAAAGCTCAGATTTTGAAACGAGCAGATGAGATCGCTACGACCATTGACCCAAGCGAAGATCTAGAGCAACTGGATATGCTTCTAGCAAAGATCGGAGAAGCTTTAGATGGCGTGACGGGGTCTGTATCAATACATGCTGGATCTCAGGCCGATTCGATCGAGATGGTGACCAGCTCGAAACTACCAGCCCCTCTGAAGCCTCTTAAGTGGAGTTTTTATGGGTTAAAGCAGCCTGCTACGTCTCTTACTGAGCAAATTCTTCTTCCTCTGCTGGAAGATGAAGCAAGCCGAGAGTCTAGAGAGCGGTTTCTGCTAGACCAAATAAAGCAGAAAGATTGGGTTCTTGGGAAGTTATTCGACAAGATTGAGTCTCTTAGTGTCGATTTAGGTGCTATTTTCCCGAGTGCATCCAGACGCCGCAATGCACAGAATGCTATTACTAAGGACGAAGTAGCCAAGTGTGTCAACGGCGTTGCGCCTTTCGATCGATCCGCGTGGCTTGCGGAGTCTGGAGAGCCTTCAGCGGATAATACTGACCTGGCTGCAAATCTAGTGGAAGCTATTATTGGTCCTGGCCCCCAAAAAAGCATTGGGGAGCTTCAACCCTCTCAACAAGGGTGGTGGCATGTCCTGCAACAACGAGAAGACTCAGTGCCCGAAGATGAAAAGAACGACGAAGTACCAGACGAAGAGCCCTTCCTCGAACCAAGAAGCTCAACTGGCCACTTCTCAGGGAGATATGGACCTGGATGTGTCGACCGCTAGTGAAGATGAAGAATTTGAGGTTAGCGATATGGATCTCGATTTCACGTCAACAAGAGCTAATTCAGTACAACATAGCGACAAGAGACGCCTCCTAATCTTAAGCCTCAGCAACCTGTCCCAGAGCCCATAGATAGACCAAAGGCCAGTGTGTCCCTTCGTTCGAAGGCAACCGCAGAACCATCACCAAGACCGCTCGTCCAAGACCTAGGTGACTCTACTGCCTCAGAATCAGATATAGATCTCGAGTCAAAGAGTGGGATATCACCACCTAAGACAAGAAGGGCAAAACCAGAATCTATATCTCCGAGGCCATCCGATTCACAGGCCGGTGAATCTACCGCATCGGAATCTGAGGGTGAGCCATCGCCGGAACCCAAGAGCGAACCACCCCGCAAAAGCATGTCTACGGTCTCTCCATTGACACCAACGAAACCTCCGACACAGCATAGCGAAGAAAAGGTGCCTCCTAAAAAGCTAAAGGGGACATTAGGAGTCATCGGTGGTAAGAAGACAGAGGAAGCAGTTCCTCCTTCGCCGCAGAAAGAGCCAGCATCGCCAGATGCCTCGGCAGATTATCCGAAGATGAGTGGGCCAGCCACGTCCCAATCGCCAGCAACGGCCAAGAAACCGGTCAAAATGGGCTTGATAGGTGGCAAGGCAAAAACGAAAGCCTCAGATAGAACAGAAGCAGCTTCTACGCCGCAGCTCCAGCCGTCATCTTCTAAAGATGACGATTCTCTAGCAAGCACAGATAAAGTTGAATCAAGCGCTGCAGTGCCATCACGACCATCTTCGAAGGAAGAGAAACATGCAGTGCCAGTTGCAGAAAAACTTGACGATTCGAGTATGGCATTAGAACCCGAGACAGAGGATCAGAAAGCGGATCGGAAACGAGAAGAGCTGAAGCGACAATTAGCGGAGAAAAGCAAAGTACCCAAGAAGAAGCGGAAGTTCTAGGCTTGACGATACCATACATCTAGATCTACGGAGCAATTCATATTTGGGAATTTGTTATTTTCTCATATTACACAAATCAAGGGTCTCATGCATTAAAAACTCCGATCGCTCGATGAATCCAGCTCATGCACCTAATGGTCCGATGAGACCAACGGAAAAAAAAAAAACAAAAACAAAAAAAAAGAACCAAGCCTGTGGGGGAATAGAACACCAATAACAAGTCGAGTGAAAATGGGGGGAAAAAAAGTGCCAGCCACTAATCCGTGGTAATGCTAGATCGAGCCGAAGCTCCCCTGCGCCTACCCTGCTCACCAGGTGTCACTAATCTAACCTTTTTAGGTGACAACGCGCCCGAAGGAATGCCTTGGCCGGTAGACGCTGTAGTAGAGCCGCTTGAAACAACCGCACTGCCACCGGTGGCAGCAACAGCGCCCGCAGCGCCGAGCATACCTCGGACCTTTTCCACGGCTTTACTTTCGCCCTTGGCCCAAGGATCGCGCTTCACGACACCTACCCCGGCAGAGCGACTGGCAGAGTCGCGACGACGTGAGTCGTCAGTCAAAGCCTCGCGGTTCATGTCGCGGCGGGGTCCGGGGCCGCAGTCGTGTGAACAGCCTGGTGTAGCGCAGCCACCTTCGCTGACGGAGGGATCGCTCAACCAGGTTGTGATACAGGCTAGATGGCCCCCATGGCCGCAGCCTTGGCACCACGTCCATAAAGCAGAGCCTTTGGGGCGAGGTGCAGTGAAGGAGTCTAGTTGGGTGAGTTCTGTGTTTGAGACCGGCTCGGTAGGAACTGATGACCCGGACGAGTAGTGGGAGGTCATACTGGAGTTTGCGCTGCTCGTGTCGTCAAGAATAGGCTCTGTCTCCCGTTCTTGGTGGGCTGCGACCCATTCTGGAGGTGGCTCAAGGCTCATGCAGATTGAACACGCAGCTTGGGGGGTGTTGCAGCGGTAGCAGCGGGTATTGTCGCGCCGAGGATTCTCGTATGGCTTTTGGCAGGTGTAACAGAAGACGTTTATGAAGGTATCTACCTGGGCATATTCATAGACTGCAGGATAGGCCGGCACACAAGAGAGGCGAAGTTCTGCAGCCTCCACGTCCATTTTATGCCTGACAAGATACTCGTTGTAAGTCTTGAAGATGATTTCGTTTTCCTCGTGAGGAAGTATTTCTTCGCAATCCTCGAATAAGATATGCAGTTTTTGTAGCAAATGGGCTGCCGTTTGTATATCAACGGAGCTGCTATTGCTATGATAGTGACGGACTGCCTCTGCTAAGATAGCTTCAATGCTCCATGGCTTCAAGTCCGTCGTATCTGGACTCAAAGGAATTTCAACATGAGAGATGTCATCATAGATTCCTGCCAGTTCTGGAAAGGCCAAGACATCGACCGCATTATTTGAATGCTGAAAGTGATCATGTGGCTCAAGAGGTGTTGATTCGGTCAAAAGAACTGGGGGGCTAGACGGCCTTGCGAGGTGGACTTGTTCAGTTTCCAAAGTCGAGTCGTCTATATCAAGGTCGTCTTCCGGCTCCTCCAAGGACGGCTCCAGATTAGACCCTCTTCTGAAGGAGAAACTGGGTCGTCTACCAGAATACGACCCCGAATGGCCAGCATCTGGTAATCGTGGCTCTGGGAACCGTCCTGTTGACGAATACGAAGCACCAAGCGATTTTGAAGGATGGGAACTGTCAGTCGATGCGGAAAACATCGAGAAACTCTCTGAAGAATTATGACGTTGATAAGGTTCAGCTTGAGGGAGTTCGCTTGACTCCAGCGAGGCATCTAGAGTCAATGGTTTCTTCGGGACTCGTTTAAAATCCCGGAGGGCAGCTCGCTTATCCTCCATCTTCTGATCATACTCGTCTCCGGAAGCTTCTGGAGGAAAATCTGGGAGATTGCGGACACGCCACTCTGCTCGACCTGCGATGGCGCGAGGGGCAGATCGCTGGTCACTGTCTGGATCCAACTCCCCTCGGTCGCCCAGGAGATACGGGATGGCAGTGCCAGATGGGTGAACTTCTTCGCTAGATATTGATTCATTTCGTTGCAAACTCGTCATCGGGTCAGACATATCCCACCCGTTATGGGAACTCAAGACTGACGGTGGAAGTGGGTCAAGATCGACAGCATTCTCGTTTAGTGAGGGAAACTGAGAGTCAGTACTAGACCAAGAATCCAGTTGCGGAGAATCGGGTAGCGGTTTGGCCAGAGGCGTGGTCATGTTCGATGTGCTTTCTCCTTCAGGAACCAAGCCCTTTGATCCTTCGGCTCCCATCACACCCTTGAACAGCCGACTTTTCGCCTTCCCCTGACCGATGGCTCGGGATTGGTCAGTCAAATGGCCATCCCTGGATGGTTTTCCTTTGATGCCACTCTTCTCGGATCTATCCCTCGACCTTCGCTGAAGCTCCTGGATAATGGCGAACTTGACTATTCGCCAAGTCTGTGCCAATTTTGTCAAGGATACCTCATCGGCGCGCTCCGCATTTTGATCGAGGGATTCCAGTAAGGAGTTCAGCACGTGGGGATGACTTGTATTATGATCATGGTCATTTATCAACGGCGAGTATTGCCGCGCCAAATACCGGAAAAGTGAAGCGTCATTAGTGGCCCCAGGGATATTTCCAATAAGCCCCAGCTGTTCGGGCCCCGGAGCCCTAGTCTTAGCCAAGGCCTGTTCAAGTGGAATAACCGACAGGATTTCGACCCCACCAGGCGGGGTGCTACCAACAGACTTCGATGGTCGTATAGCAGTACTGGACGTAGACTTAATCTGCGGGTGGCGAAGGGACGAAGCCAGAGTGACGTCGTCCAGAAGATCGTCGACGGGACTACGGCTTAGAGATTTCTCGCCAGTGCTGACAGTTTCGTCCTCAACGCTAAGAAACTCTGTGGCGTTTACACCAAACGAGCGACGTGTTGGTCGTTTTTGAGCAAACGCGACGAAGCCGCCATTCGGGCTCCAGGCAACTGAGCAAGTCGGCCGACGATTTACCACGGCAGGGGAGTAGCGAACATCAGTCTGGGTAAACGCTCCACCCTCGCCAACAGTCCACAGCAGATCCTTGGAATGCCAAAGCAGATCGTTTGCTGGGGTATCATATCGATCAAACTCACGGAACGGGACATGAGGCCGATGAAGGTCCCAAAGATGAATCCTCGGATCTTCTTTCTCATAGGACGTGACTACTTGAGATGACTGCCATTCCCCCGAGCCAGGAGAATCTCCGACCCATGATGGTGGCCGCCAGCGAACATTGGTCACCGGTTGTGGGGTTCGGAACTGGAAAGCAGGCTTTTGCCGTCGCTCTGCAGATGAAGAGAAGTCCCAAACCTTGACCTGCCGATCCGTGCCTCCGCTCACGATATGTTTCCCGTCAGGGTGCCAGTCGACGGCGAAACATGGGCGATCATGAGCCGCAATGCGCAAGAGCGGGCGCTTGTCTTGCGCGTATCCCACTGTTGAATAGCGCCGCTGTCCGAGGCGGTCGCAAACACAACACCGTCGCTGGGAGACCACCGGACATCCCGGATGGCATCGCTGTTGCCCTGGTAGACGTGTTTGCTGCCGCAGGTGGAAGGACCCCGATTTGCAGATGCTGAGCGCAGATCCCACATTCGGATGGTGCCATCTTGACTGCCAGACAGGAGCCAAGAGCCGAGGTGGGGGTTGAAGGCGAGTCTGTGAACCTGGCGGTTATGACCCTGGAAGCGACATAATTGGAGGCCGGGCCGTTGCAGATCGTAGACGATAATCCGACCATTAGCAACAGCGGTTGCGATTATCCGGTCGTAATTGCCATGTGACCACTTGACATCCCTTACATTTAACTGGTCCTTGTGCGGCATAGATACGCCGGCATCGTGATGGGTGGATGCATAGCTAATGACCGCATTGCGAATATTAAATTCCTCCGATAAGTGGTCGGGCGAGACTCGGATGGTTTTCAGGATCTCTTTGCCGGCGATGACTGCATGGGTCTTTTGTGGGGAGATATCAAGGGCGATGATAGGAATCCCGGTTCGATGGGTGACCGTTTGTGGTTCGCCGGGGCTGCAACAATGACGTCTTAGTTTTGTAATCGGAGACCGACAAAGGAGATGGATCGGTTCTGGAATGGGCAGTGGAAGAAACGGAGCACCAAGGAAGAGAGATGGGGCGTGACATCAAATCGCAAGACGAGATTCTGGGGAAACATTGCAGCGGTGTGAGAGGGTATGCACGACGTACAGCGATTTGGACCTAACGGGTCGGGGCCCATCTACCCGGTTACTTTGCGGGCTAGGAGGTCTCGACCCTAAGAACGGTGCAAACCGGGCGATGGCATTGGCAGCCCGGTGCGAGTACTTCTGTGGTGGCGGCGGGGGGGAGGCACGGATGAGCGTGACCCTGAAAGGTCCGACATGGCTCACGCGTCCATCGCTAAGGGCACACGATCAGTTGACGGAAGAAGTCGTTTCGGGGAGGAGAGCCTCGAGGGTTGCGCAAAGCGGTGAGAATGGAGTGGGGAAGGGAGGAGATGAAGTAAGGTACTTTCTGACTTGGGGCCCTTTCAGGTGTGGGAATCACCGTGTCGTGGGTTTGGAGAAATGCGAGTGGAGCGCGGAGGCACGTTGCTGCCTCGTAACACAGGCAGCCACGCGAAAGTTGATCGGTCATCTTTTCCTTTTCACCCAACGTTCCAAACGTTGCTCTCCTATTCCCCCATCCTTTGTCCACCGAGCCCACTTCGGGGCAATGGGCGGTCTGGACGCCAACACATGCCTCAGATTTGAAAACCGGAGGACCAGATTCGAAAATCGTACAGGCACACTGCAGGGAGTGTTTATCTCCCGGCCTCTCCGAGGTAATTGTGAGGATCTAAGATGTCTCACTCGGTCACCGGGGAATCGGGAATCCAATCGAATTAGCCCCCCCTGCTACCAGATGTATAAACAGACTTCGGGGCCGTTGCCACTTTGGTAGGGTCTCATGGCCGTTTGACCAGGGATTACAAAAATATAGTTGATAGAAGCTTTAATGATTACGTTCCGTGATACCTGGAAGAATCAGCTTCTTAGTCGTTTCATTAGCTAGAAGGCTGGTCTCGTGGTCACCTACCCCAGGTGGGTTCTGTTCGGCGGGACCTGTCGAACTACCGGTACGAAGGCACCAAGATACCTAGGGCTCATGTAGACATATCGGCGTGTAGATAGCGAACGCGAAGTACCCTTGATCATGCTGGGCAAGGACGCAACTATGTACAGCCACTTACCACTTGTATACTAGCCGGCCTTGAACATACGATCACACCCATCCTAGATCCTTCGATTTGTAGCTCTATTCTAGTAGTCAGGCATACTTTGGTCAGCTAATACGCACCCAAGCTGAATGGGTAATATGGTCTTCGTTATTCATTTTCATAACTCCTAAAGGGGAGCGTGCGTCAGCAATCTCACAGCAATCTCATAGCTCAGCTGTGATCGCCCTAGTCGCTAAGCCCCCCCCTTCTGTAGGGAGGGTCACACATCCAAGAATCTAGATCGCCCAATTGTCCAAGGAAATCGGGGTATTTTGAAATTCGAGACTTTCCTATATGTTTAGTGCCCATCCCAGCAGTTCAGGTTTATTTTAGTTCTAGGTTTATTTGATTTCTATTTCTTTCTTTTCCCCTCTCCTGGAAAACATCCCTTCCCTCCCCCTCGATTTCAATTTCTGAATCCTTCCAGCTGCTGGGTCCCTACTTCCCTAATCCTTGTCCCCCTGCTAGGCCACATGGGAAACAGCCTTTCAAAAGTCCAATAGACTGGTGAAGTCATCCGTCTCCACCTGCATATTTGGATTTCGTCACCCTAGCCACTCTTATTCTGGCCCATTTGAACCCGGTCCATCGGGCACGAACCACTCCATCTTGAGGGTCTTCAAACCAGCCAAGCCAGCAGAACTGGACAGCAAGGACAGCAAGGCCAACAGGACAACAGGACTGTGCGCTATAAGCAAACAATTGGCCTTTCCAGGGCTCCCCATAATACTGGCCATCTCTCACCTGTCTTTTACTCCCTGAATTTTCACTTCCCGAACTCGGATGAAGCTACGATTATCTCGAACCTAGTGGATCCTGCATTAGCTTCATCCACACCGTCTCTCTTAAGTGTCCTTTTCTTTCCAAGCCTGCTCCCGAGAACATTCCAAATATCTATAACTGTATGTGTTATCCTCTCTTTTCCCCTATAGATGATTGTTTGGTTGCCACCGATCCTGTTCCCGAGATCTCCCTTTCCTTCTTCCGCAAAAGCCAAAAAGCAAAAAAGAAGAAAAAGAAAAAACCAAAACGGCAGAAAAAGCAAGAAACCAGATCTCTAAGACAGATTAGAGCAAAAAAAAAAAAGCAAAAAATCCCATGATCCCTTGCACCTGCATCTACCTTGTGACCCCAAACTAAATTTAAGATTTCCCCTAAAGCTCCGATCCCTTTCGTGGAAACCTGTTCACGCATCCCACCCCGCGTGCGGCCGCGATCAAATCTTTGCTCGCGACGATCCTTGGCCACATCCAGTCGTTTCCGATCCCGAACCTCCGCGCCCCCTTCCTTTTCACTTCTCTCGATCTAACGGGGAGAACCCGGTCATGGAAATCGTCTGAATCGCTCTTTTTTTCTTTTTTTTTCTGGGATAGTCACCATGGCCCCCCCATGCGGCTCTTGAGCTGCTGGAGTACCTGCGTACATGCTACCCGGTCTTCTTCCTGCTCCTATTCTTCGTCGCCTTCCTTGCCAACTCGATGGCCACGGCGGGGAAGCTTCATCAACATGATACACAACGATATGGTCCCGGCGGACGTCCACTGCCCAAGCGATCTCGGAGCTCCGGGCCTCGCAAGCCGCGGAAGGAATTCTCCAAGAACGTCAAACAAGTTTTCAACTGGCTCTCCGTCGGCGTGCTAGTAACCTTCCTGGCAGACTCTGTCATCTATATTGTTCATGTGATGGTAGCTAGGTCGGAGAATTGGTGGCGTGGTCAGTCTGCAGTGGTACGTGTCTCACTGACAATAGCTCGCGTTGAACCAAAAACCTGGCGAATGGGAGAAAAGCCCGAAGACTAATTCTATATGATCTTTCAGGTTTATATCGTGGGCTCGTTCTTCTACTATGCCGTTCTACTTATGACCCTCCTCGACACGAAGCCCTCCCCAGCACTTCCCCAATTCATCTGCTGGTCCGTCGCCATCCCTGTCGAACTGGTTATCCTTAGCACATCTGTATCGATCTACACCTCACCCCACCATGAACCGGTTGTAGGAAACCCGGAAGGGCGGGCGGCTACGCCAGAGTATCACCCCATGGGAAGCTTTGGAAGTGGCCTCCATGAGTCTGCGTGTTCTTTTGCTTTTCGCATTGGTCCTGCTCTATGCAAGCAAATCCTTCACAATCAAGGCGAGCAGCAAGAAGAGCCGCGTCAATGGGGCTACTGAATCGACCGGATTGCTCGATCCATCCTCTGCGGAGAACGGCGCGGCGAATGGCAACGGTCATGCATATGGTGCAACCAACGGAAGCACGCGTCCAGATTCGGCGAAGCCGCAAGACCCCTGGGTTCGGCCCACCACCATGCCATCCACCAACTGGTGGGAATACCTGAGTGGTTATTCTCTCTTTTTCCCCTACCTATGGCCCTCCAAGTCCCGCCGACTACAGATCGTTGTAATGCTCTGCTTTGCAATCCTCGTGCTCCAGCGGGTCGTGAATCTGATTGTGCCTCTACAAGTGGAAAAGGTGACTGCTGCCTTGACTGAAGATGCGGGCCAATGGCGTGTGCCATGGCTCCAAATCTTTCTTTACGTTGTGTATCGTTGGTTCCAAGGCTCCCAAGGTCTGTTGGCTTCCATGCGCTCCAGCCTATGGATCCCAGTGAGCCAGTATTCCTACATGGAGCTTTCGACCGCCGCCTTTGAGCACGTTCACGGTCTTAGCTTGGACTTCCACCTCGGCAAGAAAACAGGCGAGGTTTTGTCGGCTTTGAGCAAGGGTAGCTCAATCAATACGTTCCTGGAGCAGATTACCTTCCAGGTCGTACCCATGCTGATCGATCTTGGCATCGCGGTGGCATACTTCTTCGTGAAATTTGACGTGTACTACGCTCTCGTGGTCGGCATTTCGACCTTTGGTTACCTTTACGTGACGATCCGCATGGCCCAGTGGCGGGCGGAGATCAGACGCCAGATGGTCAATGCTTCCCGCCAAGAGGACGCCGTCAAGTAAGCTGCATATAAACGTACCAATGTCCCTACATTGGTACCTATCCTGCATTAGTACAAAACTAACCTCTCTTTAATTTAGGAACGATTCGATGGTCTCTTACGAGACAGTCAAGTATTTCAACGCGGAGCAATATGAGTTCGATCGTTATCGCGGTGCTGTGGGCGACTTCCAAAAGGCCGAGTACCACGTTTTATTCTCTTTGACCCTGCTCAACACCTGCCAGAACACCGTGTTCATGCTCGGATTGCTGCTCACTTGCTTCATATGTGCATACCAGGTCTCCATCGGCCAGCGTGATGTGGCTCAGTTTGTTGGGCTATTAACGTATATGGCCCAACTCCAAGGTCCGCTGAACTTCTTTGGTACCTTCTACCGCTCAATCCAGTCAGCGTTGATCAATGCGGAGCGTATGCTTGAACTCTTCCGAGAGCAACCCACTGTGGTGGATAACCCCCGCGCTGCTCCACTGGCGGTCTGCAAGGGTGACATTCGGTTCCAGGACGTCGAGTTTTCTTATGACTCTCGCAAGCCGGCATTGAATGGACTTTCTTTCCACTGTCAACCCGGCACCACCACCGCCCTGGTCGGTGAGTCTGGCGGTGGCAAGTCAACTGTCTTCCGTCTTCTCTTCCGGTTCTACAATGCTGAGAAAGGACGCCTTACCGTGGATGGGCATGATGTTCAGGACCTCACTATCGACTCGGTTCGCAAACATATTGGCGTTGTGCCTCAAGACACAGTGCTATTCAACGAGACTCTCATGTACAATCTCAAATACGCTAATCAGAACGCGTCTGACGAAGAGGTTTACGAGGCTTGCCGTGCTGCCAGTATCCATGACAAGATCCTGGCATTTCCTGACGGCTACAACACCAAGGTCGGTGAACGTGGGCTTCGTCTCAGTGGTGGCGAGAAGCAGCGTGTTGCAATTGCCCGCACTATCATCAAGAACCCTCGCATCATCCTTTTGGATGAAGCAACCGCAGCCCTTGACACCGACACTGAAGAGCATATTCAGCATGCCCTGTCCACCCTTTCTCACGGCCGCACGATGCTTGTCATTGCGCACCGACTAAGTACCATCACAACCGCAGACCGGATTCTGGTCTTGCACAATGGTCAAGTCGCCGAGGAAGGAACTCATGAGTCGCTACTCGCGATGAAGGGTCGCTATGCTAGCATGTGGCGCAAACAGATCAGAGCGCAAAAGGCGGCTGCAGAAGCTCAAGTCCTTCAGGACCGTGCCGAACGCATTCGCAACGCAACCAACAGTGACGATAGCTCTAGTCAATCTGATGAGGATCGCAATGCTCGTCAGTATCCAGCGAGATAATCACCATTAATTCTTTGCCGCAGTCTTGCGAGCATACTTGTACAGGCGCAGCTCCGCTCCTTCACCATTACCCTTGCCCTCCTTCCACCCCATCTTATCCTTTCAATTCAATGTGTGCATATGCTCCTGAGCTTCTTTTTGAACGAATTCCAAAGCTGTGGGCCGTCACATTGTCGGAGTCAGCAGGGGAGTCCACGCGCTTTGCGTCTTATGTGTGTTGTTTCTGTGTTTCGGTTCCTCCCTCAATACCTTTTCAGATACTTCCTTTCGAGGTGCCAGATGACCTGTTTCTTCAATTCCCCCTCCCCCTCTCTCTTGGCATTCCTTCATTGCAATTTTTGGCGTTTGGGTTTCATGACCGCGTACGACATTGTCCTTGTCATTGATTCACTGAACCATGGGCCTCCCCCCCCGTTAGGTTCGTGAAACAAAAACAAAAGCTAGATTAATCACCAGGGCCGCCGACACATTTATATTAATACAACGGACATCCAATCTAATAAGCTAATATTTAAACCGTAGTTTATTCTAGATGTACACGCCTAAGGGCTAGTAGTTGGGCAAGATCATGATGTGCTTGGTAACGGGAGTAGATGCCAAGACTGGAGTCTCCATGTTCTCCACCCTCTCCGTCCTTTTTTCCCGGACTTGAACCTCTCAACCACCAATTCCAAAGATCACCCACCTCAACTCAACCCTTGCGAAGGTATCAAAAGGCCATAAGCAATGCAGTCGCCATCACCCCAGCTCCTCCGTGCTCTCCGCACGTCCCTCTCAACGCCCCTTTGCCTCTCAAGTCCTCGAATGTCCTCAATTTGCTCCCCAACCTCAACCACCCGCTTCACTTCCCTCCCACCCCGACGCCTCAACAGCTCAGCCATCCGCCCAGCACGCATAGTCCCGCGCTCGCACTCCCACAAACCCGCCAGCCACGACCGTGGCCCGGAGTCACAAGAAGACACCCAAACAGACTTCAGCAATCTCGACGTGCTGGGCAACATTCCTGCCCCAACAACCGCGATCGACGCCTGCCTAGACTCAGGCTTCCATCTGAACAGCGGCGTGAAGATTCAGAATGGCGACGGGCTTCTCCTCGTCGGTGGCGAGGCGTTCAGGTGGCGCCCGTGGAAGACAACTGAGAGCGCTGAGCAAGGCCTTGCGCAGGCGAGGGCCGGCATGATCAATGCCAAGGGCCAGTTTGAGGTTGACGAGGAGGTTTGGGGGCTTTTGAGCGTTGTGTGGCCGCGGCCGGGTACGTTGGTTCCCTCTTTTTTTTTCTTTTTCACAAGCTTGGACTTTGTTTGGAACGGTGCTAATCGATTTCTAGATATTCTGATTCTTGGGCTTGGGGCTACCATGCATCCTCTGTCGCCGGAGACGAAGCGTCATATCAATTCGCTTGGAATCCGGGTGGAGATCCAGGATACGCGTAATGCTGCTGCACAGTTTAATCTGCTGGCTACCGAGCGTGGTGTCAATGAGGTTGCGGCGGCTATGATTCCTATTGGGTGGCAGGGACGGTCATAGGATGGGATGGTTTCTTCTTACTTGTATATTAGGCGTCTTTTGATTGTAACTATACTCGCTTGATTTCATCTGAACCCATTACCGGGACGATCTACTCTGTTTTGTAACTAGCAACCTGTTTTCCGAGTGCGTCTGACAAGGACCGTGCCACGAACACTTGAAAGATTGCCATTGAATGATGGCCTCTGTAAGTAGGTGGCCATTTCCACCTAGCTTCAAGATGGGCATATGAGAAGACGTGCTCACCTAGTTCGTCCGGCATACCCCCAAAAAGCGATTACTCGTGGGAACAGACGATGATGTCCATGACTAGATGCTGGCCTATGTGGTCGCGTGATTTCACGCGGTTCAATGAAACGATCAAATGAAATCTTTGACCTGGGCTTCATTGCTCGATTGCTGCCACCCAGACAGACCAAGTCGATCTGCGCCCGCTCCAGCTGCTATTTCGATCGTGTGACAACTTCCTGCGCTCCGCATTGTCGATGACACCTAAGACGGCGATCTTGTGGGGCCTCACATGATCGTCCGTGCCCGATCATCTTACTCATCAGCCCCCCTCGACCTTCACTCCAGACTACTGAATTGGAGCTTGACCAAGAGCTCTACCGAATTGAGCTTTTTGTTCACCATGGCGCAAGAAGGGACTCTACTGACTCCGCAACCCTACACCGATGACCAGGCGTCTATGCGTGCGGAGGAGGAAGATGCCCTCCTCACGGGCGAGCGGACCCGAGGCCGTGAAGAGCGCCGAGGCTGGGCCTTCTGGCGACAGATTGGACTGTTCGCGTGGGCAGTCATCGCAACAATCCTGGTGATCGTGCTAGCTGTTGTATACCAGCATGAGAGTCACCGTGTTCCCAAGGTGCCCGCGCATCTGCCGAAGGATTCCTGGGGCCCTGACGGCAAGCCCACGGGCAAGCGCAACCTGATCTTCATGGTCTCTGACGGCATGGGCCCGACTAGTCTCTCGTTGACCCGTTCTTTCCGACAGCACGTTGAGGGCCTGCCTATCGATGACATCCTTGTCCTGGACCAACACCTTATCGGAACCTCCCGTACTCGCTCCAGCTCCAGCTTGGTCACCGACTCGGCGGCCGGCGCTACTGCGTTCTCTTGCGGCCTCAAGAGCTACAATGGTGCTATTTCGGTGCTGCCAGATCACTCGCCCTGTGGGACTGTCTTGGAGGCAGCCAAGCTTGCGGGCTATAAGACTGGTCTTGTCGTGACTACTCGTCTGACAGACGCAACTCCGGCTTGCTTTGCGTCGCATGCGAACCTGCGACAGTATGAGGATAGTATTGCTGAGCAGGAAGTTGGAGAACACCCTCTTGGCCGTGTTCTCGATCTCATGATGGGTGGTGGGCGCTGCCACTTCTTGCCCAACAGCGCGGAAGGGAGCTGTCGTGGTGATAACCGGGACATCATCGATGTTGCAGCAAAGAATGGCTTCAACTACGTGAATAGCCGTGCTCAGTTCGATGCTCTGAATGGCGGTGTTGATGCCAAGCTTCCGCTCCTGGGTCTCTTTGCGGACAAGGATATCCCTTATGAAATCGATCGTCGATCCCAGAACGAGACTTACCCGTCTCTGGAGGAGATGGCTCGCACCGCACTCAAGGCGCTCAGCGATGCCACCCGAGACAGCGAGCAAGGATTCTTCCTGATGATTGAGGGATCTCGTATTGATCACGCTGGGCACGGCAACGACCCTGCGGCTCAGGTCCATGAAGTTATGGCATACGATAGGGCATTCTCCGCGGTCTTGGATTTCTTGGAAGAGGACTCTACCCCTGGCGTCCTCGTTGGTACATCGGATCACGAGACTGGTGGACTGTCCGCTGCCCGGCAGTTGCACACGTCATACCCTGATTATCTGTGGTATCCCGAGGTCCTCGCCAAGGCTAGCCACTCCGGTGAATACGCAGACAGCAAGCTGCGCGAATATAATGCTCAGTCTGGCAAGGACGCCAGCACGAATGACAAGAAAGAATACGTTCGCTATAGCATTTTGGAGAAGGATCTGGGTATTACCGATCCCACTGATGCTGAGTTAGACGCCATCGTCAACCCTCAGCCCGATATTTCCCCAGCATATGTCTTTGCCGATATGATCTCCCGTCGAGCTCAGGTTGGCTGGTCTACCCATGGCCACTCCGGTAAGAGTCATTCGGGAACATCCATTTGAGCAAAGTAGCTTGCTGACGCAGTTTAGGTGTCGATGTCAATATCTACGCATCATCCTCCAAGGGGGCCTGGCCTTTGGCGGGTAACCACGAGAACACCGAAGTCGGCAACTTCCTTGCTGACTACCTCGATGTCGACGTGGCCAATGTAACGAAGCATCTACAAGACGCCGCGTCGTGGAATCCTTTTGGCATGCGATCCGCCGATGGAGACTATGCCTGGTTGGGTGATCCAGTGGGCTCAGATGTCGGCACCGACAGTCTTGATACTTACCACGGCGATTTTAGAAAACGTTCGCTTGCCGAATGCGGCTGCGGTGGGGTTCACTGAACGATGTAGACTGATCCGATGACAATAACATTGTCAAGGCCTTTATGGTCACGGTCTCTTGTCATTATACTTTGTTTATTTGACACCGGCGTTCATCTGGGCATAGGGGCAGCTTTTTTTTTCTTTTTTTTGTTTCTTAGGTTACTTTTGGCAGATCTTAGCCATCTATACATGCTACAATATACCATGACGTCATGTCCAAATGGAATTCATTTTGCGCCGCAAGAGAAATAACCCAAAGACCTCGGGATCCTCTCTTCTAATTTCAAACGCGTCCAATACCACGGCTACCGCCACTTGAACCAACACTACCTCACAGCTATCAGCCCTGCGACTTGATATGAACCAGGTAGCAGCCTAAGTGACTACATATGTATAGATGCTACTAGCATTACTCCTGCTGCTCTTAGCCGTACCAATGATCTGCGCTAAGTATTCCTGACAAGGATGACGACTCTCCCAACTCATCGCATCTGTCGCCGGATCCTACTTCAGCGTCGCATACAGGGGATCTGGAGCGTCTTCCTTCTGAAGACTACGTGGTTGGGATATCTGGGCTCGGCTTGTTCGCGCCGGGTAGACTCTATTTACCGATGTGAACGAGATGTCTGAACGGGGTTCTGCTTACAGTGACTCAAGTCTGCTGAATATCGACTGGCTCTCGAAGGTCGGGGGGGGGGGAAGGTTAGTTATAAACACTACGATGTGGACCAACGGACTTGCATAGCAGAAACTCAATATTCAATCACCAATTTTGAATTCTCGGGGTACCTGCAAAAACCCCTGTTACGATAGTACAAGGTTGAATACGGACCCCACGACCTTTCAAGCCCCAGCACATCACCCCCAAAAGCCACATGGCAGCCTACAAGAAGCGAACCTGCCTGGTCAGAAACTCGGAGCACGTGGAACAAATTTGAGATAAGTCAGTGACCCATTGAACGACATTAGTGGCCAGGTTCTCCCGCTCAGTCACCAAGAGAATACTCCCATCTTGAATGACGACCCGCGGTAAACACTCCGAGGGCGTGTCGAAGGGGATGAGATGCTCTGAACACTCCGAAGGGTCGTTGATTCGGTCTAACTGGGCCCGGTGTGCCGGGCAGAATTCGAAGAGCTTGAAGCGGACGTGCTCGCATTCAAAAAACAGGATCCCTTGGTAGTGGCACATCATGGATGAAAGGTAGTGTGCGAGATTGAGGGTAGGGTGCTAGTCTAGAGCCCTAGGAAGATGAGCTTGGTTTTATCAGACTTCATTATGGAGATCGGCTCACCTCTATGGAAGACAAGGGTACCCAAAATCCGGTCGGCTGCGACTAGAAGGAGCTTGGAAATGGTGTTCCATTCGGGGAGTATATGCATACCATAGCGCATCCAAAACAAAAGGAGAGAGACAAACAAGGAGTTTGTGGGGGGGGAAACATGACTGCTAAGGTGAGCTCTGCTTTTCTTTAGTAAGAGCTGGGTTTCCTCCCATGGCAAGCGGCTGACGCCGGGTGAATGCATTCCAGAAACTCGTATAGACAACGTCTCTTTCAAGCGCAATCCCTCGTTCCCTCTTCGTAGTTGAGAAGAATCAGGGTAGGGGAATGTGGAGGTGGAGGAAGCTTGTCCCAAGGGTGTATTACCAGGCGTGACTCAATAGTCATGCCAACCCGGTTGTTCAAATAAGGGCTGGGATGGGGCTTGTGAACCGAAGAGGGTCTCAGTCGCACAAGATCGCGGGATTTTATACATTCTTCGGCCCTGGGCCGGGTTTAGTTGACATTAGGTTCAAGCAAGTCTGGGGTAATTTCCCCTTTTTTTGCCTTCTAATTCCCAAAGTACATTCCCGGACCCCAGTCACCCCACGTGAATACGATGATACGAAAGTGGAGCAAGGTCTTCCTGTTCCTGATCTTGGCAAGGCGGCGCCCCATACAGGGGACACGGGAAGCCCCTGCATGACGAAGGAGGCTGGAGGGTAATCAGGCTCATGTGTTTCAGATGTATGGCTCACATAGTTAAAATTCACGTATGTTGATATTTACGACTGAGACATCCGTCGATTGGTTACGAGGACATTCGTAGTGAGCGGGTAACAAAGGTGACATGCGCGAGAAAGCTATCAAAGCACAGGTATACGATAATGCTATTTTCTCATCCCATATTGCTAGTCATTTGTACAAATAATCACCTGTCCACGGGCGGAAAAAAAAAAAGCGACATGGAACAGATACATCAATGCAAGAGAAAACGATGAGAAAAAAAAAAAACAAGTCAGCCGATCATGGTGGAAATAGGAGACGCCGTGGTGAAAGCATCAGGGGGAATAAAAGCGCATATGTCATGAGCGAGACCACATTAAAGTAAGCAGCCAGGACATAACAGTACAGAGTTGAAGGGTGTTCATTAGGTTAATTTGTTCAAGAGAGCGTCGAGAATGGAAGCGCAAAAAGACAGGATTCAAGAATGTACGCGAGAGAAGAGTAAGAAGGGTACAAGACTGGCACTATATTTACTGCATGACCAGAGCGACAACGGCAACGAGAACGGCAAAGAGTGAGCCCTGGAGGACACGCTCCTGACCAGGGGCGCTGTTGGTACCCGCGGTGGTAGAGGCACTGGCAGCGGCAGAGGTGGTGGAGCTGCCACTGTCGTCAGAGCTGCTGCTGCTGCTAGAGCTGGAGCTGGAGCTGGAGGAATGGCCAGAACCCATGGCGCCAGCGCCACCAGAGCCACCAGTGGGCATAGTGTCGTTGCTAGAGCTGGTAGAGGAAGCAGAGCTGCTGTGAGCACCGAGGGTAGGGTCGAGGCCGGTCGCACCCATGGAGCCAAGGACCGTGGAGTTGCCGGTGATGGCAACATCGGACTGGAGACCCGTGTCAGAAGTGTAGATGTAGGAATCGTTGCCGCTAGTGGAAACGCCGCTGGGAGGGTCGTAGCACTGAACGTCGATTTGGCCGAAAGTCGCAGAGTAGTAGCCCTGTTTCTTGATGTCCTCGCTGTCCCAGTTAATCTCACCACCAGCCCAGGCGATGGTACCCTCGGCATTGCTGGCCTGGCCGGCGGGCCACAGGGACAGCTGCATGCGGGAGGGCGTCTGGGGGGTACTGGTAGACCTTGGAGGTCTCGTTGTAGGTCTGGGCCTTGGTAAGGGTACGAGTCACCTTGCCGTCGACGATCCACTGGAGCTGCTCGGGTTGCCAGTCGATCTCGTAGGTGTGCCAGTCGCTGTAGGTGTCTTCGCCGTTAACGGTAGCGTTGGCGCTGTTGTGCCCTGTTTCTTGATTAGCATGTCGCTCCTGCATCCCATCACCATCTACTGGAAAAGGGGGGGGGGGTTTGCAGCACATACAGTCGGGAACACCTTGCCAGTAGTAGTTGGTCTGCACGGCAGTCAGGTCGGCACCGACAAACTCGTAGTCGATCTCGTCCTTGACGTCGGATAGCAGGATGAAAGCAGTAACGACACCAGCACCACGGCTAGACTTGATCTTAGCGGAGACCTTGCCGTACCAGATGTAGTGGTTGTTGGCAAACAAGGTTCCGACGGTGTTCTTGGGCATGTGCAGCTCGAGGTTGCCGTCGGTCACCTTGGGGAAACCCGAGTAGGTCCAGTCGGTCGCGGAGGCGTTACCGAGGTACTTCGTGTTCAAGGCGGCGTTATCCAGGTTGTCCCAGGTGTAAGATTTGCTCTCGCAGATGGGCATGGGGGCGCACGAATCGGTGGAGAAGGAACCCTGGACGTCGCAACCACCCAGACAGAATGCGCCGGTACCACATTCACCATACTCTGTACAGAAACGGTTAGCACGGTCGCGGGTCGGCCACGCGGGGATCTAGCAAGGCAGGTACGTACGAGAGCAGCAAGGCTTGTCCTCGGGACATTGGCTGCTGGCGCTGCAGGACTGAGCAGCCCAGGCGGTGGCGGACAGAGCCAGCAGAGCAGGCACGAAACGAACCATTGTGTCAGATTATGTCCGGGCGGAAGTTTGCAGGGGGTATATGCGGAGGGGAATGAGCAAAATGTACAAGCCCAACAACAACAACACCACAGACAAACGAGCGAACTGTGGGAATTAAGCGTAAACGAGTGGTCGCAAAGCGATGGTAACTTTGGATGTCAAGAGAAAAGAAACGGGGGTGGGAGGCGACTTAAAGGATTAAGAACGTGTGTAAGGGTGCGAGCGTAATTCAAATACCGTGATCAGCCAGGGAAAGGCTCCGGGGGGTCTGACCGGACGCGGCAAGTATAATTCAGAGAGTTCTTATCGTGGCAGGACATTGTACTCCACAGCAGCCAGTCGCAGCGCCCGTTGAGAGCCTGGGAACGTCTTGGGAGGGCTGACCAGCGTCTCCCAAGCCTTGGAAATTGAGTTTATTACGGGGCCCGCTGCATGCGGTGATTGGCCGGAACCGGGTATTTATTTGGATTTTTGGGGTTCCTTCGTTTTCGTGCCTTCGGTGCGCGGTATTTTGACGTATTCGTCTTTTTTTTTTACGCCTGTCCTCCTTTTTGAGTTTTGCGTTTCTGATTTCGGTCCATTCTGGCTCAGGGGGCAGTATGAATCGTCATGAGGAATTAGCGTCAGGTGTTTCTGTGTCGAATGACATACCGCATGCAAAATCGTACGTATGCGTTTTCCTGTTCTAGTTGTTGCAACCTGCATAACCCTGTCCATGCATCTCGGGCCCTGATTACATCCGTGGTTTTGATTCGCGGCACGGAAGTGAGACATTTGCCCCAGGTGTTTGTCCTGATAAGAATATACCTTGCTGCCCATGAGACTGCGAGCGCAGCAAACCTTTGGAACTGCGAATACACATAGAATGGGCAGGACTCCCCCCCCCCCCCATCCGGAAATGCCTCTCAGGACAATGTGTTATGTTTGAAGATGACGTGGGATCAAATCCAGGGGGGTTCTTGGATGATCCAAGACTCGGAACATATTTCCCAGGCCAGTCGCGATCAGCTACGCAGTACTGCGTAGAAATTGGCAAAAGCTGTATTACATACCAGCGCGATTAGTGTGTCCCATGTACTCTGTAAGCGAGTTCAATTTTTGCTCCACGGCTTTCTCAAGGCATCAACGGAGTTAAACGAAGACAAGGGCTAGGCGCCAACGCTCGCGTAGCTCCATAAATCTGAGTAGTGGTTCTCCTTCGGCTCGGCACCAAGAAACCTTCAGGGCAATTTCCAATTTACGCGTATGCCGTCTACGGCACTGCATTAGCGTTGGCAAAAGCACGTTCTTGTACGTTCTTCGCACCAGGTCTCGCGCTGTCTCTTTAACCCCGTACCCAGTAACTCTGTCCTCCGTCCTCTGCAGATCCAGCAGAGATCTACCCGCCCCGGGGACCAGATGCCAGAGGGAACCGACGATCCAGGGGAAAATATTGGGCTGACCAGCCAGACGACGCCCAGTGCTGGACTATCTCTGTTCGGTGCTGCGGGCGCTGATCGTGGAGCATGACTGGGCACGGGGGAGATTAATGGGCAGGGCGCGTGATACCGCACATTACCACTTCGGTTAACCCCCCTCCCCATTACAGCTAGCGACTCCACTAGGTGATACCAATACAGATTACATAGCTTGATGTTATCTTTCTCAGCAACCACTGTTATCCTTCTAGAAGGTATGTATGCCCGACACCTTGTTTATTCTCCCTACTGTTGTGGCTACGGTACGTGTCATCTCGGCAAGGGGGAAAGCTGTAGAGGTATCCTTTCGCTGCGCTTGGACGTGTCTCCCGAGGTCCTATCAGACCCACGTCAAAGCAAATAATCTGGGGCAGCTTGTACCTGCATTGGGGCAGCACATGGGGCTTGCACGGAGGGGGCAGTTGATGGGCCCACGGACTCCGTACAATCTGTACGGCACTAGTACGAGGACGTGGACAGGGTTGCACCCCCCCCCCCAGTATGTATAAGCCCTTTCAAGGACAGGCAAGGTCCAACAAAGACAATACGCCAATAAGTTCCTAATACATTGAACGCCCCGGCATCAACGCCGCAAATTCGGCCAGAAGTCCAAACGGTCTGCGTGAAAAAAATAAATAAAAATTCTGATCCTTGCAAACAGGGGGCCCCAGGCAGCATCGCAAGGAGATTAACCCCTCCCCGGGGGGAAGCCTACTCTATGAGATTGGATCATTTAAGTACGCAGTTAGATTGGGGGGGGGGCTTAATAGTAAGCGGATTCAGTGGCTCCAGCAGTGGGGGGAAGACTTGGAGTTCGCGCCGTACACGAGGCCGTGGCCGCGCTTTGACCACCCGTAGCGGATGGGATTCCACCCATGAGGCTCTACAAGCCGTAGGGTAGGATTCAGGCTCGATTTAATCTTAAGAACCAGGCTTACCGCGGTACGCTATCTATAGCCCATCTACCCTTGGGGCTCATTATATCTTCTACTAGCCCTGTAAGGACCCGTTCGGTAAGCCACGTGTTGGTATCCTGGCGATGTCCCAAGCTTGACCGTGAAGGCTAGCATTGTTTTCGACTGCGCCGTGGAGCTTGTTCCTAGTATGACTCGCCAAAGTCTCCGAAGGCGACGTGGCATGCCATTGGCGCTCAGCGTAACCGACTTTTCAGCCTCCTCAAAAGCTCGGTCGTGACCGGACGGTACTAGTATGAGATTAGGCTAGTGCTAGTGCAAAGTTTACGCTATTTCTCGGAAGTCGGACGCTTTCGATATGCCGAAATACTTCCGCGTGATATGATAACGTATGCGTTCAACTTCGACCTCGAAAAGGACTAGTCCTAGTACAGTGAAAGCCGTCACGATGCATGCGCCAGTAGCCACACACAGTGCATGGGGGCCATTCGAGCTAATGATACTAGTGCCAGGAGAGGAGGGCAGGAAGGGATTTCTAGCAACCGCCATTGGTCACAGATCAAAATTAACTAACTAATTAGTTAATGCACCAAGGCGCTCTGCGTGAGATGGAATGTGCCAATACATCTCTATACGCTTACCTGTTTGGGGATGCTATGGATAGCCATTCACATTGAAGAACAGGGCCGATTTAGCCGCATCCGAGTTCGTGGACGATGAAGCATAGAAGGCTCACCGGGGCCTGTCTTCTCGTGGGTTGGGGTGTCTGCGCTTCAGCTCTGTTGCTCCAACCCTGATCCTAAAAATTTCTTGGCGATCTCCTTGGATTTCAGGAGTGGATGTTTAATGTCCCCAGATAGCTCTCGGTAACACCTTCCTCCCGCCGGCCACTCGACACTTGATTGTGATGAAATACCGTATCCAGATATTTGACGGACAAGGCCCGAGGAGGTCGGATGCGCGGTTTTGGACACAGACATGTTGACTCTATGTATGTCAGCAGCCCATTGCCTTCTCCACCACCGGTGAGTCAAAAGCAGGTGTCCCATCAAAGGGGCGAGTCTTGCAAGAATAGGATTATTCCGAGTCCCTAGCATGCCATTCAGAACAGTCCCACTGATCACCCCGGATGATTTTTGGTGTTTCCCCTCGGATCCCAGCTGCGCGGGTTCAATTCAAGTCGAAGACCAGAACTAAGCCAATAGCCGTCAATCTTTCGCAGTTGTCGAGACGGGATGAATGTGTGGTACGAACAGCACGATGCGATAGTTGAGAGAAGCTCTTTTTTTTTCTTGAGATTGAAGCCGGGAATCAGATCATCGCAGCTCTTAGAGCCCCGGAGCTTTGATACTACCTGACTGCATACTCGCGATAAAATGTGAATTTCCGCTGATTCAAGGGCGAATTTGCTGCTGCCGCGTGGTGCAGGAGCCCAATTTACGACAAAAACTTGAAGAGACGATTTATGTTGATTTCCCCCAAGACATGTGAGTGACGTTGGCATATCGTTTCTCAGTGAACGAACGAGGAAGAAAATTTTATTTTCCGACAAGTTCTATCGCGTGATCATCTTTTCGATCTTTCGAGCAATGCGCACACAGCGCTCATCAACATGTTTGGTATACAGATCCGCTACGTATAAGTTAATAGGCGTTATAATAGCAATACCAACAAGCCACGCAAAAGCAAAGGGGGCAGTCTGCTTGCTGGCATTTCCGCCTCCGATCTCCTTGTACGAAGTACCGGTAGCGAGATACCACAACGTGTGGATCACAGGATCCCGCACGAGATGGTAAACCGCCTGATGAACCAGGTAGAGCGAGAAAGACACTTTCCCCAGATACTGAACCGGCCTGGAGTTCAGTGGACGCTGGAGGGTGGGCGATTTGCTGATCGCGTGGACCATCATGACAGAACCAGCTGTCTTCCAGCATTTGCTGACGACGTCCCAGTGGCCATCCCAGCGCGAGGACCCCACGAGTTCCAAGAACTTGTAGCCGGTGGGTAGGAAGCCGTCGTCGCTCAGACAGACCAGGTACACGCCAAAGCTGAAGTACAGGTAGTTGAACCAGGAGGAAAGGTGAATGGATGCAAGCTTGGGGCCGGGGATATGATATGGCAGCTTGAACTCGTCTTCTCCGGTGCGCGCGTGCTCGGCCAGCCTTCTCTCTGCAATATACAAACCCGCCAAGAAGCCGAAGATATCCCAAAGACCGAAATAGAACCAGTACGCGGCCAGGACCCCGATGGCGATGCGCCGTAGTTGAGGCTTCCAGAAGGCCAGCCCCAGGATGGTCAGGTACACGATGCATGAGCCGCGAAACTCGAGGCCCATGGTCCATAGTTGGCCGTTCAGGCCTGGATTTCCCTGGAAGGCGATGATGTTCATATTGTCAACCATATAGCGAAAAACAAAAGTGACATGCGCCCAGGGCTCTCGCCATGGCTGGCGGCCCCAGGTGGAATCGCCAAAGTTCCATTGGAACAGATTACAGAAGTAGAGCAGTTGCGAAATAGCCGTGATCACGAAGACAGGCAAGTAAATGCGGAACACCCGGCGGGTGACGGCCGAGGACAGACGGCGGAGAAAGTCACCGCTATTTTTGTTGCGGATCTGTAGAAGCCCGATGGAGATCGCGTACCCCGAAATGACCAGAAAGAGAGAGACCATCGCATGGGCGGCGAAGAGGAGGCGGATCGGAGGTAACTGGATCAAACGCCGGTTCTCCTCTGGTGGATCAGTCCAAAAGGATACGAATGCAGAGTCCAAGACTCCTCCCATGAAGTAGTGATCCACCGCGACAATGGCCGCCGCGAGGCCTCGGAGGCCATCGAGCCATGTCGTACGTTCCATGACTTGGGGAGTCCCCATTCCTCGAGGAACGAGCAAGAAATTGAGGACCTGAATGGCGTGGAGTCTGGAAAAAAGAGACGCATCTTGATAGGGGCTCGCACTAGTGCTTAGGGCGAGCACAGTGATCGGGGGGGGGGGCCAAGAAGTGACAAATTTAGCGTTGAAAATTCATGGACACGTCGGTGCTGCGGTTCGATATTGGACTAGGCCCACCTGGCAGTGGGACAGCATTTCATGGTCTCCGGGAATTAGGGGAATTATGGGTATTCCGCACCACCTTTGCCGCTTACTAGCTATGAAATGGATTCAAATTGCCCGAATCTACCGAAGCCCACAGACAAAATTCAGGCCACCGACCCGTGCGGCTGAATACGGTTCACAAGGTGGCAAGGGGAAAAAAAAATATTATGATCTTTGGGATCTTGAAGACACGCTAAATACAACGCTAAACTTCTACTGGCAGCCCCAGTTCTCGACTCGGCGTGGAAGCCATCCGCTGGTCCACATCAAGTTGCTCTGGCGGCGCGGATCGCCTGCAGGAATGCCACTTCCCAGAAAAATCATGCTGTCCATCTTACACAGGTCCTCGTAAAACGACCACTGCACACATTCCGCCCAGGCAGTACAGGCGGCCTCACATGCGTCCACCGACTGCCAGGCACTGCGCCAGGTCTCAGTTGACTTGACCGTGCTGGGGGCCTGAACATGCTTTGCGTTACTGGATCGAATCTCATGCTTGGAAGACAAGTTGTCCCACCATTCCACCCGGGAACGGAGGTAAGGGGCGACCAGCGCCTGGTAGATGTCACGGAATTGGAGGGGCCGGTGGTCGAAGTCCCACGACTGCTCGAGGCTGTAGAATCTCGCAACGTCTCTCCCGTGGGTGTGATGCCAGCTGTAGACCGGCTGGCACCAGTTGTCCTGCTCGAACCAGGTGGACCAGTGGGACTCGGGGTTGAAACCGTATCGGAAGCGGCTGTCATCGGTGGTCTCACCGAATTGCACGCCGTATTCCTTCAGTGCATGGCCAAGAATGTGATCGCCACACCCATGGGCTTCGGTGAAGGCCTCGAACTTCTGGACGAGGTGAGGGTCGCTGCCGAAGCTCTGCTCCCAGGCGCCGCGCGACAGCGCGAACCCGGAGCCGCCGTGGGCGAAGTAATCTCCATGGATCCAGGCCAGACTGCCAAGATACCATGACTCCGTGTGGTCGAATTTCTCGAGGTAGCGGACGATGTTGGGGAGGAACAGGTAGGAATCATCCTCCATGAAGATATACCACTTCGCATCGGGGCGATTGCGGCCTGCATGATCGACGATCGGCAGAAACTTGTATTTATCGAGCTTCCAACCGCCCGACGACCCCGCAGAGTCTCCTGGCACATTCAGCTGCTCGGCGTAGTTTTGGCGCGCCTCGTAATCTCCCTGCTGCACGTAGGGCTCGAATAGTTCGGAGTGGCGCACTTGCTCCGAAGTGTTTGCGAGCACGTCGATAATCTCCCAATCGCCAATGGTTTCGGGGTAGTCAGAGTAGATGATGACATTGTCGTGGTTGATTCGATGCGCGGAAAGACTGGTGGTGAGGTGGATGGGTACTCGCTTCCATAGGACGGTTGCACCTGTCTTGAACATAAGGACGATATCATCTGTACTCAAGCCCTTGGCGCTGTGTGGTTGCTTTGCAGCAGTAGAGCTTGACGAGACGATCGGCTTTGCTGAAGGAATAGCAGAAGGCACCGCATGGTGTTCCTGATACTCCTCTTTGATCGGTTGTGCCTCGACCGGTTCTTCTAGGGGACGAGAGGCAGTCCGCGCAGACTCAACAATCAGGGCATTTGGCACTGCTTGCACGGCTTTCGCAGGGATTTCCCCTAGTGGACCCTGACGATCCAACTCGAAGTGGTAGACAAACACTATAAAAGTCAACAGCATAATCCCCAAGGGGACTATGCGGTTATCCTTATGGAACGCCCTCCGCATGGTGATGGTTGTAGGATTCTACGATCATGGAACTACCGTTGAACCTGAAGAAATGCTAAACGCCTAATTTCCCTTTTTTTTCTTTTCTTTTCTTTCCTTCTTAGCTTAATCCAAAAGGTTCAGGCGCGGCCCCCAATCCAAGACTCGACTAACCGAGAGCAGCTATAACTGTCGGGTTTTCTGGGTGAAACCCCACTAGTCTCCCCCCCCCACTGTCTTGCTGATTTTTCTTACTTCATAATGCTACCCCTAATTCTAGCGGACACAATTAGCCTATGGATCCATGTACCCTTCGTGTTGTTCAAATGTGATTTGCGGAATCGCATACGAGGGACGCTAGGGTGGTCTGACTGCATGGTCGGTCTGACCGGCTGTCGTTTGCCCCCGTCGTATTATTCCACATCGAGTTTAGGGTTTCTGGGTCTTGTAAGTAGAGCCTCAGCCCCGGTCCACAATGGGATCTAGTGCCACTGGGGCCTAAGTCTTAAGAAAAGTCGGAAATGACCTGAATTCTTCCACCGATTCACCTTCGTTACTATAATTACTTTCGTTCAACTTGGCGCTCGTTTTTCCCCCTTCCAGACTATGACTTTTTAAACTTCTTAACGCTCGTTCGATCTTTCTTCACGCCCCTTTCCCCGGGGGTTGATCTCATTCTAGTTGCCCGATGGATTCCTTCAGTGAAAAGGTGTATTCCGGGGCCCCCGTATTCCAGCAGACGGGCCCTGAAGTCTCTCGTTTCGCCAGTTTCTTAATTTCGTGGGATGTCTGATTGTACTCCCTATTTACTCAATCGTGACGGGTTATACGCGCCACCCGTTGACTATAGACATCCTGCTGACGATCTTTGCGGCGGAGTATAATCGCTATGCCAATGATCGCCGCCGCCGCCAGCTAAAGAGCCCCCCCGCCAACCTCAGGTTATGACCTGGAGAAGTCTGGCTATTGCCTGGACCAAGGTGCCAGCACGGAATGCATGGCTGCCATTGTAGGCTATCGCGAAGATCCCGAGCTTTTTGCCCGGGCTTTGGGTAGCTACAAGTCTGTTAAAGAATGCCGCTTCGTCCTTGTGGGCGTCGATGGGAACGAGGTCCCTGATATGGAAATGGTCCAGGTCTTCCAAAATGTATCACTTTCTCTCCCAACTTGCCCTACTTCATTAACTAATCATGAACAGACATTCCCAGATCACTCGGCTGTCATCCAAGTGGAGAAGCCGCTTGGTGAACTGGCCATGCAGACCTTTGAAAAGCTCAGTACTCTCGATGGCAACATCCACTCCAGCGAGATGTACTCGCAGACGACCATCGAACACTGCTGCCAACTTGCTCGGGAGATTCTCTCCGAGTATGACCTGCGATTAGGCCAGCCAGACGGTGTCAAGCACCTCTGTCTGTTTCAGCCCCATCTTCACAAGAAGGGGATCATGTTCACCACTTTCATTTTCTCCATCGTGATCGCCGAGATGATCGGCGTCGAGTACCTCTGGTCCTCCGACTCTGATACCCTGGTCCTGCCCGATTCCCTGCAGAGCACAGTCGAGACTCTGGCCGGCGATCCCACCGTCGGCGGTGGCAGTTCGGGACTAATCGTCCACAACGAGAACGATTCCCTGCCCGCGAAGCTCGGAAGCGTCGTCTACTGGTCCGAGCTATACATGACCCGGTCCACCTCGACGTCGTCCGGCACCAGCGACTGCCAGAGCGGCCCTAGCTCTGCCTTCCGCATCTCGGCTCTCCCCGCTGTTCTATACCCATGGTATACCCAGACCATCCTAGGCCACCGCATGGTTAGTTGGCCCTATTTCCCCCTTCCTATCCACCATCTTCTCCCCACGCCCCAAGTTATAATTTACTAGTTCTCCTCGTATCTCGACGATATATAACTAATACCCACCCCCCCCAGATCGTCAACGAAGACCGCCACCTAACAACCAACCTCCTTATGCGCGGCTGGACCGTCACCTACGTCTCGGACACGCTCGCTGCAACCGACACGCCCACGACAATGAGCCGCTGGATCATGCAGCAAGTACGCTGGAGCCGCGCCGGCCACATCGAATCCTTCCAGCAACCCAGGGTCTACCTGCTCAATAACCCGCTCTTCTTCTGGGCCGCCATCAAGCGCGAGTTCGGGCCGCTGCTCGGCCTGCTGTATATCCTGTACTACCTGTTCACAGGCAAGTCGTTCGCCTACTTCAACTGGTACGATGTCGGCATCCGGGTAAGCTACACGCTGCTGTATAACTATACGCGCAACCCGGACCGCGGGCCGAGTCACTCTTGGTTCTGGGTGATACCGGGCTTGCTGTTCTATAATATTCCGTTGCCGATGATCCATCTGTGGAGTTTGATTACGGTGTTCCAGGACGGATGGGGTACGTCGATGCGGGCCACGGCGGAGTTGTCCAAGCGCGGGCAGGCGTGGAAGAGGTGGAATGATTTGGGGTTCTTTGTGGTGTGGATGGGGGTTGTTGGGGGTACTGCGGCGAGAATGGCGGCTACACATTTGGGCTGGACCGACGAAGGGGTCTTCTTGGCGATTGTTTGGGGTATTTGTATCCCTGCGGCCGTGTCGTTGTACGGCTTGGTTATCTGCGAGTAACTGGACGCTGGGATTCGCTCGGCGGCGAGCGGTTCACGTTTGCAATTCGACATAGAGCTATTTTTAATATGCGTAATGAGACCAGGCATGAGTATATATAGCCTGGGAAGAAAAAAATCGATTTGGATTTGACGTTTGTTAAAACGTGAATAATGTCCTCTTGAAGATACTGGTAGAGCATCTAGTATTCACTATCAGTGAAGCATATGCGAGGTTCCAAACACTATATGCAATGGGAAACCTTCCTGTGACCAAACTTTGAAATGGTTTATTTAGCACGCTATGATACAACCTATGGAATCAATCCAGTCCTCGAATCCTTCGGATCAAATCTTCGAGCCTAGTCAAGAGAGAGGAGGGAAGTCGCGGACGAAGCTAGTCGAAATATCAGCCAAACTCTTCAACTTCAAAAGGCAAAAGAAGATACACTTACTGCGCAGGGCACTCATATCCAGCCGGGTTGTTATGCAGGTACAGCTGATGGTAATCTTCCGCATCCCACCACTGACCTGCCGGCACGACCTCCGTCGACACAGGCTTCTTGTACCATTGCTCGCTCACCTTCTTGGTGATCTCCTCCGCGATCTTCTGCTGCTCCGGTCCGTGTGTGAAGATCGCGCTGCGGTACTGGGTCCCCACGTCGGGGCCTTGTCGGTTCGGCGTTGAGGCGTCGTGCATGCGGTAGAAGAACTCGAGGAGCTGGCGGTAGCTGACGAGGGAGGGGTCAAAGGTTACTCGCAGAGATTCGGCGTCTAATATGAGCAGTTAGCTCCAAGGGGTTCCTTCTCCTTCGGGTCGTTCCGAGATAGCCGCTTCCTGGGATTCCGAGTTCGCATGCCCAGCTGGGCAATACTGTCTCTGTGCCTCGGAGTCCAGGGAGATTCATGGGTTCACGTACGGCCGGTATTCCCGCTGCAGACAGCGCGATAGGTGGGCGAAGAAGTCTTGCCACCGCAGTAGCCAACCTTCGCATCAAGCAGACCCTTGCCGCCAAAGTGCTTGCGGTACAGGTGCTCGACGCCCCAGAAGCAGCCGGCTGCGAGAGTCGCCTGCTCGGTGTTGGACATGTTGCGTGACTGTGTCTCCTGCGGGAACGAGCGGACGGGCGCGCTGGTTGAGAAGGGCCGGAAAAAGCGAGAGAATGTCGAGGTGATCGGGGCGAAGGTCATGAAGAAATTACGGTGGGGAACCCGAGATGGGAAGTGGGGGGGGGGTTTTTTATAGGGCTGGCGCGATAGAGAGGCGCGGACGGTTTGGTAATGCCTTGGAAATGTTCTAGGATTCCTGACGATTCGTTGATAAAGGACAATGAGAGAAAGAGAACCCTCGGGATGTAGAGGAATGAGCAGGAGAGACCGTTGGAGACAATCCATGGATGGCGTCATTGATCTGACAAAGCATTGCCTCCGAAGTATGGAAGTACTCGACTGCTTCAAAATGTCGGTTGTTTCTGCCCATTTGTTCATTCTGATTTTCAATAACGTCATTTCCTCAGGCTAAGAGTCTCTATAGGTATAGATACTAGTAATTTCAAGTTAGTCCCAATGATTCAAAAAGCTTACATGCTCACTACTGCAGTGTAACTAGGCTAATCAAGTCCAAAGGTGGCAAATACACCAGAGTATGCGCTTCATGCTAGCGAACCCTGAAAAGAAAGATACCATAGAAAAAAAGTCCGATCAATTTGAAGCAACCGCATATCAACCCGCAAATCGACACGCCAATCGCGAATTGTGGCAATTATATTTCCACTCTTTGCTCGGCTGTTTCTTGCCCATATTGGGAATCAAGTTGCAAGGGCCCGACCTGTGACATTCAGGAGCTCTGCACTTGTGTATAATAATAAGAATTCTGTGGGAAGATAACTTGCATGACCTGCCCAGATGTCCTCGGTCGAGCTTCGTTATACTAGTACTTCTGGTATTACTCATGCCATGACAGCTATAATTAGTTAGCAGATCACTAGGCTTATATGAAGGACCTTTTGTCTCGTTTGCAGCGACCGTGATGTATGAACAAGAAGAATAAGTTAAGACGAGATCGTTAATTTACACGCCACAAAAATATGTCAAGCGAATTAAAGGAAACGCCGTAGAGACTCCAGCCAGGCAAAATAATCAACGACAAGGACGAAAGATAAAGAATAGGGAAATTTGGAATCACCAACTACCCGAGTATGAGATCCGATGATGAACTTAGAGTGTAGGTTTAAAAAAAGTAAAGAAACAACACAAAAAAGGAGCAGACCAGAACAGAACAAACCGAAAGGAAACTAATGTGGTATCTGGGACGCCAACGCCATGCCGAGGATATTCGTACACCATGACCGAGCAGAAGACTCGCAAAGGTAGATCATTATTGTAGCCCGCTAGAGTTCCAGTGCACTGAGTGGTCAACTGTTGGCGTTGCTAGAATACTGAGACGCTTAGCGTCCCTGCTGGAGAGACTGGCATGGCGAGGGCGGATATCACCTCCCAAAGTAGTTCGGCGGCTGGTGCTCTTCATCACAGGCAAGGCGTGAGGACTGAATACTCTGGGCTTAGCTTCGGTCTCTCTTTCACTCTTCACCATACGGCGAGCTTGGGAGGCCGTGAACATGGTGTTCTCACTTGGCGAGGATCCATAGGTGTTGGAACCAGGGCTACGGCGACGATGTACTCGCAAAGAGTTACCCGTCGATGAGGGCCCAACATGGCTGGTAGAGATTCGACGCATAGCCGAGCTGATTTTGATGGCTTCCTCCTTCTCAGGCTTCCAGCCCTCCTTGCTGTCGGGCAAAGGACTGCTCGACAAGTTTCCGCTCGGGCTTCGCACGGCGATCCGAGACGGACGGTTTAAGAAGCTGCTCCCTTCAATGTCACGGAGAGGCGAGCTTCCCTGGTCGGACAGTGGGAGTGTGGATGTAGGTGGCGCTGCCAGTGGGGAGCTCCCTGTTCGCTTAGATAAAAATCCGGCTTGGAATCGGTTGCCGTTCTTCTTCACATGAAGTGAAGATTCAGCTGGAGCAGGAACTGGTGACGTGGCTCCAGGCTGGGCTGGAGGCCCGAGGAATATTGCGTGGAATGGGAGACGATCCGCGTGGGAGAGAGGGCTCCTCCGGGCAGCTAGCTTCGTCATCCGCAGATTCGTTGTTCTTCTGAGGGGTCTTTTGAAACTCGGTCAATGGGGAATCTTCATCATCCTTCCATCGAACCGATCTCTTCGCAGCTTTGGCCTGGGTCTTCTTAGGACTAAAAGGTGACATTCTTGCGACCCGCAGCCGCTTTGCGCCGACGGGGAGATACAGGGGCAGCTGGGACAACTTGAGAAGTAGCGTGAAGAGCTCGCGGCGGTGGCATGCTCACCATACTGAACCGCTTCTTTGGCTTTGAAGGGCTGGCGGGTTTGGGCTGCTTCGCCGGGCTGGAAGTGCTGGATACCGCCGGCAAGCTACCATCAGGTCGTACAAGGCTGGTCGTTGATGTAATGCAGCTTTCCAGCATCTTGGACAGAATGAGGCGTCCCTTCTGAATGGCGTCAGTAGCATTGAGCTGCATGATATCCTCGATAGACGAGATAAGCTCAAATTGAGCTTCCAAAAGAACCTGGATGGCAACAGATTCCGCGGCCTTGTCTTGCTCGACGACTGCAGACATAGCCTCTCGGTCTGCATGAGACCTGAGAAGTTCCATCTCCCTATCGAGGTTCGCAAAGTCACTGGCATCGCTGATATCGAATTCTCGAAGTTGACTGGTGGCATTGTCGACGGCCGAAACCGTGGGCTGATCCCATGTGCTCTTAGCCAGCCGCTGGTTGTAGTGGTGCCTGCTACCCTCGAGTTCAAGGAGTATACCCTGTGCGGTCTTGCGGATCGCGTATAGGTTGGCCAATCCTTCCTCATTCTCACGTGCCTCGCATACGTTGTCGAATGCAGCGATCCATGAAGATAAGATCCCAATGCGACGGCTGATTTGGCGCAGCTTGAGCATGTTGTTTGTCTTCTCTTGTCGCTCAGGCGAAGCATGCTCGTAGGCGCTGCGGATACGGGCAATTCCTTCACGCATGACAGCATCCTTCTTCTCCGTCTGCTTCTTGAATTTGGCAAATGCCACGTTCTCTGAATCCTTCTGCTGTGCCTTGAGCTCATTGATCAAATTCATTTGCTCGTCAATCTTGACCAAGAAGTCCTTGACGTGTCGGTTGACGTTGAACACATTTCTGGTCACCTTCGTCTGGATATTCTTCGCTCGGTTGGCGTATCGTAAAGTGTTTTGAGTCTCGTCGAAATGCTGGCTCGATGGACTGACACAAACGATCATGACAGTCCTACAATTTCCACCAAGGGCAAATTTGAGCAGTCGAGTAAGCTTTGAATTGCGGTAGGGGATGTGATTGCGCTTTCGGGGGTCGCAAAGGGCGTTGATGCAGCTACCCAGTGCCAATAGCGATTTGTTAATGTTGGCACCCTCGAACAGTCGCTCGCCGCGGTTCTTAGTTGCGCTTGCGCGCTCGCTTCCAGCAAGATCGATGATGCTGAGCGTAGCCATAGTATGAGGCTCGTTAACGTTCGCATTTCGGTCTTTCTGGGCAATGTTGATTTGGAGCACGGCATGGGATCGTGAAGATGTCGCGTTGGCTTCGGTGGGTGACATAGTACGGCATTCGTTGCCTCGCATAATCATATCCATCACCTGTCCCACATTCTGTGGATGGTGGCTCGACAGCCCAGGTACCGAGACAGATTGGTTACTGTCTTCGCGGAGGCCGAGACCGCCCTTGGTATTGTTGGGGCCGAGCAGATCGCGGATGGTTTCGTTGTAGATTTCCAAGTAAGAAAGCGAAATTTCCGTGGCCTTGTCGCTCGACCTTTCCTCAATTCGCTCGAACAGCTCTTGCATCGTCAAGAAGATTATACCAGGTTGTTGTGCGGTACCCGTGATGGTATGGGTCTTTCCACAGCCCGTTGCACCGTACGCAAACACAGTCGCATTGTAGCCATCCAGGACACTGTCGAGGAGGCTCCGGGTTGTGGATTCGTATACCTCACCTTGGGAGGCATTTTGGTCAAAAATCCGGTCGAAGGCGAAAGTCTGATCTTTGACGCGCTTGCCATTGGGCACAACACTCCTGGAGAATTTCTGGACTGGGTTGTCCTCGGGAGGGTCAAACACCCTACGAAGGCAGATTAGTCAACTATTGGAACTTGACGAGCTAAAGGGGAGGGGAAAGGAATGACAAAAATAGAAACGCATGATGACACGTACAAGCAGCGATCGTCGATGACTTTGACTATAGACCGAATCCCCTTCTGATTGAGCTTCGGAGTTGGGACACCAGCCAGAGATCCATCGCCCAGGAATAGCGGGCCATCGTCGTGCTTAGAGACCTGAGCAGCCTCTCTGATAGTGAAGGGTCGCACCCGGACCGCGACAGTGATCGAAGAGGCGCCGTCGGAGGTGGCCATAGTGTTGGATGGTTCGAGGGAGCCGCCCTGCACGTCGCAGAAGGGCGGGGTCGGTATGTCGAAGCCGTTTCGCGACCTGCGTTTGGCAAGGCCAGGTGGTGAGGATTGTCGATAGTAAGGATGAAGGGGCGAAGAATGTGTGGAGCTAAAGGTTTGGGGTATGGGATGCAGTATTCTCCGAGTCACTAGTTCCTGACGCCGTGATTTCATTTGTTGACGCATGGCCATCGTGTCCGCTTCTGGTTGCTGGGGGCAACCAAGATCGTGGTGATAATTGCGGGTCGGTGCGTGTTGGGGACCTGACGCCGCTGAGATCTTTGCGTGAGACCTTGAGAATGGCGTGTTTCAGGTTTCTTCCACGCACCAACGCGCAGATTATCACGCACTGCTCCCAATCTGGTGAATACCCAATTGTGGAGAGACGCCAGGTAAAGGATGACAGGAGGGAATAAAGCATATGGGATAACCACTTAGAATACGCCCTCATTGGTCACGGCCTTGTTGCTCGCCCTCTCATCTATACTATTCGGTGCCTCCTGCCATCCTTTGGGTACTTATTCAGGCAGGCTTAATTACTATACGCAGCTATTCTGTTAGTAAATACTCCTAGTAGTATAGCACTAGATGAATAGCTCTAAGACTCTCATCACGTGTTTCTGTAATCTAATGGTTTCCCAACTCTTATTGCTCTACTCCCAAGTCTTAAATAAGCTTTCCAGAGCTGTCCACGGGTCATTGCGTTGTGCTTTAAGTATACCAGGTGAATACCCTCGCCTGATCGCTCATGCGAAAAGAGAGAGCCCTCCTATTACGAGGGAGGGGTAATTGCACAACAACTCTTGGGTATTAGATTCACTACCGCCGGACGAGACGTCAGGTTGTCTGCTACCTAAAGAAACCCACAGAAACGCCATGAAGAGAAAGGGCACCATAACCATCTCTTTCAGCGCCAAGCCCATTCTTTGATTCGTATTGACCGGGTCACGTTCATATTAGTTTTCTTTTTCAGTTTCGCCTTAAAGCGGGAGCTCTTCATCTTCGTCGTCAAAGCTTGGGAGGATGACGTCCCACCCAGGATCGGCATGGTCGAGTTCAGTCTCATGCGCCTCGCTCGATGTCTCTCCAGGTTGGCGAAACCGGAAAGCCAGTATGTTCCGATCAGATAAACCGGCGGAAAGAATGGTGTCACTAAGTTGTCTGGGCTTTCCGTTAGGCATCTCAGACTTGTCGTCATCTCCAGTCGCTTTACGTTCAAGGGAGATCCATCCTTTCTCCGGCTCGTTTTGATCGATAGGAATGCCTAAGTCAATCCCGTTGACATCAAGGGGTACAGGATCATTGTTGATTTCATTGATACCGCGGGATACCAAGCAGTGGAAGAGTTTCTCCTTTACCGCAGAGAGTGTTGTGTTGTCGGGTTGGACGGAGAGGAGGATGGTCGTCTTGTGCTTCTTGAGAAGAAGCGTCCAATCGGTAGAATGATACTAAAAGAGAGTAAGCGAGCTTAGCACATAGCAAAGGAACGGGGTCACCATTGATTTGGGACATACCATTGATGCCACGGTCTCGTAGCCATTGAAGGTTGTCAAGGGTGGGCCTTTGTAGGCGGGGGCGTAGAAGGCGGCACCTCCGGCAAATGCAAACTCCACCGCCGGATCCCTCACAGGGGCGCGTCGAGAGGCCATCATAGGCAACGCCAAAATGGACGACCCGATGGAAAAGCGAAAGCAGATGTTGGACAGTGTACAGGCGCAGTCTCTGCCCGTTTTGAATTGGCACAAGCTCTTTGAGTCAGACAGCCCCCCTCGGTTGGGGATCGAAGTTGAGAAGCGGATCCCCTACGCAGCGATGTCTGGGTTCGCGACAGGATTCGGTCTTGGGTATTTGCACGGAAGCAAGAGAGCAGGCTTGGTCTTTCGAGCGGAGAATGCGCACCGGTTTCCCACCTCGTCGCAGGGGTGGTTTCAGTACCACCGATCGAAAAATCACGTCGCGATTGTGGGCGGAGTGAAAGATGGAATGAAGATGGGTTTCAAGTTGGGAGCAGGCGCGCTGGCTTTCTCCCTTTTTGAAGAGACGGTCGACTATGCGCGCCACGACAAGAGAGACTTTCTCTCGACGGTCACTGCTGGATTATCGTTTTCTGGCATCTACAGCTTATTGGGTACGCGCTTCTCATTCCCTCTAGACTCTCGCGAGGCAATCTTGGGAACTTACGTATCATTCACATAGCTCGCCATGATCTGTACACCACTGCGCGCAATGCCAAATTCGGCCTGAAGCTCAGTTTGGCATACGGCCTGCTTCAGGACGCTCTGGAGACCGCTAAAGGCAACCACCCTGCCTATCTGAACTTCTTCTTCGGCCATTGACAGCACAACGCCCGCGAAGACAGTATTATCTAATTTCAAATCCAATATGCCGTCTCCCCTACATTAGCGACTTACCCCTAGCAACGCCCGCCACCCTCGCCGGCGAGAGCTTTGAACGAGACCCATCTTTTTTTTGCGACCTATTCGCGAGCAGATGGAAATTCGACATCCGGTTGCTTTGGCCTATACTTTGTGGCTCCTATTCTGGTCAAACTTTATCCGGTAGAGATATCTCCATGAGGAGAACCAAGAGATGCTGTTTGGCATGTATGCGCGCTGCATCAAGATAGCCTTGGGGAAGACTATCATAGAGCGGGATGAGAATAATGAACGCCGAAAAAGTGCTTTTAGGAGAATATTCTGGGCGAAGATGGCTGGGGCATCACCCTTGATATGCCAGGCCTACCAAGGCATAGTGGTGGATGTTGATATTGACTTAACAATCTATAAAATGACATAGTGGTCCTACCGAGGGTAAATCGAGATTTCTTCGTTGTATTTTGTCTTTTGGCTTAGCTGTTGGGATATTAGCCCAGGAATACTCCTTCACAAGATATGAGGTAGGTAGTGGGGTGTAAGCGATGGTTGAGTCTTGGTGGGAGTAGCGATCCGGATGTGTCTTGTGTAGAGCTGAGACTGTAACTCAAGCTAGTGGCTTTAGGGTTTTGAGGTAAGGGAAACTGAGACTGAAGGAGAGGTAGAAAAAAGAAAAGAAATATGCGATGGTTTGCACTTCTTGTTTCTCTTTCTGTACCTCTTCCTTCTTTCTCCTCTCTCTAGTCTTATATCTCCAATCCAGGCACCGTTACGACTCCGCTCCTCGAACATATTGTACGGGACTGGCCTTGCTCTGGCACTGAACATGTCGCTCTCCTAAATTCTGTGTGGTTTCCTATTTCAGGATACCCCTATTATTCTATTTCATACTCTCGAACCATGCACGTGACAAGTAACCACCCCCAGTAATTTGCGTACAAGGGGCGAGTAATCAAAGCCGACGGTTTTATATCAGAAAGTATCCTTTGTGAGTTTATCCTGCAGTTCACCAAAGTATAGATACTATATTGCCTTCGGAGAAAAAGCAAAGAGTAAATAACCCCGCTGGATTGGGACGATTTTTTTCTCCGAGGCTACTATGGTGATGGTTCAGTACGAGTCCAAGCGAAAGCAAGCTCCATAGCTAAGTCCTTCTATATCATGCACTGGGTTGCTCTTCTTGAATTTGATATGTCCAGTCTGAGACACCCCAATTCCTTTAATGCCGGATGAACTGCTGGGGCATTAAAGGATCGTCTCTGCAGGCACCGAAGCACGCGACGATCCGATGGTAATTGACCGCTTTGAATGAACCGCCCCCACCGGTACAGCTGAGCAGGAACTGGGTGCACAAAGTAGCCAAAAGGCAATAATAGAAGGGAACGCTGTACTATACTGAGGTGGAAAGTGGATCTCCGAAGGGTTCCATACAAGGTTCGAAGGCTTCCAGATGATCGGTGGAGCTCAACCGCTTTGACGTCGCAGAGTTGTCGGAAGTACCCTCTTCCTCCCCCCCACCTTTGCTTTCTCTCAAGAGACCTAAGCCCCCGTGAGCCCTTCGATCATCCTTTTACACCTACCCCCTAGGATCATATAATCCTCGGATCCTCGGATGCCTGCTACCATTGCGTAGCTCCATTGGGTGTGGAGAGAATGCGCTCGGCGACCTCGACATCTCTGCTGCTTTTGTCGACGTCATCGTTCTGCTAAAGCTATTTGGATGTGTGGCCGACCTTCTATTCTCCTCTGATCCATCATGCGTCGCCATGGCAGAGCTAGCGGTCCGACAAAGGCGATCACGCCCATGTCCGACACCGTCTCTCTTATCCATTCCTTCGATTCGGTCCTGAACCCCAACAGGCCCGCGCGCCCCTCACCTCTTGCCTCCTCCAATATCAAAGCCCTGCCCCTCGAACTTCTTGATCGCCTGCGCTCCTTTCCTTTGTTCCAAGCTACCCCCGAGTCATTTCTTTTCGAAGTCGGGCAGCACCTGCGCCCGCAGCTCCATGCCCCGAACGACTACATCCTGACCGAAGGCGACGATGCGAGAGCGATCTACTGGCTCGTGCGAGGGGCCGTCGCAGTAACCTCACGCGATGGCGAGAGCATATACGCCGAGCTTCAGCCGGGGGCTTTCTTCGGCGAAATCGGTGTTCTGATGGATCGCCCGCGTACTGCAACTATTGTCGCTCGTAGCCGATGCATGTTAGTTGTACTCACCAAAGAGGATTTTCGCAATATATTGCCGCGTTTCCCATCAGTGGAACGCGCCATCCGCGATGAAGCTCAAGAAAGATTGATGATTTTGGAAAAGAAGAAGAAAGAAACTTCCGCGCCGGTGGCGGAGATGGACACCTCTCCCAAGCCAAGCCCGGTGCGCAGAGGCTCTAAAAGATTAAGGGAAAGTTATTCCAAAGATCTTGTTGTTACCGAGGATGAAGACTTCAGTATAAAGTCCGTATATAAAAAGCGCAAATCGCCAAGCCCTGGCCGCCGAGATCCAGCCAGTGCCCTTGCCAACGGAGTGGTCAACGTCCGTCTGTTGTTGAAAGAACTTCCTCTTTTCTCCGGGTTGCCGGCCGAAATTCTCCATTTCTTGGGACTGAACGCGCAGCCAAGCTCTTATCCCCCATTCACCGACATCATCAGGCAGGATACTCAAGGCCGCGAGCTCTATTTTATCGTTCGGGGCGAAGTGGAAGTAGTCGTTGCCGAAAAGAAAGACACGAATTCTGCACATCAAGCGAGGATGAACGGAGTGGATGCTGCTGGGGTCGAAGTCAAAGCTAGACTGAAGCAGGGGCAGTACTTTGGAGAAGTGGTCAGTCTCTCACTCGCACCACGAAGGACCGCTACCGTCCGAACCGTGACGTCGGTCGAGTGCCTCATGTTCACTGGAGACGTACTTTCGAAATTTTGGGAAATGTGCCCAAAGGACATCCGCGAACAAGTCGAACGTACCGCTCAAGAGAGGCTGCAGGCAGCCTCTGACGGAGACATCGTCATGACAGATGCGACGGATGAACAGTCCCCAATGGGTGACTTGGATCTCAATGATGGAGTGAAGATCACCGCTTCTCGAAGGAAATCGATGCCTCTGCTCACATTGACCGAAACTGAACTGGATGGACCACTCCAGTCTTCTCCTATTGAGGACCAAGATAGTGCGGTGAAACCATCAGACCCTGACCCGTATCTCAGTCTTGGACTAGACAAAGTGCGCCTTCGAAGTCGCCGCAGCTCGGTAGCGCCTGTCACCCCAGAAGAGCTTCATGGGGAGCAACAGAGACAGTCACCAACTTCTACAGAATCACGATCCGCAAGCTCATCCGCCCTCGCCCTCCCGGAAACCGTCGGGCTCACTAAGCCTCCTTCCGTCTCCCGCAGTACTGGCGACGCCAACCATGGGATCTTCCCGGACAATGTTTGGCTGAACATTTTTCGGTTCTTGGAATTACACAACGCCCTTCGCCTTCGTGGAGTTTCGTCCCATTGGTCTGAGATGCTGACAAAGTCTACCGACGTGGTTCGAGATCTAGACTTGAGCATATACAATCGAAAAATCACAGATGACGTCCTGGTGAAGGTCATCTGTCCGTTCGTCGGAGACAGGGCTCGTGAAGTGAACATCAATAATTGCTTTCATATCACTGACGAGGGGTTCAACGCCTTGGCGAACACATGCGCACCGAATGCCCGGTCGTGGAAGATGAAGAGTGTCTGGGACGTAACGGCTTCGGCGATCCTTGAAATGTCAAGCAAAGCCACTGATTTGGAAGACGTTGACCTGAGTAACTGCCGAAAGGTCGGGGATACCCTCATGGCTCGCATCTTGGGCTGGGTCGTTGCTGGGAATCAAAAACCGACCGAAGGCAAAAGCGCCACCATTAAGCCGACGTTCCAAACCGCAGACCGTATCGTCTACGGCTGTCCGAAACTGAAGAAGCTCACGCTTTCATACTGCAAGCACGTCACCGATCGATCAATGCACCATATTGCGTCGCATGCAGCGAGTCGGATCGAAGAAATGGATTTAACCCGCTGCACGACCATCACGGATCAAGGATTTCAATACTGGGGAAATGCTCGATTTACAAGCCTGCGGAAGCTCTGCTTGGCCGATTGCACATATCTTACCGACAATGCCATCGTGCATTTGACCACTGCTGCTAAACAGTTGGAAGAGCTTGACCTGGTGAGTGATTTCGGTTGGTTGTCTTGTTCAAATTTACTTAAATACTAACACACACTCTTCTAACTAGTCATTCTGTTGTGCTCTTTCCGATACTGCGACTGAGGTTCTCGCCCTCCAATGCTCGCACTTGAAATCCCTGAACATGGCCTTTTGTGGCTCTGCTATCTCCGACCCATCCCTTCGGAGCATCGGTCTTCATCTGCTATCCCTTGAGCATCTCTCTGTACGAGGCTGTGTTCGAGTAACCGGCGTTGGTGTGGAGGCTGTGGCTGAAGGCTGCCATCGACTCACTTCCTTCGATGTCAGCCAATGCAAAAACCTTCTTCCATGGCTCGAAGATGGGGGAGCAACCCGACATCAGCCACGAATTAACTTCCAAACGGTCGCTCAAGACGGCACCAAAGCTCGATAGCACCTTCTCTTACATATAAACGCCCCGTTGGGCACCCCCAACCTGTGAACCCATCCGTTCTCTTGTCCCCTTTTTTCTTCCCTTCATTTCTTGGTAGCTATATGCTGCCATTGACGTCCTTAATGATCTGGGAGTTCAGGTTTTCATGGTCGGTTTTCACCTCGCCTCCTGGTTTTCGTTCTTGGTATATTTCCCCCCACCCTTTTTTCGGCCCATGATAGATTGGCTCTGGAATTCGTTATTGAAATGGTGACTCTTCTCCTTTTGATTTTGAGGTCAGTGGAGCATGGTTGGAGTTCCAAGACTGAGCGCATTTTGTCCGCGTGGTGAATTTTTGGTCTCGTTGGATCTTTTAGTTGCCTTTCCCCCTTACCCTTTACGATCATAATGTTCCTGTCTGTGGCCACTTTCTCACTTCTCCTTAAGGGCTGCAAATCAATGTACTTTACCACCTGGTTACTACCTACTATCTCGACAGAGTTTCTTTTTGACAAAATTCTTACACTCTCTTGCAAGGCTTGTTTGCCTGTCCGGGTGAAGTACCTAGCAACCGTGCAGTTAGAACCAAGTTTGAAACCGCAAAGGTGCAAGCTGATATGATATTCATGTGAGTATATATAAAGCCGGTGACTGCTCGACAACTGCCCCGAGTTTTGATACATTGTCATCTCAGCCCTGTAGTCTCCAGACACGTCCAGCCGGACCGTCATGCTGAAGTGCTTCCCCGCAGTTCCAGTAGTGGAAGGAGCTCAAATGGCTCACAAGTGTATTATAATTCAGAAATCCTCGGGATTCGTAATTTTCTGCGTAGTTGTGCAGCCGATTAATGGAGATTTTGCGGGGGTAACTAACGCTCCATTGATGCTCCAGTAAGAAGTAGCTGTGTAAGCCGCAGACCTGACCTCTCAACTTAAAGTGAACATTACCATAAATTTCAAGTGAACTAAATTCACCTCATTAGGTGTGCTCAACCACCCCAAACGGCAGCGCACCCAAGAGTCGTCCATCTTGGGAATACACTTGCCAGAATATTCTCGACGAGCTCCTCGCTACGAGAAGCTTTGTGACTGTTCTCCAGTCCGCCGCCCCGAGCACGCAGCCACATTCGAGGAACGAGACGCGCAGGGGATTCCAGGCACTCTGGGGGCACCTTGAGCTCCTGAACTCTCAGCACGCCAGCCATGGTAACCTAATCAACACGGCCTCTTATGATGAGAAGGTGGCGGACGTCGCGCTGAGAGTGGCCGGCCAGCAACGTACCTCCGCACAAGCACAACTGGCGCACTCGATGACGAACCGCACGAGGTGGTCAAAGGATAGAAGGTGTATAGTGACGATGCACTAGCTAACATCAATGCTATCCCTATCACATCCATGCATCGACACGCCCATTGTCCGAGCAGCCTAGGAGCTGGGCGACAAAGCCAAGATTGCAGTCCTCCTCCTCCCCCTCCGGCTTGGATATACTATCCATCCTGTTCGTAAGGAGTGCTCTATAACATTGCACATGTTGACCAAGTTTTCTCTGAAGCGTGGACGCTTAAGCCGGACTGGGGTGATATGAATGTGTGGAGTTTTGTACATGTCAGAGATATCGGACATGTCTATGTGACAACATTCAAAGTCCTAGAGAGTCTTCGACAACGAAGCTTCTGGACGAACCGTTTGGCTTTGCGGAGAATAGGGCTGAGGTCTGGTTTGCGCAACTTGCTGTGCATGTTGGTCAGGTTCTGTATGGCCGGGGGAAGATCTAGGATCCTCTGCCAAAGATCTGGACTGAGGCAGACTATGACGATGCAGCGGGGCCACTCTTGCGGCTTGCCCCCAGTTGCAGTTCAGAATGCCAAGCGACAAGGCTGTCAGGACTGGGTTGGAAGACAAAGGAGAAAGATATTTGGACGAGCTCTATAAGGAGGATGAAGTACCAGTCATGCTGGCAGAGGCTGATTCCGCTTAAGGCATGGTTTTTCGATCACGAAAAGGGAAAAAAGATGATGTATATCATCCTGTTACTAGGTCAGTTGCTATACAGGCATTGAATACCCTCCTTGCCTTGGTTTTGACAAGCTTCTCGATGCCAGTATCGGTGTGGATGCGTAAGTAGCGCATCCAACTTCTGTTCAAGTGGCTTTGTCCGAGGACAATGGTTTTGTTTTTGCCTTTTTTGGACTTTTTTTGCTTTCTATATCTACAAATGCATACTTTGAATGTTTCCTCTGAAGTGCCCTGGACTTTCCCAGCTCAATACTCCGTCTTCCTCTCGATCCCAAGTCTCCCAACTAAGGCAAGCTTGTTTGCAGGTCTGTTAAATTTCCCCAGAGACTACTTTATGGCATTTTCCTTTCTCTTTCTTCCATCTCTCTCCATCTAACTTCCGTCCCTTTCCAAGAGAACGAAGGTTTTTTTATCATCTTTATCTCTGCTCGTCAAACGTATCAACGGACTTCACCGTCCTGCTTCCATTATTGCTATCTACATCTATTACTTTCTGATCAAGCAACTTCAAAATGGAGGACTCCTCGGAAAACAAGACACCGTCCAATGAAATGGACCAGAACGACCAGGACCAGGACCAGGGTATCCCGAAGGAGCAAGCCACCCCATCCGCCAAACACCCCCTCGAACCTGAGCCTGAGCAAGCCTCCGACGCCAACGAGAAGCCCGAAAAGAAGAAGCGCCGCAGCTGCAAGGACCCTGAGCCTGACTACTCGGTTATGGTCCGCAACCAGGTCATGCAGGATAAGAATCGCACTGGCCAAGCCTGCGATCGTTGCCGCGTATGTCCTCCTTCCCCTCATCGCCCTCCGAGATCCCAAGGTTCATGGTTGTCTTTTCTAGATGAGAAAGCTCAAGTGTGACCGCGCCCCCACTGGCTGCACTAGCTGCTCTGCAAGCCGTCTCCCGTGTCAGGTCACTGACCGGGTGACGGCCGAGACCTTCACACGAGGCGCCGCAGGCCTTATGCAGAAGCAGGTCGAGGAGAGCCAGAAGGTCATGGCCGAGAAAAACATGATCATCTCCCAGCTGGTCGAGGAGAATATGCAGCTCCACCAGCAAAACGTGCATTTCCAGGAGCAGAACATGCACCTCGCCCAGGAGAACAGCATGCTGCGCGAAGAGCTCCTCCAGCATGAGAGTTTCTTCGACCTGCCCGATGAGAATTGTCAGTTATCCTCTGCCTCTCGCCAGCTAGGCCAGCCGATGCGATTTCAACCTTGCTCTTGGACTGCCTGTCCTGATTTCCCTATGTTGCACTTACAACTAACAGTTACTTTCTACAAATAGACTCTGGCATCTAGCTTCCGCGCGTGAGTGGACCTGGCCGAGCTACGACTGCCGATACGATGTCTACGCTCGCCTTGTCGCTCTGTTAGGATTCGTGTTGGGGTTCTTAGCGCGGGCGTTCTTTGGGGGGGGGGGGGTTCATTTCGGGGGAGTCTTTCGGTTTGGGAGGGCGTTTTGGCGGCAAGGCGTCACATCGTCTTGTTGCTGGTGTGTTTATTACTGACCCGGGCAAAAAGGCCTGCGGCTCCAGGAATCAAATTGAAGTTCCGTGGTAGTTTTTGCTGTAAAACTTTTGTATTATGGGCAGTGACATGTAAACTTCGTCCGATGGGACCCATCATCTGGACTCTATTATAGCATGCAGGATCATAACCTTGTGGTCTTTTGGCTTCACTATATCCATCTCCCTTCCCCGGGGCGTGTCACTACGCATACGACAAAGCTCGAGCAATGCTATACAATGAGACTAGACTAGGATAACGTCTCGACATTCTCAAAGTGTACCAGGTCCACGAACTTCTCAAGGACTCGATCAAGAAGCAAGTCATTCACAGCATTGTCAGTCTCCATGACTACCTGGCGTGAAATTATGGTATGGGAATCGAGATCCGCGCCTTTTCTCGTACCTCCCAAGATAGCTCCCATAGTAGTCAAGTCGCAGAGAACAACATGTTAGATACTACGAGGCCAGAGTCAGCCAAGGATGTCGGACGATCCGGAAACACTAGTCTGAAATTTCGGAAGAAGAATCACCTTGGGCTACTGAATCCGGTATATTTCTCTACGAGACCAGATCCAGTTGCGCGAGTGGGCAGCTTCCCTGAAATGGAATATTCCAGTGTCTGGAGATCTTTTGCGATGTCCCGAAGCTGAGAAAACCCCCCCCGTCTCCGGTGCTTGCACTCAGCTATCGAGCTTGCTGTGTAGGCTGATGAAAGCGTTTCCGTTGTCGCTGGCAATGACCGAACGTCGGAAAGGTAGGCCTCTTGTTTCGCGGTGGGGAAGCGAGCAAGAATGTCGGTTTGGACTGATAGAAGAAGTGCGGTGTGAGCGAGATCGACTGGGAGGTGGAACGAAGATCAATAATTATTCTGGACGTTGTATTTAGAGCCTGGCCCTGGCAGTAGGGCGAGTGGTTAAAAATCGATGATACCGCTGTGGTCCTTATAGTCCCTAAACCTTCCCGAGGTTTGTCTCTAGGCCATGATACAGCAATCAATGGATATAGCCTGTATCGAGCTTACTTTGATCAGCCAATCGTGTTATAGCAGCAATGGTCTACTAATCATCAGAGGCAGGGTCGATTGTCTACTGAGAGCCTAGCTACTAGGACTTCCAAGCTCGCTTGGCTCGGTTGTTTATATACAACAGGGGTAATCACCAGCTTCCCTGTTTCCAGCAGCAACATATCCCCTTGCTTTCACACCACTGCCTCACATCCAAGGGACCAACCTCGCGGTCTTCGCCTATTAGTGCGAAGCCCTCAACATTGAGCCACGTCGCAAAGTCTTCTAATATGATGGGATCATACATCAGGATTTTCTGGTACCAAGTAGGATGACTCCGATGGTTACCAATAGATGGAAGGGGTTGGGCGCGTATAGCTTTGGTCATCTGAGCGCCTATATCGGGCGTGCTACTCCGTTGTGACGAGCTTGGTTTTGACTTTGCTGCGTGCGAACCTTTGGAAGCTATCGTTTTCCGGCGACACGGGCTTTTTGGCGGCGCGCTCGCCGAGACTTCGAAAGACAGCTCAGGGACAGACTTTGAATCTATCCGCATCTCGGTATAATGTTTCTGAACACGGCTGGGGGACGGAGTGATTTCTTCTTCTGAATCCTGAATTTCTTCGACTTCGTTGAAAGAAGAGGTAGAGGGATTATGCGTCCTACCAATCTTTCGAGATGGGCTCATTAATGCCGAGATTGATTCGTTTGCCTTTAGTTTCCCTTTTCCCTTGGCATTCGGTATCACGCCAGGTATACTTGGTTCAGGAACTGTGGTGGCTGCTATGCTCGATTCGGGTAAGACATGAATCTCCACGAACTTTTCTGCTTTACCGTGTTTCGACTCCCAGCACTTCTGGAGCAATTCAATCATCTTCTTCCGGCCTCTCACAGACTTGAATCCGTATGCAGAGACCTGCTTGGAAAGTTCGGCATCGGTGAATCCAGTATATTGTGGCATGGCGGGTCGTTTCGAAGCTAGCGGTTCGCTGGTTATATGGACTGTCTTGCTCTTTATCGGCAACATTGGGGCCGAATCGGAAGATAGCTTGCGTTCCGTGGTTGTATTGGGCTTGGTATCGTCCAATGCTTCATTGTCTCTTAAAGCAGACGTTGATGGTTTGTGATCAGGCTCCAGCCATTCATCATCTTGGAATGGGTCTATCATTCTGACTCTTTTAGATGCCTGTGTACGGCTCCTCAGGTCCACAGTGTCCACCTTCTCGGCTTGGACTAAAGATCCATCAGCGCCTCGAGCTCCAACACCCCATAGGTTTTTGGTGCCCGCAAGACGGGATCCTAAACGAGCTGAGGATTTTTCGCGGTCTGTAGTTTTCCCCGCGTCTACTGAGAATGCAGTGGAAATGCTCTCAGAGGCACGGATGGCCTCTTGCATCTCTCGCAAAGCCTGTGGTGAGTCCTCCCTCTCCAGCTGCGAGCACGTACCAAAGATGAGATCTTGTGCATCCAAGGTTTTTGCAGCTAGTTCTGGGGAGACCACATTGAATACCGGGTCTTTATCCAATGACTTGGTTTTCGACCGGCTAGACTTGGCCTTTGTGATTTCAGGTAATAATTCCTTGATCAATGCATCGTCCACGGCACCTTTTGAAGTATATTGCGCGGTCATTCGAGCCGTCACAGTTGTCGGCTTCTTTGGAGCTTTCGGTTTCTTCTTGGTCGGAGCGCCAGAGGACGATGAATCTTCTGACTGCGCAGCAGATACCTCCTTCGATATAGATCTTTCGAAATGCATTGCCTGAATCGCAGAGTCGACCAGCTGTGTGGCTCAGAGTCAGTAACAGGCAATATCACTACTCAAATGTTCTATTACACACCTCTATCTTTCTTCGCTTCGTAGGCCCGCCTTCTAGATTTTGAAGAATCTCACGAGGATGAGGTGTCACACCAGAGTAATGATACTCAGAGAGTAATTTCCCTAGTCCTCCTGCTCCTCCACGGGGAGCATTCTCGGAATTTTCCACGACGCCATCTTGAGGGGCGGTTTCCGTTGGGGGCGTCCAGTCTCGTCGTCTTCTTATCGCTTCGTCCAATTGTAAATCCTCGTTTTTCTCTTGCGGATGAAGTTGTGCTGGCACATCCAAGTTTGAAGTCTGTTGCGACGTCGATACAGAATTTTCCGCTGCTTGTTTCGGATTCTTCGTCTCGCCATTGCTGCTCGCCTTCGTAACCTTGCCGTTCAATTTCATATTCCCTGCTTCCTTGCTCTTTGGCGTTTTCCGAGCACGAGACTTCTGCGTCGTCTTTTTCTTCGCCGCGTTATCTCTTGAATCGATCGTCTCCGGCTCTAAGACCTCAAGCGCTTCCGGCTTCGTAGATTTCTCGGCCTTCTGCCGCGATTTGCCAGGCGCTTTCTTTCCATCGGATTTCGATTGACTGGCCGTCTTTTTGGTACCCTTACCCTTGTTATCCCTCTCGGTAGTGTACGAGTCTGCGAAGAATCGGGACGTCGTGGCAGGTCGGAATAGCTCGGCGGCGGTCGGCAACGGTGGTGGCGCTGGATCTCGTGGCGGTGCCTTAGGTTGCTTCTCCGAGTCGAGTGAGGTTTGGAAGGAAGATCTGGCTGGGGTGATTGGAGAGGAAGAAAGGACAATCACCTCAGCAGTCGCCATGGTGCCGAACTACCTGGGTTGAGTCGGAGGGGAATGAGGTTGATTAGCGGGTGACGACGTGGGAGCGCGAGAGAATCACTCTTTGTGAGCCATTTGAGAGATCCGTTTTGCGCAAGGTACGACAGCCTGTTCCTTGTGTAGAACGCGACGAAAAGGCCCCAAGTAGAGAGTGGAGAAGATTGTCGGCAACCGAATGCGCGTCCCGCAAACCTTTGAAGTTGGAAAGTTGGAGTATTACCGCTTTGGGACGATAACAAAGTTGAGCCGGCAACGCCATGGCACGCAGCTTTCATCACGATTTCGACATTTTACGAAACTGTTGCCAATTTCGTCGGGGATCGTATCGTCAAATGAGGTCAAATTTGCTTCAGTACTTGGATTAAGCACTCGTAAGTCATAATATCGTGGCCGCCCGGTCTCTTCTACTATTTACTAGTACGGCTAATACTCGTAGTCTTTCTGTTACACAATGCACAGCATCATCCTGCACCAACACGAGCTTGCGCAGTATTAGGACTTTACTACTCTAAAATGCAGTCAGATTTGTATCGTTCTAGGAATGTTAGCTTCAATGTTCATATTTCCTAAAGATCCCAATTCGTTACTAATGGGACAACCCTTGGCTCAAGCAGGCGACCATGTCCCTAAGAAAGATTTGAAGCATCTGCCTCTTGGCAACAAGCTAGACCTTGTTCCTAGGTGCTGACACGTTTGAGTTATGAGACCCTTTAAATGTCAGAAGGTTCACGAGAACCATGTGCATAAAATGTCTCTCGACTTGCTGCATTCGAGCAGAGATGCAAGACAAGGGCAAATTTCCAGGCTCGGCTCAGCGCTAAGTGGCATCAGCCTCACCTGGATTCAGTGTCGAAAATTGACTAAATGTCTAATATTGAATCAAGAACCTCTCAAGGCGATAGCACCGAGTAGTGAAAGCTCCAGTTGCCGCTTGATGCTATCGTCCTGCGCACCATTGGCCTGGGCGCCTGGCGAAGGTAGAGCTCCAAGCTTATATTGTTTCTTGATCTTCGAGACATCGGAGATTTGAGAGAGAGTCTCACTGTCGAAGGCGACTAGTGTCCCTTGGACAGAATCTTTCAAGTGTGCAGCGATGGAGTCATGGCTTATCTCCGGAGAAGTAGAGACTTTTACGATTAGTAAATCTTTCGTTGCGTCGGAAATGCCAAATTTGCGGAAAGAGTCCGCAATCTAAAAATACGTTCAGCTTCTTGTACACGAAATAATGCAGGTGTTGTGACTCACGTTGTTGGTGGGGTTGAAGGCGAACACAATCTCCGAATGCACATTGCGGGACTTGAGCCGATTATTCAAGTAGTCATTGACGGCTCGAAAGATGGCCGTGATGGCATGCTGCCTTGACAAGATCTGGGATTCGCATAAGCTCTTGTTCCGAGGGTTTTCAAGAGCTCACGTAGCACGCACCATGCTAGCATCGATTAAGGCATATTCGAAGTCAGCGTTTCCCGCAAGCAGTTGCTGCCGCAAAAAGACTGAATTCTCCACATTGCGATACAACGCCACATGCACAGGAAGGGAAGCAGGCAAATGCGGGAGAGCTACGGTTTCCAGCGCCATAGTGAATGGAATCGAGCTTCGATCAAAACCTGCAATGACGTAGTGAGGCCTCGGGAATTATTCCATCTACACAAAATCCGAGCCTCGCATTGTATCACGTGACTTAGTGGTTCTGGAAGCTTCGGATTTAAGAACAGCCGGCCTCCGGATCCTGATATAATCAAGCTGATATCACTGCCCGCTGCTCCCGATATAACCTCGGATTCCCCTCCAATTCCTCAGGTCATCAATTTTCGCAACCATCGCCATGGCTTTCTTCATCCGGCGGCCGTTCGCCGTAACGTCGGCGCTCCATCAGATCCCCAAATTCTCGTCAAACACAGCTCGCTTCATCTCCACCTCTCCCATCAGGTCAGCTCCATTGCCTAAGCAGGTGGGAGCGTCTACCTCGATATTTGCCAAGTCACGCCAGGGATTCCAGAATGCCTTCCGCCGTACATACATGCAGCAGACCTTCGATGCCCAGAGTGGCAGCACTGGACAGAAGCTCGCATACGGTGCTGCCATCGTTGGCGGTACTGTCTTGGTCACCAACTTCCTCTTTAACCGGGAGACCCGTGAGGACGGTGGCATGCCTGCCTACGAACGAAGCTTCCTAAACGAAACTTTCATGCACACTGGTCTTGGTCTCGGTATGATTGCTATTGCTGCCCGCACTCTGCACACTAGCGGATGGACTTTTCGCCTCATGTCTATGAACCCATGGGTCGTCATGGGTGTCGGCCTTGTCGGCAGCTTTGGTTCCATGTATGCTACTCGTGCTACTTCACCCGATAAGTAAGTCGACCCCCCTCCCCCTCCAATATACTGTAATAGCGTCGGAATACTAACAGCAATACAGCTACGTTGTGAAGTACGGATTCTGGTCTCTGTTCAACATCACTCAGGCTGCGCTCCTCGCTCCTCTGATGTTCTACAACCCCGCTCTGCTTGCTCGCGCCGGTATCTACACCGTTGGTATGATGGGCTCTATTGCTTTCGTTGGCGCTACTGCCAAGCAGGAGAAGTACCTCTACCTCGGTGGTCCTCTCTTGGCTGGTGTCGCTGTTGTCGCTCTCTCCGGTCTTGCTCCATTGGTTCTCCCCGTGACTGCTGCCCGCACTTTGATGTGGTCTGAGCGAATCTGGTTGTACGGTGGTCTTGCCGTCTTCGGAGGCTTCACTCTTTACGACGTGCAGAAGGTTCTCCACCATGCTCGCTTAGCCGAGCGCGGTATTATCCAGCGTGATGTTGTCAACGAGACCATCAGCCTTGAACTCGACTTCCTTAACATTTTCATTCGTATGGTCCAGATCCTGAGCATGCAGCAGAACCGTCGGCGCTAAGCCAGATCATTTGGGTGGCGCATCATTCGGTTGTCTTTTTTCTTTTTTCTAATCAACATGTCCCGTTCAGTTCCAACATAAATTTGTACTTTTAACGATCACTTGGCCACTTTGTTTCTTTTTTCTTCCTTCCTTGTTTTTTGCCACAAATCAAGACTGGCCGACACGGCGAGCGAAATCCAATTTACCACTCAATGAGGAATACATCTCCACTCATTTGAGAAAAATAGATATCAATTGCAGATAAACATGCTATGTTTCCACTAGATTCGCGATATTGTAGCTTTGCCACCTCCCTAAGATACGTCCGTGGCGTACATGCGGAAGAATTCCGACATGCCTATTGTAGCATGTCCACATAGCTGCTGCAAAGCCGCAACATAGATCACCCATAGATAGTCGTACATTTATCGAGCCTACGCTGCCCCGAAATCATAGATATCCAACGCCAGTCCGAAAGAAGCCAAACGGTGCCTCCTCTTCCTCTTCTTCCTCTTCCTCCTCTTCCTCTTCTTCTTCCTCCTCTTCTCCACCCTCAAGGTTCGCATATTCCACATGTTCCACGAAGGTAGAATCAGTAAAATCGCCTCTAGGGTCGTCCCACTGCGTTGTCTCACTGTCGTCATCGTAATTATGGCCGTTGGTATGCTCAATGTTCATCTCCACGTCAATTCCCGACTCCTTTAGCGTGGCCTTCAAACTGGCCAAGCTGAAACCCTCGGTCCCGCCGAGCGCCGCGCTGGTTGTGAGGCGCTGCCAAATCGAAGGATTGACCACGCGGTACGTGAGCAGAATCAGGGCAACGGTCTTCCAGCCTTCGATGCGGCTCGCGGGGAAATGGAGCCGAAAAACAGTATCCCTAGCAAAAAGCTTGTGAATACTGTCCAGCAAAGCAATGCAGTGCTGTCCATTGACGAAGCCGTTCTCACGAATTCGGATGCGGAGCCAGCTTCTTATGCGTTGGGTCAGGGTTGTCGTCTCGTTATCGATTGGGGTGGTCCCGGGTGGCACTCGGACTTTCATGGTCAGGAGGAGAGAGCCGTCTGATAGGCCCTCGAGGTCGACAAGCTCGCTGTTGATTTGGTGGAGGTACATGTACACCTCGTGTCTAGCGCGCGGGCCATAGTAGGGATCGTGAGGAACCACCTGGTTGACAAACATAGTTCCATTGACGATGTTGAAAAGCACTTCGATGCTGGAGTTCTCGGTGCCGTCCAGGCGTTCGAACTCCTGCGTAACGGAGTTTTGGATTACCATGGTCACACCTAGAGGCCCATGGCGAGGGTCATCCCTTTTTGTTGCCCATGTCAATCTGAATTGCGCCATGATGTATCTGGTATACTAACCTGGCGTCAGACATGACGAGGGAGAAGATTGTTCTCGAGGATCGTTTGTTAAAACTGAATGCGTTCCAGATGGATAGGATGGACGTGGAGGATACACGGGAAAGTAGTAGAGACAAACGGTTGGAAATTAAGAAAAAAAATAAATGGAAATAAAGCTCTTCCCTCGCTAGGCCAGGTGGGTAGAAAACCTCCAGGGTCGTTGATACCCTCCCACTTGACTCAACGTTTGTTGTCTACCCGCTTTGGTATATAAGCGCTCACTCTTCAAGTTTTGACTTCCTCCAGTCCAAGAGCCTAAGATTAGAAGAAGATAGTTTGTTCTAAGTGGCTGTTATTTGGAAAGATCTCTCTCGTAGCTTCAAGAGCGCCGACCCTGAGCCTCCAGACAACTTCATCATAGGTGTTCCTGAGCCCAAGATCATTTCCACTTGGGCAGAAACTAGTCTAAAGGCATAGAAAGACATTTGGAGGAAGCCCCGAATCTTGGATCCTCCGATGTCACCATAAATTCCACTTCAACTTCGACAAGGAGCCCTGCCCTCCCCGAGTCTCGCAGTTTGCCGTTTGTCGTTCAAGTACCGCATTTCATAGTTCGCGCAAAAGGCGGGGGCGCTAGGCCCAAACGGGAAGGCCTCCAGAGCTTTTCCCGATCTGCAGCAACTCACGTCTCCGACCCAATCTCGCCCATCCGCACAATACCCCGGGGCCCGATCGCAAATCCATACCTGATCCATCACCATGTCTTCTGAAATGGAAGTCGACCCTCCAATTGCGCAAAACGATGCGCCTGAAGAGAAGAGCACCGGTGCCGAACCTCTTACTCAGTCCGGCGCTGTTGCTGTGCGCAGTATCGAGGGGTGGATTGTGATAGTTACCAACGTCCACGAGGAAGCTGCAGAGGAGGACATCATCGATCTCTTCGCTGATTACGGCGATATCAAGAACTTCAACCTGAACCTGGACCGGCGCACTGGTTATGTCAAGGTACGTCGTGCAATCCCTTGCACTGGCAGTATTGGAGTTACTCTTCATGCTACGACTACGGTCCCAAGCTCTCCAGAGCTTCTAAGACTTCAATTGCTTTCATTCTCGCCGAGACGTTCTGTTTGACCTCCATACGATAGGGATACGCATTGATCGAATACTCAACCCTCCCCGAGGCCTCAGAGGCTATCAAGAACCTGAACGGCACCAAGCTCCTCGACCAGACCATCCACGTTGACTTCGCTTTCGTCCGGCCGCCTCCATCCGCCAAAGGCAAGGGGTCAAAGGGTGGCCGCGGAGGTGGCCGAACGCGTAGCCGCAGCCCCAACCGCAGTCGCAGCCCGCAAGCTGATCGAGACTGATGGCTCGCTGTTGCAGATCATACGAAACAGGACAGATAGCCTATCTAGTCCCCTCCTCATCATGATTCTGTTGCTTTCTTTGTCACCCACTTCTCAGCGTTGACTTTTCAATGATATACCGATACGACCCTTTGGATGGATGATGGACAGCCATCCTCCGTTTCTGTTCACGCCGGCCTACTCTCTCTCTCTCTCTCCTGGCTGCTTCATTAAACGGGCATGACAATAGAGAGCTTCGGGCCGGCGCCATAATAAAATGCTTCTAAGGGTATGAGATCCTGATTCTTAGGTGAATTCGCACTCGCTGACATGAGCTCAGAATTGAAAGAAACCTTCCTCAACTGAGGATATGCCATAGCAGCCGTTTTGCACATGAAGCTTGTCTTGGGATGTCTCGAACTAGTGTGGGGGTCGCAGCTTGCAGGGATTCTTTGTCAAACCCCTCAGGTTGACCAGGATTCCGGAGTGCCCACGTAGAGCCGAATGACGACCAAGGCAGGTCGTAGACCGAAGTACAAACTCAATGTCATATAACCTGCAAAAATGAAGACAGCTTCTTTCGCGGTAATATTTCCATTGTCTAAACTTCCATCTGCTGGTGCGTCCAAGATAGCTCTCGCGTAACTCCCTTCATATGAGTATGTGGCGTCCGCTAATGCAACAACGTCCTGTGCCCATCAAGCAAGGCTAGCAATGTTCATGCAATGTAGCTTAATCTGAATCCAAGCAGGATCCAATAGGTGTCCCTTCTAATCCGTGGCCAGCACTTAAACCCAGTGCAGTGGGTCCAAGGAGTGACTAAGCCCCCCAGAAATGCAATGGGGGGAGCCCGCGTTGGGGCCAAAGGGTCTCCGTTTCCCCGCACCGGTGGCTGTAGCCCGAGTCGCTCTTGACAGCTGATTCTTCACACTTGATCGATTTCTAGAAAGAGGGCCTGAGATAGGGTCTTTACGATTATATAGAATGGTACGGCCAACTTTGAGGGCCTCGTCTGGCCTATCATGGTCCTTATATTTGACGGCAACGCTATTGTTCCTTATCTCCATTGCAATCAAGGCACAGGCAACCCCGATCCAAGACGTCCAGAAACTCCTGAGTGATGTCTTGCCTGCAGAGCTAAGATTTGCACTCCCTTTTAGCAGCCCTGTGGAAGACTCGGAAGACCTCAATCTCAATGAGCCCGAGTCTAACTCCGCACAGTCGAGCCCTGCCCAGACCTTGCAGGACCTCCTGGACGCATTGACGGTCATGCAAGACAAATATTTCTCACTGTGGCTGGCAAAATGGCCGACCTGCATCGATTGGACGGCCGCAGTCGCAGGAACACACCTAACAGCGTCCCTCTCCTCTTTCTCGTCGCACGCGCTCAACATCGCCGACTCGGCCCGGACCCCCAGCCCCACGACCTACGATTTGCCGCGCACGAGAACACCGTCAACCGCTTCTTCAGCCACAGTACAAGCTACTACTTTGGCGAAAATACCTTCAGCATCCGCACACAGGCCTACGATGATATGCTCTGGGTCGTCCTCGAATGGCTCGAGAGCATCAAGTTCCAGGAGCTGCATACAGACCTCCACTACCCCAACCAATCCGCCTCTGACGCGTGGTATGGAACTCAATTCCGTGACGCTGCCGCCCACCGGGCGCGCATCTTCTGGGATCTCGCCGCCGTGGGCTGGGACCGCACCCTGTGCGGTGGCGGAATGGTCTGGAACCCCTCGCTGATACCCTACAAAAATGCCATCACCAATGAGCTATACATCTCCGCCAGCATCGCCATGTACCTGTACTTTCCCGGTGACCCCATCGATGCGCCCTTCATGGCGGAAGCGAACGCACTGCCGACCCCCCTCGCACGACCCTAAGTATCTAAATGCTGCCGTCGAGGCCTACGCTTGGCTCAAGCACTCGAATATGACGCAGGGCACCGCAGGCCTGTACGGCGACGGCTTCCATATCAGTGGCTGGCGCGGCAAGACAGACCCCGGCACCGGGAAGTGCGATGATCTGAATCACATGGTGTATACGTACAACCAGGGTGTTGTCCTCAGCGGGCTGCGCGGTCTCTGGCTCGCGACAGGCTCGCAGGACTATCTACGCGATGGCCATGAGCTCGTGCATGCGGTGCTGCGGGCCACGGGCTGGCCCCAGACTTCGAAGCGGTGGGCTGGGCTCGGCCGTGCAGGCGTGCTTGAGGAAGCATGCGATTCGCACGGTAGCTGTTCGCAAGACGGGCAGACGTTCAAGGGCATTTTCTTTCATCATCTGGCTGAGTTCTGTCGGCCGTTGCGGCCGCAGGAGGAGCGATTCTTGGGGGGTCAGACGCAGCGGCCCGCTGTGGATGATAAGGACTGGGCTCGTGTTTATAGTCGCCATCTGGAGCGGTGCAAGGCGTATGGGCCTTGGATCGAGCACAATGCGCGAGCGGCGCTCATGACAAGGGATGATGAAGGGAAATTTGGTTCGTGGTGGGGACTGCCCTTTGGGTACACTGTAGAGGAGGGGATTGTCAATAGTAGCGTCTTAGCCGAGGGATCGATTGATTATCGGAATGATGAGGATGAAGGTGATGTTCGGGTCTCTCAGGGAGTGCCGAGGGACTTCAATGACCGCGGTCGCGGCCGGACGGTGGAAACACAGTCTGGTGGTGTTTCAGTGCTGCGGGCTTTATTGCAGTGGCAGACACTGGGTGCCATATCCTGACGGAGTACTTGTTTTCTTCCAAAACTACGGCATGGCGTTATGCGTTTGGTATTGTTATTTGGTATTTGGACTAAAAGGCTTTGTACAAGACATCCAAAGACACTTATTGGAGCCATGGGTCTTCATCCTATGATGTTGGGGTGGTGTTTTCTGGAGGTTGTTCTCCAAGACGTAGCTGGTAAACTGTCACGAGACTACGTACAATTGGCGTATCAAACCTAAATCACCCGAGTCATGTCTCATAATGCCAGACATTAGGTTTTGCCTGTTGGGAGGATACTAGAGTAGCACACAGAAGCTTACATTGACTTTCGAGGCTCTGGGTCCGTGCTACCAGATATGCTATACAGTGGTGTAAACACCGGACCTAACAGCGGCCAAATTGAGAATTCGCATTATCGGATAGCATCCCCTTGCGTGATAGCCAAAATCACTCCCCCCCCCCCACAGCCCACGGCACCTTAGCACATCGGCTATTCGTCTCACAGTCGCCACAATAGAGTTCAAAGGCTTAGCATGGAACATTCCATGACATGGCTAAAAAAAAACCCAACTTTTCAGCACGACAACGTGCCTGGTCTGCCTAGCGCGAGCTAATAGTACGCCCGACCTTCGGCCGATCCAATACTAGCTTTCGTAGCGTCGTCACCCCTGTGAGGGCCGGCTTGTTGACATGGAAGCGGAGTCCCGGGCTGTTGCCGCACCTATAACCCAACGTACTATTGAAAGCCGCTGCAGACGCGAAGAAAGTACCGCACGTCGGGTATCAATTAGAATTTTTGGGGGAGTTCCTACTTGTCCAGCGCCTTGGCATAGCAAGTTCAGGGAATGAGTCAAACACGTCATATTTATTGTGCTAAAGAATCTTGAGCTTGAACTCTATCGACCACCGTCAATACCGGATTGGCATCCACTTCCGGATACACGGTGCTTTGGGTGTTGTGTAACCGACACACTTTCCTGCGATGAGTGGCATAACTCGGCTCCAATGTGGCAAGCCAATCGTGGCAAGCTGATACACTCGGGACGGACTCCGCTAAGCGGGATCTTTGTCAGGCAGCATACTAAATTACATCGAGTGGCGGAGCTGCCTCTCCACCGGGCATTGGTTTGGTACAAAGTATGAGTGCCGCTAACTATATAAGCACTAGCCCGGCGACAGCCTGGTTGAAGATCCATAAAATCGTTCCGGGTACAGCATACGTATCATGATCCACTCGATATAGCCCCCCCCCCGCTAAGTCAAGTACTGAAAGCGAAGGCAGACGAATGGAAATCTGTCCTCTGTCCCAGGAAACTTATTGGGACCTAGCAAGTACTAGTTTTGAAGCTGCCTTGATTCAAGAGTGCTCTGGTGAGGCTATCGGGCAACAGCCGGTCAAGTGTCACGGGGATGCGGACATCATCCGCGCGAAGCTCGGGTCTTTTCGTATGTTGACGGTTTCCGGTAACAGGTACAACGGCCGGCCGAGAAAGAAGCAAAAAAAAAAAAAGAAAAGAAAAGAAAAAAGAAAAAAGCAAAAAGAAACTACTCCAGATTCCTACTTTCCTACTCTCGCGAGTCGGTGATTGGCCACGGCCAGGTAGAAAATACACCGCGGCAACAGGGGCGCGGAGCCAGTCACAAGCGGATAAAATTCATTAGCGCTCTTTTCCTAACTCACCCGTCCCCCCCCCTTCAACCCAAAGAACGCGCCCCGTCCGCGGTGAGGTGGGGGAGGAAGGCCATCTTAGCGTGCTGAGAGGGGACGCTTCGATACGCTGCTCCCTTTCTCCCCCACTCTTCCGTAATTGAAGATGAAACACGTTCTTACCGGAGTGTGGGCGATCCAAACGAATGAGCGTGGAAGAGCTTGTGGATCGGCAAGGAAGATTGCCCGAAGCCTCTTTGTAGGAGGGGAAGAGGGAGGGGAAAGGGTTCAAGCCACCGGCAACTATATCCAGGAAGGACTATAGGCTTCGTGCTTTCTTACGGATGATGGATCGATGTGAGAGGTGATGCGTGTATACATGATGGCGACTGCCAAATGACGGGGGCGGGTTACGTGGATTGTCTCAAGCGCAGAATAAGCAGTGTTTTGTGTCTCAGTTGCCCCATTATTCGGGGAACCTGGGAACCTGGAAACCTTGGGCAAAGCATGAGGAAAAGCAGAGCAGCTTGGAGTGGGAAGGTAGCGAAGGACGCACACGCTCACAGGCCTGAGCGCCCCTTTTGCATCTGCGGGGAGTCCAGGAACGATGGCCACTGGCTCTTGACAGCACGGGCTGAAGGACCGGTTCACGAGGTCTACGGTTAGTATATCCACGATGGAACCCTGGAATCCAGAGTACTGTAAGCTTGTAGGCTAATTAATTAACTATGGGGTGGGGGGGCTAAAAGTAGTTCCAATCTGCCCGTACTTTTGCTAGGTTCGAAAATTCTCCAGTGGCGTGTTCAATCTTTCGATCGGTCACATTCTGATCCAGTCCCACTTCTAAGAGATCCCATTACCCTCAGCAGCACGAGAACCCTGCATCGAAGCGCAGGGAAGCGCCCTCAAGCAAGGGGAAGCCCACGGAAGGGCTTTTCCTGGTCGCCATGCGTCATCAAGGATGCCTCATGGGACCAGTTGACCTTTTTTTTCTTTCTGTTTCTCTTTAGCGGCACCCCCGGTTGGGCCAATGAAAATGTGGTGCTGACATACCCTCGTTTATTCTTCACTGTGGCCACCGTAAATCAAGCCACTGCCGACCCAAGGATCCAAGGTTGATTACACTGCCGGAGTGGTTCCTGATACTGGAAACTGAGGTTCACGCCCGTACCGCAGGAACGGGTTCCATTGTACTATATCAGCCGTCAAATATAGCGGGCTAAAAAGGATCCGAAGGACTGGGCGCTATCAGTAATTCCATCCAATATGTCAAGCGAACAATTTCTGGGTCTCGGGCACTTCCGCCTCTGTAGCCCACAGGTTCTCTATACCGTTGTAACGTAGTCTCTAACCTTTTTTTTTTTGGGGAGGGGGTTCTTTTTTTTTTTCCAAAGCACGTATGGTTCGTTTGGTATAGTATGGGTACTCGTAATAATGGAAAATCGTTCAACCATCAACTTGGCCCTGCGCCCTTCTGTGGAAACCCACCAAGTCAGTCGAAGGCCGCGCAAATCCGTATGCCGCTGCTTGCAGCACCTCCGTACAGAGAGTTTGGATTTCCCCATAGCGATCGGCGCGGGTAATGTCCATGGTGGGATTCGACCTCCTTTTTCGTCGGTGACGGCTCCGCCAACTTAACAAGCAGAATCGCGGAATCCACGGAAATGGATCGACTGCCCAAGCGTCCAGCGGAACCGCATTGGTCCTCCTGTAAATCCCATGACTAGAGAGAGGATTGAGAAGAGGGGGAGGAGAGATCAGAGTCCATCAGCGGCGCCCCCCTAGTGGACTGCTATGACACCAGACCTGGGGTTCATGCATGTTGGGGCTCTTCTCTTCCACGTTGCGTCGACGCCACCTATGCTTGATCTCAGGACAGCGGCTCCGGAGTCCACATGGCCTACCACCCATCGAGTCCACCTTGAACCGTCTGAGTGGATTAACATTTAATAGCGCAAGGCGATAACCGAGCGGCAGAGTGCGCCCGAGTTAAGCAGTCATGGGGCGTGAAAGGATCGGCTCTTGTACGGAGTACACTGGGCTCTTTTCCTCACCGGACATGGACCGGGACCAATTTCTCTCCTCTTGTTTCAGCTGCCTTTCTCGTCTTAGTGAGGTTCTTTCACAGTGGCCTGGTAAATGGATCAGTAATGGCCCTGGGGAGACGGGACGATGCTTTTCGGCCAGGATTGAGACCCCCTACTCGGGTCAGTAAGGGCTGGTAACTTCCCAGGATCTGAGTTTGTCGTACGGAAAATCCCGTCCCTAGGTAAGATTCTACAGGATTACCGAATCCAGTAAGCATCGTGCAATAAGGCTTGGTCACACCACCGCTTGCCTAGGTTTGTGGGCTATTTTGAATTTTGAATCAGGGGGTTCGGATTTGGATTTCAAGTTTGGAATTCCTGCTTCAACAGACCCCAAGAACGCTCGCGTGGAGTTTTGCCACCATACCGGACGATGTTATTGTCCGTTCTGGTGTATCGCTTGTGAGTGGCACGGGGAAGTGGCTTCCTTTGTCCGCGTGAAGGAGGAGAGCCAGTGATATGGCGTCATTCTCGCCTGTTGAGGCTCGATCGACATTGCATAGCGCGCGCCCCCCTGAAAGAGCGGATGAAGATACGCTTTCCCCATACCGCCCAGCTTGAGAAAGCTGCAAACACCAATCATCGCAGATTCGTCGATTTTCTTACTTTTGGCTGGTTTCTGACTTTCGCGCCATGAAATCGACCCAAAAACAAGCCGCATCCACAGTGATACCGACGGCCGCTCCCGGCGGAATGTGGTTCTATGACTGATGACTGTCACTACGGACGAGGTGGGGAGAAAGGAGATCAGTAGTACTGCAGCCCAAGGAACGATATCTGGCAGTGATGAGAGGGGGGCAGGTACTATAGCACCCTCCGAGGTACTCCCGTTTGGGACCAAGTACTCCGTACTCACTATCCAAGTTTCGGTAAGGCCAAAGTAGGCCAAAGTAGGCCAAAGTAGGCCAAAGTCTTGTTCTGCCTGCGGTGGAGCTGCAGCGAGTGCTGATTGGGCGGTAGGAGCGGAGCTTGCCCTTTAGCTTGTTCGCTGCACCAAAGACAGAAGAGTGGAACTCCGGGAGAGGGAAGCGGTGTGGCTCGCTTGAGGAAATGGGAAATGGGAAATGGGAAATGGCCCTGAACCGGGGTTAACCCTTCTATTGGTTCTCTGTCCGACCTGCTCAACGAGTACTAGCTTGATATCTGTACTATACACTCCGTAGAGCCCATGGCATAAACATTCGATTACGGAAAGTCTACACGAGGGTCGTGAAGACCGTTTCCCTCAAGCAGGTTTTGCAAAGAACCCAAGGACGATCAGCGGAATAACGGCACGCCAAAAAGCGAAGGAGGAACGAAAATCGAACATCGTAAACTCACGAGAAGGGCCCTCTCTCGAAGGGGGGGGGAGGCCGATCACTGGTCTCCAAACCAAGGGACGTGGGGGGGTGTCCTCCACCTGAAAAGGTGCTAACGGAGTCCCCTCTTTTGACTTTTCCTCCCTTTTTTTTTTTACCAAGTAGGAAACCTCCCGTACAAAGACACCGCTCTCGTAAAACTGGTAACGACAATACCCAATACGGGCTTTTCCTCCTCCCCCCGTACCTTGTCCTTCGTCCCTTTTCTCCCCTCTGACCCCCCAATCACCACCATTTTCAATCTTGACAACTGCTCTCGCCTCTCTCTTCCTGTCCAACCTTTCGACATCCGCACGGTTTCGCCTTCCCACGCTGGTTTCGTTGAACCCTCCTCCGAACTCGCTTCACGCCTAGGTCCTATTTCTACAATCCTCAATCAAACCCCGACAGCTACCTCAAGCGTTACACAGATTCGTTGTCTGGGGTACATCGCTAGGGGTAGACCGCAGTCCTTCACTGTCACCGAATTTGTCCTGAGCAATCGCGCATATTGTGGAGGAAAGGTACCCGCCAAAAAAAAAAAAGTCGAATTGCATCCGTGGAACATCTCAAAGGAACCTTGCCCGGAAACCAACGACGCGAAATTTACGAGAAGCCGCCGCACTGGAACTCGATAAAGCTCACTTCGCCCTCTGCATTTGTTGCGAACGACCACCCATATGGCCACTGATACAGAGATGACTGAAGCCTCCCCTGTTGATACTCTGCCGCAACCGAACAATAGTGGTTGTATGCACATGTCTTCCCTATCCTCATCTTCATCCATATCTGACGCCGAGACTGAACGTCGAGGCCGATCAGAACGACCCCGTATGGCTAGCCGAAAGCCCAGTGCATCAATATTGGTGCCCCGTGATCATCCGGAAATCGAAATCGAAGAGGAGGAATTCCCCCCAGATGATGCCCGCGCAATGAGCCCCCGCCGAAACTCTGCCGATTTGGAACGTTTGGGCAAAGAGGCGCGTCAGACTCTGCAAGAGTGAGTTCTCAAACTTCCCTTCCCGCCATTGAGGAGTAGATCCTAGCGGAGAACGCGGATGACGCGAAAAATAATCAAACAACCGTGAGGACTCGTGCTAATCAATCAACCAGGCAAGCCAAGGCCCTTCAATCATCCTTACAAGCCCTCGCCGAGCGTATCGACGCGGTCCAATCCGATCACGACAAGCTCCAAAGCCAGAACAAGATCCTCCAAGATTACATTGGCGGCCTTACCCGCAATATGACCAAGAGCGAAATGACTCGGAGTACCAAGGCGCGTAAGGCGCAGAAATGAGTCCGCTCCGACAGGGGGACGGGGCGAGAGAGAGAAGGTCGAACAGTCGAAGGCTTCGCTTCGCTGCTAGGACCGAGCCACGAACACTCGATTTCTACACATATTAGGAGTTTGGGAAACCGCCCGCCATGGTTCATCTTCGGTCATATTTTTCTTTCTTTTTTTTTTCCGATTCTCATATTCACGATATCCCCCCCTCATGTTCGTCTGCACACATTCACCGCAAGTTCTGATGATCCGGTATCCACGAACAATTTTCAACGACAGCCTTCACCCAAGAAACCATACACACTATGCGAATATTCCTCTTGAGACAATGCAGGGTTTCCCAGGGCATGTGAGTCAAGAGGATTATGTCTTTTACTCATCGCTATCGCCACTTTCATCTCCGTTCCCTCGGCCTCCGACCGGTTCGATGTGGCCACTCATTCCGCATTCACTATCACGTCTCACCGCACAACCTCATTTCCCTTGTTTTTTTCTCCCCATCGTCAACTCCGGAATCATCCGTCGTCGCACTAGTGCTGGTCACCAAAGCCAAAGTGCTTGTTTAACAGGGGTTGAGTAGATTGCCTGTGACATCATCGCATACTTTAGGGCTCGTCCAGTGGCCCGCCACCAGCCCTTGGCATCCCTATTCGCTCTTGGCCTCTCCACCCAGTTTTTGCCGCCTTGCAACGACATGGGGCCCCGACTGTGAACAATGCCAAACCAGTGTCACTCGGTATGCGTTCTACAGTATTCAATTGTTGCGGTTCTTCGCCGATTCAATTGATCTTGTACTTTTCTTCCCCCTTCTGCGCCACAATTTCCCTCTTATTTTTTTCTTACTTCTATTATCATCGGATGCATAGCACCTTGGGCGTTTTCGGGGGCTGGGACTAGACTCGCTTTGTTTTTAAAATCAACATTTTACCAGAAACCCGCACAGGAAATTATTTCTTTGTCGTCACATGGCATTGTATGGTCACGGTCATGGTCATTCAGGACGGCATGGAAAGTGGAAAGCATTGCAAGGGGTTTTTGTTCTCGAGCAGTCCATCTCCTTTTTATTTTTTTTTTTGACTTTTTGACGTGTTCTCGAAGATCATCGGCACGGAAGACGATCGACCATCTGTACATTTTCACCCCCTTCCTGTGTGCATCATTTATCATACCGATTTCTTCTATTTTTCTTCCATGGACTGATCACGCTGATTGACCTTGTTCTCCATTTTCCGCTTCGACTACTCGTTTTGCGGCCCTTATCTTCCTGCTTCGTTCCAATACCCAGGAACGTTTGCCTGTCTCAAGTTCCCTGTTCTGTGTCTGCGGCAGGTATCAGGATGGCTCTCAATAGCAATGGAAACAAAGATCGAAATGGATTCCCCGACCACAACGTCCGTAGCAACCGACTCTGTAACTGTAACTCTGTTCCTATTTTACCCCCTTCATCCCTGCGTAGCTGTTTCTTGCATGAAACCCCCCCCATTCTACCCATCACGAAGAACAAACAACAATTTCCTACGAAACGGAAACTCCCCCTGTCTCATCTCACCACAACAGTTGCCATCAGGACCAGCCCTCCTATCCCAGTCCTCCCATCTCCAACGGCGCCCAGCGTGAATCCTAGACCCCAATCCCGTTTCGATAGAACCATCTCGTTCCCAGCCCAAGCACCGAGCTTGCAGACAGGACCTGCCTACTGAAGGCCCGGTTGCGCAAGAACCCAACTATACCAGATCTAGGCTGCATGTACCTATAACGCAGATCCAGGTACCGAACCCCACCTCCGCAGAGAATAGATATGGTATCGGCGATACGGGCAATACAAGGGTAGATTGCAGTTGATTTCTAAATTCCAAGCATAAATACTAGGGGGGCTGACCTTCCAGCGCTGGCGAGTCTGGTGTGCTGGCAATTGTTTGCTGGGACCGCGGTTGCCGCCCGATATTTGTATGGGGCTTGGGGTGTTCTGGCGCGCTGGGATGAGTTGGCAGGATGCGTTGGGGTTAGCAATTTCAGGATTTGGTGGTTAGCTCTATTATTCGGGACTTGCCCAGGTGGGGAGGGGGGTGGTGATTTATAATGCTGGTGCTGGCCCCGTGGAAGAAAGGAAAAAGTCAGAAGAGAATGTGCTGAGTACCGTCTGACTCGAGACGGCGCAAGTGGCGAACGAATGGCACTGCAAAGCCGAGGACTGCTCATTCCAAGCTGAAGCTCGAACATGATTCCAATACTGCCTTGGCTGTGTGAAACCGATGTTTCTGCGAGCAAGTCACCATCTGAGGCGGTACTAGGGAGCAAGGGTAACCCAGCGCCTTGGATATGAAGTATCACATTCAAGTTGCGAAACATATCAGGCCTCTCTCCCCGCTAGACGCTACGGCTATATACCACAAGTCGAACGCCGTCGCAATCTACTCTACGTAGCTTCTCTTCGATGTTCAGAACCGGTCGATACATATACCCAATACGGCACAAGCAACATGGACACCACAAGGTATCATTGATGCGAATGAAGAGGGGTACGGAGGTATCAGGGAAACAATACGCCAGTTCATCATGAACACCACATCTAGCGACAATCGAACGCCGTATGGGACAAATACGGAGAAATAGGAGGTCAAGGAAAACGGAGAAGCGGAGGCAAGGGAAAGAAGCCATCTCGGGGCATCGGTACGAAACCCTCATTGTAGTCCTGATAAGGAACTGATTTAAAAAAAAATTTCTCTGTCCGTGTGTATGTGTTGGGGGAGGAGGGGTTGGAGAGTGCGCGTAAAGGGACTCTTGACAAGGGGGGGTAAATAAGAGAGGCAAAGTAGACAGAAATAACAAGGGGAATGAAAAGAAACGGAAAGAGCAAAATTCGCGAACTAGCTTCTCACACAAGAGAACAGCAGGTACCAGAGCGAGGGCGTAGGTCAATTTCCGGTAGAGCACAAGAACCAGGCTATTTTCCTTCCTGCCAAGGACCTCACGGCCCAAGAGTTACGAAAGGGAATAAGAACCATCAATTCAAGATTAGCGCTCCTAGAAAAAAAAACTCCTTACCCTCGTTCCAGCTTGTATTTCTCGTACTGAATCACCAGTTCGTGCTTAACTCTTTTTCTCGGTCGTCCCATCCGTCCTGGACGCGAGTCCATCATGAAGATCTTTTTGGGCTTTCCTGCTTTACTCAGCAGGCTTGTCCTCGGCAGGAGCAGCAGGGGCTGCCTCTTCCTTCTTCTCGGTTGAGCCCTCAGCGGCGGGCTCGGCCTCGGAGGAGGTCCAGAGGGTCTGGAAAAATTGTTAGATAACAAAGTTCGGCAAAAGAAGAGATGAGCTGCAGGGGCCGGGGAATACATACCAGGTTGTCACGGAGAAGCTGCATGATGAGGGTGGAGTCCTTGTAGCTCTCTTCGCTCAAGGTGTCGAGCTCTGCAGAATATCCATTAGCATCGGGTACAAGGTTTGAAAAGGAAGGATGGGAAAGTACGAACCAGCAATGGCATCATCAAAAGCAAGTTTGGCGAGGTGGCAAGCCTGGTCGGGGGAGTTCAGGATTTCGTAGTAGAAGACCGAGAAGTTCAAGGCCAGACCAAGGCGGATGGGGTGGGTAGGAGCAAGGTCGGTCTGCGCAATCTCGGTGGCGGCCTTGTAGGCTTCCAGGGAGGCATCGGCAGCACCCTTGCGACGGTCGCCAATGGCGAACTCGGCGAGGTAACGGTGGTAGTCACCCTTCATCTTGTGGTAGAAAACCTTGGACTCGCCGCTCTGGGCGGACTTGATAAGGTGGTTATCGAGGACCTCCAGGATGTCGTCGCAGATCTTGGCGAGCTCAGCCTCGATCTTCTGGCGGTACTCCTTGATGAGGGTGACCTGGCCCTCGTTGCCCTTGGACTCCTCCTTCTGCTCGATCGAGGTGACGATTCTCCAAGAGGCACGGCGGGCTCCAATGACGTTCTTGTAGGCAACAGAAAGCAGATTTCGCTCCTCAACAGTGAGCTCAACATCGGCCGAGGCGACGACCTTCATGTTCTCAACCATCTCTGTAGCGCATTGTCAGTATTGACATCCTATCGATCGGTATCATTTTGGGGAGGAGAATGAATTGCCCTACCTTCATAGCGCTCAGCCTGCTCGGCGAGCTTGGCAAGGTAAACGGCGTCTTCGTGACCCATGGTGAAAGGTTCTAGGTTAATCGAAGTCGGTCAGTTTTCTTTTCTTGAATTAACATGTAGCAAAATATCAGATGGATTGGGTTATATGAAGGTGGTGGTGGATATCACGCCATCGACATCATCGCCGACCGGGAGGGGTAGGAGCCACGATCCTTCCCCCTAGATGTTGGGGGGCTTGACGATCCCGTTTGACATCATCACAAAAACCCACTGCAAAAGCTCCCTGAACCCTTCAAATTTCACCGCGTGTATGATGACGGTACTTTTGACATAACCGCAGAAGTAGATTTCCTCTCGGTGTAGCCTTTGTTTTCTTGAGGGGAGGGGGGGCAGATCACAGCATAGCGGTCGCGGCGGCTTAGCGGCCCCCGTAAACAAGGGTAGAGTGGGATGGAATTCACCGAGGAAAGGAATATGCGAGTCCCGTACGTAGCCAAGGGGTTTGGATAGTAGATCCCAAACATAGTCGGTGTGTCGATTTGATGGTTCGATGATGACTTTGCTCCCGATTTGGAGGGAGTGGGTTGGGGGGTAATGTTGGGTTGGGGATTGTGTGTGCAGAGCGGGGTTGTGGAAAGGGGGCAAGACGGAAAGAAGGGATGGAGAACAGCACTCACCTGAATTGGAAAGGAGGAGGGACGAAATAAATGGATTGGAGCGTGATGGGGGGGAGGAGAAAAGAGGAAGTTCACAGTTGAGGAAGAAAGAGAGAGGAGGGAAGAGGGGGGAGCGAGTGAACAGGGCGGTGTCGTTGGGATTTAACGCTACTGATCACTTTACTATGGGCGACTATAGGGTATTCAGGATGGGGATTCGGTAGGCAAATCTGGACGAGATGACTCTTTGCTGCCCAAGAAATGGTCCAAATGTCATCGTTCTCCCTCTATCCGCCCGCTATGAGGCCCGTCGAGGCCCATTTTCTACGGGGCTATGGATTCTTACACGATCTGCCTGTGATGTTCCCCCGAGGGCCCTTCGCCCTTCTGTGTGGTTCGGTGGGCCACCCAGCGTCATCCCCCATGCCACGCCCGCCAATCGCCCAGGCAGTTGACTACGAGAGTACAGTATTGCGCCTCACTGTTTGGAGGACGAGGGCATTCCATGGTTGAAACTAGAAATTTGAAACCGCTGAAACATCCACAACCATCACGAGAACCCCCTGATCGAGATGGAAATTCAAGGCCAACCTTGTCGGCTTGACCTCAGGCTAAGCGAGCTCTCTTGAAGACTGAGAAATACAAGAATGGTTTCCTTTTGCCCCTCCAGATGATCGCTGTTTTCAAGCCGAATAAGAGCACGTTCACTTATCGCAGAGATTTACCGGGCGACCAGAACACTGCTGACATAATCTTCACGTGCTACAGCCGTGTCACCTGACATGGCTTGGCACGTGTCGTCATACGATGGCTGCTGCCATCCAAGCTTGAGCTGTTGTTGTTGTTGATTCTTAGACCTTCTCTTGCCCCTCAAACCACACACAGTCTTCCCTCCCACTCTTCATCATGCTTCGCCAATCCATTGTCCGACCTATGGTCGCCGCCAACCGCGCTCTCGTGAGCCGCTCTTTCTCCGTTGCTGCTCCCCGCATGGGTGAGGGTGACTCAGGTGCTCCTCGCACTGGTGGTCAAGCCTCAGAGTACGTCACACCCACAACAGATGCATGAACACCTGCAATCTTCTGCCTATTTATTCACTATTATTCTGGTTCTCAATTGGCGGCAAAGCGCTCGATGCCTCGAGGTCCAATGCCAACATTGGACATAGACTGACCATTGACTAGTGATGCCTTCACCAAGCGTGAGGCTGCCCAGGAGTCCCTGTACATCCACAAGAAGGAGATTGAGAAGTAAGATTCCTAATATTGAGAAGCCAAGAGGCACAAGGCTAACGGAAGCGATTAGGCTCAAGAATCTCAAGGCCAAGATCGCCGAACAGCGTGGCCACCTTGACGAGCTCGAGAAGCACATGTACGGTCAAACAATTCCCTAGTCACAGGCTCTTCCATGGCTAACATTATGCAGTGACACCCTTACCAAGGAACAGAAGGCTGGCCAATAAGCAAACTTCGTCCCCGCAGAAGCTGTATCATATTACTATTCTCCGCTCTACTTTGCCAGTGATATTTCGTCGTGGCACCTCTAGCGTTAAGGCATTGAGTGATGAGCGAATAAAATATCATTAGCATTTGAGCCGCGACAAAGTTCTCCCTTCCAGATTCCAGTAGTTCAAATGGGGCCTTGGGTGTATCAACTGTTCGGTGTATCAACTGTTCGAACAATTCGAACTATGGCTAGTAGCTAGTATAAGTTAAGGGGTGAGCTGGTACTAGTAATACGTGAACAAGCCGGCACATTACGCAGACTCATAGTAAAGACGACCCAAATGCTACACTTTGTAATGGCAGTCGTTGACATCCTGGTCGCAGATGAAATTTTGGGCTCGTGGCCGATTAATCAAGATGGGTGAAAGAGTACATGAACAAGCCACATGAAATCCTAGCAAAAAAAAAAAACAAATCCCCTTCCTCCGAATTTAAACATGCTGCTATTGGATGTGCTTCGAAATGGAAACAAATCAAATCATTAGGCATCCCGATCCCGTTTATCGTCGTCCCATGTAAGAACGGTAGAAATCATCCGCCGCGTTGCCTCCACCGACACCCGGACTAGCGTATCCATAGCCCAGACGAGAGGAGAGTGACTGGCCGGCTTTTTGTGCAGCAGACACCTTGGCCTGTAGCTCGGAAGTACCTTGGTCGATGACTTGAAGCTGAGAAAGGTGCGAATTAAGGATGCGTACAATTTGGGAGATCTGAAAGGAGAATGAATCAGTATACTTGGTGGTCTGCTCGAGAATGAGGCGTTGCCCTACCGGCTCATCTGCACGATTGGTCTTGCTCAGAGTCGATGAAGCGCTGTTGACTTCTTCGATCATGCCTGTAAGATCCTTGCCCATCTCATCCAGGCGCTCGGACAGCTTCTCAGCGAGTTTGTAACTAGGTTCTGTCAGTACGTGGCTTCGCGCGCTCCTGATACGATGGCTGGAATAAACTTACGTTCGCTCACGCTCTTGGTCAGGCCCCTGGAGGGAGTCACCGGGGGCAACCTGCTTCGACACCATTTCATCCACATCGCGCTCGTAGCGGTCCAGCCATGAGCTCAATTCGTCCTGCTGGTTCTCCACTGATGCCAATTGACGCTCAACTTCCTGAGTAGCTCTCTCCGCATCAACAGTGCTTCCATAGAGCTTCTGAACCTTGGTGCCGTTCTCGACCAACATGCGGTCCCATTCAGCTACCTTCTCAGCCTGCTCTCGGAACTCTTTCTGATACTTGGTCAGGTCTGTCGCCCATCGAGTGATGATCTCATCCATGGTCTTGTTCTTCAATCGTGACTGGGCTGGAGGTGCAGGACCGGCGGTTGACTGCCCAAGAGTGGAAGCGGCGGCGCCACCGGTACCAGTGGCTGTACCAGTAGCTGTACCAGTGGCAGTGGTTGATGCGGCTGCCGCAGGCTGGGTAGTAGCAGGCTGGGTAGTAGCAGGCTTAGAAGCAGCAGCACCGAAAAGACCACCAGCAGGGGCAGCAGCGGACGTAGCAGAGGTAGTAGCGGGAGCAGTTGTGGTTGTGGCCGGGGTTGTAGACTCGGTTGTCTTGGCACCACCCAGGTTAGAGAACAAACCTCCAGATGGAGCTGCTGCAGCCGGTGTAGAAGATTGAGCAGTGGAAGATGTGGCGCCTCCTAACGAAGGAAAGAGGGGTTTTTGTGGCGTAGCAGTAGACGCAACAGGTGCGCCCGAAGAAGGTTGACTAGTGGCAGCAGTGGAAGCTGGGGCACCAAGCGAAGGGAAAGCGGGCTTGGAGGTAGCATCTCCACCTGCGGTAGGAGTTTTGAACAGTGAGGATGTCTGCGCTGCTGAGGCGGCTGGTGCGGCTGGAGTAGCAGCTCCGAACAAGGGCTTCGGAGTAGACGCACCTGAAGGGGTGGATTCAGCAGGCTTAGCGCCACCGAAGAGACCACCCGAGGAAGGAGCTGCAGCGGGTGTAGATCCGAATAGCGGCTTGCTGGTAGTGGACGTAGATGTCGCGGGGGTTGTGCCGCCGCCAAACAGTCCGCCTGGTGCGGATGTCTGCGATTGCGCGGGGGCTGGTGTAGGAGCAGATGTCGCATTGGTCGAGGGAGTGGTAGAGGAAGCATTATTCAAGCTTCCAAAGAGAGAGGGTGCTTTGGAGGCTGGTGGAGGACCGGCTGGGGTAGTTGATGGGTTGCCAAACAAACCTCCTGCTCCAGCAGGTGTAGCTGACGAGGCGGCGTTTCCGAACAGACTATTTCCAGGAGTTGCACTAGCTCCACCACCACCGAAAATACTACCGCTGCTTGTTGTAGGGGTAGAGTTTGTAGCAGCAGGCTTCGGGGTTGAGGAGCCTCCAAACAGAGGTGTAGACGATGGAGTTCCACTGCTTTGAGCTGGGGTACTACCGAAGGAGAAACCTCCGCCGGTGCTGCCAGTGGTCTTCTGGCCAAATAGCGGAGTCGTGCTTCCCGAAGCATTGGTATTTGCGGGCGTGCCGAAAGTCGAAGACTGATTTGTTGTTGCAGCTGAGCCAAACGGCGAGGCGGCTGCGCCGCCGGCTGGAGCTCCTGCGTTTCCGAATAAACCACCGCCAGTCGAACCGCTGTTGTTGTTTTGGTTGGAGCCAAATGCATTGGCGGATGTTCCAAAAAGACCACCACTGGAGGCTCCGCTGGACGCGGGGGCGCCAAAAGAGAAAGACATGGCAATGTGTCGCGATCGTAGGATTCGAGCTCTGGGCAGGAAAAATAACACGAGACACCAAAGGTCAGTACGAGGATTGGGCCCGATGCGAGTATCGCACGACCTAGAAGATCACGGCAATGAGCTGCAACGGAGGTGAAACCGGCCCAGGGAAAGAGTTGAAGGGGGCTCCGGGTTGAAGTGCAGCAAGAAATAATACTCTTCAATCTGCAGGACTGAATGAACGCGCCGATGGATGAGGCGACAAGGCACAAACGCAATCAGGCCATAAGGCAACAAAAATACCGCTTTGGGCTGTCAGGTCGCAGGCAGGCCTGGACTCTATCGATTGCAGGAACAACGTCGTCACTCTCCCGCACTACACAACTTGACATACTTGGGGAAGAAATCCGGATTCTTTTTTTTTTTTTGCTTCACTTTCTATAATTTTGTTTTTCCTGCCCATGCCCCAAGCCTAAAGTGCCCACAATGTCGGAGGCGGATCCGTCCAAGCACCTGGAACCCCCAAGCAAGACTACCGAGCTGGAAGATCCAGGAGCTCAGGATAATGGTTCGTTCCCAACCCACAGGCCCCTGAGCCTGACAAACCCCAGGCGACTGACCGAAAGCCTCTCACTCTTTATAGCTTCCAGCAGCGATGAAGATCATTTTTCCGATGCGAGCGAAGGCCAGGACCCCCCCCAAAACAAGCCCCCCAGTCCGGCCACACCTCTCCTGTCCCACTCACTAGAGTAGAGCGGGTGGACGATAGCACTCTGCATGGTGAATTACCAGGGACTACTGCATATGAGAAACGAGAACAGGACGCTGTACCAGACGAGATAGAGGTTATTCCAGAAGGGTCACAAAGCAGATCTCAATTCCAAGCGGGGTTACCAGATCGACCTTTGACCCCGGGCGGCAAGCCAATTCCATATACAATGGTTGAAAAAGTCGACCCAGATCAACCTAGCTACGGCGACGTTCCAGGAACAGAAGCATACAACAAGCGCCAGGCTGATGCTGTGCCCGATAGCGTCATGAAGGCATCCGACTCCGAGAGCCAGCCGGTACTGCCTTCTCTGGACGACGCCTCTGCGGACAGCAACTCGGCGAGTCAATCGATTCCAGAGACTCGAATCTCAAGAGTGGACACAGACCCCTCTCAAGAAGAGGATGTTCCCTCACGACCGCGAGCTCATCAACGGTCTCCGAGTGACGCTACTCCTGACGTTGTGGAAACAATTTACGATGCACCATTATCACCAAAGCTTGAGACCCCACAGGAAATTATATCACGAGGAAGTGCTTTTGAAGAAGAGGTGGCGCCTGAGAATGAGCAAAATGCGGGCGATGACTTTGATGAATTTGTCGAAGAGCAAGATGACGATTTTGGCGACTTTGATGATGGCTTCCAAGATCCTAGCCCTGAAGTCGAAAGCGCTCAGCAGCCTCCTGCCCTCCCATCCGTAGTAAGCGTCAACAAGCCCTCCAGTACCGACAAGCCTTCTCACAACCCCCCTATAGCCTGCACTCGTCGACTTTGACGTGTTCAAAACCACCTCCGACCTGATCTCTGCCCTTCAAGGGACGCTCGACAACCTCCTTCCCAATTCGCAAGACCTCGACTCCCTACCCCCAGTAGAACCAATACCCGACTCCTCAGCAATCTTCAGCACCGAACGCTCTCTCTCCCTCTGGTCCCAACTCGTAGCCCCTCCCCCCCTCCAACCTCAAAACTGGGTAAAATCTCGCATCCGTCGCCTCTTCCTTGTCTCCCTCGGCGTGCCTGTTGATCTGGATGAGATTCTCCCTGCATCAAAGCAAAAGAAACTCATCCTTCCCTCCATCGACCTCGAAGGCGCCGGCGCAATCTCACCCAGCCGCTCGCGCAGCCAAGCGCCCAACGAAGGCGGCGCCACAACCCCCCTCAGGCCCAGCAACGACAGGGCCAGCTCCTACGCGCTCAAAGGGTCGTCGCGGTGCCGCCCAGCCCCCTGAGCTCGATCTCTCTGCTGTTCGCCGTCTGTGTGCTACTACTGACGCTGCGCTGAGCGGACTGACTGATGACGAGCTCAAGTCTCATGTCCATGAGCTGGAGGCTGTGACTCGGCGTGCGAGCGAACTGCTCGAGTACTGGCTGAAAAAGAGAGACGGGCTTGTGGGCGAGAAGGAGGCTTTTGAGGGTGTCATTGAGAATCTTGTTAGCCATGTTCGGAGAGTTAGGAAGTAGGTTTTCATCCCGCGGGGCTTGTCTTCAGAATCTTCTAGTATATCAGCCCCCCTATGTATAATTAATTAAACGAAGATTCCAAATTTCCAGTGAATGAGCTTGCTATCGCACCATGTTTATGAGAATGTCTTTTCTATGATCACAGACTTCCAACAACACGCTTAGTGATCATGGTTTTATACTCCTGACTGCCAGTGGTATGCAAAATGGATTTTCCTTGAGAACCTACCTGTGCAGATGTACGCTCTGAGTCCTTATACTAAGGGAGTATGGATGAGAAAATTGAATTCTCGAAGTCATAATTTATGAATAAGAATGGTACCAATAAGCCCGCCTCGGAGGCGCCAACGGTATGCAAATGTAATGTGTAATGATTAACGAAGAAAAATGAAAAAGCAAAATCTGCATGAACGAATCACAGCGTCCCTATGCTTTTTCTTTTCGCAAGCCCCAGGGCCGGTGGCTGGAAAGGTCTGAAAGAGGAGACAACGCCAATTGAACAGGGTATCCCAGGGGTGCAACAGGAATGGGTATCTTCTCATAAAATATTTGCGAATTGGAATGAAAGTTCAAAGAAAGAAAAGAAAAGAAGTTGCAAGAAAGCAGAGGTGGTGCCGTCACTCAGGGGCAGAGAATCGAGCAGACATGCAGTAGAATCGTCGACAGCCGGTATTGATGCATTTCAGTTGAGAATGACCCTAAACATTTAGAGATGACCATGCGAATACTTTGCAACATTGATGGGTACTGTGATGCCGCGGTCCCTAGGCACCTTGAACATGAGTCAGGAGAGGATAGATCTCGCCGATGACAGCCCAGGCACACGGGCCTCGGGTGAAAGAAGGAGTTGTAGAGATGGGTGAACACAACGAGTCTAAGGTTTCTGTAAGTCTCAATATTGAAGAATTAGTTGGTCAAGAATGGTTGAAACATACGCTGGATGGCTGCCTTTAGCATGGAGAGATGTAGACCCTTCGAATGGCATTTTATCAGAAACCCCACTAGTCCAGTTCAATCACCTCAATCTCGGAGGATGCAGCAGGCGACTTGTCTGTTCTGACGCGAGAGTTTGGCGAAGCTGTAGGGGAGCCTGTAATTTGAGATATTTTTCTTTTCAGCGGCTGGGATCCTTTCCCGGAAGATGGCTCTTCACTGGGAGTCTTTACGGTCCACGTGCCATCCAGGCTGTACTGGATCGCTTGGGCTGTTTCCAGCTGGTTGTTACGGCGAAGTTCTTCCCGGATCGCAGCCAGGAATGCATCGAGAACCAGTTGATGAGGCCGTGCATCTGAACTACAGATCGGGCAACGCCAGTTGTCCATCATCGGACCTGGGCCAGACTCGGATTTTCGGGTTTTGATGTAGGTGTCAAGGTCAAAACACTCGAGATGGTTGCAGTTGATAGACCGAGCAGGGTCTTTGAAGACTTGAGCGGTGAAAGGGTCGATAAGGCCTATAGTCAGGCTATCTGTGACAACAGCTAGGTCATCGTCATCGGTGCTTGGGTTGAGACGTTGTTGAATCTTATAGCGTACTTCATCGGCGGTGATAGTTTGCACCATGCTCCGGATCTTCTCAAATTGTTCGATTTTCATGATTTCGACCGCGAAAGCGTAGCGCATGTTTTGGCATTCGTTCTTGTCGAGAAGGAGCTTGATAACTAAGTCATTCTCGCCTTGTTTGACATAAGTGGATAGGTCTAGGGGTAGGTCTTTTCCGTTGTAAAGTTTGCGTCGGGCCGTAATCTCGTGACCATTGAGAAGAATATAGAGCACACTTGGCCAGGCGGTGTTTCTATTAGGCCAGCTCTGAGCGAGTTCCTCCTCCTCCTGCGATAGGGGCAAGCTGATGGAGCGGAGTCGCAAAGTATGGCAGCCTGCTTGATAAGTAAACACTGGTGGTTGACCATAACCCAATGCCTCCTTGCGTGGGAATCGCAACAAATCATCGTTCCTGATTGTAAATTTCCAACTATGCTGAAGTTTCTCGGGATCCAAAATCTTCGGCGACACCTTAAATCCGTCAAAGTACTGATACAATGCTAGCTCGGTCCAAGCTCCAGAAACCCCAAACTGCCCCAGCTTTTTGACTGGGTCTCGTAGATGAGCCTGATGCAGCCCAATGCGCATTGGATCCCCATTAAAAGTCTGAGGAGCACGATGAGCCTCCGGTGGAAGAAATGGACGTCGGAACGGCAAGGGCTGGACTGGCGGCATTTGAGGTAGCCCCCGGCCTGCAATCGGTGCCTGCGGTGGAGCTGGACCAAGTGCTTCGGACGGGTAGACATACTGAGATGGAACGACACGCTGGTTTCTCCCATTCTCCTGAGATACTCGTTGTAAATTAGGAGTCGTTGCCTGAATCTGCCCTGGACCATGATTTTGAAATGGGCCGTGGTAATTTGGAGGTGCTTGATCAGAGGCTATAGGCCCTGGATGGTAGCCCTGCATATGTCCTTGATGAGTCTGCCAATGCAAATGCTGAGGCGATCTGTGTTGAGCGGGTGGAAAGGGGTGGAGACTGCTGCTGCCCGTACGGAGGTGGATAAGGCATCTGAGCCATCGAGGGCAGAAAGACCGTGCTTGGTATTGGGGTTGGGTTTATCGGAGGTCTACTTGACATGGGCCCCAGGGGGGTCTGCCAACGAAGAGGCCTTGTAGAAGGAGCAGATCCAGGTCTATTTATCGGGGCCGACACGGTAGTGGGTGTTTCGATACTCCTCGTGACTTGTGGTTGTGGACGGGTAGTGGGATTCGGCCCCTTGGGCTCCTTGAGCTGTTGTACAGGTCCAGATCCATCGAAAGCAGGTAGAGCAATCGAAGGAGGCGAGGCAATTGGATGTTCCTGCAGTTGCCTTTCGATGGGAATTTTTTTGTAAGCGTCGATTATCATGAGGATCTTCTTGCTTCGTTCGGTCGAGCTTTGTAGTTGGCTTACAGTCATCTCGTGACGAAGTAATCGACTCAACTCAGGCAGGTAGCGATCGGCGTAGAGCTGTCGAAAGGTGGAAAGGTATATCACACTCAGGATGACCAAGGGTGTCACCTTGAACAGCAGCGCCATCTCGCTCATCAAAGGGGGGTAACCGCGGTCGGAGACAAACTCATAAAAGTGTGTCCGGAAATTGGGGGCAATCTGATCAAGGCGCGAGAGAAACTTGCCTACTTCTTGCACTTGGTAATTATACCAAGGTTGTGACATCATGATATCCAGCGTGTCTGGGAATTTTACAAATTGGAGCAAAATAGCAGGAGGGAGCTTTTGGTTAGGCGCCAACAGATCTTGCATCCGGTCCATGCCCCGGCGATATTCCTCAGTTCGGAACATGGGAAATCGTTCTAGGAAAAAGGATTCATCATGAGATCTCAGGCAGTACAACTGGTGCAATACCAGGTAGAAGCTATCATTGAAACTGATAGCGTCACGCAGGAGGGTGATTCGCGGAGTTACCAAGAACGAGTTCACGCGCAACGTATCATCCTGAGTCTGTTGATCCAGACGATTGCACTTCTGTTTCCATTGCTTCCAATTAATCTGGCCCTCTGGAGGAATAGCTCCTCGTGCAGAGGTACCAATGTCAGTTAACTCTGGTGTATGGGAATGCGGATTCATGCCATCTGCAGGGACTTGCGATGGTTGAGGTATCTCTTCGGTTCGTCCATTTGAAACTGAGACAAGAGTAGCATCGTGGGGGCCACTCTGTTGTTTGGGCACATTCCGGCCTGTTTTTGCAGGAGAAGGACAGCTGTGCTCGGTGTTGATTCTGGTTCCAATGGTGCCGTTGGCTGATGGGTTTGCTGCGCTGTCGGCGAAGGTGCTGGCTGGATCGTTTGCAACAGTTGCTGATCTGGTGGTCCCGGTGCCGGCACATGCGCTGGCTGGTCCGCTTGTGCACCGCCACTAGCATTTATGGCCAGGGCCTCAGTTGTGTCGGCTGGCGCTGAGCATTCAGTACTTAGGGCGCGTAGAGGAGTCGTGGAGACTGTCGCCTCTGTCGGGTGGTTACTTGGGGCCTGGGCGACTGGTGGACTTGAATATGACTCGGGGCTGTTAGGCGAGGGAGGGGCGATCGCCAGCGAATTTGGTTTGGGAGGCAGAGGCAGAGGCAGAGGCGTTGGGTCCACGGGAGCATCAAGATGTTGTACATTCTGGCCCGGGGTGACGGGCGAGGCGGGCGCGACGTCGGGTTGGTCGGAACCAGGAACAGTGGTCGCGATCGAGCTCGTGGGGAGAGTTTGCGGTGGGGGATGCGAGGACATCCAGTCCTTCCTTGCGCCACCCAAGAAGTAGGTCGCGGTTGAGTTGGAGTCGATGATATGATCGGCGCGGGGAGGACGGGATTGGGAACTCTGGGGGGAGACCATGGTGAGGGAAGAAAGCAGCCCCAGTTTCGTGACCTCCCCCTGGTCAATGAAAGCGCAAGACAATACTCCAGGGGGATGGAAAGAGAAGAGGTGAGGAGGATTGTTTGCGGTGATGGGGGGAAGGGCAAAAAACCCTCCATCGTAAACATGGATAAAAGATAGTGAGGCGATTCAGCGCAAATGGTCCACCGTCCCCGAAAAAAGGTCTGGTCTAGAACAATCTTCACAGTTGCCGTGCCCCATATCCTACTGAGCTCAAGGGCTACTTTCTAGAACTATGCTAGTTTTAGAGGCCAGGAAACCGTTTCACTTTAGGTTATTTGGTTCTTGCAGCCAGACTGGGAAGGAAGGCAAACGCCGAAGAACAAAAGGGCTGTCCACAATATGAGGAATCAGTCGATGCTTCATGACTACCATGGGGGGGGCTTCTGCTCTCTGTAATGGAAATGATAGTTCGACCACAACAGGATAGATCTATAGATCCCAAGGCTCACATGTGTTATACCCCATGCATAAAAGATGCGTACCCCGAGTACTCGTCCACATTACCAGTCACGCTACAAAGTACGGGTGAAGATGCCCAACACTCGAAGGCTTTCCCTTCCGTATTTCTAGACATTAGTTACAGTAATTACTTTTGAAACCGCCATCTCCACTGATCTGAACATGAACCATTCGGTCCTGATTTAAATGGGGTATAAGGCTACTGATGAGGTTGCTAGAATCTGTACGGGGTACATGACAGCTATTGCAGGTACGAAGTATACTGCAGGGCTAGGGACCTTAACATGCAGAGAGGGGTTAGATAGAGACAGAGACAGAGGTCCCCCCCCCAATCCCAAATTCCCAAACTCCATTTCCAAGTCGGGCCTCAAGACATGGCCGCATTCATCCTTGACGGGTTCATCCAAAAGACAGTCTAATTTCCGACGAACCCCTTTCCTACCAAAATACTAAACTCTTCTTTCTTTCTTTCCTTTATTTTTTTCTTTAATTTCCCCCCCCCCCCCCCTGGACTGCTAAACTGTGCGACCGTCGCCTTTCTAATCCGCCTTTTCTACCGGTCCCACGATCGGCTCGAGCTACCCGTGGGTACACCGGCCTCCAGAACCCTGAGTACCCTCAAAACCAACCTTCGCCCACCACAACCAGCTCCACAAAAAAAAAAAAACAGAGAAAGAAACTCGGGAAATCCCTTGCGCCACACGTCACTTCTCTTCCTCCCGTTTTCTTCGTCGAGTGGGTCTTTCTCGTGTGTGCGTGGTGGTGGACCCTCGTACCTTCTGGCCCCCCTCATCATTCCACACGAGCTAGATTCTTGGGATTCTTGGAATCTGCTCCTGCATCCTTGCGCTTCTACTGGCATGGTCGATCGGGCCCTGGTGCTTGGAGATCCGATTGCGAGACCCCCATCACCGCATCACCCTGTCTCGTTTTCCCCTGCGCTTTGCGCGCGCAAAGCTCCGTTCACTAGTGTGAGGCGCTTCTTCGTGGACCCCGCGAGCTAAATGATCTAATCCTCCTGGTTAACACGCTAGATTCCTCAGCCTTGGACATTCTCTCTTCTTTCTCTCTCTTCTCCTCCTCCCCTGCGACTACACACTACTCTCTCAAGACCCTGACCCGCTCCCTCTTGCTCCCGTAAAGGGCTGCCGGGCTCTATGTCCTGCGATTGATTGTCCTCTGCCCGATTCCTCTTCAAGCTTGCTCTGTCATACCTGCGCGCAACCATCGGCCGCTTAATCCCCATCTCCTAGCAAGATGGCCGAATCGCAGGAATGGCACCGCCGCCGCCACCCCAGAATGTCCATCCTGGTGATTACCTGGTCGTTGTCCGTAAGTGGTCAAGCTCGCTCCGGAGCTCCTCATCTCTAAAGACAATCTCCCCATGACGATGTCGCTAACGCTGAACAGATGGCCACAGCGGTAGCGAAGACGAATTACGAATGAAGCGCAACGATCTCATCAAGCTAATTGAGCTCGACGAAGAATTTGGAGACGGTTGGTGGTTTGGTGAACACCTCGGCACGGGTCAAAGGGGTCTTTTCCCCGCAGGTAAAGTCCGCACATGAAGGGTCGAACCCCTCGGGTGGAGGCTAACAGGTTCTACAGGATTTACCCGAAAGGCTGAGCTGCGCGAATATATGCATGCCCTCCACGTTAATCCTCCTGCCCAAGGCATTATTTCACCAGAGAACTCCGAGTCTCCCGCTCAGATTGAACCCTCCACCCCAATAAACTCATCTACACGAGTCGACAGTGGACAGACAACCCCACAGGCCTCGCGACAGCCCAGCATTCACGACGCGCATACTTCTGGCAATCAAACAGCGGGACCGCAGCGATCGGCGTCATCTCCGCTGCCGCAGTCACTGCCACCGTCCAGCTTGGCAGCGGATATCCACCAGGCATTTCGGACACCGGCTGAGAGCAATGCTAATGGCGAAGAGAGTCCTGTCATGAATGAGACATTGAGCGTGATTGACGAACACATCACTGACATGAACACCCCTCGCCATAGTCTATCGACTCAAGATGCGAAAACCATGAATGACTCGGGAAGTGAATACAGCACTCACCTCAGTCACCGAAGCCACCGGATATCATATATCAACGGGAATGAAACCGATGAAGAAGAGAGTACCCATCCAGCAGAGGCCCAAGTGCGGCGATGGAATCAGACGGAGACATCAAGACATCTCCGCGCGCTTGGTGTTGATGCCAATCATTGCGCCATATTCGAAGAGCAAGAAATTACCGGCGATGTCCTTCTTGATATGGATCAAGACTTTATTTTCATGAAGGAATTCGATTTTGGAGTGATGGGCAAGCGTCTCAAGACATGGCATAAAGTGAAAGCTTTCCAGGAGGAGGTCAAAGGCATCATGTTGCCACCGTCGCAGAATGGAAGGACGTCTGTTGCTAGCAGTTACGCGCCCCAGGACGAACGCTCCATGTCTCGCGCTGGTCATGCCCCAGCGTTCTTGCCGCGCATCCCAAGTGTCGCCGAACGAACCGGGTCCGCGTATGCGCATCGCGGTTCAACTGTGCCACCCGGTCAGCATCCAAGACTTGCAAGCAACAACAGTTCTCCTGTCGCGCCTATGACTCCTCAATATGGAGATTCTAGGAGAGTGTCAGCTGCATCAATCCGCGAGCTCAACCATACGCGGCGGCATTCGTCGATTGATTCCACTCATGGTGGACTCGGTAACCTTGCGACGAACGGTCTCCAAACTCGGTCATCATTTGATAGAACCTGGACTCTTAATGGCGGTCATCATCAAAGTCTGCCCCAACGGCCAGGAAGCTCATTCGGTACTCAGGCCGATGGAGGTCGGTTGTTCCGCCCCAAACCCGGATGACGTCGACGTTGACCTTGATCGAGGGCTATTCTCCGGAACCGAAGCTGAATCTCGTCGAAATCGTCGCGTTCTTCAGAAACGCTCGAGCGCCAGTCATTCTCGGAATTCGAGTTATATCGATGATTCTTTCACGGTTCATCCGGCTATAAAGCGTCAGTCTCGAATTGCCAGTGTCGATCCTCTCCCGTGAGGTTGGGCCAACTCTTCCTCGACGTCGAAGGCTTACAATGAAACACCTCCAAAGAGCCGTCTCCGTAGCCGAGTGCGTCCGACCAACCCGGTCGCAACTCCCCAGTCGTCGAACCCTGATTCCAGGCCTGGTTTCTTCGCGGGCCTTGGGCCTTTAATGAGAAGAGGAGATGCTGATACTGGGCGATCATCGCACTTCCAGCCGCTCAGGAGTGTCGGACCGAAGATGCGACGAGCTGTCGGCCTTCGCGCCATGTCTGAACAATCGCAAGTCAGACTCGAACCCTGCTCCCGTCCTGGGAAGATCCACCAGCGGTCGTACTGGATCAACAACTCCATCCGCAACTTCGAAGAGCTCGGAGCGACATAGCACTGATGGATCTGGCAAGGCCGGCGAGGTTCCTGGCTTCGTAGTCCGTCCTCGAACCGTCAAGTCAAAGAAAGAAACAAGTGCTTACACCCGCGGGTTAGAGAAGAAAACACCCCAGGAGCAGATCGAAGGTTGCCATTACAGCGGATGGATGAAGAAACGGTCGTCTAATCTAATGACAACATGGAAGCCTCGGCTGTTTGTTTTACGCGGTCGTCGCTTGTCCTACTATTACTCCGAGGATGACACCGAAGAGCGTGGCTTAATTGACATTACCGCCCACAGAGTGCTTCGCGCTGACAATGATCCTATTATTGCTCTACACGCCACCGTCACAGGATCCACCGCGCAGCCTGCCAACGCCAACCCTTCTGACCAGAACAGCACCAAATCCTCCACTGCCTCGTCTCCCATCAAGAGCAAAGATGCCAGTGGTCCATTTTTCTTCAAACTGGTACCCCCTAAATCTGGGAACTTGCCCACAGTGCAGTTCACTAAACCTTCGACCCATTATTTCCAAGTTGATAGCGTCCAGGAAGGTCGCTTGTGGATGGCCGCTCTGATGAAAGCAACCATTGAGCATATGGGCGAGTCCGGCCCTTCGACCAATAAGCAAAAGACCATCAGTCTCAAACAGGCCCAGTTGATGAAACAACGCCCACCTGCTCTCATGGAACCGTCATCTGGTCTAGGAGAGCCTGAGAGGATTCCTGAAGAGGACGAAGATAATGCACTCCGCATCGAAGGCCTTAATTTGACCAAGGCGCCCTCGTCTGAGGGAAATTCTTTCGTGGATGCAAAGGACGAACTTGAAAATCCTGACGCGCCTCCCAACCCTGCGGCTGGGCTTGACACCGCCCACCCGGTGGAACCAGAGTCCAGATAACCTCGCTGTGGCTTATAGCTATTTCTCCCCCATGAGTACCGCCCTGTTCGGACTGTTGGGCTACCATTGATTTACCCATTACTTCCCCCCCCCCTATATCTTGCAATCTTATTATGGATCTCCACCCCCTTTTCTTGAACCTTGATTGCTGTCCCGTCCTCCTTCGGCGTTTATGTGATATACCCCTCGCTCTAGCCTTCTGTTTGCCTTCGCTGTTGACTCTTGCCGATCTATTCTTCAGCTATGTGGGTACGGAGAGATCTGCTTCTTTGTTTCCTTTTCAGCTTGGTTCATCATCTATGTACGGTGGGCCCGTGTGGAAGTGGAGCAGCAGTGGCTCAGTTGCAGTTGCCTATATACGAATTGAGTTTTCTCGCAACATTAGATACAGTTTTTTGGGGGGAAGTTCAGGGCTTTCTCGTATAGACGTAATGGACTTTGGAAGCTTCATAATGGATGGCCATCGTCTAGTAGATTTCTATACTGCCGATTACTTGGACTAGTACGTCTAGCCTGGCAATTCGACCTAGGACATCAAGTGAGCCACAGATCCCGCAGCGTGGATTCCCTCTTTTCTAGTGCCATGTCCCCACGATTCGGGTAGACAATGATTTTGCAATAAGCCTTTATTTTGCCGCATCGTAGATCCGACAGTACTAATAGGGTACTTGAAAGAAAACGCTTTGCCTCGCCTAACAATGATAGTGTTGCGGGATGCTCGTTTCATCTATTCTTATCCCATCGCACCCTTTGTCTCCCTCTTTCTTGACATGCTCCTTATGACAACCGATCGAAGTTATAACTGTTAACAGTAGTCCAAAGCAGTCGATTTGAGGACCGAGCCCTCATATTGGTATGAATGTTTGGAGCAGCTTCGCAATTTCCCCAACATGGCTCCGGTTATCACATCTAGCATTATCGACCTAGTATCCGCAGAGCTGCGTGGTCTTGACAGTCTTCCGGTTGTACAAGTTGCCATCCGCTACCCTGGGCTGTCAATCATTCTGTTTTCGCTATTTGCCTTGAAGTTTTCAAGCATTCTCTTCTCGAGATCTACCTCCGAAAGCCCTGAGATGGCCAATCAAGGCCGACCAGCAGCCGCCTTTCCTCGACATGCACCGACGCCGCTAAATGGAATCCAGCGTAGAAGCTCCTGGTTCGCCTGGGGCCAAAGCGAGAGATATGGAACCGGGCGGCGAGGACGACAGTCGCAGCTCCTACGATCAGCTAGGGTGCTATGGCACCTGGTAATACATATACTGACTGGGGGTGGAGAGACGCTGATGGCCATTACTTTGGGCATATCCTCCTTCACGAGAAGAAGAGTCGATATGTTCCAGGTATTCAAGGCCCAGAATGCCGCCATGGCCTGGCGAGCTATCGAAAAAGTCCGAAGAGTTGTTCTCGAGGTGCGCGCGAAGCTCCTTGGGCTGGGAGGATTGGTCTTCATTCCCCTGTTCGCTCGAATAGCGCGGTTTGTCGAGGCTATCTATAACGCGCAACTTGGTCCGTTCCAAGTCTCGTCGGTGCTTGGCTTCTTGGGGTTTATTCTGGTCATTCTCATATCAATTGATGTGGTTGACATGGCGATGGGGACAACTGATTTCTCCGATTTCATCCTGGACGGGGTCGACCGTGGCGTTGAGTTGGTCTTTGGAGTGATATTCGGTTCCGCCGAGTGGATCATCCTGTTTCTTGCTGATCGGTGGGCATTCGTGAAGCGCCGTTTCGGGAGGTATTTTGGTTTCCTGGGATCGCCTCGGTTCACACGGTATGGCCTTCTTGTCATTCTTGGTACATATTTTTTCTCATGGGTCATGGAGTCGTCTGAGCGGGTGAGAACTACGGACGGTCCAACGGTCAATAAGGCCTATGCTGAGAAATTTAAATAGAATGACATGCCGGGGTTTGCATATTGACAAGGTACTTCGAGCCTTGGGGTCCTTATTAGGCGTGGTGCTTTCTACTGTGATATGAGTTGCTTTTACCCTTTTTGTAAAGCAAAGTGGAGGACTGACTTCTTTTGATAAATTCCATATATTATTCGAACTGTTGGAACAAGCAGGTCTTGATATGAGAGGAAAATAAGACAGAAGCACAGATAGACGTGCTTAAAGTACCTTGAGTATTACTAGTAGCGGTGTTGGAATTGGTTGATGTGGTACTCACCCGATAATAGATCGACAATAAACATTGTCTCAAATAGACTCGTACGGCCTGTTGGTACTAATAGAGGAGGTGTATGGGGAATGTTATTCATATGAGTAGCAGGCTCAACTTATAAAAGCCTACCATTTGGAATACAGATCAATTGGAGTCGAGACGGACTCGAAGTTTTTGATGGCCAAATCTATGGGATCTGCCCATTACGCTGCGGCGCCCCCACAAATTTTTGTTGATCGCCCTTACGGAGATCTCTCCTCTGCACACTCCTTTGGACAGTCCTGTTTTGTATGATGTTATCAACGATTCTTTCTGATTATATCCCTTAATCCTCCCCAACCTAAATCAGCGGCTCCGACAGCCATGTCTCCCCCGCGGGCTGCTGGCTCGCACTCTAGCACTCCTTCTCCCGCTCAGCATAACAGCCACTCTTTACCTATATTTATACCCCGTCTTCAAGGGCTGCGCATTCCCTTTACCTCGAGCACATAGCTCCGAGCAAGACAGTCATTCCGTGATAGACAGATTGCATCAAAATGCCGCCGTCAACACCTTCTTCCAACACCTCGGGGCCCCGTCCGCCGAAGACACCCAACCCGCCATCTTCAGACTCCTAGTCCTCGCAGACCCTCAGTTAGAAGGCGATACCTCCTTCCCACTACCAGAATTCCAGCTTGTCCCCCGTGCACGCTTTCACTGGCGCGCCGTCCAGAATGCAATCACCAACGCCACCACCGCAACTCCCTTCCCCCTCTCCCTCCTAGACCCCCATGTGGTCTCCAACGTCACAACGGGCCTGTGGACGCTCGCAAGCGAAGACATCCCCCGCGCACTCTACGGGGTCCAAAAACGCATCGATCTCCTCGGAAACGACTACTACCTCGCCCACATCTACCGCACCCTATTCTGGTGGACCCGGCCAACTCATACCACTGTCCTCGGCGACCTCATCGGCAGCCAGTGGCTTGACGACGCAGAATTCGACCGGCGCAGCCACCGCTTCTGGAACCGCGTTTTCAAAGGCGGTCTGCGCGTGGACGACGCCCTCACAACCACCGGTGCAGTCCACGGCCCCGGCCACGAGGCTGTATACGAGAAGGCATCCAGCCACCTCGAGCCCCTGGGCCCGGACGCGGACCCGGCATGGGCGCGACGTATTATCAATATCGCTGGGAACCATGACATTGGGTATGCGGGGGATGTCAGCGAGGCGCGCATCGCGCGCTTTGAGCGAGAGTTCGGGCGCGCGAACTGGGATATCCGATTCCAGCATCCGCCGATGCAATTTGGAGTGAACGGGACTGCGGCCGCGCTGCGTGAGACTGTTGCACCGACGCTGCACTTGATTAATATTAATACGCTGGTTTTTGACACGCCTGCGCTGTCGGAGGAGGTGCAGGCGCAGTCGTATGAATACCTTAATGACTTGATTAGCGAGCGGCTGTACGATGTGGAGGATAAGTCGACCTTTACGCTACTTCTGACACATTTGCCGCTTCACAAGAAGGAGGGAATTTGTACGGATGCTCCGTATTTCAGCTTCCATGATGAAGCGGACAAGGAGGGACCGGAGGGGGTTCCGCGCTGGAAAGCTGATGGTCTTAAGGAGCAGAATCACTTGAGTGATTATCTCAGTGCTTCGGGAATCCTGCAGGGCATCTTCGGGCTCAGTGGTGACGAGGATGTCCCTGGTGGTGGCTTTGGTCGGAAAGGCCTTGTGTTGACGGGCCATGATCACACCGGCTGCGATATTATTCACTTTGTGGAGCCATCTGTCCAGGACAATGAAAGCGTAGATTTGGATGGTGAAGCAAACGGCCCAGAGAAGACTTGGAAATGGGCTGCTAGACGCTATTATGAGACCGAGCGTTTCGAAAAAACGCCAAAGGAGACCCCTTCCATCCGTGAAGTGACCCTTCGCTCGATGATGGGCGAGTTTGGTGGTAACGCTGGACTTTTGTCTATTTGGTTCGATGCTCAGCAGGGTGAATGGGACTATGAGATCATGATGTGCCCTGCTGGTGTACAGCATATATGGTGGGGTGTTCATATCCTCATCCTCATCACCTTGGTGATTGGCTCAGCGTGGACCATTCTTGGATTGGTGTCCGGAAAGCCGCAACCTGGCAAGGATTTGGAGAAGCCCAAGATCGGCACATCGAGTGGACATGGTCGTTCGGAGGCAAAGAAGAAGTCCTCGAAAGGACAGGAATCGGTGCGATCTCGCTCTAAGAAATGAGACCACGGAACATCATGACGGCCGAGCTATACATTTGCATTTCCTGTACTATTAGCCTCGTTTTGGATTTGGTTTGGTAATAGAAGGTCATCGACGACCGTTGTGTATACATTTCGGCGATTCATGTAATAGATCGGCTTAACAGACACGGTCAGCGTCGGTATCGCTGTATCTAGACTGGGGCAGGATGCCAGCCTACCACTTACTACTTATTACTACCGATCGACCATATTTTTAGAAAGACCACTCGCTCAAATCCCAGTATCTGGCAGAATACCAAAATCCTAAATGTGCAAAAGCCTACACGATTACGGGTACATAATGTAAAGCCAACAGGTCATCAGATTTCATCAATCAGCCTGAATCCTGGAAAACAAGAACCAAAGGCATCGTAACCAACGGTTCATCTACCACTAGTCGTCCTGCACCAAGGGCGCAGACGGAGACATATGAGTGAAAAGATGTAGAAATTTTCAGTAGTTCCGAGAGTCGTCAAGTGGTTTAAAGAGACGAAAACACGAATGGGAAGGAAAACCGGTTCGAAATAACATAGGTGGATCTCATTTCGTTAAGGTGGACCTCCCCTTTACCCTTTTTTCTCCAACATATGCTTCGTATGCACCCCATTTCGTAGGTCCCAAGGAGTTCAGGTTTGGTATCGTTGATTTTTGGTTGTTTTATTCGAGTCTCTCTCTTTACATGACAACACCGGCGTTGGAGGCGATACGGGGCCACAGCTCAGCAGCCTCCTTACCGACGGGACCGGTGATGGCGGAACCCTTCATCTCACCCTTGTTGTTGACGATCTGCGAAGGAATGTAATTAGCATGGCTCAAATGATATGAAGGTAGCTCCAGAGGGCTTGTGCTTGCAGCATAGCAGAAAGTATGTCATCGGACTCTTCAAAAACTCCTTCAAAAACACACTATTGCGATACCCCGCAACCACTCGCCCTCCACAGAGGGAGTACTCACAACACCAGCATTGTCCTCGAAGTACAGGTAGATACCGTCAGCCCGGCGCCAGGGCTTGCTCTGGCGGACAACGACAGCGGGCATGACCTTCTTACGCAGCTCAGGCTTTCCCTTCTTGACGGTGGCCATGACCATGTCTCCGACACCGGCAGCGGGGAGACGGTTCAGGCGAGCACCAGTACCGGCGACGGCAATGATGTACAGGTTGCGAGCACCGGAGTTGTCGCAGCAGTTCATCACGGCGCCACTGTTGGAGTTTCGTTAGTTCTGGATCCATGCTTTTCGAATTGCGTAGCTATTTCCATGTTGTGCGCCCCGCCCATTGAAAAGTCATTCCGCTCTAGACTGCCGTGCTGTTTTTAATCGAAAAAAAAAATGATGATAATAAAATTCGGCTTTGCCGAGGCGACCGCTTGGTTGGATACCGAAATGACAGAAGCAATTGACACGACCGGGAAGCGTTTCGAATGGCATTCGTAGGCGAGGGCACGTCATGGAAAATTTTTGGAGGTTGTATATCGGGAAATCACGTACGTAGGCAGACCGAGGGTCATCTTCAGCTTGTTGCCGGCGGCACCGCCACGACTGTAGCAGAAACGTTAGTATTGGAGCTCTTTCCCGCGGATGTTGTCGTCCATTTCCAATCCTTCGCGAGCTCAAAGTGGTTTGATGGGCTTCGGATGTCGAGACTCGCGGGAAGATTGGCGTGGATTAATGGACAGAGAACGTTGGATGCAGGGTATGCTTACCCTCTCTTAGACATGTTGGCTGAGTATGGGGGGTTGTCGGGTTAGGCGAAAAGAGTTGGCGACTGAAGGTCAAGACGGAGTCGAAGAACGTCCACAGTGGTTTCTCGCTTGTGCGTCCAAAGTGGAACAAAAATCTTGGCGCAAGGTCCACGTTTATTGGTCAACGGTTTTGCCCTAGGGCTAGTCCTGATTTGGAGTGACACCTGAGGCATGAAGTGGTCCCTTCACGTGATTATATATGTCATCATACGAATGTTTGGTTAGTTACTACTTCATGCTACCAAACTTTCTGCTTTAAGAGCGATGAAAATGAAGATCATGAAACGGGGCTAAGGTACTTCCGTCTATTGCTTGAGCGGCTGGACACTCAACTAGAGTCCTGAAGTAGGGCTCTGAATGTAATACAAATGAAAATATCGGTATCAGATAGACAACCGAAACATCTTAGGACACCAAGCTTCCCGTCGCTGAAGCGATTGGAGGTCTCTTGTGCTGCTTACCAGGCAAACAAAGTACCACTTCCACCTGGGCCTCTAGGCTCAATGATGAGAGTTCGTTCGCTCTTGCAATTTGTGGAATCGGAAGTACCGCAAGTCAGTCCAGCGGCTTGGTATTTGGTCACCGCAAGGCGAATAATTCGAGAATCAGAATCGTTGTTGTAATCAAGGGGAAGCTTTAGATAGCTACGAGGATATATGCTTTTGCCATCTCGGCCCAGACTCCGATGACTGAAGCTGGAATCGTACAGAGCAGCCCATGATTGACGAGGAGAGGTCCTCCAGGGTGGGTGGACGGCTGGCATTGGTACGTGGAATGAATTGGAATGGATCATTCTCACAGGAGAAAGCTCTCCCAGATTCCTTTGGAAGGGTTGTGGGGCTATTATCAGCGGCCGACCATTTGCAGGCCCCCGTGGAGCGACAAAAGAGCCGCACCAGACTGATCGTCTCCACAGCTGTGAGGATCAACACAACAGCTTTCCAGATCCTCAACCCAGCTTGGCACTTCGCCACCGGCGCTTTTTTCTTCCATTTGGGGTGTGATAGGTCTTGAGCAGCTGATAGCCAAGGCGCAAGAGCCTCGAAGAGATTCGAACTTGAATTCGACATATGCAAGGTGCCAAGGTTTGATCTCCCCTCTTTGACGAAGTATATTATCCACCACCTGGGCACCTGGGCATCCAGGACTACAGTAATCTCATGCCAATAGGCTGAAAGATTATCTCAAATGAAGCAACCTAGGCCTCATATCACTATCACCGAGCCTAGGATAGGAGCTACTCTTCCTTTTTTTGGAAGCTCTGCAGCCTGTTGCACATCTCAGCGGTAATTGTTCGAAGATTTGATACCTTGATAACCTTAAGCGCTTGGACCAATGGTCGTAAAGATGATTCGAACAGATTGAACTCGTGCAAGCCAGCTACGTTTAGAGCTTCCGAGGATTTCGAGTCGTTACTTCCAAACATTTGAGATACAGGTACTACTAATCTTCCAATCTTTAATATACGCCCATCGTAACGCTCGAATGAAAAAGAGTGATATGAAAGGAAAAGATACAAAACTGATTGTAGCCTGTCCTAGCTACGTAAACACCTGTCTGCCCGTGCCTATTACGCCTGACCCCAATACCAGTAATGATTTGAGCGAGAGCCGCTCACTCCTCCTTCATGGCAGGAGCTTCCCCAGTCGCTGGGGCCGATTCCTGGGTCCCAGGTTCGACAGTGGCCGCAGGCTTCCCGAATCCCTCTGCACCCCCGGTGGCGGCGGCAGAAGAGCCATTCGCAGGCGAGGGGCCGCCCCGATGAGGCGACACAGGAGCGTTCCGGACATTGTTGTCCAGGTCCGTGGGTTCGAGCTTTTGCTCGACCTCTTCGGCCAACGCTGCCTCGGCCACTGGGTCCGCATCCTCCATTGCGGTGTCCTCGTCCTGGACAGGAGGCGACCGCTGCCGAGACGCAGCAGCCGAACCACCCTTCTCCTCGTCCATCATTTGGTCGGTGTCAGCAGTAGTATTCTGCCCGTTGAAAGCGCCGGTAGTGCCGGATGCTTCGGGTTCGGTACGGGGGATGTCGTTCATCTTGGTGTCCAGGCCAGCGTCAAGCTCGCCATCGGCGACAGATGAGCCCTCCTGCGGGGTGGCAACACCACTGTCCAAACCCGAATCATCTATGTTTCGGTAGTTGACCTGGTTTCGGCGACGGAGGACGTTTGGTTGGCGACGAACGCCATTGCGCGCATTCTCCTCCTCGTCCTCGCTGTCGCTCAGTTCACCAACCTTCTCCACGTACTGGTCGAAGCGGCGTTGAGTGAAACGCTTGTCCTTGTTTTCGTCCTCATCGAGATCATCAAGGACGTCATCGGCTTCATCGTCAATGCCTTCCACCAGTGGGTTGCGGGGAACATCGGTCATTTGGACGGACGGCGCAAATGCAGTGCGCTTGAGGTTCTCGATGACCTGGTTTCGGATCTTGTCCAGATATTCCTTGGTGTTCGCATTGTCCATGTTGGAAGGACGAACATCAAGTTCATAGTCTGGAGCAAAATACTATGAATTTTGTTTAGTGCATGTTGATAATCAGGAGGGGGGAGCGGGGATCAAGTACCTCGTAATAGTCGTTATAGGGCAATTCGGAGCCCAGATTATCGCCGACCAAGATACCGGTCTCATAGGCCCAGGTACGCGCGACATTGCGCATAGTATAGCCACCACCGCCAAGAACTAGCACTGGCAGATCGAAGCTCTTCACGAATCTGACACAGTTGGCGTGGCCGCGCATGCTGAGGTTGAAACAGCCCAGACGATCGCCCGACAAACTGTCGCCACCGCACTGCAGAACCACAGCTTCTGGGCGGTACCATTCCATCACACTCTTAATCACAGGCTCGAAAATGCTCTTGAAAGAGGCGTCGTTGATACCGTCGCGCAAGGGGAAGTTGACAGCATAGTATTTTCCTGAGCCGACACCGATATCTCGGAGCTCACCCGTACCAGGGAAGTACTCTCCGTACTTGTGGAATGAAACCGTCATCACACGGTCTGTAGTGTAGAAGGCCTCCTCGACACCATCGCCGTGGTGAACATCAATATCAATGTAAAGCACACGCTGCTTGAACCGTAAGAGCTCGAGGATACCGAGCACAATATCTTCAGATTGTGTTAGCCATCAAAGTTCTTCTCTACCAGCATGAGAAAACCAATGCGACATACCATTGACGTAGCAGAAGCCGCTAGCCTCGCTTTTCTTAGCATGGTGAAGGCCTCCAGCCCAGTTGACTGCAACATCACATTTGTTGCGATTTAGACGGGCAGCACCCTCCATACTGCCACCAGCACTGATACCGCAGAATTCGAACAGACCATCAAATACCGGACAGTCGTCACCCACGTTGTATCGGCTCTGTTCCTTGCCGAACTGGTCCATATTGTCCGGAGTCACTTTGGAGAGAAAGTCGATGTACTCGTCTGTGTGGAACTGGGTCATTTCATATCTCGATGCAGGCTTGGCACGCTGTGTAGATGTTGTCAGTCTGGAAGATACAATTGCGCGTAGCGGGGGAACCGTACATAAATTTCCATTTTCTTGTACAAGCCGTAGTTCATGACCAAGCTGTGGGTCATGCGTATACGGTGGGGCTTCATGGGGTGCCCAGAGACGTAGGCATAGTTTCCCACATCCGAGTCGTAGAAGTAGGCGACTCTTTTATTGTTGGCACCGGTGCCATTAGCCAGAGGCTCGGCAGCCATGGTGTATGCGATTTGAGGAAACTCTGGTGCTATAGGCGAGTGATTGCAGGGCCTGAGAAGTAGAGAGGAGAAAGGTTGGGAGAGGGGTTGGGGGACTCGAGAATGTGTGTAGGAAAGGAGGGCTTGCGAGTAGTTAAATGAATGGATATTAGTTCACAACCGCAGCTGGCCCACTTCCTAAAACGGCGTTGATCAGGTTTAGGGCAGAAATCTTGAGCCTTGCAGCTAATGCCTGTGTAGATTAGCTCAATTATAGCAGCAATCTGGACCAGGCTTGCTCATACTGCGCTAGAACCGAATACGGGAGAAGCGTAGAGGAATCAATCGCGGCGTTGGAAAGCAAGCGCGGGCAGAACCTTCCAGACCGCCTTCGTCAGTCGAGCTTCTCGGCAAGATGTAACTTGCGGCCAAAACACCTGGTCATTCGCTCTTCTTTGCGATACCTCTCTCTGCTTCCCTTTCATCGTGAAGTTGTAAATTTTCTGCCTCGCTTGAAAATCAGCCAAAACTTTCTCGGTTTAATCGAATCGCTTCCTCGCCAGTAGCTTCCACTCAGGAAGCTATCATCCCTCATTCATCTTCACCTCCCATCTACCTCGATTCTCTCAGACCACCATGGATCGTCTCAACAGAATGCTGCAGGCTGCCCAGGGCATAGGAATGGGTGGCGGTGCCCCCGGTGGTGTAAGTCAATAAGCCAGGCACTAGCGGTGCTGCCATCGCCTCTCTTGATCAGCAATTATGATCAAAGCACTGGCACGTATGGCACCATCTAGCTCCAAATAAACTAATAATCTATTGTGTAGGATACGCCAAACTTGATTGATAACTCCGAAACCGTTCACATTTCTTCCCTTGCACTATTGAAGATGCTGCGACACGGCCGCGCGGGTGTGCCGATGGAGGTCATGGGTCTTATGTCGGGAGAGTTCGTCGATGAATACACAGTCCGGGTGGTCGACGTTTTCGCCATGCCCCAAAGTGGTACTGGTGTCAGTGTCGAGGCCGTCGACCCTGTATTCCAAACAAAGATGATGGAGATGCTCCGCCAGACAGGCCGGTGAGTCAGGCCTATTGTTCCGATGGGCCCTAGACCGTCATACTGATTAATTCTTTTTCATTATTATTATCTAGACCAGAAACCGTCGTCGGATGGTATCACTCGCATCCTGGTTTCGGCTGCTGGCTCTCGTCGGTCGATATAAACACGCAGCAATCATTCGAGCAACTTACTCCCCGTGCCGTCGCCGTAGTCGTCGATCCCATTCAATCCGTGAAGGGCAAGGTTGTCATTGATGCGTTCCGTCTTATCCAGCCTCAGACCGTGGTCATGGGCCAAGAACCCCGGCAAACAACCTCCAACTTGGGACATCTGAACAAGCCCTCCATTCAAGCCCTCATCCACGGTCTCAACCGCCACTACTATAGCATCGCAATTGACTACCGGAAGACTGGATTGGAGGAGAACATGCTGATGAATCTACATAAGCAAGTTTGGACCGAGGCCCTACAGATGAACGACTTCCACGAGGAGGGCCACCATAATGTGGAGCAGATGAAGCAACTTGTCAGCCTCGCTGAGGGTTACGAAAAGCGAGTGAAGGAAGAAACCGAGCTAAGCAAGGATCAACTAAAGACGCGATATGTTGGAAAGGTGGATCCCAAGAAGCGTACGTTCATATGACCCCGCTATTACGAAATTACCGAATGCTAACATCAAACCATAGACATCGAAGATGTGAGCCAGCAATTGATTGAGGATAACATTGTCGCTGTCTCCAGGCAAATGATTGATAAGGAGGCATCGGTTGCCCGTCAGTCATCGAACCAAGATCGAGCCAATGGCGCTTCGATGGACGTGGATGAAGAGCTCTAGAGTTAGATTATGTGACACCTACAGAAACGCTCTAATCACGACCTCTTTTTCCATTTGACAAATCATACACGTTCTCAAGGGTATTTTCGTTTAGTCTTTCGGATTGTCCTTTCCTTCTCACTATCTCAATAAGGACATTTCCATGTAAGCTAAAATATGTACTGTATGGGTCTATGAACGCCTTGCAATGTATCTACGGCTTCTTCGAATAATCATGTCACATCCAATATCGTATATCCTGTAGCACTAAAACCCACCGAGACTGACAGACTGAAAGGACTTGTTGAGCTCATCAACCGAGCCAGATCCAAACCGGGACCGGAACTTGTCAAGAGCTTCATTCTTAGCCGCCTCTTTAGCCGCCTCTTCTGCTTCCTGTTCAAGTTCCTCGAATCCCTTGGTACCGAAATCTGTCCAGCCTCTCTCAGGGCCCCAGAACACTCCCAGCCCAGCCTTCTGAGTCTCCAGAAGGAGTCTGCTCATGAGTGACCCGTCTTTTTTTACAGATGGATAGGCGTCAAATTCCACATGCTCTAATGCGGGCAGTTGTTCGAGAATCTCACGCATCAGCCGCCCCGAAAACTCGGTATAATATTCTCTGGATATTCGGAAGCCCTCAAAAATAGGCTGAGAAGGATCACACTCAACGAAAACCTTCAGGGTGCGAGTGAGGACCATATCCTGGAGGCCGAGACTCTTATCCACAGTCCACGACTTGGGTGGATTTGTCCAACTATTCCCCAGAATCAGTTCGATCGTAGTAACCAAGGAGCGGTGGCGGCGGGGTAGAGAGCGAACGGTCGGCCTGCGTGAGAAGTCCTGCACGGGAAAGACCCGGAAAATCTGAGTCGAGAAAAAGTAATGGCTCGCTTCATCATGGATGCGGCGCGAGACGAGGAACAAGGCTATGCGCACCGATGCCGGGGCCAAGGGCTTTGATTTCTTCGCGGAGGCGCCCACGGTGCCTCGATTTTGCCGGGCAGTCTTGCGCGTGGGCGTGAATAGGACGAGATGATAAATCTGCAGCCGGATCTCTGACGGTAGATCAAGGAACCGGAATGGCTGTTGAGGGATCTTGGAGCTTGTTTTGGGCCTTGGCTTCTTCTCTTCTTCTGAAACATCGTCGCCCATGTAAAAGTCCGAGGCATTCTCCGCCCTCTTGGCGGCTTTTTTGGCGGCTTTGGCGCTCATGATGAGATGAAAGGTGTATAAAGTCTAAAATATACGCGGCACGAGTCTAGGGTTTGGCACGAAGTTCATTTTTGCAAGCAAGCATGGTCTTTGGGGAAAACACAGCGCTTCGAAATGCTAGGTAAGAGAGAAAAACCTGGAAAAGAAATTGTGTCCCACGAACGGAGCTACAGCTTCATAGGCAAAACCTTTGCTGCGGCTCTTGGATGTGGGATCAGAAGCAAGCTTCCTCGGTCTCCCCAGCTATTTCAACCCGGCACACATGTGAGGAAAAGGCGTGAAGGGTCAAATTAACGACTGGGTACAACTTTCATGGTGAAGAAGAAAAGAAGGGAAAGGAACCTTCGAACGGGTTTTGGAGGCCAAATTGCGCTCTTGGGCGGTGTGCACCGCCCTAGATGGTCCGCGCCGACTTTTCTGCGGACTACCCGGGCCTCTCGAAGGACCCTTGAGATCGTAAATCTCGACATGATTGCATCGGTGCTTCATTAATACCCAATCATGCTCAGCCGCGCAGTACTGCCTCTAGCGAGGCCCAACGTCTTTGCCTCCGCCTCTGCCGTCAGAGTTTCGGCGCTGGCCGCCCAACGGCCGCGATGGTACGCGAAGGCCAAGGGCAAGAAGTATGATCCCAAACCTGGTTCTACTATCAAGCAACGTGTACCTCCAGCACAATCTCAAGGGTCCCAGGAAAGCCAGCATGCGAAAGAACAGCCCGAGTTTGAGACTGCGGCTCAACCCGAAGCTGCGTCTTCTTCGGTGAGATCATACACTCCATTCCATCAAATGCGAGTACGGACATCGCTAATTGATCATTTCTGTGCAGCCTGAAGCCGAAATTAATGAAACCCCCTCAAAGCCGCTTCCTGATTTGACCCAGGGTATTCCTTCCACACTTGCCGCCGAGCTCGAAGGACGCCATAGGAAGACCGGAGGTCTGAATCTTACAGAAGACCCAACCCAATCCGAAGAGTATAGCGAGACAGATGGCCGGGGTGGTGGTGACTACCCCAAGGGCGGGTACGAGACTTCTCTTGACCGTCGCAAGGCTCGCATGGCCAACATCATGTACGCCGTGATGTTAGCCACCGGTATCGCAGGAGCGGGCTACTTGGGACGCAACTGGGAATCGGAGGAAGAGGCGCGCCTGCACCCGCAAGCCCCATCTGGCTGGGGTATTGGCTTATGGTATGCCCGTGTCAAAGCACGTCTTGATGGCCTCACTAGCTACTACAAGGACCCTACTTTCGAGAAGCTGCTTCCTGATGAGGACCCTTCTCAGCGTCAACCCTACACGCTGGTACTCAGTTTGGAGGATCTCCTCGTCTTCAGCAAATGGGACCGTGAGCACGGATGGCGTGTGGCCAAGCGTCCTGGTCTCGACTACTTCCTGCGCTACCTCAACCAGTACTACGAGCTTGTTCTTTTCACCAGCGTCCCTAGTATGATGGCTGATCAGGTTCTCCGCAAGCTTGACCCTTACCGTATCATCCGTTGGCCCCTGTTCCGTGAGGCTACCCGCTACAAGGATGGCGAGTATATCAAGGTAAGCTTCCCTTTGCTTCCCGTCTGTTCAATATGGCATTATATATATTAACGTTCATTTCTCTCAAAGGATCTGTCATACCTCAACCGTGACCTGTCCAAGGTTATTCTCATTGACACCAAGGAGGAGCATGCCCGCCTACAACCCGAGAACGCCATTATCCTGAACAAGTGGGAAGGAAACCCCGGGGACAAGACGCTGGTCGGACTCATCCCGTTCTTGGAGTACGTTGCCGGCATGGGTGTTGAGGATGTCCGCCCACTCCTGAAGTCATTTGATAGCTCCAAGGGCAACGATATTCCTGCCAAGTTTGCCGAGCGAGAAAAGGCCTTGCGCGAGCGCTTCAATAAGATGATGGAAGAGGAGAAAAAGAAGAAGCCTGCCTTCACCATGGGCAGCGTGATCTCGGCCTTAGGCTTGAAGACTAGCGACTCTGGCGCTGGCTCAACCGAGGGCAAGATGCCATGGGATCTTCTCCGCGAGCAAGGCCAGAAGAATTACGAGCTCATTGAGCAGCAGATCCGTGAGAACGGAGAGACCTGGCTCAAGGAGATGGCCGAAGAGGAGGAGAAGGCTCGCCAGGAGCAGATGAAGAGCATGAAGGGCTCTTTCACTGGCATGTTCGGTGCTCGCAGCGAGAAGGATAAACTTGGTTGCTATCTACTGTGAAGGCTCGATTGCTGCATTATGGAGAAATAATTTTGCCTTTTTCTCCTTCCTCTCCCAACTCATCATTTTTGGGGTTTGTCTTTTTGCGTCATGTACTGGCAAGGGGCGGTTCATTAGATGGTTTGGTTTCATTCTGTGCATTCGTTTCCGGAATGACTGTAAAATAGCGCTTGGTGTCTTATTCTCATCTTTCTTCATTATTTATGTATAAAATTTGGCCAGCTGCTTTAATATGAAGATATTTGAGACTGATGGAATGTTCTATTCCACGTGTGCTTGGTTGCTGGGTGCACAGTAAACCCTTGGGTATATGCGGTGTTGGAAATTAAGAATACAGAGAAAGCAAGACGCAGAGATTAATTGCCAGCGTCTATGGCAGGTTAACGTCTTGAAAAACAGAAACATCCCAGATCCCGGTCATGTCGAAGGGGAAACCATCCATCGTCCCAAATGTATTAGAGATAGACATCATATCATCGACGATGTCGTTGTTGGTTTGTGTCTCAGGCAAGGAAATGGCTGCAGGGTTAACCAACCCATTATCAGCGAGTCCATTGGAAAGTGTCTGATCCATGCCAGTGCCAGTCCCTGGAAGACGGTGCATGATTCTCTCGCAGTGATCGAGACACATATCAGCCACGTCCCAGTCCTCTTCTTGTTGCACACGTCGCAGGACATTGCGCAGTGTTTCGACGTTTGCGAGGCACGAGCGCGCGATTTCGGTATCGCTTGTCTCCAGGGCGCAGCGGACGAGAAGCGTCGCGGTAGAAGTAAGGTGGAATGCACTATCTATAAGGCTCGATTAGTCTGAATCAATACTCATACTAGGGCGAATGTCCGTGACGTACATGGCAACCAGAATTCTTGGAAGTTCTCTTTGCGTAAAGATGTGATGAATCGCACGATATCCTCTGCCGATCGTCGACATTCGGTCTGGAAGTACCGACGAGCTTCAGGATTTTCAGATTCAGCATTGTTGACCTCCTGCTTATCGATGTGAGTTAATGTACTATAGAAGGGCCATTGGAAATGTCTTACATTCAGCTCCACTCGACTGACAAGCATCTTGACGGCCAAGTATGCAAGCTGCAAGCTGCTCGATCCAGCGAGCTGTTCGCCCCGGGTATGGGCTGCTGGGCTTTTCAGCCAGTCTGGAAGCGAGTCCTCCCACATGTCTAAATCTGTCCGAATTTGGCGAAGCTTTTTTGAGCTCTCTCGAGCAGGCTTGGCCTGGAGGCCATAGACAAGAGGAAGTAGCTCACCCAAGATCTCTGTCAGTTTACACAGCGCAATATGGCAATGAGCTGCCCGCACACGCTCGGTGGTTCGCACGTGCTGGGGCACTAACCCATCTACGGTCGGCAGAGGCACATCGTACTGACTCTTAGCAATTTGAGGGGGCACACCATGACCGAAGCTTCCCCACCGGTCGTGGATTACAACACCCCACCAGAGCCGGATTCGATGATCTTTCTCTTGCTGTGAGAGCTTCCAATTACTGGGGTCGCGGTTAAGCCCAAGGCAGTTTGCTAGTGAGAGCATGCGTCCACAGCTGATAGCATTTCCTGTCATGGAAAAGATTGGTCGGCCCGTCAGATCAATCAAGGCAGCGCTGATCGTTGAAAGCCCAGGCGCCGTGAAGTCTTCGTGTAGAGCGGCAACGGT